>NC_055673.1:3285336-3992211 GCF_017976325.1 Chelmon rostratus | reverse complement strand
TAATGACAAAGTTCAGATAACAAATAACAAAGACTACCTGACCCAGATTTGTCCTGAGTGGCTGAAGAAGTATTTGAACTATGGGAGCAGCTCTCTGCTGAGAACAGGTAGAATCACATGACCTGATGTCATTTAATGGACACAACAACCTTCATATGTCTCTTGTGTTTCTAACCAACAGTCACGTTACAGTAAATATGAAGCAACATACAGAGACTCACTTTGTCTCAGTTCATTTCTCCCTCCCTCCATTTTCTGTCTTTTTCTCTGTGTCTTCCTCTGTCTGTCTCACACTCGCTGTCCTCCTCCTCCCTTTCTAATCTGTCTCACCCTCCTCACCTGTCTTCATCTGTCTTCTTTCTCCTCTGTCCCTCCTTCTTTTCTCAGTTCCACTTCAGTCATGTTTACTTTCATTGCATACATATATATAGTGAATGCTGCTAAAGCATGTAAAATAGATGGCATCAGACAGAATGATGATATTAATATGGAGTAAATCATAATGAAGAAGCTGGAAAGTGTCTTTCTCTTTACTCTGCAGAGCTCCCCTCAGTGTCTCTCCTCCAGAAGACTCCCTCCTCTCCAGTCAGCTGCCACGCTTCAGGTTTCTACCCTAACAGAGCCTCACTCGTCTGGAGGAAAGATGGAGAGGAGCTTCACGAGGGCGTGGACCTCGGAGAGATCCTCCCCAACCACGATGGAACCTTCCAGATGAGCGCTGACCTGAAACCTTCAGCGTCTGAAGACTGGGGGAAGTACGAATGTGTGTTTCAGCTCTCTGGTGTGAAGGACGTCGTCACCAGACTGGACAAAGCAGCGATCAGGACCAACTGGGGTAAGACTGAGATCAGAAGTGATGAACGTGGGAAACACACGTTTATTTTACTGTCACCGTCCTGCACTTTGTGTATTTTTATGTTTGTTGGATGAGAAGTTTTGTTCCTTTATAATGTTTTCATCTAGTTTTTATATATAATTTTGAAGCTTTGATTAATTTTAAATCACTGCACGCTGACAACAGTGTCAACAAATCCCTGAAAGAATGAAAAGTTACTTTTCTTAATTTAAAGTCAAAGTTTTAAAAAGCTTTAAAGGAATCATCAACGTCCACCATCATTTTTTATTTTTACTTGGCTTTAATTAATGCAAAATTTCCAATAGTGAAACATACAAACATACATTTAATTATGTATTTTGAAATAAGGTGAGTTTTTTATCACTTTCATCATTTATTTAATTTTTTAAATCACTGTTAAAATTAGTTTCTTACAGTTTTTTACTGATTTTTCAGACCATGTTTAACCATTTTAATGTTCAGAGATTTGAGACACTGTATTGACTTTACTGCTGGTCAGTTTTAGAAGATAAGCAGATTATTTAATGACTGGATGAATGTGTGTATCATCAGTAAATCAGGCAGAATGAAGTTTATTGTCCACGTCTGCTGACGGTGAAAAAGGACTTTGAATAAGACTGTCAGAAGCTCTCATTGTGACAATAAACGACATATAAGACAGAAAGCAACACAGACACACAGCTGAAACAGGCAGACGAGGATAAACAGGCATAGACACAGTAATTATGTGCAGACGAGTCGAGATAAAAGCTGACATGAACAACAGCAGCAGCACAAACAAACATATAGTGTGTGTCTACAGGATTGTGGTCCTTTTGGTAAATGGATGTTCTTGTCTTCTAACCTGCTTCATGTGTTCAGGTTGTGACGGTTTGTTGTTTTCTGCTCTACAGAGAGTCCTGTTTACATTTACATCATTGTTGCAGTGGTTGTTCTCGCTCTCGCCCTCATCGCTGCCGTTGGATTCATGATTTACAAAAAGAAGAATGGTGAGAGACTCACACAGAGACAAGCTGTTTGTCAGTATTTTGATTTTCGACTTTGATGCTTTTATCCAGATTGCAAAAGTGAGACAAATTTAAATTGTCCGAGCATGAAAATGAGCTTCAAACAGCAGGAAGAGCTGCGAGGCTCAGAGCCACAGTGTGGTGATAATATGACGACAGCATGATGATGGAAGGAGAGGTGACGGGGACAGAAATAACACAAGATCTGAACAGAAGCTGGACGGGATTTATTGATCAGTTGGAAAGAAGCTGACAAAGTTTTCAGCTGTAAGAAGATGAATAATTTGTCATTTCTTTTTATTTCAGCCAAACGCCCTCCATCTCGTAAGTGAAACCTCTTTTTATTCCGTTTCCTCTGACCTGACTCACTCTCTGTAGATGAAATGGGCTTTCTGGATTCTGTGCTGAGGAACTTTTGTGGCAGTGTTGGCTGTTTGTTAAACACAGTGTGAGTTCACAGCAGGATGTGGGCTAAAGACGTCTCTCTGACCTTACAGCTATAAACAACCCTGAGGTCATGGAGGAACTGAATCCACAAGCCTGAAAGACAAACACAGCAGCAGCACCCTGAACACAGTGAGTCGCTTCATGTGGGAGATGAATTTCACAGCTGTTGTTAAACAAGCTGCCTTAAAGTTTGTGTTAAAGAACTTTCTGTGATTGTTTCTTTATTCGCTGTGAGACTTCTGTGACTCTTTATAAAGGAAATATTTGACTTTCAGCTGTTTTATATGAAGTTCAATGAGATTATTAAGAGAAAGGTGCTTTCAGAAACCTTCACATCAGCAGGTCAGATAAAGTGTAACATTAAAAAGTCAAATATGAACCTTTAGACAAACAGGGACGCCAATTTCTTCAACTGGTGTTGAACATAGTGGTGTAGCAGGTAAATACTTGGCTTCCACAATGTCAACACTTCAATCAATCATTGATATTTTAAGTCTCAATGATTGAACAAAAATGTGTCTTTGTGGAATTGAACAACATTTGTGGTGAATGATGTTGTTTGTATTTGATGTATTTGATGTTTTTCTTTTTGTCTCTTCAGGTTTCTGGATAAATTTTGCAACAAGGAGCGCTGCCGCCACGTTCTCCTCCATAAACTGGGATTTCATTGGTTATTCATCCTCATGTCATACAGTGATAGAATCAGGGTTGGGAATCTCGTCGTTGATGCTTATTGATCAGAATACAAAGCAAACAAAAAAAGTAGCTGACAGATATTTTACACATATGATCAAACGTAAATGGTGACATGAAATGATTTTGATGGTTTTGTTTCAAATGACAAAGTGGAATTTTCTTCTGATAAAATGTTTGATTCAATGTTAGTGAATCAAACCAGGATCAGCCTCATTTTTCTTACCTGGAGAGAAGTAAAACACAATATTCAAGAAAATGAAAGCATCACAGCACTCTTCATACATCCATCATCAAGATTTATTCATCTAAAACAAATCAGAGTTAGTGTTTCATACTCAAGGTGTTGGTGGTTTGTGTTTATGTAAATCTCTCTCTCTCAGACACACACACATTCATGCATTCCCATTTTCATTTTCATACAATCTGGTGATTTGATGACATTTACCTTAAGATAGCACATATTTGACAGTAGAGAGTTTTCTGCTCTGTTTATAGCGAGAAAGCCATTCTTTAGCTCTTTGGTTGTTTTACACATACATCATCAAAAAAAATCATAATGTGATTTCCAGTTGTGTAAATAGTTTGTATATTTATTTGAAACTGAAAACTTTTAAAGATTTTGTTGTTTTTCCAAGCTGGTTGAAGCTAAAAAAAATGTATATTTTTGAGGCTTTTCTTAGCAAACCAGGAGTATCTTGTTGTTTTTTGTTTCATAATATCCATCTTTTGATCTGTTGTGGAACATTGTTATATTTTTGGTTTTTTAAATTCTTGTGAAAGTTTTAAGCTTCTCTGCACGCTGATAGAAATCTTCCTCTAAATATTTCCTGCTAGTTTTTAGGGAGGCGGAACATTTTTGTTTTAAAGATGAAAATAAATTGAAGAACGATGCTGAGACTCACTTCTTGTGTTGAGTTCAGCAGCTGAATGTCAAATAAAGTTGCCCTGATGTTTCTTTCCTTTTGTACTGTTACTCATGAATAAAGTTCGCAATGCTTCAAATTTCTAGATATTTGCTTCCACATATGTGACTGTAGCTACAATCATATGAACATATACATTTTTTCTGTCTTTTTGTTGGAAACTTTGTGATCTTGATTGAAATTAAGGACACGTGAGTTGCTGGATACGGACGACTCTCATCGAAATGGAAAGTTGTAACGTTTTCATCACAATTATATAAAAATACAAAAAAATGACACTGACAAAGACATTTTTACCCTGTTTGAATCAACTGATGTTAACTTAAAAAAATAGTTTTTGTGCTCCATTTTCTGATTATCGGCATCTTCCTGTTGGTCTGTAGAAATGCAGAGAAAGCAGAAAATGCTGACAGATTAGAATTTTGTTAGTTTTAAATACTTAATAATCAGACGACAGGATCTTATTTGCATGACAAATTAATGTTTGATTTCCAGGATGAGATGACATTTCTTAATTTGTCAGGTATTTAATTCTTTAGATTAAAAAAAACATTCTAGCCTGATTATTTTATCTAGAAATGCAGTTTTTCATTTGAGCATCAGGAAATTTTACCCTGTGACCACATGCATTGAAATCATGATATAAAATGACAAACTGTGGTAAGATTTTCTCCATATCACCCACAACTATTGGTGCCATATTTGTTCAGTTGATAGTTGCACACAGGGAACAGATGCTGAAAAGCTTCTTCTGGCTTTCATGGTTTAAAAAAAGAAGAAGAGCACTGGGAGCACAGTGAGGGTCATGTTTTTTGACTTCTCCAGTGCTTTCAACACTACCCAACCATCGCTGCTGAGGGGGAAGCTAGAGGGAGCTGGAGTAGACTGTCAGTGACAAACTGGACTGGACCACTAATGCAGGAAGGTCAGTACAGAAAGGGCCGTCTCCATCTGCTGAGAAGACTTGAGCTTTCCATTGGCATTGTAATTTCTATAGTTTTTGTATAAAATGTTCATATACTGTGTATAGTCACTTTCTTATTTCGTATTTTGTAATCTGTATTTTTCAATGCCTTTGCTGTTGCTTTTTTTTATTGATGCTGCCTGTAACGCCAATTTCACCCAGCTGGGGATTAATAAAGTTGATCTTATCTTGTCTTATAAGAGTAAGAGACCAACACAGCAGGACTTCCTCCTGACTTTCGAAGTCCTTTGATTCCAGTCTTTGAATTGAGACTCTTCTTGTTCCAGTTTGCAGCATTTAAACAAGTGTTGGTTCACAGCTCACCACAGTCTAAAGCAGCCAGCGGTGAGCAGTGTAAGACTGTGTCATGATGATATGAGCCGAGCTTCATGTAATGTAATGTAATCCAAAACAACAAAAGGGTCACCGCACCATCATAATAGACTGAATATCATTTACATCTATGTAGTCAAACAGGTACAGTGCAACGAGGCTTTAAAGCTGCACTAATCGATGCTTTTATTTGTCAAAACTTCACAACAATCCAAGTTGTAACAGCAGATAAGTATACTTAGAGTCAGAGTCGACTGCTAAATGCTGCTTCTCTGCAGACACAGGCTGGAAATTAGCAGACGAGTGATGATTGGACACATGCAGCTCAAAGATGGCTCACACAGAGCCTCCGCACCATGAACTGTATTCAAATCTCTATTGAACCCCAAATGACAGTGTTTCAATCCACAGTGGATCTTTGCCTCATTAAAACTACACACCATGCTCACATAATGAACACAGTCTTCTTCATAACGACTCTGTTAATGATGATCAGTTCATCCAAATACAAGGAGGGACGATCCTGATGTTGACAGAAATCATGACTTTAAGTATGTGAACAGAAATATGTCCTTCTGTTACATGACAGTTCAACACATTCAAGGCGACTTTCTCTTTTTCTTTTGTGAGAGTCGAAGCAACAAGTGTAAGAACACAAAGTCACCATTGTGTTTGCCATCACATGATCAATGCTGTGGTTTGGCTGTAATACTGATCCACTGTAGCTACGCTTCACTGTTGGAATAATTTTGAGTTGGTGGTTGGATGATTTTAACCTGCTAAAGTTCATAATACAAATGCAGGTTTACATCCAGATTCTCACACATGCATCCAGATTCACGTTTTTACAGAAACAGATTCACACGTCCAAACATACATGAGTTTAAGATTTATTTTCCACTTTTGCAAATCAGTTTAAATATGCCTAGAATCTGTTGAAACCAAATCTTTAGTGTTTTCCTGAAGTCAAACAAAGTAGATTCATGATTTCTGTCTTTTGCAGTGTTTAATGTGAAAGATTCTTACTTGTATATACAGTCGGCAGGTAAATGTGGGTTCAGGTTTTATCAATTAATGATAACATCATTTTGAATAAATACATGAAGGAACGTGACACCTTTTCCTTCAGTTTTTTTTGTATGACTGAATGTTACATGATATTGTACCTGGTTTACAGGTCAGGAACATCCAATATAACATACAGTTTGTAAATGCTGCTCTGACATATGTTAGCAGGTGTGTTATGTATACCTCCTCCTCTGTGACTGCACAGTAATATGAATAAACCTGATTCTGAGCTATCCACAGAGACTAAACGAAGTGGCTCCAGGTGTTCAGATGTAAAGATGTCAAATTAAAAAGAACAGGAAGGACAAGATCAGAAGAGCAACCTTGTGGCACGACTAAAGTAGAAATGCATCGGTAAAATGATAATCAAAGGACATAAATATAAAAAAGATAAATTCATCTGCACGAATCATTTTTAGAAGCAAGTTGTTTAACTTTTACATCTGGTGACATATTTTTATTCTAATTGAAAAAGAAATTTGGCAGAAATACTCTGTGCTGTATTCACATATATAATCAGTGCATATGATGCATCAACCATTATTTCTTCAGTTCAGTTCAGTTAGTTCAACTTTGCCAGCTGCAACATTAAAGTGATGCTTACACATGAATTTATGAATATTAATACAGTTATATCATATATATGATAAAGGGTCATTCTGCATATCTTCTGGTCCTTGAAGTATATTTAGCTGTTAGCATTAGTTAGCCAGTACTTCTACTCATGTACAATTTGGAATGCAGGACTTTAACTTTGTACTTTCCTACACTGTTGTATTGGTACTGTTGGAGCCAAAATATGATTTCTTTGTTTTGATTATTGTGAGAATCAGTATGACTGTGTGGGTTTTCCTCCATAGGGAGTGGACAGCATATATACCTGTTAATTAATGAATGAAGTCAGGTGTGTAGTTTGGAGAGGGAAGCAGAACAGTTTTTGACCGTGCTAAAACGCCGTGTCAAGCAGGTGAATGGGTTTTCCGGTCGTATTGGTTATATCAAAGTATGTATGAACGGAACGATATCTTACCGGCAACTGATGACAATAAATGGATCATCATAAAAACGAGCAGAGACACTGTGTTTAATTTAAAGCCGCACGCGTCAGACTCAAGCCACCTAACTGCCACCTCAGTGACTACAGGTAAAGTCACTACAGGTACTTTTACATAAGTAGAAGATCTGAGTGCTTCTTCCACCGCTGTAGAGTTTATAGAACAGATACAGGTTGTTTTCCCAGATCATGTCCACAAACCAGAGTTTAACAGCAACATCCAGCTGAACATCTTCCTGACGTAGGTAACTCATATAGGCCTATATGACGTTTTACTGTAATATGAACAAAACTGTCCTTTAATAGTACTGTATTTAGGAAGTAGTTCTAAAAGCCAAGTGCAAGAAATGTGGTTATTTGATCTGATTCTGGCCGATGTTTTAATGATCAAGTTAAGAAAGTTGTTCAGTCATGTTTCTTTTAACTTCATTTCGTAAATGAGATCCTTGTTATGCTTTGAGGAGTTGCACAGGGTTTTCCATGCCTTCATTCTTCCCTGTCTGGATGTTTGTGATGCCCTCTGCACAGGTATTCCTCAAGCTTCCCTCTGTGGCCTTCAAATGGTACAAAATGCTGCTGCTTGGATTGTGACCGGTTCAAGAAAACAGGATCACATAATCCAGTTGTGGCCTCCCTGCAGTGGCTTCCTCTTTAATTTCCACATTGATTTTAAAATGTTTATTGTTCACCTTAAAGGCTTTACATGACCAGGCCCCTAACGATACCAAAGATCTGCTCACCCCTTATGAGCCTGGGTGCCGTATTTGATCAGCTGATGGGGGCTTCCTGGTGGATCTCAGAGCTCGTCTGGTGACTGAGGGCGATCGGGCTTTTGCAGTCCGGGTCCCCAAACTCTGAAGTGACTCACCTGCTGAGATCAGGCTGGTTAAATCTATCAGTGCTTTTAAATCTCCTCTGAAAACATTCTTTTTAAAAAGGCTTTTATCTCTGTGTGAATTTTTAATGAATTGATATTGTTGTTTTTATCTTTTCATGAAGCACATTGTAACATTGTTAAGGAAAGTGCAACATCAAGAAAGTTTATTGATATTATTAATATTATTAATCCTTTCCAAACCTGCCTCTGCTCATTTTTAGTTACGTGGTTTTAATGTGTAGCTGATGTCTGAATATTGTGTAAATTTATTGCTGAATTTGCGAGTCATCAATCTGACAAATCGTGACGTGAGACCTAGTTGAGGTCCAGAGACGTTCAGTTCATGATAAAATATCCCAAATATGAAAAAAGAATAGAGGCCTGCAGCAATATGACTGATGAAACTGATATTTCACTTAGTTGTGATGATAAAAACATGTGAAGTACAGATGCATTCACATCTGTCTTTGAACATTTTAACTCTCGATGAAGCGTGAGGATTTGATCTGACTAAATTTACTCTGTGTTGAAACGTTTGATGTAAACAAAAGTTTGAACAGCGTCACAAAACGTAACTTTTTAATAATTGCTTTGCTGTTTTGTGCTGCTTGATGTAAACTTCCGGCTGTCGCACAAATAAATAATACTATAATTATAATAACAGCTACTTGTTGAAGTTGGTTACTCAGACTGTCAACACATATTGCTGAGCACTGACACAGTGCTGACAATGTGTCTCCACCACAATAGATTAAACTGAGTGTTTTTCCCCTTTATATTTCCAGGAACTCCTCAGGAGGGCGCTGTTCACACTCAAACTGTTGCAGTTCACCACATTCACACCTGGAACTTGCCCAGTACAATCACAGTGTGAACTGTCGGCCAGTGAGCAGAACCTGAGTGGGAGTAATTGTCATGTTCTCCACCTGGATTCATCCTGCTTCTCCAGCCTTTAGAGCTCCACGACCACAAGTTTTGTTTTCTTCCATCCCAGATGATGATTGGCTGTGAGGGACTTCCATTAAGCCAAAAGCAGCAGCAGGTACAGATCCTCTGTTCTGGAGTCTGTGGATCAGCGTGTCTCTGTAGTAAAGACCTGATCTGAACTGATAATAACTGACTGTCTCAGGTGTCCACATTGTCCAGAGGATGGACGGCTGTGAATGGGACGATGAGGCTGGAGAGGTTAAAGGTCATGATCAGTGTGGTTAGAACGGAGAGGACTTCACATGCAGGCGCTGACATGAATCAATTCAAAACGACAAGCTTTCAACAGCACAGTGAAGGGAGACAGTAACAAAGCTTTATTAGATTTGCTTTGAGTGGGTGAAGAAGGATTTGAATGATAGGAAGAGCTCTCTGCAGAGAACAGGTAGAGGCAGATGCTGATGTGGTTTCATGTCACATTACACACCTGTCACCGTCTTTCATTCTCTCTCCTTCCTCTCTTCCCTACCAGAAGCCCATTGTACCAAAAACTAGATATCGCTGCATCTTGTCTGTCTCTGCCTTTAACTTCTGGTGTTCACTTGATTTTTTCTGTATCTCTTTGTTCACTCTTTCTGATGTTGAGTGCTGTCACCACTATAACTGACAAGCAGCTATAATATGTTTGCCCATTATCTGTTTAGTTCACAAACCTTTCGCAGGTGTTGTCCTGTATTTATTTTAATTTCTGTGTGATTGCTATTTTGCTTCCTCTCACTCTGAAGCCTCTTTGATAGAATATCACTGCTTGTTCTTTGGCTTAAACACAACACAAACAGACTTATTCAGTAAATGGTCTCATTCACATTTGTTAAAGCAGATATCTGTCTCTATATTCGTCTCTGTTCTTTCTGTCAATTGTCTTTTGTCTTCCTCCAAAAACGGTGCTGCAACCACAACTGAGTTTGCAACATGTCTGAATCTGCGCCAAAGGACCGAGGGCTGAGCCACATGTCACAATACATTTATGGGTTCACTGTGCATCTGAGTGTGTGAGCAAATAGGTTACACCCGGAGCATTTTGTACCACAAACACCAAAGAAAACTTGACAATAACATCTGGCTGCTTGTACCTGTGATCACACTTAGTGTCACTGTTAGCTGTGGTCTGTCCATACAGCATGTAGCTGCTATTAGATGGCAGCGCTAACAAGACGATTAGCGCAAGTCCATTTGACTCTGTAACCAGGAGCTACAGCAGGACCTGAGTGGGTTGATGAGGTGTGAAGGCTGCTGAGGATTCTGTGCACATCAGAAGGGGGGTCTTGAGCATGTCTACATGATGCATTATTACATACAGTATGATTACAGCAGCCAGGAGAGTGACGGTATGGACCACAGGTGACTGATTACATCAACATTCAGTGGGTTAAAAAAAAACCTTTCAAATAATGAGAACAAACATGAGATTTAGTCCAAGTTTTAACATCTGTGTTACTTTCAGTTTCATGAACCATTTGAGAGTATCTTTGTGGCACCACTGTGATCAGTCATTAGAGACACATCCTCAGGATAACAGTCATCTGTTGTATTGTATCAGCAGTCAACAGAGCAAAACGACATCAGACTGAAACAGCTCATAACCAGATGATTAAGTGTCTGGATCAATAAATTGATGGATACACTTCTGTTGTACTGTGCTGTAGTCGCAGGTCATGACATGAAAATCTTCTGCTCTAATCGCTGTCATGGTAACAAAAAGAAGAAAGGTGAGAAAGCCAAAAGAAAGATTTCCTCATTTGACAAATCCCCATCCCCCCATGATGTGGCAGGCGCTTGGTAGAGTCCAGTCGATCACTTCCTGTATTGAACAGCTCTGCTTCAGTGGGTGCATCTTTTGCTCAGGCCGGACGAGGGCTGCATCTCTATTCTCTTAAATTGCATCCACGTTTCCCTTCACTTGCATCTTTTCCTTGCGTCTTAGTCATTCACTTAGATTTACATTATTAGAAAAAAGTCTCCAGCACTGGTAAATAAGTATGTAACACTTTTATTAATGCACATGAGGATTAATAAGTTCATTCTTGGCTGGATGTCTCTTCCCGGTGAACGGTTAGACATTTTCTGACCTGACCTTTATCAACCTCGCTGTGTCTTCTTTCCCTCTTCAGTGAGACAGACTTCAGAGCTGTCAGTGAAGGGAAACCTACAAGCCACGAAACACATTATTTCACTCAGATAACACGCAGAACAAGTGACGAGAGGCAGATGTGTTTGGTGACAGCTCTGTAAGCATAACGTGATATTTAATAAGTAAGCGCTGTCGTCTATATGATCAAATATGTTCCACACATGCTCTGAGGCTGCTGTTAGTGAGATTTATAACATAACTAAACAGGCTGTGGATGAAAGATTTCCGGGAAGGATGCACCCATGTGTCCACACTCATGGCTCCTCCGAGATTCCTCCTCGCTCCTTGATCCTCGGAGCAGAAATAAGAGCTTCGGGACGACCGGGAAGATGGCGGACCACAAGTACTTCCGGATTGATCCAGGAGCGAGAAAACAACAATTAAGAGAACTGAGATGCACCCAAGATGTCCCTCCAGCAGCAGCCAACAGCAGCATAACTGAAGAATCAGAAATTACTTAACTTACTTAAAAACTTAACTAAGACAAACTAAAGCGTGACTGTTTAGAAGATGACTCAATGTGCACGCTACAAATAGAAACTAACGTGCTGCCAGATATGCTCAATAAAAACAAGTATCATGAAACAAAAGCTGTGTCATCACTTGTCTGTTTGCTGCTGTTTGTGGAAAGTGCATGTAACGTGCATGAGGTCAAAAGGTCAACAAACCAAATGCATGAATGAACAGTTGAGTGTGAACTCTAAAGAAAACTGAGGTGAGTGCAGGAGGGTTACCGACCTCTAAATCATCTGTGTGGTAGCAGGTGGGCCCGTCACACTCCTCCTCCTCTGCTTGGTTCACTCTGCTGTTGCTCGCTGTCTGTCTCCGGGGCTGCTGACCTACTTGGAGGTCAGTCAGCATCATGGGACACACCTGGGCCAGGTAAGACTCAGGAATATGAAGCCAGAGCAGCAGCCAGTGCTCAGGTAGATCTCCTCGCTGCACAACTGTGTGTTATTCTTTTTTGGGTCTTGTTTGTTTGAACAGAACAACATCCATACAGAACATCTTCACTCATCCACTGGCTACACTACTGCCTTTACAAATTCCTCCCATCTGTTTACTGGTTTTTGATCATTTTACTGTAAATAAATGATTTTATTGAGTTTACCTGTGTGTCTCCTGTTTCTGTTCCTGTCCAAACACTGGGCTGTGACACTGAATTTATACTTAACTGATTTATTATATGACACTTAATTTGATAAATTCATCTGACCTGAGTCATGGATTATCAAGATGCTTTGACAGACTGACAGCAACAGAAAGTCAGGTGACATCCTCAGGTGATTTCCCATCAGCAGTTCAAATGCAGGCATATAATTTGTCCGCAGGGGGCGCTGTCATACTGCTGACATCTCTGAGTTCAAGTCTCAGTGTCACCTGTCAGGACAGAAGATGTGACACATTTCGCTGAGTTTGTGTAATAATCATGAATAATATTGTCTGAGCTGAAAAGTGCGAACAAAAGATCTGAGTTTCATTCATTCAACATAAATTCTGTGTGTAAACGGTGCCAAAGCCAGAGCAAAATGAGAAACAGCATCAGGGGCTCAAACCTTAACAGCGGTGTTACATTTCTCTAGTTGGAGCAGTTTTCAGCGTCCACAGCTCCACATCAGTTCACAGGCTTTTATCCTAAAGGACAGAGCTGACCTGATCTCATGTTTGTGTTTCAGAAGCTCTCTGACTCGCTTTCTGCTTTGGTTTTATTTCTCTGCCTCTTGTTTTCACTTCACAGTCAAACACTGAGGTAAAATGTTGTTTCAGGGAAACTACCTTGTGTTTTATTATATTAGCTGTCCTGGTAGTCGGCTTTGTACCAAGCCCAGCCTGTACTGAAATGTATTAACACATAAATAAAATAGCTTCTTGTATATGGACTTCAACGTGTTGAAAATAATAGATCATAACAGTCCACACTGAGAAACTGTCACCTGCAGGATTGAACCACTGGGGGGCTCTCCTCACCACATTTACTCACTATAACGTCAATGAAACACATTTTAACTTGTTGCTTGTTGTTGATATTTAGATCATGACTGTTTTCAATCCCAGAGCAGCCATACAGAACAAAAGAACAACAAGACACTGCTGCATCCACACAGACTCCACAGTGTCTGATCTGCAGCTGACAGTAACCTCTGACCTCCCACAGAATTAATACATTTCTGCACATTACATCCCATCAACCTGTAAAACATTGAACAAGATCTGAGCAGCAGCAGCTTTCAGACTCGTTTCATGTGCGAACAGAGCTGAGAAAGCAAAATAAAGACCCGCATGTCATGTCCCCCCATTCTCCTCCACAGGCTGAAACAAGATCATGTAACTTTCGCTTTCGTTCATAACCTCAGTGGCTCAGTTTTACCGAGTTATAAGTGACGTCGATGCTCGGCCTGAATTCTCATTGGCTCAGATGGAGGTTGATGTCAGCGTCTCTCCGCGTTTTCCCTCATTCCACAGTTGATCCTCGAGGAGGAAGGTTGTCATCTGTTTGTCCGAATAAAGAAACATCAGTCGTTATTCTGCCAAAGCTTCAGATGCGACAGTCCACAATGAGGACTTTGTTTTTTCTGGTTTTCCTGGGAACAGGTCTACATGGGGCGGCGGCAGGTGAGTGAAGACTTTTTGAAGTCAGTTGATTGGAAAAGAAAAAAGGCTTCGTGTCTTTATATTCTGTATTTATGAAGTGAAGCTTCGTTTGATAGTCTTTGATGTGGAGCTGCAGGACTTCACTGCAGATGATAGAAATGTTTTAAAAAGTATTTCTCATCAGGTCAAAGGTCACGTTCGTACGTCTTGTCTGTTGATCACTCAGTTTTTGTTGAAATCCTGTAGTGTATTTCTGTAAGTGGCAGAAATGTGTTTTTCTTTTCTTGTCCATTTCTGCCTTTTTAAGTTGTTCATGAGCGTTTTATATAAGAAGAGTGTCGTCGTTTATTTAGCGTTATTAATCCTGACTTACTTCTATCTGAATTATCTGAATATTTGTGTTAGTTTTTCACTCATTAGGCATAATTAACATATGATCAGTGTAGAAACTCGTCACTGCGGTTAATCTGAATTGTGTAGAATGAACACAATGATGTTGAGACAGAAAAACGCTCATAATCAAAGCTGCCTCACTGAACATAAATAATAAGTTAATATCGTCGTTGTTTGACCTCTATATATTTTAATCATATTTCAAACCACATGAAGCCATTCCCCAGAGAGTTCCTCCATTTGACTCCACACAGTGAAATTGCTTCTCTTATTTGTTTTTATAAAAACACACTATCAGCTGATACCTCATATTTTTGAACTCCCAAATATTGATATGAGTATCAGCACAGAACAGAGAAATATGATCTGCATCCATTCAGAGAGCAGAGGATGGTGAAGGATTCAGAAATGATCAATAATTTAATGGTAAAACTCAGACACCTGCAACTTTATAATCTGGACTGAAAGTGAAGAAACATGAGTTGATGGTGGAGGGAATGTTGGAGTTTAACAACTGATATTAAAGTGAATAAAAAAGCTGCTTTTAATCCAGTATGTAACTGATCCTGATAGAAAGTGTACAGAACGACTACATGAGAGATAAAGTGACAAATATTACTGAAGAGATCTTTCTGAAACATAGAGCTGAGTCCATTAACATTATGGGATTGTCATGAAATCCAGAAGATTTGATTTAAATGTTGATCATCAAAGAAATTGGAGGTAAAACCGATAAATAATTCTTCAGTTTATATGAATGAAGACATCTGAAAGTGAGGGACACAAGGGTCAGATATTGATTTTCTTGTTGGTTTATTTTAAAGTAAAACCTTCATGCTCAACATCTGAAATCCACAATCATCTGACAACAACATCATCAATAAAATGAAATGAATTACATGACTTAATGATGAGAAATGACAAGAACAGGAGAAAAGAGCAAAACAACCCACTTCCAAAGTGTAGAAGAAGAAGAGCTGCAGGATTTATGTTGAAGAAACTCACAGAGTTCAAATCTGTGATTCAAAACCTCACGAAGAAGAAACAGAAGTTGTCATTGGTCACAATTTATAGTCTAAACTAGAGACGTAATATAATCAAACAGAGGAAGTTTGAACGTGTTGAATATAGAAAATAAATTAGAGTCACATGCAGTGAATATATTTAGCTCAGAGGTTTGTGATGTCACATTTCAAACAATAATGAGGAGTTTAAGCCACTAATGAAGCATCCTGAAGAATAAATGACTCCACTAACTGGAGACTAAACTGGAGTTTCACTTCACACTGAGATATCCAGCAGGAGGAAAACAAACAGTGACGCCTGTTTTTACCAGCTGCTGTCTGTCAGTGAGAGTCAGCGACACAACTGCAGGAACTGAACGTGTGGCTCCTTTCATGTTTAATTTCAGAATAAAAGCATGTTTTCAAGAGGAAATCATCAGAAATATGAAACAGTTTCTGCAGCAAAATCTTTATTTCTAATTATATTTTGTGTTCGTTGACTGCACAGCAGAGATGATGAGGACGTCTTGAATGTGCTGTAGTTCTTTTTGGTTCAGTGTGCAGGAAAATAACATTTTTCAGTGATTAATTAAACTGTGATTCTGAAAAGTGAAATCATGACATTAAGTTTTTCTTACAGTGGCTCACTCTCTGAAGTATTTCTACACTGGTTCTTCTGGAGTCCCAAACTTCCCAGAGTTTGTGGTTGTTGGGATGGTTGATGAAGTTCAGATGATTCACTATGACAGCAACACCAAGAGAGCAGAACCCAAACAGGACTGGATGAACAAATCAGCAGATCCAGACTATTGGGAGAGGGAGACTGGGAACTTACTTGGTGCCCAGCAGACCTTCAAAGCCAACATTGAAACTGCAAAGCAGCGCTTCAACCAAACTGGAGGTTTGTTTAAGTTTCACTTTCTGCTGATTTAATGTTGTTTATATTTTAATCCTGTATTTTAGCAAACAGATGTTACCACACACACACACACACACACACACACACACACACACAGACTGTGTGTGAGGCTTTTCTTGGCTGAAACACACAGTCAGACTCAACAGAAACATCCCTGAGACTGAGAGTCCTGGATGCTGCCCTCCTACACTGCTCCAGTGTTTCTGTCCATCCCATAATAACCAGCAGAGATGATTAACACTTTATCTCCACCAGATTAGATCACAGCACGTCTACTGGACCGCCCACAGTGAGCTGCTCCATAATAACTCCACTGTAGGAACCTGTTTATCACAACAGTTTTCCAACACACAGCTGATGGAGGAGCATTAGCGCCTGGTTTCTTAACGTGCGGCGCAGGACCGTAAATGGGACGCAGGCTGCTTCTGCTGGGTCCTCATATGAGAGGAGCAGCAGTATGTTTTAATAAACCTGTGAGACAGGACGACATGTAAATGTCTCATTCACATCAGAGGTTTAACAAGTTCAACAGCAAGACTCTACTGTTTTGAACACAGTGTTTCCATCCCATAATAAACAGCGTATATAGTCGAGCTACAGATGAGATGACATTAACTTTAGTTGACCACAGTGTGTTTATTCAATAATAAACATGTATAGTGCTGAAGCGATTAGTCAGTCGATTAATTGATCAACAGAAATTAATTGACAAAAATCTTGATAATCAAATAATCTTTAAAGTCTTTTTATGAAACATTTTCTAGTTGAAGCTTCTCAAATATGAGACTTTGCTGCTTTTCTCTGTTTTGTGTCGTTATGAATGAAACACTGTTCAGCGTTGGTCGGACAAAAGAAGCAACTAGAAGATTACAGCTTCTCCTCTGGAAACTTGTGACGGATGTTTTCTCTATTTCTTCACATTTTACAGCATCAACGATTTATTGTTTGATGAAAAAATAGTCATTACATAAACAATGATGCCTAGAAAACTTAGTTTGAGGCCAAAACATGTCGATGAATACAGATGAGATGAGATTAACTCTACTCTGCTGATCCACAGTCTGTCCATCCCATAATATAGAAGAAGACATTTGAAGACTTCACCTTTGGCTCTGGGACCTTGTGATGAACATTTCTCACAATTTTCTGACTTTTTAAAAAAAGTATATGTTGAATGGAATCATGAAAAATAATTGATCATGAAAAGAATCAATAATATGGAAACTGAATATGAAGTAGATCTCCAGATTAGATGAACTCTGCTGTACTGACCACAGTGTGTCCATCCCATAATATACAGTATATATAGTAGAACCACAGATTAGATTAGATGAACTCTGCTTGACTGACCACAGTGTGTCCATCCCATAATATACAGTATATATAGTAGAACCACAGATTAGATTAGATGAACTCTGCTGGACTGACCACAGTGTGTCCATCCCATAATATGCAGTATATATAGTAGAACCACAGATTAGATTAGATGAACTCTGCTGTACTGACCACAGTGTGTCCATCCCATAATATACAGTATATATAGTAGAACCACAGATTAGATTAGATGAACTCTGCTGGACTGACCACAGTGTGTCCATCCCATAATATACAGTATATATAGTAGAACCACAGATTAGATTAGATGAACTCTGGTGGATTGACCACAGTGTGTCCATCCCATAATATGCAGTATATATAGTAGAACCACAGATTAGATTAGATGAACTCTGCTGGATTGACCACAGTGTGTCCATCCCATAATATACAGTATATATAGTAGAACCACAGATTAGATTAGATGAACTCTGCTGGACTGACCACAGTGTGTCCATCCCATAATATACAGTATATATAGTAGAACCACAGATTAGATTAGATGAACTCTGCTGGATTGACCACAGTGTGTCCATCCCATAATATACAGTATATATAGTAGAACCACAGATTAGATTAGATGAACTCTGCTGGACTGACCACAGTGTGTCCATCCCATAATATACAGTATATATAGTAGAACCACAGATTAGATTAGATGAACTCTGGTGGACTGACCACAGTGTGTTGGTTCATCCCATCAGCAGCATCAAGACAACATCTGCAGGTGGAAACAGCTGTTGGTTGTATTGAATGATTGACTGATGGATGGACCAATCAGGACACACAGACTGCCTCCCAGTCTCCATAATGGTCTTGATGGTCTCTGTTTTATTGTGACCAGTTGTAGTAACACTCTGCTGAACAGGACACACTGTCCTGGCTGAGCAGGTGGAGTCTGGAGACTGATCCTGGACTGAAACTCTCCTTCAGCGGAAGCTTCCAGAGCCGCTTCAGGACAGTCTCGTCTGTAGTTTCTGACAGGAAGAGGATTTTGTCGGACCGATCCGCCGGCTGCGGGGTCTCAGTTGGTGTAACGTTCAGTCCGGGATCAGGTTTAATCTGTGCCTGCTCGTCAGGACTCCGCCTCAGTGTGTGTGTCCCTGCAGCTCACATGAAGCCACACCACCTTCAACAGTGGAGATCAGCTGTTGGTGTCAGTGGAGTCAGTGTGGTCAAAACACAAAGAGGATATGAACTGTGTTAGGATCTCACTCTGTTTCCCAGCAGCCTCTCTGTCTCTCTCTGAGACGTCCACGCCGTCCACATGACGATTGGCTGTGAGCGTCTTCCATCGAGCCAATGACAGCGGGAGGTGTAGATCCTGTGTTTTGGTGTCTGTGGATCAGTGTGTGTCTGTGGTGAAGATGTGATCTCAACTGATGATGGATGACTGGACTGTGATCTCAGTCTGGTTTACTGTAGTCTCTGTCTGTCTCTCTCTCAGGTGTCCACATTTACCAGAGGATGTACGGCTGTGAGTGGGACGATGAGACTGGAGTGGTTAATGGTTACACTCAGTGGGGTTATGATGGAGAAGACTTCATCTCATTTGACCTGAAGACAGAGACATTCATCGCTGCAAAACAACGAGCTGACATCACCAAACAGAAGTGGGATAATGAGAAAGCTTGGATAGCAGGGAGAAAAAACTACTTGACCCAGATCTGTCCTGACTGGGTGAAGAAGTATGTGAACTATGGGAGGAGCTCTCTGCTGAGAACAGGTAGAATCACATGACCTGATGTCGTTTAATGGACACAACAACCTTCATATGTCTCTTGTGTTTCTAACCAACAGTAACGTTACAGTAAATATGAAGCAACATACAGAGACTCACTTTGTCTCAGTTCATTTCTCCTTCCCTCCATTTTCTGTCTTTCTCTCTGTGTCTTCCTCTGTCTGTCTCACACTCGCTGTCCTCCTCCTCCCTTTCTAATCTGTCTCACCCTCCTCACCTGTCTTCATCTGTCTTCTTTCTCCTCTGTCCCTCCTTCTTTTCTCAGTTCCACTTCAGTCATGTTTACTTTCATTGCATACATATATATAGTGAATGCTGCTAAAGCATGTAAAATAGATGGCATCAGACAGAATGATGATATTAATATGGAGTAAATCATAATGAAGAAGCTGTAAAGTGTCTTTCTCTTTACTCTGCAGAGCTCCCCTCAGTGTCTCTCCTCCAGAAGACTCCCTCCTCTCCAGTCAGCTGCCACGCTTCAGGTTTCTACCCTGACAGAGCCTCACTCGTCTGGAGGAAAGATGGAGAGGAGCTTCACGAGGGCGTGGACCTCGGAGAGACCCTCCCCAACCATGATGGAACCTTCCAGATGAGCGCTGACCTGAAACCTTCAGCGTCTGAAGACTGGGGGAAGTACGAATGTGTGTTTCAGCTCTCTGGTGTGAAGGACGTCGTCACCAGACTGGACAAAGCAGCGATCAGGACCAACGGGGGTAAGACTGAGATCAGAAGTGATGAACGTGGGAAACACACGTTTATTTTACTGTCACTTTGTGTATTTTAATGTGTGTTGGATGAGAAGTTTTGTTCCTTTATAATGTTTTCATCTAGTTTTTATATCTAATTTTGAAGCTTTGATTAATTTTAAATCACTGCATGCTGACAACAGTGTCAACAAATCCCTGAAAGAATGAAAAGTTACTTTTCTTAATTTAAAGTCAAAGTTTTAAAAAGCTTTAAAGGAATCATCGACGTCCACCATCATTTTTTATTTTTACTTGGCTTTAATTAATGCAAAATTTCCAATAGTGAAACAATCAAACATACATTTAATTATGTATTTTGAAATAAGGTGAGTTTTTTTTTTTACCACTTTCATAATTTATTTTAGTTTTTAAATCACTGTTAAAATTAGTTTCTTACAGTTTTTTACTGTTTTTTCAGACCATGTTTAACCATTTTAATGTTCAGAGATTTGAGACACTGTATTGACTTTACTGCTGGTCAGTTTTAGAAGATAAGCAGATTATTTAATGACTGGATGAATGTGTGTGTCGTCAGTAAATCAGGCAGAATGAAGTTTATTGTCCACGTCTGCTGACGGTGAAAAAGGACTTTGAATAAGACTGTCAGAAGCTCTCATTGTGACAATAAACGACATATAAGACAGAAAGCAACACAGACTCACAGCTGAAACAGGCAGACGAGGATAAACAGGCGTAGATACAGTAATTATGTGCAGACGAGTCGAGATAAAAGCTGACATGAACAACAGCAGCAGCACAAACAAACATATAGTGTGTGTCTACAGGATTGTGGTCCTTTTGGTAAATGGATGTTCTTGTCTTCTAACCTGCTTCATGTGTTCAGGTTGTGACGGTTTGTTGTTTTCTGCTCTACAGAGAGTCCTGTTTACATTTACATCATTGTTGCAGTGGTTGTTCTCGCTCTCGTCCTCATCGCTGCCGCTGGATTCATGATTTACAAAAAGAAGAACGGTGAGAGACTCAAACAGAGACAAGTTGTTTGTCAGTATTTTGATTTTAGACTTTGATGCTTTTATCCAGATTGCAAAAGTGAGACAAATTTAAATTGTCCGAGCATGAAAATGAGCTTCAAACAGCAGGAAGAGCTGCGAGGCTCAGAGCCACAGTGTGGTGATAATATGACGACAGCATGATGATGGAAGGAGAGGTGACGGGAACAGAAATAACACAAGATCTGAACAGAAGCTGGACGGGATTTATTGATCAGTTGGAAAGAAGCTGACAAAGTTTGCTGTTTTCAGCTGTAAGAAGATGAATAATTTGTCATTTTTTCTTTTTATTTCAGCCAAACGCCCTCCATCTCGTAAGTGAAACCTCTTTTTATTCCGTTTCCTCTGACCTGACTCACTCTCTGTAGATGAAATGGGCTTTTTGGATTCTGTGCTGAGGAACTTTTGTGGCAGTGTTGGCTGTTTGTTGAACACAGTGTGAGTTCACAGCAGGATGTGGGCTAATGACGTCTCTCTGACCTTACAGCTATAAGCAACCCTGAGGTCTTGGAGGAACTGAATCCACAAGGCTGAAAGACAAACACAGCAGCAGCACCCTGAACACAGTGAGTTGCCTCATGTGGGACATGAATTTCACAGCTGTTGTTAAACAAGCTGCCTTAAAGTTTGTGTTAAAGAACTTTCTGTGATTGTTTCTTTATTCGCTGTGAGACTTCTGTGACTCTTTATAAAGGAAATATTTGACTTTCAGCTGTTTTATATGAAGTTCAATGAGATTATTAAGAAAAAAGGTGCTTTCAGAAACCTTCACATCAGCAGGTCAGATAAAGTGTAACATTAAAAAGTCAAATATGAACCTTTAGACAAACAGGGACGCCAATTTCTTCAACTGGTGTTGAACATAGTGGTGTAGCAGGTAAATACTTGGCTTCCACAATGTCAACACTTCAATCAATCATTGATATTTTAAGTCTCAATGATTTAACAAAAATGTGTCTTTGTGGAATTGAACAACATTTGTGGTGAATGATGTTGTTTGTATTTTATGTATTTGATGTTTTTCTTTTTGTCTCTTTAGGTTTCTGGATAAATTTTGCAACCAGGAGTGCTGCCGCCACGTTCTCCTCCATAAACTGGGATTTCATTGGTTATTCATCCTCATATCATACAGTGATAGAATCAGGGTTGGGAATCTAGTCGTCGATGCTTATTGATCAGAATACAAAGCAAACAAAAAAGTAGCTGACAGATATTTTACACATATGATCAAACGTAAATGGTGACATGAAATGATTTTGATGGTTTTGTTTCAAACAACAAAGTGGAATTTTCTTCTGATAAAATGTTTGATTCAATGTTGGTGAATCAAACCAGGATCAGCCTCATTTTTCTCACCTGGAATGAAGTAAAACACAATATTCAAGAAATTAAAGCATCACGGCACTCTTCGTACATCCATCATTACGATTTATTCATCTAAAACAAATCAGCAGAATTACTGTTTCATACTCAAGGTGTTGGTGTTTTCTGGTCCAATCAGTAATGTCAATCTACACACAAACACACACACACACACACAAACACACACACCACATACATTCTCCAGTCCTCTGCGACTCTGCAGGATCAGATGGATGGGAAATGCATGGATGCAGTTTCATAATTTATCACAACATGAAATTACAGAAACAATGACAGGGTTTATCAGTGTCGCCCACCCCTGTGCAAGCATACACAAAATATATCAGTACAAGAATTTGTTTCCAGTTGTGCATATAGTTGGCTTGTATATTTCCTTAAAAATAATACAATTGAATAATTTTCTTTTGATTTTAAGCAAGTTTAAGCAAATGATAATTTATGTCTTTGAGGTTTTTCTGTATTAATCAGGAGTTTGTTGGTTTTTGTTTCATATTTTCTATATTTTGATCTGTTTGGAAACATTTTAGTTGTAGCTGACTTTCTGAAATTGGTTAAGGGATGTTTTAAGCTTCTCAGTGCACTGAAAATACTTCCTGCTTATATTTTGGGACAGGGGACATTTAGTTTAAAGCTGAAAAGAAATTTAACAGTGATGCTCAAAGCTATGTGTTGTGTTGGGTTAAATAAATTAGTTTGCTTTGCTTTTCCATTTATTTTGTACTGTTTTGCTTTTAAATAAAGTCCCAAATGTTCCACCTTTGTGTGTTTTGTGGTTTCACATATATGCTTCCATACTCTGTGACTGCAGCATTTATATGAATATTCCCTGAGTATTTATTGTCATCAGAAAAGTAAATGAGCGTGGCTCTGACCTGTCAAACAAAAGAGCATGCAGGACAAAATTATTTGGGATAACCTGTGATTTTTTTTTAAGCTGGATAAAAGTGGGATTTGACTTTTAACATGAAAAAAATAGTGAGGAGTCTGTTTAAGAGCCTTTGTATAAACTTGTGCAGTCTCTCTCATATGGTGTGTTGCTGTCTCTAACAAGAAAGGTTTTAGGCACAAAATTGAAATCTTTGTCAATACAGAGAAAGAGGAAAAAATGATTCTAATGTTAAAAACTTCTGGTTTATGTTCTTTTATATCTCATAGTGTGTGTATACATCTGTTTTTTATAAGTGTGTGTAAGAGAGATCCACTCAGCTCTTCCCACTGCACACATCACTCCCCTGAGAAAACCTGTTGCACTGAAATCTGCCCGGCAACTGATGACATTACAGCTGTGGCTCCTCCAAATCAACTGTATTTTTCTAGCTAGATTTAACCTGCAGTCGGTTTTATCTACAGTATAAAATAACCCAAAGTGATACCCTCACCTACTACATATAATGTAGTAAACGTGACATTTTGTCTGTACTTTTATGTTATATGGCCATGTATTTAACTGCTAGCTTTCTGTGATCTTTAAAAGTTAACTGAAGAGTGAAAACAAACATGTTCACAGACCTGTAAAAAATTAAGTTCGTTCACCTGCTTGTCTCACCTTCACGGGTAAAACCTGTGTAGCTGAGTTCTGCATGGAAACAGATGACGTCACAGCTGTTGTCGCTACAGTTTCATCTTGTATGTGAAAATGTTTCCTGTTGTATTACCAACCTATGTGATATTTTAAACTAGTATATAATTATATATTATATAATAAATAATGTATAAGGTTTTATTTGCATTAAGTGATATTACCTGGTTTCTTCAGTATGTGTAAGATACTTTAATACCAGAATATGACAGCTTTACAAATGTCACCTGACAGGTTTGTGTCTCAAGTGCAAAATCTGTAGAGGAGGTTTGGTGTCACAATAATACCAGATGCCCAGCAGCAACAACAACAAATTCTCTAACAATCAGGAAATGCATCTTACATGTTTCCTCCACAGCTCAACACAGAAGTAAAATATATTTTCAAAAAGCTACAACCTCGCACTGATAATGTGATGCAGTGATCGCAATGAATATTTATGGCGATAGTAAACAAGGACATGAAAGGACCTGAATAATATTCATATTTTGCACATCACCCGCATGCCAACATATTTTCACTAAAGGCTGAAAATGTCTCACTTTGTTTAAAAAAACTCAGGATTTTTGTAGCTGACACTTTATATCAGAAAGCAACACAACATATCGGTTCAGGTTAATAATTGCAGGACAGAGCAGTGAGATGAACAAGTCTTTATTTGGAACAGGATGTCTGGTTAGCACAAACCGTGTAAGCTTGGAGAGTATCTACATGTACAGTACCAATGTTATATAACATAAAGAACATTAACCAAACAAAGATCTAGACAATGAGATCTCAATTTAATGATGGCATCCTGGAAAGTTTATGCTCATATGTAGGAAAGAAATAGTTATGTAGCTTTTCATGATTTGACTGACATTTTATTGATCCTTATTCAGAAATGGACACTTCCATTTCACTCTGCTCTGAGACAAAGTAGGGCCATTCATTTCCAAAATCAGATATCAACTGATTCAATGTACTTTTGAGACATACTGACAGTTTCATCATTTTGGAAAGAAACGCATCATTGGTCGCTATTCAGAGTGCTGAGGTTGATCTGGGTTCTGACCTTCAGAACATCCCCTTCCTGTAGCGGTGGATCAGCTCTGATACGTCTTCCTTACACACCTTAATCCAGCCGTCCTCCTGCATGTGGTACACTAAACAAACACACACACAAAAAACACACACATTTACACATATATTCCCACAAATGTACACAGAAAGACAAAAATTACAGATTACCATTTGATTTTATGTTGGTTGTTTTGTGTCGCCGAGATTATGCCATTTTATGATCATCATTATTAATTATTTTAGTTTAAATATCACATTATTTCCATGTTTTTTACCACTAAACGGCTGAGGATGATGGAAATTTAGTCATAAACCAAAGGATAAATTGAAATTTGTCCTAATGATGATGAGAGATGAAAAGTCAGAGGATCATCAAATTGATTAGAATTCATCCTGAGGGGGGTGTGAATGTCTGGCAATCCATCCAACTCTTGTTAAGGTTTTAGACCAAAGAAGACCAACGTTTACGACAATAGATAGATAGATAGATAGATAGATAGATATACTTTATTTATCCCAAGATGGGAAATTGCAGTGCAGCAGCAGCATTACACACAAACAACATCGCCAATGTGGCTAAAAAGAAAGTCTTAAATGGAAATACAAAATCTAAATTTAAATGTAAAACAAAATTTAGGAACATTCGCAGAGTATACTCACTGTTGACCACCCCTCCAGAGTAAGCATCCCTGTGTGTAGCGTGAGCGATGCCCCGACGGCCCAGTTCATACGCTTCCTCCACCGTCATGTCTTCCCGGTAACCGCTGTCCACCACACCGTAGGCGTAACTGTTACCACAACCAGTAGAGAACATACGGCCCGACAGACGCGTCCCGTTATCGTCCACATAGTACAGACCAGGGCCCTGGAGAGCACACAGTCATTATACGCAGGAAAATTATGATTTCAACACAGTTTCTGATCAGAATACAACAGTAGGTCCAAACAGAGGTGTGACAATAATAAAAAAATCTAATTTAATGAGTTATGCCATCAGTGATGTCTGCAGTGTACACCTACATCTTCAGGATTACCTGACTTGTTAAAGAAACGACTTTCTGAGATGCAGACCAGCTGTTTTCTGGAAGCATACACATGTTTCTATGTTATCTAAGCAGTGTCTATATTTTAATGTTTTTTACAATGATGAAGGCCATATGAATATAAAAAAGGGAGTTTGTCACTGAGTGTCATTATCAGTAAATTTAAGTAATGATAAGGCACCAGTATCTTTATTTAATACAGTCATATTAGCAGAAAGAGAACACATCCAAATTAATGATTCTGCACTCTCCTGGTTTCTACTGCAAACCACGACAGTCCTCCACTACCACAATGAGAACATTTTACAGCAGTAAATATGATCCTGTATGAGCCTGTGCTTCACAGGAAGTGATAAAAAGGATTGCAATGTTTCTGGCTTCAGTCAGTGCGCATTGCAAGCCTCGCACACACATCTGCAAACACACCCACATCTTACCTCTTTGTCCCATCCACAGATCATGCTTCCCATGGACAGGCCCATGCCTCGGTAACCCAGCATCATGTTAGACAGCAGTTTGGAGGCAGCAGCCACAGAGATCCTGTGGTTGTTCCTCAGCCTGTACAGCCTGGATGAAATCATAAAAGATGAAGGTCAAAATCAATTCATAAGCAATTAAAGTGACAAATCAATCAGCCTCCTGATTGGCCTGAACTTGAAGCCTGCCAACACTGAGAAGAAATGTTTATGATATTCCTCCTGGGTTTATAAGAACACAAAATGTCTGTGACACATCAACAAAGTCCTGTATATCTGCATTTATGTTACTAGAATCAAAAATTGTGTTCCTTTGCTAAAGTTTAATAAGTTATGTAATACCTCCTATAACATGCAACTCGTCACATGAACCATTGTAGGGTTCAAACCCAGGACCTAGAGCCCAGGACTTTCTTACTGTAACGTCACATTCCTAACCACTCAACCTCACTGAGCCGATCAAATAAGACAAACTAAATCAGAGAGCATCCTCCAGTTTCTTTCCTTCTGATTGATCACATATTACTCGACTATGTATCCAACTTCCTGACACAACTGCACTCTTTACTGATTTGGTCAAGAAGCTCTGAAGCAGCAACCAGATAAAATGTTTAAGCATTATACATGTAGTCGTTAGACTATGCAATACACCACAAAACCCCCCACAGATAGGCATACAAAAGGGACCAATATTCAATGACGGACCTGCACTCTTTGGCCAGGAGTCTCTCCCAGTACTGGCAGTCTGCAGCGCTGCCCGACATGGTGCCCAGCAGGTAGGGGTTGATCTCTATGACCTTGTTGACATCGTTGGATGCTGCAGAGCCGTGACGCATTTGGGAAAAGGAGACTTTCAGTGACAGAGATTACAGGCTGAAGCATGTCAACACTGTGGTGTGCCTGGTGTGACAGCACCTTGGTCACACTTCTTGCCTTATTCATCTTTTTGAGATATTGAGTTCATGGTTTCTAAACTTCACACTCTAAAGCTCCACACCTCTTTGAGACCTTTGTTCCTATAGCTGATGAGATTTTCAGATGATGTACAGTATGGATAGGCAGTATGGCTGACTGGGCCATGTCACTCTTTAACTCCTTCCATTTCTTCACAGAAATAGGCTGTCAGACAAGTGGAACACTGCCTAATCCACTTTGCCACACCTTGACCAACTTTTCGTGCAGTCACACCTGTTCACGCATTTTGCAGATCTGGAAGAGAAATAATACATTTCCACACTTTTCATGCGTAATTACCTAAATAATGGCCAGCTGAGGCTCTGGAGTCCACAGCCACGATGACACCATGTCTGAACTTGAAGGCCAGAGTGGTGGTGCCGTGGTTCAGCTCTATACACACACCTCCGTCACGGTTGCAGGACTTGAGAAACCCTGATGGCTGAAATGAAGTCGAAGAAGTGAGCTCACTGATGTGTAAGAGAGTAATGCAAGAGAATAAAGGACTGAAATATCTATCAAAACCTAACATCCTCTGACAATAACTCCCGATAGTTCAGATAAATGCATATGATATTTCATAAGAGGCAAACACGCATCACGCACTGAAAACCACAGACGCGTAAAGTAACCGCGCCTGACGCTTCACGCGTGTGGCAGGTTGGATTTGATTTAATATATTAATTTCTCGCCTGAAATCAATGATACTCACATCAACACCCAGAGGCACAGCGAATTCTTGAGTTTTGGTCCCGAAATTGTAGTGGTTGGTTCTGTCGACGAGATGCGTCTGTTGTGCTGGAAGAATCTGCTCCCGGAGCTCAGAATACGTTTTAAAACCAGTAACGTCGAAAAGAGCCATCGTGTGTTAAAGTGGATAAAGTAAACTCTATTTGTAGGCTATAGATTAGGGGTTACTTTTTTTCTAAATGTCGAAGGTGATTGACAAAGCGTCTCGGATAATTTCCTTGTACGTGACAAAGAATTCGAAAGTGAAAGAGTTTGGAAACTGTTGTGTGCAGTCCTGTCGGCTCAAAACATCAATTCAAAATTAGTCAGCAACACAAATCCGGTGCGCATTCAACAATTTTGCCAAAACCTGGCTGTTTCTGTTAATCAAAGAAGTTATTGATCAAAATAAAAACAGCCTTAGACTTAAAAAAAAATCACTCTGTGATGTTCATTTGAAATAAAAAAATATGGCTCAAAACTGCATGAACCAATAGGAGAGCAGTATATTTTTTATCATCATCAGTCTCTAAGTAAAAATACAACACTCAGGTTTGGGAAGCCAGCAGACGTAAATGACTTATTAATGCGCATAGTTTATAATAATGAAAATAGACAACCTAATGCAGCTAGGTTAATGACATGTTAATGATGTAGTACGACATATCACATTAAAATAATATGCAGCAGCCTAGATGCGCTTGTTTTTATTGGGTGTATTATTGTAAGTACAGGGCTGATGTCAGGGACCAAAATATTACAACGAGTGAGTCAAAAGTCAGGCAACAGAGGTCAAACAGGATTTTATTCAGTGATTTTTAATTATTTTTCCATATTGTAAAAACATGTTACAGTCGGCTCATTGTGGCCTAATAGCAGCCTTCCAGTTCTTTACTGTGGTACTGCAGTATTACATCTATTCCACATCACAGTTAAGCATAGCAGCAGAGCAGAAACTATAATGACAGTGTTCATAAAATGTCTGCGATGTTTCACTACGCATATTTGAAATCTAGTGAATAACAATGTGGTGCGATTGTGCGTCAGGCGGTATCCATCCGCTGCACGGTCTCCTGTACAACCTCCAGCTTTAAGGGGACTACTTTCTCTGTCAGAACCGATGTCGTGCCTGGACGGTATTTGTATTTCATTTTCCTAGGAGACACACAGATAATATGATAATCACACTGACAACGACACATTAAACATATTTACTACTTGCTGAGAAGTAAAAAGCAGATCTATTCATACTCATACTGGCCCACCTGTTGTCTTTGAACTCCGACTCCTGGTACGGTCTGATGTAGTCCACTCCTTGTCTGGTGACGACGCAGATGTCGATGTTGTTGCCTGAGCCGAGGTCACTCATGATTCCTGCGTGGATGGCACCACGCACCAGCTCCTTTGCCTTCTCCAGCTGAGAGAGATGAGCGAAATCAGTGAAATGATGGAGAGACAGGCAAACACAGACATAGAGTACAGAACATGAAGGAGAAGACAGAGGCATTCGTCAGTTTGAGAATCCATCGGAAGCAATTTCCAAATGCCAGCACCCTCGTTCAGTTTTTCTATTTGATAATGGACACGATGCACCAAGGGAGGAGAATTAATGGCTTTTAATATTTATGTTTGCATAATGCAGAGGCCTCTTCTATCTACAGCCCTGCTACACTGCAATTATTCAATTAAAGATGACCACAAGTAAGTGAAATACTCTTGTGATCATATCTGAAAGGTCGACTAGCAATCATTGTCACAATATGTAACAACAGCTGTCCAGGTGGTGTACCTCCAGGTCTGGTTTGAACCCATCCTCTAGAATCCCAAGAGCAGCCAGATCACCGGATCCTGCATGGACACAAGAAAAAGTCAGATGAAACAGACTGGATGTTGTCCGACAGTGAAAAAAATGCATGTAGAATAGTGTTATGTAACATACCCATTGCAAGGTAGGGCACCTTATCTACGCTCCCATATGGCCCCACTGTGTACAGGTGGTTCCCAGTGCAATCTACTCCTCCCAGTATAAGATTGGCACCAATTTGGCCGTGATACCTGAGGGCCGCAGAGATCAAAACACAGGAAGCCTGGTGAACACCACGGTTTTCTAATTCACTGTGAGTTTAACTGAACTCATTCACACACCTCTAGACACAGGTACATGTGAGTGTGTACCACAAACCTGTACAACATATCCTGTAGTATGTTGACGGCCATGACGACACGAGGGTTCCTCCCGCTGTTCAGAGAGAAGATGGTGAGGTTGGAGGAGACAAGCTCTGTGGTCTTCTCTGTATCTGCTGCTGTACCTGCTCCACAACAGCTACAGAGAGAGAGCGAGGAATCAGAGAAAGAGAGACGGAACTGTAAGGCATTCTGGGTTATGTAGGAAATCACAAGTAAAGGAGGCGTTTTGCACACCAAAAAAGAGAATGATTGCAAAAAAGCAATAGACTCATAGACTCATAACAGTATCTGAAGGTATCTCTGCTCATGTATGAGACTTACTATATATTTGGAGCAATGTAATGGATCTTGGCGCACATCTTGTCGGCCACCACTTCACTGGAGGTAGCTCTTGTGTCTGCTCCCAGCACCACCCCATCCTGCACCAACACAGATGAACTGGGTTAGTAACCAAGTTCATTCAAGGACCATACCAGTGTGTTTTAGCCTAACTAAAACTGTGGACTATATTGCAAAGCATACATAAGTAATTAGTAATGTGGTGTACTTTGAAAAGCAGTGTAAAGAAGAAACATAGAAAGTCACTGTTTTGGTGCATTCATGTTTTCAGTTTACGCAGCTTTATACTCGCCTTGAACACAACTCCCGCTATCGTGGTGCCTGTTTTCAGAGGTTTGGGCTTCAGCCCCCCTTCAAACAAACCCTCTAACGCAGCATTCCTAGAGAGAGAGACAGAAGAGGGGATAACAGATGAGGGTCACCTCGTGAAACTATATTACCCGTGAACACATCATCACCATATTGTTTCATTGATTCAACTGATAAACACGCAGGAAAAAAGTTGCTTTCACTTTTGATCCCGGTGAAAGCGCAATGTAAGCGTCACTTTTACTTCATCTTCTGTCATTAGTGATACAGGCTGCTGCTCAGAAGACATTAAGAAGCTCATACCTCGCTGCGTTGTCGAAATTAAACCCAGCTGCAGGAGTTTCGAGGACATTTGATAGCGCCATCCCGGATCTGTCCGCGGCTTCTCTGCGCGTCTCCGTGCGCCTGAGGTCGCTGTTCTGAGCGTCGCCTCTTCTTCCTCTCTTTCGATTTTGTGGAGTGAAAATGGAGAAACGCTGCACGGACTCACAAGTCAAAGGCGTCAGCACAGGGGTGAGTATCCGGACCGGTTCACGAGTATTTATCTACAGAAGGAGCACTAAGCCTATTACGCGTGGAATGATCAATAATCGATTTCGCGAATGAACAGGTGATGCTGTACCTGAATACATCAAGTGAAAACACATCGACTGGACACTCCACGTGTTTTATTGTCAGCAACCTGCTCACGTTAGTCCTGACTGAGTTTATTCGTCACATTTCTACATAAAAACACGACTGGCTACACTTTGATTTTCAGTTAATAGCTCTTCAAGTCCCATCCTTCTCAGAACTTCAAATCCCAGAATTCATAGCCGCGTTCAGTCTGAATAAATGAACGCGGAGCCATGAGAAACAACCCAGTGCAATATTTATCTTCTGTCATATTTGGCTAAATATTGCTGTAGAGTGTAAACCAGCAGTCACACTCTCCACCTCTCTCCTCCCTCAGACCACCATCCTGGCTGCCACTTTTGATGGAGGGGTCGTGATTGGGTCAGATTCCAGGGCTTCCATTGGAGGGTGAGGATGTTGTGACCTGAACACTGATGCCTTCAATGTTGAACACATTCATACAGAAGAGGGACTGCTTGATAACAGTCTGGATAAACATCCACAAACTCAAGTAGATGCACAGAAACAAAAATGATAACGAAAATGTACACAAATTTCTTGAACTTGAACGTACTTGCACTTTATTTGATGTCCCTTTCATGCTACTTTATACCGCTACTCAAGAATTCAGAGGGAAACACTGTACTTTTACTTCTTACTTTTACCTTTTCATTTATCTGACAGCTAGTTACTAGTTACTTTTAAAATTACAGTTTACATACATAACATATAATAATCTTATGAAATATTATATATTGTTATGTATAGATTAAACAATCCAACAGTATATAAAGAAATCAATTATAATATATTATATTTAAGGTGTGGTGTTGCTACTTTCACTTAAGTAAATAAGTCTGAAGATCTGAATACTTCTTTCACCATTGATTAAGCCACTTCATTTCTTCCTGCACGTACAGAAAATTCAACCTGAATGAGAGGGTTGTGTATTAGTGGTTGAATGATGAATAGTGCACAACTACTTTATTAATCTGAAAGCATGTGTGGGACCTCTTTCCTATTAAGATAAACTTATTGGCTTCTCTGCTGTGTTCATGCTCTTCTTGTCTCTCTCTTCAGGGAATATGTGTCATCTAAGACCATCAACAAAGTGATTCAGGTTCATGATCGGATCTTCTGCTGCATTGCTGGATCACTCGCAGACGCTCAGGCTGTCACCAAGGCTGCAAAGTTCCACCTGTCCTTCCACAGGTGCCACACACACATATGAATACAATGGCACATATTACACAAGTACGCACACAGAGAAAGCATGTTTTCTGATCCAGCTTTTATTCCTCCATGACTCCTCTGCAAGTTTTGTGCATGCAATGTAGCACGTTAGGTTGTCTGTGAAGATTCTCTTTCATCCAGGTCGTAGTTCTTCTAAGTGCTATAAAAGTGTTCCGGAAGATGTTTCGCCTCTTATCCAAGAGGCTTCTTCAGATCCATCTGACTGGTAGGAAGTCCCAGGCACTTTTCCTCTTGCAGGATTGTTCACACCTTGAGAGTCATTGAGGTCAAACACAGCCATCATGTAAATCCTTGGGGTTGTGTGAGTCATGGTGTGAATGGGTGTCATGTGAGTGGGTCAACAACTCACACAACACCCATTCACACCATGACTACTGTGACCCTAGCAACTCATATACTGGCTGGGTGGGTCAACGACTCACATAGCACCCATTCACACCATGACTACAGTGACCCTAACGACTCACATGTGACCTCAACGACTCTCAAGGTCTGAACAATCCGGCACAAGGATAAATGCCTGGGTCTCCTCACCAGTAAGTTCAAACTGAAGAAGCCTCCTGGATAAGAGACGAAACGTCTTCCAGAACCTCAAACAAGTCCAGACGCCTTTGAAAGCACTTAGAAGCACATGTTAGCGTCACAGACTCTTCTGTTTCCAAAAGCACAGACTTTAAAATTTGACTCTCCCCGATCTTTCTTCATCCATAGTGTCCAGATGGAGACCCCTCCTCTGGTGATATCAGCTGCTTCTGTGCTGAAAGAACTGTGTTACAAAAACAAAGAGGAGGTACAGGCCGGCTTCATCACGGCAGGCTGGGACAGGAAGAAAGGTTCACAGGTAGGAAGTGTTTGACCATCAAACATCAGAGAAGCAGCGATGGTGATAGTACATGGCGAGTGCGCTTGCTGCGGACAGCTGCATTGCTGATATTTTGCATCCTTCTTCAGGTGTATGTCGTGTCTTTAGGCGGGATGTTAGTCAGGCAGCCTGTTACCATCGCAGGCTCAGGCAGCACTTACATCTATGGCTACGTCGACGCCAAATACAAACCCAACATGAGCAGAGAGGAATGCCTACAGTTTGCCACCAATGGTACTCTTTGTTTCATTCTTTACTGAACTATCTTACTTGTGCACCCAAACTTAAACACGTTTGCATTTGTTTTGTCAGGAAATTCAGGTCAGGATTTGAAATGGCTTTTGGGGAAATTGGGTTTTTAATCCATGAAAATGTTTGAATATGAATTAAGGGTGTAATACAGATAAATATTCATGCTTGGCACCTCTTTAGGAGTAGGACATTTAACCTGAAGTGAGAGGCTAGATTAACGTTCAGAGAAAGGAGTTCAGATTCAGGATGTCTGTGTTCTTATATACTAAATATCTAAGGATCTGTAGTGTTACATGTATCTCTTTTATAAGAAGTCTTTTGTTTGTAATTAAGGGACAGAGATAAATGAAAGATGTTTTTAAATGCAACTAAATGTTTGTTGGTGACCCAGTATTTGCAGTTAGAAGCTGTATGAGTACTATAAACTGCATATCTGTGCTTGTTCAATTTATTTCCCGTTTATTGTTCCTGTCTGCCTTCCTCCTCTGCCCTCCCTGCTCACAGCTCTTGCTCTGGCCATGGGCAGAGACAACGTCAGCGGCGGCGTGGCTCACCTGGTGGTGATCACAGAAGCGGGAGTGGAGCATGTTGTGGTACCTGGTGACAAGTTGCCTAAATTCCATGATGAGTGACTGCCTCTGAACAACCAATGTGTTATTGCTTGGAAGCCACTATTTTGCTCTGTGTGACTGAAATGTGAGAAATCATACACACACGCTCACCTGAAGAACAAGTCAGACACCTGGAAAGCAAGTTCATATACAATGAAAATAAAAAACTTGTTAATTTTGAAATGGTGGTGTGACAATTGTTGAGTCTTTATTATGGTAATATGCAGGCTAGTACACAAAATCAGAATCATTCCATCATAAAAATATAATCATTATTAACCATTGTACTATAGGCTTAAGGTTTCTCTGCCTATTTTCTGTCCTGATCACAAGTTTTTTAAATGTATGAAAATATGGGACATAAAAATAAATATTTTCTGAAACATTCCTCTCTTTCTTTATTTAAGTTCTGTGGCTCAAAACGTCTTCAAGGATTTGTGATATGCTTTTTAAATTAATATTGTCGTTGCAGTTGCTCCATATCATTTGAATGCATAAACTGTGTGCAGAGTATTTAATGTCACCTATCACAAAGTCTCATGCTCCCTCAAAGACTGAGGAGACTGAAATGTTCGTTCACTGCAGACAAAGCTGTGACACGTTCACGGCTCTTTGCGGAGGAGGGACATTTTAACTTTCAATTTCGATTTAATGCAGGAAAACATGGAGTCCGCCTGATGTGTGATTGTACAATTGATTTGGTAAAGCAAACGCGCCGAAACAGTTTTAGAGCTGGAAATAAGGTTTCCAGCAACAAGAAAACGATATAAAACCGGAACTGCTCGACTGGACGCTTCGGTTTACGCCCGGTGTCGCCTTCACGTCCCTGGCGGACAGACCTGTCGTTGTTGTCGTTACGGACTCTCTGTAGGCCCTCAGCATGCTAGAAGAAACGGGACCAGAGTGGTTGTCTGAGGAGGTGAAAACCGGAGTAAGTATTAGACTGTGATCGTCTTTGTGAGACTTGGTGACCTGTTAATGTGCGCAGCGCTGAAAGCTTGGAGGTTTAAGCTTGGCCACATGCGGATTTGGGATTTGAATGAATTGCAAATACTCATTGCTTCGGCTTCTCTTTATAGACAACCATCATTGCCATCGAGTTTAATGGAGGAGTCGTGCTCGGGTCTGATTCCCGAGTGTCTGCTGGGTGAGTTAGTGCGTGTGTGCGCGCATGTGTTTTCCATGCAATGTGTGTCCTGTCTGCATAATGCTGCAAAAATACTTAATCTTTATTAACACACCAGTGGGTCTTCAACTTCTCAAGCATAATTCTTACCCTTCTCCCTGCCCATGATTCATTACATACAGTATCTCCTCTTTCTCTATGTAATAATAATAATAATAATAAACTTTATTTGTATGGCCCTTTATACAAGAATTGCACCTCAAAATGCTTTACAACAAAGAAATCACATGAACCAAATGCTTCCCATGATCATCTATATCAACTTCTCCATCCTGCAATCACACACTCCCCCTCTTCATCCCTCCATCCAGGGCATCAGTGGTGAACAGGGTGATGAACAAGCTGTCTCCCCTCCATGACAAGATCTACTGCGCTCTGTCAGGATCTGCAGCAGACGCTCAAACCATCGCTGAGATCGTCAACTACCAGCTAGATGTGCACAGGTGATTACACTGTCAAGGTTGACCAACACACTTAAATGTCATCTAATACTAAGGTACAATCCAATTCTCACCCAGTTTCATCTGCTGGCAGCATAAATCTAAACATATCAGCCTTGTGCTGGTCTTCAAAAGTGTCCATAAGTTTAAATGACAACAAGCTTTTGCAAACATCCTCTGTTACAGTGTGTTTCTATGTTGAAACAGAACAAACACTTGAGGACCCCCCCACCCCCACCCCCCATCCTCAGTGACACAACAGTCTCTGGAAAAAGACAAATTTAACAAGCATAATATTAAATCTAAATAAGTAAGTGACTACAGATGGAAAAAACAAAACATACACACATAAATACTGTATATTCCATATGTGTGTGTGTGACACAAATCACAAGCTAAAATAAGGTAAGATAATCCTTTATTAATCCCATAGCCCAGACATTTGCAGTGTTAAAGCTGCAAAGGGTGTAACAGAAAAGAGTAAAAAAAAGCAAGATATGATAAATAAGTAAACAATATAATGAGTTGAACAGAGCACAACCAGTGATGGTAGAAACACCAACCAATCGTTGCCTCATCACAGGCATCTTGAAGTTCATTTTATAATAATCTCCTTAAACCTTTGACTAGAATAAGTTTTCCTGAATATCCTTCTGTTTTCAAGCAATTACATGTTTGGCTTGTGGCAGATAGAAATGAGTTGGTTTCATTACATTTACTGGAAAATCTGGGCTGGGCTGTGTGTAATAACGATATTTGATCTTGTTCTTTTATCAGTATTGAGATAGGTGAGGACCCCCAGGTTCGCTCAGCTGCCACTCTGGTGAGGAACATCTCGTACAAGTACAAGGAGGAGCTGTCAGCGCATCTCATCGTGGCCGGCTGGGACAGAAGAGATGGAGGACAGGTCAGTAAACTCTGCAGGCTGGAGGGAAGAGAACCGAGCCTTCAGCCAGAAAAGTCACCGGGAAAAAGACATGTCAAAGTCAAAATGAATGTTTCTGCAACGTCTTCTGATGTGACCTCGCTGCTGGATTCTTTACAGGTGTCCATGTAGAATGACATTATGACCTGTCTTACCCCTCTGTTCTGTACCCTTTGACCTCTCCCAGGTGTTTGCAACCCTGAATGGTCTCCTGACGAGGCAACCCTTTGCAGTTGGTGGCTCTGGCAGCTCGTATGTTTACGGGTTTGTTGATGCCGAGTATCGCAAGGGCATGAGCCGGGAGGAGTGCCAGCAGTTTGTTGTCAACAGTAAGTTTATTTTCCATAGAAAGCTTTTTTTTTGTCAGATTGTGAAAAATAAAAGAGACTTTTCTGCTTGTTGTACTGAACTAACTGATCTAAGCTTACCTCATTTTTATTCTAAGGGCTATTTAAATTTTTAGTCTCATCTTATTTCACCTCCAGCTGCTCTTGTTGTAGTTGATTCATCTATATTAAACTTTAATTCCTATATTTATTTCTAAGGTTTTCTAGATTTTGCTGATTTGGCTTTTCATTATTTCTACTTTTTTATCATCATTTTTAATTAAGCTTCCTCTTTGTCTTTCTCTGTGTCTCAGATCTTCTTTTTTGAATGAATGAATGATTTTCACGCTAATATTTCATGTTCGGTATATTACAATACTTGGTCTCATAGAAATGAAATCATTACGTTCAGTCTCCTCACCTGTCTCACCCCTCTCTTCTTGTCTTTCTCTCTCTCGCAGCTCTCTCTTTGGCAATGAGCCGCGATGGCTCCAGTGGCGGTGTGGCCTACATCGTCACCATTGATGAACACAGCACAGAGGAGAAAGTCATTCTAGGAAATGACTTACCCACCTTCTATGATCAGTGATTAATATCTAGATTTTTCATCCCTATTCTGCCCAGACACTGTTGTGCAGGATGCCATTAGGTATTTGTTTTGCTCACAAAAGCCATCACACACACACTTTTTGTCTGAGCTGTAAAAGTTGTCTACTGTCAAGTAATTCACTTTGTAATCTAAAAAGTCTGGACAAGAATACTTTCACTAATAGTTTTAATAAAAGCACAAAATCCTTGCATTGTTCTATAATTCCCACAGATATTCCGGGTGTAACAGCAGGTAGCCTTATAAGATAAAAGCTGCAGCTACCCTCAGATGACTAGCTGGTCAAGTGTGTGGCTCATCATTAAAATATAACCAGGAAGAAGCTTACTTTTATTGACTTATCTACTGAGGATAAACTGCGGAGTCGAGGTTAACCTTACTGAAGACTTCATCGTCAGTCAATGGGGGTGACACACCAGTTTATGTTTAATGGGCATTCCTTTAGCTTCCCCCAGTCCGACAGAGATGCTCACACACTTCCTAAATGAGCAGCAGCAGTTGTCTGTGTCGGTTATTGTGAAAAGTGAAAGTCAGATTCGTTGCACCACCACAGGATGGGTGTCACCCACTGTATTCAGATATTTTTTATTGGTTTTCACACATATTATACAATCACAGTAGCGCTCAAGACTCCAAAATAAGATAATTATGAAACTATAGAAAGAGATTTTTGCTTGTCATGACAAACCCATCATACAGTTGTGAATATAATCTATCACTGTGCATAAACAATGAGTCCCACCCATGCTTTAAAGTAAATTATGTGAAATGTAAATGTAAAAATGTAATGTCGAAAGATTTTTTAATTTCCCTTCTTTACAATGAACCATCCCTTTCTAAGATACCTCTCACTGACACTGGACATTGTCACTGGAATTTTCTCTAGGTTTTATCTAGGATAAAGCTGGTGGTTAGTTAGGATGATGATGATGATGATGGTGATGATGCTATTAGAAACCACTCAGTTTAAGGACCCTGCATTGTCTAACCTCAGATTTCAGTGTTGTGCTCTGCACTCGGGGTTTCTGGGAAACCTTGGTCGTGCCAGAAAATGAAACTGAAAGTGGATGAAAACTAAAGCACGGTTACCTCGGCGTGCGGGTCATTCCGGGACAACTGGTGGTGGGAAATGGCAGGCAATACAGCAACAATCGGCAAATTCGTTGCTTTAATTTTAGCAGTTTGCGTCGACCTTTCCTTGTTTTACGCGTCGGGATTTGTGGTGACTCGCAGCGTCTTCGGGCATCTTGCGCGTCTCTGGGTTTGTGCGGCTCTCCGGTTCTTGGCACTAACTGCTGTAACTCTGTTCACCCTCGGGGACCTCAAACTGCCGCTGATTCGCTTTATAACGGCGCACAGTCTGCTGCCCGCGGTGTTGGAGACCGGCACCGAAGCGCTTTACCATGAGGAGACACAGTGCGGCCTCCAGGCGGATGTGCGCTGCTGGCTGATGTGTGCCGGAGCGTCGCTGGCTGCTGCACTGTTTTGGGAGATCACCATCCCGGACACCGACGATGCGGCCGCCGGTGAAGAGAAGAAGCAGAAAGCCAGAGAGCTGTTTATGAGAGTCCTGTACCTGTGCAAACCCCTCTATAAGCTGCTGCTGGGAGGGCTTGTATTCTTGTCGTTGGCCGTTGTCTGTAAGTACACCAGAAGACGATGATGATGATAATTCCAGTAGTAGAGATGCTAAGGAAATTGGGCAAATTCATGATAGACAGTTATCAACTTGCACGAGTTGGCACTTTGCTCTTATCCACAGTAAACCACTTATTATGGTGACAATCTGATGTTCCTTTTCCTTGCTGATGGCTCATTCATCTCTTTGTATGTGTGTGTTTATGTGTACCTGTGCGTGTGTCTTCTCAGGTGAGATGTTCATCCCGTACTACACTGGGAGAGTCATTGACATCCTCGGGAGTCAGTACCAGCCGAATGAATTCATATCTGCGCTCCTGCTCATGGGCCTGTACTCTCTGGGAAGGTATGGGACAGTGTCTTCCCTCCACATCCATCCATCAGCATGTTTCTGGTGCTCATAGGTAACATCTCACTGGCTTTCTCTTTGATTGGTTGATTAGCTCTGTGAGTGCAGGCTGCAGAGGGGGTCTCCTACTTTGTGCTATCAGTGCCTACACATGCCGAGTGAAAGTCAGGCTGTTTGAGGCATTGACCAAACAGGAAATTGGATTCTTTGAGACCACAAAGACAGGTAAGGCTCATTCGCTAATATAACATGCAGTTATACAATAACTTCAGGTCAAGACTGGACATTGCATATATAAAGACAGGACATTGCAGGACAGGACAGGACAAGGCATAACAAAATGGGACACAAGATGAAAGAAACAGACTAGACCAGGACAAAAGAACATGACAGAAGATGATGGCCAAACATTTTCTGTGCAGGTGAAGTCACCTCCAGGTTGTCTAAGGACACCAACTTGATGGGAAGAACTGTTGGTCTGAATGTCAATGTGCTGCTGAGGACACTCATCAAGACACTGGGCATGATCTCCCTTATGATAAATCTCTCATGGAAGCTCACCTTCCTCGTGTTGATGGAGACTCCCATCATCGGCCTCATTCAGAACATCTACGACACACACTACCAGGTAAAAGCCGGTTAATAACGTTGAATTAAGACTGATATCCACAGACTCAAACCATCATTTTAACTGAAGTAACCCTTAAATTAAAATTATTTAGCAGCTAGCTCCTTGTGTCTTTCAGAAGACAAGACTTTAAGACTTTATTAATCTCACAATGGAGAAATTTACTGTTACTCTTTAGAAAACACAAGAGTCTGACAATGGTGGGAATAAAAGACCTGCGGTAGCGCTCCTTCCTGCATTGCATTGACGACAAGTGGCGCTCAGAAGGACTAAACTCAGTTTGAACTGTTTATCACACAGATCTGAGCTGTATTGCTCTCTGATGTAACCATGAAGCTTAAAATGAAACCTTCTGTGTCTCTAAGCCAACAGTTGTTTAATTAAAAGATGTTTATTTCCTTCACCAACGTACAGGGTCTGGTTTGCCTTGATTTGATACATCTTATTTAACTTAAGTCAAAAAACAAAAGTAAAAGTAAGTCTTCTTTATGTCTCCCTCAGAGGCTGTCCATCGCAGTCCAGGACTCTGTGGCTCTGGCAAATGAGGCTGCGAATGAGGCAGTGTCCAGTATTCGTGTGGTACGGAGCTTTAACACAGAAAAACATGAGGCCGGTCGCTATGACGGCCGCTTGATGGACACGCACACCCTGAAGACCCGCCGGGACACTGTCAGGGCTGTTTACCTGCTCGCTCGGAGGGTGAGAAGTTTGTAATTTTTTTTGTACAAATGTGGTTTTTGGAGATCAGGTGGCATTGATCACATCATTGCTTATCACCTTCTAATTATGTTCCTTTTTGTGTGTGTGTGTGTGTGTGTGTGTGTGTGTGTGTGTGTGTCTGTAGGTGACAGGGTTGGGCATGCAGGTCTTCATGTTGTACTACGGCAGGCTGTTCATCCAGAGTGGACAGATGACCACTGGCAACCTGGTTTCCTTCATCCTCTACCAGTCGCACCTTGGAAACAACATCAGGGTATCCCATAATGCTCTGTGATCTGTTGTCAGGCAGGGGGGCTGGTGATTAAACTTTTAAGTTAGTTAAGAAACAGTTTAGCAAGGCGAGGCAAACTGTTTTTATACAACATATTTCATACACGAGAGGAGGGTCAATATGCTTTACATGAGCATTTAAAAAAGAAAAAAGTTAAAGAGCCATTAACAGCTTGATTTTAATTAGCACTCACATACTCTCACTGTGAACAGATAAGAGGAAAACAGCATGAGCTTTCATGTCCTCAGGAAGTCTGTTCTATCGTCTCATAGCTTTAAAAGGTGTCAAACCAGAAATATTGTGCTGAATTACACTAAACTAAACTTAATGTAACAAACTGCAACTCTGACTCTGTGAATGAAAATGTGTTATTAAGTGATCAGTTTTTCGATCACTCTTCCAGACGCTCACTTACATCTTTGGCGACATGCTGAACTCGGTGGGGGCTGCTGGGAAAGTGTTTGAGTACCTGGACAGGAAACCTCAGGTCAGCACAGAGGGGAAACTCGAACCGGATCAGCTGAAAGGACATGTCAGCCTCCGCCGTCTCAGCTTCGCCTATCCTGCGTACCCCAACAAAACAGTGCTGCAGGTGAGGTCTGCACGGCAGGCATACAGGCGGGAACGTGGTTTCAGTTCAGACACTAAGATTTTACAGATGAACGCTTTCATTTACTCTGTCCATGTGTGGCTCAGTAAAGGTTGAATATTGCAGTGAGACTGTGTTATTACAACCATTGTTGCCTCTTTGCCGCAGGACTTTTCTTTGGAGCTGAAGCCAGGTCAGATGACGGCTCTGGTGGGTCCGTCTGGAGAAGGAAAAAGCACCTGTGTGAGTCTGCTGCAGCGATTCTATGACCCGCAGGATGGAGAGATCCTATTGGACAATGAGCCGCTAAAATCCTACGACCACCGTTTCCTCCACAAGAAGGTAATTAATCAGTGCTTCTTTTTCTGATGATGTGCACCATTCTTTGATGGGAGCTCATGTCTTTTATCTGGATTTATTTAACTCTCTACAAAGATTTGACTGTTTATTTGTTCGTGTGTTTAACAGCTTGCAGTGGTGAACCAGGAGCCCGTGCTCTTCTCTGGCTCAATCAGAGACAACATTGCCTACGGGCTTGCTGACTGCTCACTGGATGAGATCCAGGAAGCAGCTCGCAAAGCCAACGCCCACGGCTTCATCGAGCAGTTGGAGAGCGGCTACGACACAGGTGATACCTTCAGCCATCCTTTTTGCTGTTTTACATGGCGGAGTTTCTGCATGTACATAGAAACCTGCCATGGAAGTTAGAGGAAAGAGCCAGATTGATGATGGAAAATGTTTTAATTTTCTGTATTTATTTTAAGCATTACTGTATGTAAATGCATGCATATTAAAGGCCAAATATACATACACAATACTCCTCTAGTATTTGAGCTTTTCCTGATATCTCTCTGCATCAGGTTGGTTTTTCAGATTTTACACCTACATCCTCGATCTGTTCGGATTTTTTTAATTCTCAGAGGTGGGCGAGGGCGGCGGCCAGTTGTCCAAGAGCGAGCGGCAGAGGATCGCCATTGCCCGAGCTCTAGTCAGACAGCCGCAGGTCCTCATTCTGGATGAAATAACCAGCTCTCTGGACACTGAGAGTGAAAATAAGGTATGTCACAACTTCTGACACAGTGGCGTCCAATCATGTTCCCTCCAGGGCCAGAAGCCTCAAGGTTTGTATTTCAGGCAAGGTCTAAACCCTCAGTTAACAGTGATTAATGTGTGGATGAAGACCTGAGGACCCTTACTTCTATTACTACAGTGAGTGAATTTTTGAATGGTTGTCTGTGAGTGTTCTGACTAAAAACATTAGCATTTCATAGATAAACATGTGCTCATTGCTCAGTTTATCGATAACAAATGCACTAATAAAACCAAAGAATGTGAAGAATGGGTTTCTAGCAGGATAACCAAGACCAAAGAGACATAAATTAAATCTCCACATGTTTGAGTGCTGAGTTCAAACCTCTAAAAGAGCCAAAAAAGGTCGTGCCTCTGAAAAGATTCATCCGCAGTGCTTCCCTTAAATGTGTTTCCTGCACATGTTCACAATGATACTGCAAGATGTGGGCCTACATGTGGGTAGTTGCATAGCAAAATGTGCAGCATATGGCAAATTGGGCCTGTCTACAAGCAAAATGTCTTCCACTGGTTCACAGAAAACATTCATAATAAACTGCATTTTTTATGACAGATCTCCCAGATGTCCTGCTCTGTGTGCTCACTCATCTCATTTTTCATTGTTTTAATATACCACAATACATTTTAAATAATAAAAGTGAGCTTGCTAAATATTTTTAAAAGAAAGCTAAAAATGTGTCCCTTCACTTTAGCCTTTAACTAGCTCTGACGTCCCTGATACAGGCCTGAAACTTCCTCACTTTGCCTCACTCTTAATGCACTGCTGCACTTCTTTTAAAATGTTGTATTTTATTTGATTATATGCAATTCTTGTATGAAGGGTGTTATTGTTCTTCTTCTTCTTATCTTTTAGCTCTACCTCCACCTAAAAACAGAGATGCCTGGTGGACACAGATAATAAAATGATAAATAGTAAACAGTAAAATTTTCCACTGTGAGATTAATAAAGTCTTATCTAATCTAATCTGAATATTTCCATCATTGACTCACAGGTTCAGCAGGCCCTGGCTAGTTGTCCCAGCCTGACCGTGCTGGTCATCGCTCACAGGCTGAAGACCATTGAGAAGGCAGATCAGATCGTGGTGGTCGGTGGCGGCAGAGTTCAGGAGCGAGGGACTCACCAGGAACTGATGGACAGGAAGGGGGGCTACTACAAGCTGAGGGAGAAGCTGTTCACTGAGGGAAGCTCCCCACAGTGACAAACTGCTGCCTCTGAGCTGATGCCTGTCCTGTATGGCCGTGCTGTGTGGCGCTGATGTTAACCTGATTAAAATGTGAGCGAGCCAGCCGGAGTTTATGTAAATATCTTGTATAAATAGTGAAGATTAATCAATATGGACCAATATGGTTGTTTATAAATGTCTATATGTTATAATGTGGCATGAAAAGCACGTTCACAACTCTGTTAATGTACATCTGTTCTTATTTATTTTGTAGACTATTGAAATTAAATTTGGTACTGTGAATGAAACCAATTCAATTAATGTGTGATTTTTTTCCTGATGGATTTTTCTCCACGGTGTAATTTTTCCATTTCACATCCTGGTGTTTGGTAAAGATTAATAGAAGTTTAGCCTGACAGCACACGGCTGACACCATAAACCATCATTTATGATCAGAGTGGCCAAAGGTCGATTCATCTCTCATATTAAACACTGATCAGCAGCATCATGGATCACAGATCACAGCCAATGATCTGAACACATTCATCCAAATGACGTAATTAAACATCTAATAAACACGGAGGAAAAGGCTTCGGCCACACGAAGTAAAAAGTTAGTGAGGTGGTCTGGATAGTTTTTTCTGAATAAGGATGTAGTGATAATAAAATGTACTGTAAATCCATCATTCATACGTTACAGTGCGACAAAAAGAAGAGAGACAAATCGTTTAAAAATGACTAAAAATTAAATGCTTCAAGCACTACTGACAATGATAATTATGAATTTGTTTTGCTGGTTAGTCTGAGGGCTTTGGGTTTTCCTGATCACATGTCAGCGTCTGTTGGGTCTCTTGATTTACTGGTTTTAAGACACTTGACTGCGCAATGTGAAGGAGGTTGGGTTTTATAGTTTGAGCTGACCTGGAAAGTCCCTGATCACCGACCTAATTATTTTCTGGCAGCGAGGCTTTTTGGAAAGTTGCCTGGTGACATGAGTCGAACCACCAACCCCCTCTATCGCCAAAGATCAGGCTCCGCTCAGGCAGCGATGTCACCATTTTGTCAGGTTGCCCGTGCATCCACAAAATGGCGGCTGAAGTCACATACCTCGGAGAAGTTGGGCATCCGTTGCTCTTGCATTTTAATGACTGCGCAGCTTTTATGAACATACATTTTCTGTTTTTGCCCTCATGCAGCTGTAGCAGAGCTGAGGTGCAGAGCTGCATTATTTTACACTTTGGCTCTGAGAATCCAAGCTTAATGTTTGACTTTTCAGCATAGTCAAGTTCGAGAATTATCTGCCTATATAACTAATGTGAGGTCAAGCGGAGGTAGAGCAGTTCAAAACAGTCAGTCGTTCACTTGGTAAGACATTAAAGAAGAGACTGGCAGCAGGTTTTTGGTCACTGAGGGCGAACTGAAGCGGCAAGTGGCAGGCAGGAAAGAAACAGGACCACCAAGACTGAATGGTACATTTGATGATCTGACTCATGACTGGGCAAAGAGGGCTGGTATATATGCAGGGGAGACCCCGAGGAACAATGAGATCAGGTGAGAATAAATCAAGGGCAACAGCAGGTGATTATATTAAAGAAAAACTTGCATGGAGTAGAATATTAAACTCCAGAGTACTGCTGTTGTTATGCAAATGTCTCCTAACTTTAGATGCACTTCCTTTCATGTTTTTAAGGATTGCTACCTCTGTGGAAAAGCGTGTGAAAGTTGGTTGACTGTTGGTGCTTGATGAACTGATGAAACGTGTGGTGGTCCAGCTGAGAAGGAGCGTATTTCTTGTTGTTTCTGCATGTTTTGAGACGCACTGTGTGTGTCAGTCACAGTGACTCATCAGTAAACTTGGCTGCTTCCCATCAGCAGTTGAGTGCTGCCTGCTGGTTACGAAGGCACGAGGGCACAAAGTGGAGTCGCCGCCATCTTAGGGCGAGAGCTTCAACAACCTGAGCACAAAATGGTCGACGTACGTACGGCATAGAAAGTTAGGGACTGAGAGGTGCTGAGCCAGATAAAAGATGGCTTATTGACCATGTGGCTGTGTCACGGTTTTGTAACAGGAAGTAGTCATGTGCATCCTCAAACCTTAACGTGCACCTGTGTATACTGTGTATGCGTGTGTGTCTTTGGGTGCGCCCTTGTGCCGAGCAGCTTTTGTCTAACCAGTTCTGCACCATAGCACCGCACCACACCACTGTGCTGGAAAGTCCCGTCTCTTCTTTCTTTCACTTTCTTTCTCCGTTGTTGTGCTGCATTCAGTGGCTGCCTGACTCAGCCAAAGCACAGCCGAGCCCTTGTGACCGAAAGCATTCTGCTTTTTACAGTCTTTTTCGGCGTGCAGCTTGTGTTGGTTGCATTCAGCAGCTGCCACAGTGATGCATTTGATATGATGCGAACAATAGATCTACCATACAGCATGTGGCAAAAACTGGACTGTGTGCATGTTTCTCTGAAGTGTCATTAACATGTAAGCATTTGCCTCCCCTCCAGAGCAACAATCAGTGGTTTGATTTCGGTTTGGTGGCCTTCACCAATCACACACAAATTCTCTTTTTAACTACAGGATATCCTTTCTTTCCACCAGGCCCGACAGATTGCTGCAAATCAGATTTTATCAGGACCAAACCAAGTTCTCAGATCCTTTAGTAAAAGTAAAAATATAAAAGTGTGAAAATCCTACATCACAGGTAAAAGTCCCTCATTGGTTCAGGAATGATTCTAAAAGAACAAAAGTGTAATCGGTCCTTACAGAATCAAAGTAAACGCACTTGTTTTATAGAGGACATTATAAGATTCAGTGTGTTGTTAGCATTCTACTGTTGTAGCTGCTGGAAGTTGAGCTAGTTTTGACTGTCTTATATACAGTTGGGTAGTTTAACCATGTTAGAAGGTAAGATTGGAAATCAATCTTTGGCGATTTCCTAACAACTCATTGACAATCTGAAACATCTCAAGAGGCCTCAACCAGACAAGAGAAAAGGTTGGAAACAAGTGGTTTAATCCTTAACAATGAACTGCGTTTCTTAAAGTGACAAATATGTTTAATATATCTGAATCTTTCAAGTAACTCGTAGCTATAAATATGAATGCAAATGTTAAACAAAATGTACATCAAAATTGTACTTAAGTACAGTACTTAAGTAGATGTACCTCCACCACTGCTAATAAATACCCTTAAAAACAGAATCAGAGTTGTAACTCTTACAAATGTTAAGCCGACTGTATGTTTTGGGTTTTGTGTTTGGTTGGTACAACAACTAACAATCAGGGTCTTCAGACTGGTGTGAAAAAGAGGACTCAGTGAAACGAGAGTCCACAAAGATACTGGAATGAATAGCTGTGGATCTGGGAGGGGCCCAAAGAGAATGCCAGTGTACAAGGTCCGGAATTTAGTGCTGTGCCCCTGCCAGCAATAACACAGAGGAACTAAACCCCAAATCAAAAGTAAGCCACTTTAGGAGGAAAAGGAGTCGCATGACAGGTTAGCTTTACTGTAACATCATACTTGTTTCTCTTTATACCCAAAGTAATAGAAAAAGGAACAGACGCAGCGTAAAGCACAACAGAAATGAAACCGATGTAGCTTCTTTTCCACACCTCATCTCATGTGTTTGCACAAAGAGTACAAGTGAATTAACTGACAGGGGAGAATATTAGTATATACTCTGAAACAAATCGGGTGAATTTAATGATCTTGGAGAGGAAAGTGATCCGGATACATCACACGATAATATTTTGGCTGTGCTGTTTTGCTTGGAGTAGAAGAAACCATTTAATTTCACTGTGCAGTCATTTTCAGCTGAGCCCGGGAAAGCTCTGGTGTTGGTGTGGTGTCCACAGCAGGTAAACCCCCGGTCTTTTTGTGAATCCCCTAACTTCCCCTGGAGAGTGTGGCAACATTTACTGCAGCACCAGTCAGATCAGAGGCATCGAGCAGTTAATGTGTGGTTTCCTCACTTAATGATAAAAAAAAAAAAAAAAATCCAACACAGGCCACATGATTAGCTGAGGGAGGACCCACTTTATGAATGGAGACTGCACAAAAACACTGATCTGATGTCTGTTTTTCACTATGTAGGGCGAAACTGGCCGGAAAGAAACTGATCTTATGTCAATGACAAAAACATCACGGCCCTGGCCTGTGAAAAGGCCTCTAATCCGGCGTAACAGCGCCCCACTTGGTCGGATTTGGCACATTTTCCAAAAGCCATGTGATTTAATGGAAATTCACCCTGACAGACTGGTTTAAATTAGGGGATTTTCAAAAGTCCCAGCTCCCAGCTCTTGACTGCCTTCTAGTGAGAGCAACAAAACAGTGCTGCCATAAACCAAGTGGTTTGACAAGGGTTATGTGCAAAATTGTTACATAACAGTATTTCCAGTTCTTTGAACAACGTCGGTTTTGGTTTTTATGGTGTGGGAGCTCTCCAGTCATGTGCAGATCTGCAGAAAACCATGAGCTTGAAAGTGCAGAGGTGACCATAGCACTGTGGGTTATTTTAGACTGAATGAGCCGAGAATGAGACTGAATACACTTCATTATCTTGTTCCTAGACTCCTCAAAAGAGGCAGAACGGTGACAGACTGAGAGGACTGAAGCAGTTTTCAGTTACAGGACAGTCACTCTCACCACCACAGAACTCTCTTATAAACAGACAGCCTAACAGTGATTCGGAGGTGTAAACTTAGACCGGGACAGCCAGATTCAGGGGTCTCTAGCAGTATGGGGAGAGGATGACATCATTTTCTAAAAACAGAGCTGTGGCGTTAGAAAGATTTCAGGGACTTTCACCATGCAACCAGCAACCACGTGACTTCTCCTAACTCACTGTCTTTGCTGAAGATACAAATAATAGATGTCGAGAGCCCCCAAGTGGAATAAAATAAGAAATGAATAAAACAAATAAACAAAGCATGTAAAAAAAAATAGTCCACCTGTTCACAAGTGAACTATTTTATATACTGTTGTATGTGTGAGTGTGTGAATGAGCAAAAAAGAGGCACATTTTTAGGCACTTTGGATAAAAGTGCCTAAAAATGTGGTTCATATTATGCACATAAGATGTATGCATGTGAAATTTGTTAATTTAAAGCGATCCATGTTACTGATATGATCAATCATTACGCTTTCTCTGTTTTCTCGCTAAATAGCTTCAAGGTTGTTAAAATCCTCCTTTTCCACATTATTTGACGTATCTCAGTCTCAGCTTGTTCCAGCTCTTTATTGAAAGTATATAAACACTCAGTGAAAACTTGAAAATCCATGTTTTTGTGGCTGCAGGGCTGGGCCAAATATATAAAAAAAATAAAATTATCGGCACCACCATACTATACATATTTGATGAGGCTTTGTTCCTGTGTCTGTGTGTACATCCTGACCTGACCATCCTTGACATACAATGCAAGTATGTTGTTATGTCTCGTGGTGTCTGTTAAGCTGTTTGTTTCACTAGCGTCTAGTCTGGTCTTGCACTTCCTGTTTTATTGTGAAACCCTAACTCTCCTCTCGTTTCATATGTAGCTCTTTACAGACTTTTAATGTAACTTCTGTTCACATTTCATGTGTTTGTATGTTTGTTAATTACTTACGCCCCAAAATTCTGGAGCAGCATCCCTGAAGGTCTCAGGGGTTTTAAATCTGTTGCTACCTTCAAACGAGATCTTAAGTTAACATTACAAGTGTCTTCTCTTTTCACCTGATGGGTGTTTTATCTTGTCTTATTCTGTTGTTTTAATTCTACTTTATTTTATTTTCATTGTTTTTATTGTTTTATCACACATTTTCTGCGTCAATTGTGCTATATAAATAATGTTTATTATTATTATTATTATTATTAGTAGTAGTAGTAGTAGTTATAGTAGTAGTAGTATATATTTAAGGGTTTACATAAAGTCTGTTTTTTACCAGTAGGGTAGAGGTGGAGTGCCTGGTGGCGTGCAAAGACAGGACAGAAAACACAGGCTGGTAAGTGAGGGAAAGCTACTGTGAACCCACTGAACCAGACAAGCAACATGACTTCTGCAGAGCACCTGTTGAGCACTACACCAGGACCTGGTAGCAGTTTTGCTCTCAATTGCAATTAAAAATATGAAGAGGAGGCCAATGGAATCAAAGGACGGGGGCAAGAAGGAGCAGGTCATGCTCATGGGCACTTCTGCAGGCACAGCCCTGCTGGCTGTTGCAGGGATGGAAAAAACAGCTTGTTTCAGGCAGCTATGAGATTCTCAGAACAAAGAGAAATTATATCATCAACACGCTCATTAATACTAAATATGTAGAGCATCAAATCTCTCTTTCTTTGTTTCTTTTATGAAAGTATTTCCTGTCAAGCTTGAAATTGTGAAAAATGTGTACTTATGTGTACAACGTTTTAAGTAGTTTTCTTTTGTTCAAACAATGTGTTTGTTTAACAAGGTATCTTAAAGCAATAGTCAGGTTGCCATTAAAACAGATACAGTCATTCACCCTGTTTCTACTGGCCATTAAAAAAAACCCTCTTTCCTGGTGTGCTTTCCATGTAATTGATGTAGGACAAAATCCACAGTCCTTGTTCTCTATAAAAACAAACAAAGTTTATCTGAAGCTAATATGAAATGCAAGTTTGAGTTAGTTAAATCAAGTGTGTGCCTTCCAAAGTTACAGTAGCAGGAGACAGTGATTCCTTGCTGAGCTGCAGTGGAAGGAAAGTAATACACACTTTATACTACATTTTGTGATGAAAGGATTTTAACTTTGGAAGTTGCAAGACAGTGTCCCAGAATGTCATAGTCTAGTATGCAAAACTGACATGTTTACATTTTGTTACACTTAAAAAAAAAATGTGAACTCTAATTTGAGCAGTAAGAGTTATCATGTTTTCGTTATGATGTCAGACTTCCATTCAGTTGGTTGCTTTGGGTCCCACAGCGCTGACGCAGACCATTTTACATCATCATTCACATGATTTATATTAACTGCAGGTAACTTTTTCATACTGCTTCTAATCACCAACATCAGTTTATTTGCCATGATGTTGAACTTTGTGGCCACCAGATGGCGACATAACATAACATATTTCAATAAACTCATATGTAGTAACCTGGAGTGGTCAATAGATGGCACATTTAAATAGCAGTCCAGCCTGGTAACTTACTGGATTTCAGATCTCATACTCACCTGCTAAATGAAATGTGTGTTTTTCTTAGTATTCTTATGCGACCATATTTAACAGTTGGTATAATATAACCCCTAATCTATAACATCTGGGCAGATGTTCTTTCCTCATCCTGTCAGTAATTAGGACTAATCCCCAATCACAAGATCATCCTTGATTAAAAGCAATCTTAATTCCAGGACAAGGTTTCATCTGTTTTCTCGGAAGCAGCATTTGACACCGTCTGCTAAGTCCTGATCCGATCAACAGCTATGACAGCACCTGGTGCACCTGCCTCAGATTTAGTCTCAGTGACTTTCGTCCCCCCAAAAACAGAAAGAAAGGAAGAAAGAAAGAAAGAAAGAAAAAGACAGCTGCATCATATACAGTGACTAACTTAATTGTATTTTATAAATGACAGTTCATAAACAGCAACCTCCCCTGCAAAACACTATCATCTCAAATATACTTTATTATACTCTTAGATATACTTGTCAAAAAATGTGTTTTCACACAGGTATATCGCTTTTATTTCTAACAAGCTTGTGCCTTTTCAAATCCCAGAAGATGTCATTGTTGGAAATGATCTAAGAAGTCATGTGCACAATATCCAAGAGTGAATGAGTGAATGAGTGAATGGACTGAAGTGAAAGTGAAGCTGTAGCTCAAAGGGATTTGTCATAGAAACAAAAATACATTCCTCATATTAAGTTAGTGGCTTTCCTCAGACTTACAGTAATTTATCAGTTTATCTTACAGTAATTACATTTATCTGTTGAGTAAATATTAAGCTCTTTTGTCCAAAATGTTTGGAAAAGGAAATCAAGTGTTTTAGATATGTGTGGAGAGCAGTCTGTCAGTATCGTCTTACCTTTGCTCTTGTATCGTTCCGAAAGCAAAGATGAGTGAAGTGGTCGAGATATGAGAGACCTTAGAGCAGCTGGACACACACACACACACACACACACACACACACGCACACACACACACGCACACACACACACACACACACATGCACATGCTCTTGTCTTGTCTTTCCTTACTTTCTGTTTTTCTTTCTTTTCATGCCATAGTGGATATAGCTGCCATTTACTGGAGTAAACTTCATACACATGCAGCATTTTGACCCAAGACAGTAACAACAACAACAAACATATAGCGCTGCAAAAGCTCCTAGACATATGCTGCAAAAGAGATTACACATATAGGATTAGGAAGGATGTTAATCTTAATCTCGTTTCATGTCAGTGATCATTTTTTTAGATTTTATCTGTACGAGTGTGCATTCAAATGCAATCAAATTGGAGATACTTATGTATTGCTCTCTCCCTCCCTCTCTCTCAGTTATTCAATACAATTAAAAAGGGCTTTATTGGCATGGGAAACATTGCCAAAGTAGGAAGAAAATAATACAAAGATGTACAATATAAGTTCAATAAGTAAAGATAAATTAAAATAAAGAAAAGTTTCAACAGAGCTGTGCAACGTTCCAACCTTGCTATCAAATATATAAATATAAATAAGTATGTGCAAATAACAATTATATACACAGTGCATAAGCAAAAAAAGATAAAATATTGAGATTGCAGGTAATATAGGTAATAGGAGATTGCAGGTAATGCAGGTAATAGGCAGATATATATATATATATATATATATATACATGTAAGTGGGATGCGTGTGGATAAGTAGGAACGCTGCAACTTTTTTTGTAAGAAATGCATTGAGCAGTCTGTATTGTGCGTGTATGCATGTACCTCTCTCTCTCTCTCTCTCTCTCTCTCTCTCTCTCTCTCTCTCTCTCTGTCTCTGTCTCTCTCTCTCTCTCCATTCAGATGGAAATCCTACCCTGCTGTCCTTGGTCCCTTTTTTGGAGAATAATGAAGTGTCCCTACTCAGGCTCACATATTTACAACTCATTTTGCATGACTGCATAATTAAGCAGCTGTTGTTTTCCTAGACTTGGATAGTTACCTTCTGAGAACCGTGCACAGAGTATTATGATAGATGACATCGCCGGTCATCATCGCTTCAGAAAAGCATCAGTTCAAAATGACACTTCAAACTTTGCCTGTCTTGCAGTAACATGAAAAAGTCAGTGTTATCAATCTGTGTTATGAGTCTAACAAAAGAAAACTTTAACTGAACCTACTGTTGTAGGTGACTGATTTAGCTGTTCTTAAAATACAAACACTAGTGTGAGAGAGGTGCCCTGTTATCTTTATCTTATTACTGTAGTTAAACTACAACATGAAGCTAAACTACAACATGTGAACATTGTATAGGACTATCGATATTTTATCATAAATACTACATGATACTACTTATTTGGTACCGACTAGAGCCCCTCATGCTACAAATGCACACATGCTGTAATGCACATTGGATAAGAGTCACAAAAATACACATAGAAGAAGAGACCTTCATTCAGAAAGGTATATTTTTGGGGAAGGGAGCAACAGAACACAATGTAAAACACTGCAGGTGTGCTTTTGAGTACAGACTAAAGCAAACAATAACACATTGGGATGGAAATAAAATAGCTGGGAATGGAAAGATCAGCATGACAGCACCAGATACTGTGATTCCATGTAGAAAACATGTTCATGAACACAGATATGAAAGTCTGTATGCTTGCAACTGACAAAGAGAACGTGATGTTCAAGAGGCGACAACGCAGCAATAGGAACCGACCTTTAATGCACAGTGTTCCTCTGTATCTGAAAGCTGCTGCTTACATCAGTTGGCAAAGGCACTGCTGTTGCTAAGGCAGGCTTGCCAGCTATAGCGAGAAAAAGTGAATGGAGTGAGGTGGAGCCCTAGATATGTAGAGTTGTGCGAACAAGACAACCACACAAAATGCCTAAATGTCAGAGTATATATATTTTTACAGTCTATTTATGACAGTAGGCTTAGGCAAACACCATAAAATCAATTTATGATCCTGCAGTTTGGCTGTTGAAACTGTTACTGTAGATTTGTACAACTCTGGCAGACAATGACTCAGGACTGAGGCGTTGTGAGGGAGAGAGCTTCCTTGGCAACCATTTCTGGACTGATTGTCATCATGTGACGAGCTGATGCAGCCAAGCACTAAAAAAACAGAGGGACACGCAGGGAGAGAGAGAAAGAGCACTGCTGATGAGTCAGAGGAGGCTGATTCTGACGTAATCCACCAACCCCTCCCTCCTCCTAGTTCCCCTGGGATCAGGGCTGCTCTTGGATATTCAGGTCAGAGCCTGTTTCCCTACAAACTACAGCGACATAACGCATCATACTGCATTATGTCCAGTTACAGATGAGTGAGTGATCGGCAATGTTTGGCTTACCCATACTTTGCCAAAAGCTTCTGGTCATCCCTTTTTGGGAACAGTGATAATTCTTCTTTAGGTTTTTAATGATTTTTTCATAGCAACAGTAAGAAAAGTCATGCAAGATGCTCCTCAAACAAGACAGTGAAATGTATATGCTTGATTTAGTTTTTCATAATAGAACAGCGTACTAAATATTAGAAATACAAATGATAGAAACCAAGGAAAAAGATAAATAATAATATCTCAATGTATATATATTCTAGTTAAGATAAGATAAGATACAACTTTATTGATCCTACGCTGGGGAAATTAAGATGTTACAGACAGCAATAATAGCACAATTAAAAAGGAGACATTTGAAAAGAACACATAAAGTATAACAGGCATACAAAATAATTATCAACTATATACTCTATATGTACAGTATATACAAAAAGAGTATAGAAATAATATTGCCTTGAATATTTAAAATCGTACATGGGAAGATAAGGATCATAAAACACAGTGTTTTGTTCACTGTCTCATGCAGGGGGTGAGAGGGGCTGTTGATGATGTCAGCTGGCTAACATCCTCCTCTCACCCACCTCCTGTATTTTACACATAAATTTACACAAATTGTTTATGCTGATGCATTAACATCTTCCCAGGAATCCACATCACAAACATCTATGCACACATACAGTATTACCTATGCAGACCTGGGCAGGATGGCTGAAACCAACTCTGGAAAACCATTAAAAACATCTGTTTACAGCCTGGAACTACAAACGCATAATCGCATACAAGATATAATCAAATTCATGTTCAATAGTCCAAGACAAAAAAGAGTGAAATTCAGTTTTCAGCCAGTGGACTGTGGATTGTAACACAAAACAGGATGAAACATGAGAAGCTTGTTTCAATGTAACTTTGCTCATAATCACACTTTCATTTTGGGTCTCAGCCATCTGCAAACTCACGGGTCATCCGTCAAATCAACAGGCTGTTCTTTGTTAGAAAGCAGACAGGTGAAATATTTAGGAATAACAGGCACAATTCAGACCCTGACAGGCTGTGGTTTAAACGAGATCACTTCCTGAGATTAAAATCAAGTAAATAGTCTTCCTCAAACCTTGAATGAAAAAAACTCAAATAAAGAATAACATAATACATGACTGGTTTTAATTTCATTTGGCAGGGAGTCACAGATGTACACCTGATTCTCTGAAAAAGAGAAGTCACTATCTTGAATGTTTCTTGATTTTCTTGACTCCAGCTTGTGGTTAATTAGAAATTAATGGTGAGATTTTCATTGTCACCAGTGAACACATCACACCTATGGTCACCAATTAACACCGGTTCTTCTTTTCTTCAAGTTTTTTTTAAATCACTCAGATCAGTCTTAATTATCGTAATCAGAGTCAGAATCTGCTTTATTGGCCTAGTATGTGAAAAAAGACCAAAAGACATACAGCTCAACAAGGACAGAGAAGACAAAAAACAAAGACTGTATAAGACAATAGATACAAAGAACGATAACGATACATAAAACGCAATTTATCATTTATCATTAGTATATATATAAAATTCTGAACAACAGAAAAAAAAAATTCTATTCTTTTATTAAAAAAGCATGAAGCACGAGGCCAGTGTTCTACTTCCTGCAGGAAACCAACACTTGACATTCCCCTACAGCTGAATCCCACCTCCTTTGCAGGTATCGCTCATCATGTCCCTGCATTCACCAAGTGAAAAAAAAAAACACGACGCTGCTCGTAGATCAGCCTCCTGCATTCTCAGTGTATTGCTGGGGCGCATGCGCAGTAATTCGTGTTGCAACATACGCAGAGATCGACGGCAGTGGTCATCTGGAGAAACAAAGATATTCCTAACCGTTTTGAGAGAGACTGGGAGACTACACGTGAGCTGTAAAGGATTACTGCAATCACAAACGGATTACAATAGAGGAATTTTGCGAAATAGCGTAATCAATAGCCATGAGATCATTTTCGTCACGTGATTAAGCATGGCCAATCGGAGCGAGCCAAGTCCAGTCGAAAGTATGCTCTTTGTTCGGATATTTTCCGAACTTTATTCCAAAATCCGAGCCTAATACTTTATATAAATTACAACGTGTGGATATGGAGTGACGTTTTTATGAGAACGGATACGTCGCGGAGATGTTTCATTACGTTTTTTGAGGAATGCCACGTGTTCAAGTTTTGATAAACAGTGCGCTGAGGCTTTGAGGCTTATTTCATCACATGACTCCCCTCCCCCACCCAGCGTAGGGAATGGGGGAAGAAGGCGGACATGTTTGAGGGAAATGTGTTGGTTAAAAAGTATCGAGGTGGAAGACAAGAAGATTGATTCAAGAAAGGTTGCGCATTATTTGGGATTTACCATTCGACATTTGTATTTTTTTTAATTCAAGGTTTTTATGTTATACTTTGGAAATATTTGTCTTTTTGTTTTGGATAATTTAACTTTACATTTAAAACGTCCACTAAGTTGTTGTTTTTTTTTACAGCGTGAAGTTATCGAAACGTTAGTATTATTTAATATAGTAAGGTCCTAGTGCTACTTTGTATCGTTTATTTGAGTGACATTGTAAGGAATTTGTAACCTTGGTGTGGGGGATGGGCGCATGTGGTTAGGTAACCATTTTGTATGGTTGTCGAATTTGTGAAGTATCGGTCTCGTTTAAAGATAAGAATTCTTGTGAATATTTACTCATTTGGTAGTTTTTTTATTGTATGATTTTAAAATAACGTGTTTAGTCTCATGTGTAAACTCAGTGGTTGGTGGTAGTTCCATTTACAAACTCACATAGGATTTCCTTTGTGATTTCCTTTATCGCGTAAATCAACGTTATTGTGGGTGATTGCAGTTGTGCAGCCTTTACTCGGATCCAATTGAGTTTTGAGGTCAGTGAGGAAAACTGCTGTGTCATTCAGTGAATAGGTGGTAGTTATTACCCTGCTAGGTGTGGTCTTTTGTTGTTTGTTGAACTGAACGGGGTCTACAGCTTCTCTGGTATACATTCACTTAGAAATGCAAGGTTGGATGTGGTCGTAGTCTTGCTTTGCTGTTTTTGAACCATAGAGGCCTCGTTTGTCTGATCTTATATTGTGGCCTTGATCTGCAGTAGATCAACTTTACTTATTTCAGTTGTTTGTAAGCGACATTTCAAGCATTTTGTATATCTTGTAATGTTTTATCTCCCTTATTGTGAATAATTCTATATATTCTATATTATACTCTGTGTCACTGTACTCAAAGATGGCGGTTGTACGTGTCTGCTAAAGACATAAGTGGAGAACGCGAGGGGAGAGGCCGTGAGACTTCGCTCTTGAGGGGTACGCGTGATCCAGTGGAATAACCAATAGGCTTCTTGGTATTTACCCTGGAAGCCCGCGTTGCAACCGTATTGACCAATCTCTGTTGTCGCTTTGCACACGTTGACGTAATGTAATATGATAAGGAGGAGGGTGGCCTCGGTGCGCTCGCATTTTGTGTAGGATTATATTGAGGAACCAGTTACAGACAGTACTTCTGTAATACTGAATAGGCTGGGCCAATAGTAACGTACAGTTGCCTTGACGGACAGCAGAAGCTTGCGAATAGGTTGTCCTGAAAGATTGGCAGGGAAGCCACAGTACTGAGGGGTGTGGCGGCTTTGACCGACATCGGAAGTAGCAAATAGAAACTCCGAGGGCGTGGACAGTTGAGGTAGTCTGTCCAATAGGGTGGATGGTTGGTCTATAAATGCACGGGTGTAGTCGCATCGTCGCCATTTCAACGAAGCCGATTAAGGGAGTTCACTGTGGCGGGGAGCGGAGAAAACTGACGAACAGAGACGGATCCAGGTCCGAGTCTAGCTAAAAACAGAATCCGGATCCATCCTGATGGATATGGCTGTTAACCCCCTCCTTGACAGGTATCTACCGGTAAAATTGACTCTCAGCTTTCCATCAGAGGGAATATTGTAAAACATTTGTCATGATTTTTTTCAAAATACCTTTGTTGGCATCCTGTGTTTGCTGTAATACGAGTCGAGGAGAGAAATGGACACTGAATGACTGCAGAAAGGAGCTTGTCACGTCGTTGAAGGGATTAGACGCGAGATTCATGTTGAGGAAATAAAAATGTGTTTGTGGGTTGCCACTTAACAAGCTGCGACTGTTGTTCGCAGTACTCCGGCGCCATCTTCGGAGCGCCTCTGCCGTTGGCCGCTCTCTCCCGCTGCCTGGCAGTTGGGTGCTAGCACTGCTAGCATTAGCTTCTCAAGAACATAGCGTTTGTCGGTATTAACTGTAGGTCGATCACCCGTAACTCACTTCACTTCCATCGCCGTGCTTTGTGTAAAGGAATAAAATATTATAAACGCTCTGACCTAAACCTCCTGACAATATAGGTTTATAACATCGAAAGCTTTTAACGTTGAATGACAAGGCGACCAAGCTTTGTTCAACATAAGTTGAGCTAGATTAGTGTTAAAAGTTGCCGGAGCTATAGAGGCAGACTAGCGCGGTCGCACCGGTATTCTTGCCTGTTTCGTCAGGTTGTTATTGTAGCCATGTGACGGCCGGGGCATGTTGTTGTGATCGCTTGTACAATGAAATTGTAGCGCAAGGGCTAACGCAGCTATCCATGTGTAGGGTGTTTCAGTTGGTTGCCTGGTTACATCGCTCAGTGCTACTCAACCTAAGCTAGGTGACAACTTCTATTGTGGTAAAAGTATACATAACGATAATTTATATCATAACGCCATTGTACTAAAGTTTACTGTTTTTTTTTTTGTTTTTCTGTTCCATTCGACACGCATACGACATTTTACCCATATTTATTTGTCGATCCGATTTTTACCTCAAGATGTGTTGTTAATGTTATGTACATGATTACTTTCTTTTTTTAATAATAAAGTACACTAACTGTCAAATGTGTTTCCAGAAGTTGTATCATTCTAAACGGATTGCATTATTAAAATTATTAAAATATGTTAATATAGTAATTTTAAGTATGTTATGTTATTCTAATGTTATAGATTTCATTAGTTCACAGCCCCATTGCTGTGGCAGCTAAGTTAACTTGTATACCGACCAATATTGTAGGCCAAGAGTAGGATGGACTGGTATGTTGTCCAGTGGGACATTATTTACAGCATGATGCAAGCACAGTATTACAAGGTCACTTCAAAGAGGAAAGCCCTTGATGGGCAGACAAACCTGTTGGATGTGTCTAAATATTAAGTCAGATTTTAAGGGGACATATATTGATGCCAATGTAAAGAAGTGGACAACAGACGTGGACTAGCGTCAGTGTTGTCCAGCTGATGACCCTGAATGCCCATGTTGGGTCTTGGAACACGTTTTGCTATGTCAGTATGTCAGTGGAAATGGGCTATGGTGAGTTCATGCTATTGATGACAGAGTGCCCTTTTTCATCAGAGAACTGTACAAATTTGTGATTGCAGTGTGTTTAATATAATAAACACATAGGAGTACATTTCTCCATTTTCATTGTGTAACCAGTTCTCATTGGAGCATGTCAGATGCGTATAGTGTCCTGTGTATCCATGAGCATAGTAGCAGTAGTTCTCATCAAATAATGGAATAAGTAATGGTAACACTACCAATGGTGCCAATATATGAAATGGTACTGAGTTTGGCTTTTCGGTGTTATGTATACCTGCATGCTAGGTAGGAAGTTTCACAGAAATTGTGCAACACCAATTTCAGTGTCACTTGCTGATTTTATACTTGGTGGCTTGTGACTGTCCCACTTGGCTTTTGATTGGTGTTTCCACACGTGGAGTCATTGAGATGGAGTCACCAGCAGAATAGCATTAGATGATGCATATGGGCCTTATGAAAGGATGGTCTTTTGCAAAGACAGTAGGTAGGTATGACGTGTTTTTATATGTAATATTCCTTGTTTTTAATAATCGTGTGAAGGGGGTCTTTAAACGTGGCATGCCAACTGTAACAGGACAGCAGGAACTCTTGTCTGCTTATTTAAGCTAGTGTCCACATTCCAGGTTATAGAGCAGTTTCAAAGGCCTCTGGCTCATTTTGTATGGACTATTCTTGGTACATTGTGGAAACTTAGCCGCCCATTAACTCTGCAAGTTGCGGTGGTCAACAGAGCCACACTTCCACTAATGACAGTGCAAGTGTATAGCACAGCAGGATGATGCATGGCACAATGATTGATAGTTAATCAGTTTCAGACAATATTGTGAATTTCTGGCCATGTTAATGGCTTCTCTGTCAGAACACCCTAGACTGGTCTGTCATTACGGTAACATGTCATCTTAAACTCCACCCACCGTTGTTTGGGAGAGCATTTTTTTCTACAGGGAAATGGGGGTGGAGTTTCTGTAGCTTTAATCTGTGAGATAGATGTAGAGAAGAGGAAGTGGTAGTCAAGCCTGTTCTCCTAGGACTGAGAGTGCTGATTGACAGAAGTATATTTCAAGTCAGGCTGATGGAGGCTTGCTGAGTAACATTTAGAATGTGTGACTGTGTGTCTTGTGAAGGGCGTTACACTGTATGATATGCTTTTGAGTGTGCAGTACACATCTCATAATAAACAATATATGCCTGTATTTATATAATATATGCGAACACGAGAACATTATTATACCAAGATGACCTAAGACAATAACCCCAGGAGTTAAGGTAGGGAATATAAAGCATAAATGTTTCGACTAGTGTTGGGAGACAATAGCCATTCAGTTTATCTGGATATTTTTTTCTGTATTTATTTTTTTTATATATATATATTTTTCTTAAAGTTGTAGAGTTATGGATACATACTCCAAAATAGAGGGCAAGTTGAGTCTTGTGTTACAGCTCCATCTTCATTTTGAGTTGCTGCAAATGCAGGCAGTGTACCTGGCTGCATTAATTAGACAAGGAACAATTCACATCTGTCGGACAGGATATAGGTTTGGCTGTTTACAACAACAATTTGATGATTTATTGTGGTGAAAAGCACTTGTCCATTACGGGAGACTAGTAAATATCTATCTGGCATCATTCCAACTACCTATACCAAATACTTAATTGGTCTTTCAACTGCTCTCTACAGCTCCCATGTCGGGGTTGAGGTTGGCATAATGGGAGTCACAACGATGGACCAGAGCTCTGGCACAGCTGGAAAACGCATCCGGAAACCTTCACTGCTCTATGAGGGCTTTGAGAGTCCTGGGATGCCCCCCCTCAATCAGATGGTCCATTTGGGACCCCCACAGCCCCCAGTGAAAGACCCCAGCCGACAGGGGAAGATGACCAACCAACTTCAGTTCCTACAGAAAGTCCTACTCAAGTCTTTGTGGAGGCACCACTTTGCCTGGCCCTTCCATGAACCCGTAGATGCGCTCAAGCTCAACCTGCCTGTGAGTGTAACTGCCAAGTAAATTGATATCTGTCTATTGGAGGGCAGCAATTTAGTCAGGTCATCAGTTTGTCTTTAGAGGTCTTTTCTACTGTGCCTTCCATTCAGAAAATAATTTGGAATGTAGTGGCCACTGTTTTTTGTCCTAATGGTGTCTCTGTCTCCCCTCAGGACTACCATAAGATCATAAAAACTCCCATGGACATGGGCACTATTAAAAAGAGACTGGAAAATAACTTCTACCGCAGTGCCAGTGAGTGCATGCAGGACTTCAACACCATGTTCACCAACTGCTACATTTATAACAAGGTAAGACTTTGTGTGTGAGTCTGTACGTGGCAAACATCCTGATTAGAAAATATCTTTCTGCTGTTAACATTTTGTCTAAATGTCCGCCTTTGTAGCCTACAGATGACATAGTACTTATGGCCCAGTCTCTTGAGAAGGCGTTCCTACAGAAAGTAGCTCAGATGCCCCAGGAGGAGCTAGAGCTGCCTCCTCCCCCTCCACGGAGCAAACCGGGCAAACCTGGCAGAAAAGGCAGAGGTATTGCAGGTGAGCGCTGGCTGCAAGCAGGCTAATCATTAAGTTCGCATTGACTCAATCATACACACAGGACATGCATAAAATCTTTCAAATGTGTGTGTGCACACACACAGACAGGCATGTATGATGACAAAAAAAATTATTTTTCTGAATCTGCCTCCCTTCTGCTCTCCTCTTCTGCTGGCCCTCTCTCTGTCTCTCTCACAGTCTCTGGAGGAGTGACAACAGCTCATCAGGTTCCAGCTGTCTCCCAGTCAGCGTACTCACCTCCCACCCCAGAAACACCTGACTCCATCCTCTCAACCCCCCCACAGACACTTCTGACAAAGAGCCTGTTACCTTCCCTTCCAACTGAACAAAGCATCCCAACCATTACGGGTCTGCCTCCCACCCAGCCCACTGCTAAGGTAATGGTCAACATTTGTTGTATTATTTTCTGTAGTCAGAATTGGCAGTATTTTGGATAAAATTGATCACCAGCTCAACAACACCCTTCTCTGACTCACCCTCTCTTTGGTTCTTTTCTTCAACCACAGAAAAAGGGTGTGAAGAGGAAAGCAGACACAACTACCCCAACCACTGTAGCCATGCCCATCATGAGCACCATGGGCGTCAGTGGCATCAGCCTGGGGATGGGCGGTGGGCACGACTCCCCGCTGACCCTCACTTCTCTGGGAGTGGACCATAACACCAGCCTGGGGATGAGCCAAGGACTCAGCCTCAGCCAGGGCATGGCCATAGGTATGGGCTGTGGTACAGTAATGATGGGTACCAAAGCAACAGCAGGAGGCAGGAGAGGAGTGAGTGGACGACCCATCAAGCCCCCCAAGAAGGATTTGCCAGATTCCATGTTGCCACCACCAGTACGGCGCAGCAAGCTTGGCCCGCAGTTGCGCTACTGCAATGGTGTGCTGAAGGAGCTGCTGTCGAAGAAGCACGCAGCTTACGCCTGGCCCTTCTACAAACCCGTCGACGCCTCCTCCCTCGGTCTTCACGACTACCACGACATCATTAAGCAGCCCATGGACCTCAGCACCATCAAGGTACTAGCCTTAGGAAAACACACACAACTGTCTACATTTGTGAGAGCAGAGGAGCGGGGGATTTTCTGTTCTCCTGTCCTGTTGCGCTGACAGTGAGCAGATGTAGAATGAAAACACAGCAACGCTGTAACATTGTTACCACAGTGAAAACCAATTAATCCACAGGCAACACTTTTTATAAAATGGTTCCAATATATTGCAAAGATAGAACTTGGATGGAAAGCATTGCAGTTTCCCATACTATGTACATCCTATGTAGCCCTCCTTCACCTTTTCAGGTATATTTTTTCTGATGGAGAATGGGCGTGACACCAGACAATAGCAGTAGCCAATACCTTTGCTTAGGTTTTCTTCAATAGAGTATTTGGCTAAAAATGTCTTCTCCTCTTATCTTTAGCGGAAGATGGACAGCAGAGAGTACCGCGACTCCCAGCAATTCTCTGCTGATGTGAGACTAATGTTCTCCAACTGCTACAAGTACAACCCACCTGATCATGATGTGGTGGCAATGGCCAGAAAACTTCAGGTAGTGTACCATTTAATAAGCATAATTCAATTCTACTTGCTTCTGCTCTTTCCCTCACTGCTGTCTCCTTGAAATCACCAGTGTCTTTGTTTTTTGAACCGTCTTGCTCACATTCTGTTCACTCCCTTTAGGATGTCTTTGAGTTCTGCTTTGCTAAGATGCCAGACGAGCCTCCAGCACCCCAGAGCTCTTCGTCGTCGTCCTCCTCCTCTTCATCGTCATCCGAGAGTGAGCTAAGCAGTGAAAGTGAGGAAAGTGAGAGCAGTCCCAGCTCCGACTCTGAGGAGGAGAGGGCAAACCGGCTGGCAGAGCTGCAGGAACAGGTTTGTACTCAAGTACAGAAAACCAGAAATTCATGAAAATGTTCAAACGCAAGTTTTTGTGACATTAAAGTAATATTCTAATTTTGCTATATCCTTTCCTCAGTATTCCATTGACTCATCCGTCTTTCTTTCTCCCTTCAGCTAAAAGCCGTACACGAACAGCTCACTGCACTCTCCCAGGGCCCCATCGTCAAACCCAAGAAAAAGAAAGAGAAGAAGGACAAGAAAAAGAAGAAAAAGGTAGAAAAGGAGAAGCATCGGAGGATAGAGGAAGAGCTGCCGCCTATTAAACCAGCCAAGGCCCCCAAGATCACCAAGACTCCAAAAACAAAGAGCAACCGGGCGACGGCGTGTCCTGTAATACCGATTAAGAAGGCACCGAGCAAGAAAAACAACAAGAGCAAGTGAGTACTGACACCTACTGGACAATGTTGGAATTGAAAGTAGCAAGTAGCAAGAAGGCAGACAGAATGCTGCATTTTGTAAAAATTGTATAAAAAATAGTTTTAGTTGTTCAAAATAAGTATCAGAAGTAAGAAAAAAGTGTCATTCATACAAGTCAGCTACATAATGTGATGTCAGCTTGCTTGCTGTTTCTAAAGAGCACGTTCTTCTGTTTTATCACTTTGTGGGTTAGATCAGATGCTCCCTCAGTCATGTTTTAACAGTCTCTCCCTGCATCTCCTCTCCCGTCTTCCACCAGATCCAAAAAAGGTGCCATGACGTTTAGCATGCCTCAGCCGGTCCACGATCCCATAGTCAGTCACTTTGACTCAGATGAAGAGGAGGAGACGGCACCCATGTCGTATGATGAGAAGCGTCAACTCAGCCTGGACATCAACAAGCTGCCGGGTGAGAAGCTGGGCCGGGTTGTTTACATCATCCAGTCCCGCGAGCCCTCGCTCAGAGACACCAACCCAGAGGAGATCGAGATAGACTTTGAGACACTGAAGCCATCAACGCTGCGGGAGCTGGAGAGATACGTCATGACGTGTCTGAGGAAGAAACCTCGAAAGCCATATGGTTAGTAGAATGACAAAAATTGAAATAATTGCTATTTTAGGCCCATATTCTAAAAGTAGAACGAAAAAATGTTCATGCCATCTCTGATGTTTTGTGAATCTTATAGTTTTGGGGACATATGCCTGTTCTGGCCCACTGTTTGGTTTACAAACTGCAAGGGGATAGTTATAAAATACAATTTATTTTCATTAATTCTAGGTAAATAAAATGGCACTTAACGACAGAAGTGTTGTGCCCCCTTTTAACTACACACTACTACAGCTAAGCAGTAGACAAAGTACTCAGTGTAGTCTGTCAGCTACAGATCTTTGATAATGAAATGCAGTACCCCCATCTTACTAGTATTGTTACTTGTCTGTTCATATGCAGCAAGTAAAAACAACATTGCGGGCAAGTCCCGGGAAGAGCTCGCTCTGGAGAAACAGATGGAGCTCGAGAGAAGGCTGATGGACGTCAGTGGTCAGCTCAACTCTGGAAAGAAGCCTCCTAAGACCAAACGTAAGTCCTCCATGCGGTTACCTTAAAGAGGAACAGTGAAGAAACAGAAGTGATTGAAAATGTCGTGATTTTCTTAAAGTTGCTTTGAGCTCTACCTACGTCAAATCAGGTGCTGAATATGCACCCCATGGTCTTGATTGTGTGTGTTTGTTTTCTCCAGCAGAGAAACCTGCAACAGAGCCGCACACCCAGCCGTCACGTCTCAGCGCCAGTAGCTCCTCCTCAGACTCGTCTTCATCATCCTCGTCCTCCTCATCCTCAGACACAAGCGACTCAGACTCTGGCTGAGAGGCAGAGGGTTTCCGTATGAGAAAGGGTCACGCGAGGGGCCCTGAGCATTTCGCTTCCCACCGAGTGGACTGAACTGCAGTCGAGCTACTGATGATGGAGCCGCAGGACGGATCAGACGAGACCAGCACTAGGCAGAACTGGTCTGACTCAACAAGTGTCAAACCAAGAAAGAGAGAGGGAGCTTTCCCTGCGCTCAACTCATTCATCCGATCCTGTCATGGACACAGAAGTTTAGGATGGATGAATGAATGGAAAGAGGGGAGACTCATTGCTGTTCTCTGGAGGACTGGCCTTGTTGGACAGAGCGAGGGACGCTCCATCTCCTGCAAAATAAAGAAAGGAGAAGAGCGAAGCATGCGTTGGAGGGATAAGGGTGCTAGAGCCAGAATCTGTCTTATTTCTGGAGATAATTTCCCTTCTTCCCGTGCTCTCTGTCTTTATGCTGTATAGATAAGGTGTACAGTTATATAAATATCTATTTTTCTTTTATAAAGAAGCATTTTATGGAGCTAATTTATTCCCTCATTCGGGGAAAGATGAACTGGTGTGGGCAGAGTTGTGTTTTAGTTTGTGTTTTTTTTCTTGAGTGACAGAAGGTAGAGGGGAAACACGTGCGTATGTGTGTGTGTGAATGCGAGTGTATGTGTGTGAATGTGTCACGTATGTGTTTGCATGCACATATGGGAGTGTGAGATCCGGCACCACAAGTGCAGCCTTGTGAAGTTCCTCATAGTTTTGACGCAGGCGTTGAAAATCAGTCTGCACGCAGAAGCACCTTGGTTCAGTGAAATACAGAATGCATGCAATACAGAGCAGCTGACAAACATCTGCATACCCATGTACTACTTTACTGCATCCTTGTGTACTCATGTTCTTGTTTGAAAGGGTTAGCCACTGTACAGAAATGTGACCCAATGACACATCAGTTTATACATGAATATTTCTGTTCCCATGTGTGCCGTCTTTTTTTTTTCATCCATTTCTCTGTAAACGTGTTGCTTTTTTTTTCTTCTTGTGACCAATCTGCTAATAAATTGTGAGGACGTGTCTTGTCCACTCACCTGTGCCCAAATAACATCTTGATTCTTTTGATTTCTTTTGGTGTTGATGTCTGTTTGACTTGAGTCACAAAACATCTGACTAGACTTTTTGAAGTTGCACGAAAAGGTTTTGCTGGTTCTTACATTTGATATTTATTCAAGGAAGTGAAGCCTTTTGGGTTGATTTCCCATGGACCATCACTTCTTAACACCGTGGTGTCACAACAGCAAAACTGCTTTGTTTTTGAAACTATTTGGCCTTTGAGATCTATGGCAGCTGAAAGTTTTATTTTCTGTATTGAGTTTTGTTTGAGAGTAAGTTTATTTGTTTGTGATTAAAAATGTTAGTAACACCAGGTTCTCACCAGCAGCTTTAGGTTGTGGATGGTGAGATTTTCTCTTCCCTCTTTGAGGTTTTATTTTTGTTTCTTTAAAGGAAAGCAATGTGGCTGGTGAAAACATGGAAGTGGCTTTTTAAATTTTGGGATCCAGCGGTCGGTTTAATCAGTAGACAAAAAAGATGGTTTAATGTTGTGAGTAATAACAATGCACTGTTTGTTTGGTGGTGCTACTAAACAAGTTTGTGGTGTAGGTAAGGCGTGTATCCTTCTTGTTCTTTTAAAATCGCCTGTGGCTTGAGATTGAAGTATTGTATGTTTGAAAGTGATTATTTATAAGAAATATGAATGGAGATGCTTTTTTTCCCCATAACACTGAAAGTAATCAAACGCTTTTAAGTCGACGTCTACTCTTTGAAATATGCACAGATTTAACTGTCAGGATTGTAGAAGTGTACATATTTTACAGTCTCAATCTTCGAGCATGTTTTTGTTTTTTCCCTTCAGTAACTTAGTCGAACCTTTTCTCTGTCCAGCAAAGGTTTTTTTTTTTTTTTTTTTTTTTTGGGCTACAGTTCTAAAACAAAATACTCCAGAGTTGTCAGTCTTACTTTTCTGAAGTTTGTCAGAAATCTGAATGCCTCTGTACTTGACTCCATCGTTTCATCTGAACATCTGTATATAAATAAACTGGGACATGTTCATCTTTTCACTGACTGGGGGGATATTTTATTTGCAGATGATGTAACTTAAGGAACATACTGGGCTCATACAGGTTTTAGGAATGAGGATGGTGTCACAGATGAGAATCCTTTGAAAACTGTTACAAAATGCATTAAAATGTAGTTTGTTAATCCAAGGCCAGTTCATGGAGGCACAGAGATTTTTGTTCTTGTTCTTTATTTTTTTTTAATATTAAATTAATATATAATATTAATATATATAATATATATATAATATTAATAATATATTAATATATAAATTTCAAATTTAGGACTGGCAGTGACTCTCTGGCCTTTATGATTTAAGTTGCAAAAAATAAATCCTATAAATGGAGAAGCTTATTGCCAGTCTCTGTTCAATCAAATATGATTAATTTGTGTGGTTGCCTTTACAATTGTCATGCCCAGTTCTTTACATTGCCGATGAATCAGTAGCAAAATTATGTTAAAAGATAAATCTTCATTCACGACTCAGGGATACTTTTGATGAAACAGAGACTTGTTTAACTTCACTCTCTCGTTTATTTATTTCTGCCGAGAGAAGAGAGAGTTTCCAAAATCCCCCATCTGTGTCCCTGTTGAGCTGCATCCCATCTCTGGCTACTGGTAAGTTAAGATGCTACAATGAAAACACACCTGATCCTTCCTGTAATTCCTGCCCCGCCAGTCCTTACCATCCCACGTTTGTTCCTGGGCTGCTGTCACAAATTTGGATTGGCTTTTGTATTGATTTAGTAATATAGCTGACATATGAAGACATGACTGGATGTTGCACCGCAGTTGTTAAGATTTCTGTGTGTATTTATGTGTGTCTGCACATCTTTCAGCACTGCATCACATATCTTGTGCCACATAGATATTAAGTGTAATATACATGCATATTTATACTATGTGGATGTATGCATTATGCAAAGTATAAAGCTTTGATAGAAGATCAAAGCATGTTCATCAGTTCAGTTTTTGTCATATTCCAGCAGGAGTTTAACTTGGTTGTACTTTCATCAGTGCAAGTGCTCACTTTCCATAAAATCCTCTTGCAAGATAGTACTGTGAAAATCAGATGAAGCACATTCAGAAGTTACTAAGCAACAGGATCCGTACTTGGCAATGACAATAGAGCTCAGTTGAAACACTGAGTTCTGCACCCTGTGCTGCAGAGAAACCACTTGAGCTATTTGGCTTTTACATTTTTTCATCTTTTTACATTCCTGCCAGATTTCTGCTCCATGTAACTGTGAATACATGAATAAAAACTGAGTTGGTTTCTTTTTTAATTATTCCCATCGAATTAAATTCAAAAAGAAATGAACGACACAGTTATAAATCAAAACCAGAACATATTTATGACAAACAAACAAACAAACAAACAAACCGGATCTCCTGGTTACAAAAAACACTTTTAATGCAGTGACAGTTACAGTGAGATTACACTATGTGACTGAATAGATTAATATGGGAAAAAATGTCCGGAAGCTGGTTCTTCATTATTTTGTGGTCAGCATCAGTCCGATTAAACAAGCATGCAAAAATAATGACTTGTGTCACAACTTTGTAGAAGTATTGTTTTCTACCCCTTCAAGACTAATGAGGTGAGCTTTGAGATGAGAGGCAACGAAGTGAGGATAATTTACGGTGAACTAAACCCAGAATCTATGTATTAGCTATATTCACACAGTCTTCATTAATGCATTATTGATGGAGTACTACTCGTCCATGTCCAAACAATGCAACTAAGAACAAATTTCATGTTTTCGTCTTAATTTGCCGCTGGTTTTTATCTAATATCTTAATCTGCCTGCTCTAGATTTTCTCGCGAGAATGCATCTGTTAGAAAGCCGGATCTCGCGAGAACGATTTTCTGAGCCAGAGACAGGTCTCGAACAAAGTTAATTTTCTCTTGATTTGCTGATCTGAAGAATAAAGATATTTGGCTTGTGAAAAATGGGCCATAGCCTTACTTCGGGGACTACGGATCGAAAGAATCGATCAAAATCTGTGCACACGTTCACTTCTCCCGTTACAATCAGAGACGTAGGACCTGACAGTAGGTTTCTAAAGGGGCGTGGCAGTGTCGACTCCCACGTGACACAGCCATTTCCTGTATTTTTCTCCAGGATCCAGCCTTGTAACACGGTCGATGGTCTGTTGGCGCCATCTAGTGGATAAACCGAAACCTACAATAACAGAGGAAAGAAAAAAAAACATCATGGCGGCCGCCACAAGACTTATATCAAGGTTGACACTGGTCACAGGTAAGTTTATATTTTATCTATCATTCAACGTGTACAGTCAGTTAAATACGGAAAAGGCGTTCGGGATGGTGCTTCTATTTGCAGGATGTTGTATTTAACCTTGTATGTTGTCGTCAATCTCTGTCTTTTTTCCATGTAAACCAACCAGCTCAGAACAAATGACTGTTACCCGTGGTGAAGTTTGGTAAAGTAGGTTTGACCCATGTTTTTCTGCTAACTCACAACTAGCTAGCGAGAAGGTTAAATGATAGTCCTGATCAGTGACAGTCAACAAAGTCGTACCGTGAGTGTCAGGTCCGATTAAGTTCAATAACTTGAACGTAGAATGAAAGAAAACCGGTATTTAATTTTTTAAAAAAATCATCGATTGGTTTGTTTATTGTTCTCGATTAAACGCTTTGTCCGTTAGTCCAAATCTTCAGATGTATTGTTTTATCCAGCTGTCTAAATCTCAAAAATATTCACTTCCTAATCATATAAAACAAGAGAAACAGCAGGTTGCAGGGAGGCAGAATAACAGTGCAGATGCACGACACATACACATTAAAATGATAAATGTAAAGGTCAGTGGATGTGCGAGACTGAAGCAAAGATGTGTGTTTGAGTGCACAGTGTCTTTGGAGCAAATGGATATTATTTTCACATGGAGGCCTGAGGCTCTGGGCTACTCAGGTGAAAATAAATGGCTCAAGTTCACCTCCTGCCCTGTTTGTTAGCTTTTCTTCCTTAATCATCAGACATATCCAGAGACGCATTCTGGAGAGGGTCCTCTGAAACCACAAACCCTCTGAGATTCATGCATTGGGGACACACGCCGTCCTGCTCCGGTGCCACTCTGACTTCATGCTGCTGTCTTCTTCCCACCCAGGAGGAGGTAGTGGGATTGGACGGGCGGTGTGTCAGCGCTTCGCCTCCGAGGGCGCCTCCGTGGTGGTCGCTGACATCAGCGAGGAGTCGGCCAACGAGACCCTGGGGAGTCTGCCGAGTGACCTCAGAGGACAGGGTCACATGGCGGCTGTGGTGGATGTGTCGTCCAAAGAGAGTGTAAAGAAGCTGGTCTCAAGTATCCAGGTGTGTGGGACAGAGAGAAAACACACACACACACACACACACACACACACACACACTGTGTTTCCATTAATCATAATGTGCAACATTTTCACAGAAATATTCTTTTTGCTCTGTTGACTGTACGTTAGGACGCTTCCTCTCTTTCTTCTCTGTTCAGAGTTAACGTCCTCCTCTTCCTCTGCAGACTCATTACTTCCAGCCTCCCTCAGTGTGTGTGCACGCAGCGGGCATCACACAGGACGACTTCCTGCTCAACATGGAGGAGGATCAGTTTGACAGAGTCATTCAGGTCAACCTGAAGGTATGCAGCCGCGACACCTGGGGCCTGTAGCGTGACGCCAGATTAGTGGGTTGTCCAGCTAGCTTTTTACTGGGGTGGATCACCATGGTAACCTATGCTGCAGGGCTGGCCTGCTCTGGGGCAGGTTAACTTCAGAGACTACTGTCCAATCAGCTCACTGGAAATGGAGTCATCATTCCTGACTGACTTTACAACAAAAAGACGAGAAATAAAGAGCAGCCTTATTTTTAGTATTTGGAAATCATTCGTGGTGTTTCTGCAGCTTCTGTAACCCAGTGACAGTCTGTTTGTCTGCAGGTTTTCTTCCAGGTAATCTATTTTTGCTTTGTTCAAGATAAATTCCGTAGAGAAGCCAGAGAATATGTAGAGATGTTTTAAATATGCCACTTTACAGAAAATAGCAACTTGTGTTTTACTCCTTCATCTGTTCTGTCTGCTGTTGAGTCTTTAAGAGCTTCCCTTCACTACAAACCCAACTGCAGCAGAATCCAGACAGGTTTTCCAGAACAGTCTGCATCACTGTCTTTCTGTTAAAGTCAGCATCAATCAATCAATCAATCAAAATTTATTTATACAGCACTTTACAACACTCAAGGTGACCAAAGTGCTTTCCAGTTAAAAGCAAGCAGTGAAATTAGAAATGAAAAACAGATTAAAAGATAGCAACAATAGAACACATATCAGGGAAATAAAAAAAGAGATTAAATGCAAATAAAATAAGATAAGATAAAATAAAATAAAATAAAATAAAATGTCACCACATTACAGTGTATTAAAAGCCAGTCTAAAAAGATATGTTTTGAGCCGAGTTTTGAAGAGGCCAAAGTCTGTGATGGTGCGCATGTCAGGGGGTAGTTTGTTCCAGAGTCTGGGCCCAGCGACGGAAAAGGCTCGATCCCCCCAGTGTTTATACCTGGCCCTTGGGACTTCCAGTAATAACTGATTTGTGGACCTTAGCGCCCTGTTTGGGTTTCGGACAAATAAGTAGGAGCTAGGCCATTGAGGGCTTTAAAAACAAAAAGTAAAATTTTAAAATCTATCCTAAACGATACTGGAAGCCAGTGGAGGGAAAAGAGGACTGGGGTGATGTGCTGACGCCTTGAAGTGTTCGTCAGGAAACGAGCTGCTGCATTTTGCACCAGCTGGAGGCGGCTCAGGGCAGACTGGGAAACACCAACATAGAGAGCATTACAGTAGTCTATTCGTGAGCTGATAAAAGCGTGAATAGTCCTTTCAAGGTCGGTGCGATTTAAAAAAGGCTTTACTTTAGATAAAGTACGTAATTGATAAAAACTCGCTCTAACCACGTTATCAATCTGTTTGACGAATGAGAAACTGCTGTCAAAAATAACCCCAAGATTCTTTACAAATGGTTTTAGCTTCAAAAACATAGAGTCCGAATCTGCAAAAACATTGTCACCAAATAGAATGAACTCGGTCTTGTCCTCGTTCAAATGAAGGAAATTGCTCTCCAGCCATGACTTGATGTCTCTGATGCACTCTGTGAGGGACTGAAGAGCAACACTTTTGGTTGGGAACACTGGTAAATACAGCTGGAGGTCATCAGCGTAGCAGTGAAATGCTAAATTATGTCTCGCTATAATTGACCCCAGCGGCAACATATACAGTGAAAAAAGTGAAGGTCCCAAAATAGAGCCCTGGGGAACTCCACAAAACAAAGAGGCAACAGAGGAGGACAGGTCATCAATCATTACAGAAAAGGACCTGTTGTTTAGGTAAGACTCAAACCACTTGAGTGCAGTACCACGGATACCAACTAATTATTTAAGCGGGACAAGAGAATGGAATGGTCTACTGTATCAAATGCTGCCATTAAGTCAAGACAACAGGACGTTTAGCATCAACAGACACAGCTATGTCATTGTGAACTTTAAGCAGCGCAGACTCTGTGCTATGCCGTGATCTGAACCCAGACTGGAATTTTTCCAGGATAAAATTATTTTCTAAAAATGCCTGTAGCATCAGGTCATTTTTCTTCCTGCCTCTCTCCCAGGGTTCGTTCTTGGTCACTCAGGCTGTCGCTCAGGCTCTGTTGGCCTGTGGAGCCTCCAAAGGATCCATCATAACTGTGGGCAGCATTGTGGGAAAGGTGAGACACCCGCAGGCCCTGCAGGAGATTCCTCTCTGTTTGACAGTCCTCACATTTAGCTGAAGTTTTCATCCAGAAACAGTAAGTGTGATAGTGGGATAGTGGCTTAACCTTTCAGATCAACATTAACGTTACATTCAACACGTATAAGACAGAAGAATAAAGTTGCAGGAATCCATCAAGAACATGTTTTTATTCTAAAACACAACACAAAGTTTGCTTGAAAGTGACAAATTTCAGGACCTGCTGGACGACTTGTTGGGTCCTCTGTGAGAGTTTCTGGTGGGTTTGAGCGTTGAAATGAAATCCTGCACCGAAGCAGCACCTAATGCACTCTGTGGTCAATGTTTGCAGGTGGGAAACATCGGCCAGGCAAATTACGCCGCCTCCAAAGCTGGAGTGGAGGGTTTAACCAGGACGGCGGCAAAAGAGCTCAGCAGGTGAGGCCAGTAACACATCGCGACACACAGCTGATTCAGTCTGAAGTGTTCGGAGTAAAACCAGAGAGGACTCTCCAATCACATCCTTCTCTTTTCCTCCAGGTTTGGGATCCGGTGTAACTGTGTGCTGCCAGGTTTCATATCGACCCCGATGACGGATAAAGTTCCAGAGAAGGTTATCAGCAAGGTGTGGCACGCACACACACACACACACAAGTGCAGAGAGATTTACTAACACTTCATCCATCCATCTATCCATCATCTATAAGTGCCAATCCTTCAGAGGGCTGTGGGGGCTGGAGTCGATCCCAGCCGACTCTGGCAACACTTCACCTGTCAGGAGTGAACTCATGCGTCAGGTCTAACCTGCTGTTTACATAATCAATGTACTCCAACACTGAATACGGTGCCATCAGTATAATTACCAATATTTTGTGCTGTAAATGACATTTTGTGCATTCGGATTAAGTTCTTAAAATCAAATTAAAATGTAAACTTAACATTTTTATAAGATATAACACAGTAAAGACCTGTTAGAACATGACATGTTTTGCTTTTATTTTGGATTAAAATGCAGTTTATCTCCTACAAATATAATCTAACCTTTATTTATAAAGCTTTTTTCAGAACATGCTGATCAAACTGATGCAGCAAACATTAAAGGTCCAGTGTGAAGGATTTACGGGGATCTGTTGCCGAAATGCAATATAACGTTCACGTGTTTATGAGTGTATGATCACCTAAAAGTAAGAATGAGCTTGTTATATCTACAGAGGGAGCAGTTCTCCGCCATGGAGTCTGCTAGGTTGCACCACCATGTTTCTACAGTTTCCCAGAAGGGACAAACCAAACGCTGACTCTAGCGAAGGCCTTTGGTGTTTTTAGCTGCTGCTGTAGGGAAGAATGAGGTGAGGCGTGTTCAGATGGTTGCAATCTGCAACATCACCACTAGATGTCACTGAGTCGTACACACTGGGCATTTAAAGAGTGCAGACATATTTAAACCACAGCAAATAAAACTATGACCTTCTGCATCACTGAATACTACCAGGCGTCTGTGGGAAAGTGTTTTATTTGGGGTGGGTGGGGGGATTTGAATGAACTGATCCTTCAATATAATCCCCCAGCAAATCAAATCTTGTTAATCCTGACCGTCAGCTGCTGCCTCACTGTGCTCTGTTGTGATTTTGTGTTTTAGATGAAGTCCTTGGTGCCTCTGGGAAGGATGGGTGAGCCTGCAGGTCAGTGAAGGCATCACTCTGATTTCACTGCAGACCTTTACCAGCTGAAAAGTTGTTTGACACTTGTTGACTCCCTTTAGTTTTTTGTCCAGTGCATTAAATTTGAGGGGATGTGGACTACACCTCGTCTATGCGTGTCTAGCATGCTGTTTCCAAGACCTCATCACTCCTGTCCTTGTTTTTGTCCTCCAGAGGTCGCTGATGTCTGTGCCTTCCTAGCTTCAGACGACTCTCGATACATCACGGGAGCCAGCGTTGAAGTGACAGGTACTGTACGACTCGACGTAAAAACAAATTTTCTTCAGTTGTTTTTTTTTTTTTTTTAAAGCACATCAGCTATTCCTCCATTGACCAATATATATATTTTTTAAATCTTAGATTTCAAAGGTGAAACTTGTGTCTGTCTTTGTCAGGTGGACTTTTCATTGGATAAATTGCCTGTCTGTCACACGGATGGAGGCCAGTTCATGTTTAATTTAATTAATTTTATTTTTAGCTTCATCATGTCTGGTTGTAAACATGTATAATACAGTGTGAAGCCACTTTGTGTGCCAATAAACAACTGTTTATAATACTTCTGTGCAGAATGTTGTATTTTAATTTTAAAAATATTTTCAGATATCTACATCATAACACCGTTTTCTCCACTGACTCATCCTGACGTTCTTTGGAGGGCAGCTGGGATTCGAACCTGCCTCTTCAGATCTGGACATTTTTAAAGAGGTTCATGTTGACAACTCTGTCGCACCACCAGAGCCTCTTTATAGTTTCTTTGTTCTCTGAGAGCCGTTATCTAGTTCCCCTCGAAGTTGGCTTTAGGAAGTTAAAGGATTGAAGAGCGTTTGAACCACTGAACTCTTCTACTCTCTGACATGTTCAGAACTTACTTGTTTTTAGCTTTCAGGATCATCTTAGAAGTGAAAAGGGTTTATCAAATCTCTGTCTTCACTCATGCTCTGCTAAGGTTTCTTGCTCTGTGCTGCCAATGCTTTCTTAAAAACCCAGAGTCATTTCACAATGAGCTGTAGGTTAGTGGATGCCTGGTTCTCACAACACAGCCGAATGTTTAATATTGGAAACAGGGCCCACAATCCCAAAGATTATGCAACAGCATCATCCCCTGAGCCACAGAGTGAAACACCAGTTTGGTTTGTTACCTGTAATATTTCCAAATAGTTTTAGACTTTAAAACAATTGTTCAGAGGTGAAGGAAAAGGGCTCATGACTGTCAAAACCTCCCACAACATGTGAAACACTGACAGATGCCAAATCACATTTTTCAAACAATCCCTTGGAAAGAAAGCTTTATGTTATGGCAAGAGCTGCCATTTCATTTTTTTTTTCAAGAGCAAAACTAGTTTCTCTTAAACAGATGTCTCTGAATGTGTAGTTTTTTTTCTTTATACTCATTAAAAGAAACTCACAAAATGTAAATTCTGGTCTAGGTTTGGAGGTAGTTTAACAAGATTACTCATCACAGTCTGAATCGTTTACAAATTGCAGTGTTAAGATTGTATGTCCACACAGCCAGGTGTTACAAAATATGTCTTATGATTCTCGTGATATAAATGAAGTGATGCTAAATTACTTTTCCTCATTTTAAGATTGTGCATTTAATTCATTCGACAGGGGCAGGAACGCCAAACGACCACAAGGCGTCGCTATTTCGCCATGCAGCAACAATAACAGGAATTGTTAGCCCATTGAAGCAAACACATTAAACATATAATCAAAAAAGCGAGAGGGCTACATAAATGTACGGAAACAAGCGGATTTAATTAATATTAACTGGTAAATCTCAATGATACGACTCATCTCTGAATTCGTCCTGTCGAATACATTTTGTCGTAAATTAGCAAACAGCAAAAACACTTCATTATCCCGTAAAACACATTCAAATAATGGACTTGAAAGAAAAAATCGTGTCTAACAGCTGGATTCCGGGCTACCGCTTCGTGTGTCCGTCCAAAATCGAGTCAAACTGCGTTAAAAACCACTTCGTTAGGGTATTCACAGAGAGACACCTGAACGCTATCACGCTAGCCGCTAACACGCGTCTGCCTAACTGACCGTAGTAGCCACAGGAACGTGTAACTTCAGTTCCGACTGTCACAATAACTTCAGCAAGATCGAGAAGATTTGGAGAATTACTAAATAATGCAAACAAATTATCAAAATATCTACTAACAACACCTATAGCTCTCCGTAGATTTGAAACGGATTTTAACGCTCGACAAAAGCTGTACTTTCTAATAATAAAGAAGAATGATTCACAAAGGACACCATAGTATTTACATTTCTGAATGTGCACCATCCTTTTCCAGCATGAGACACAAAACCTGACGAACAAACCACCTGAACAAATGAGAAACGGCGCCGTCTTGTGGCCATTTGCGGGAACTACTCATGACGGGTTTGGAAAAAATAACACGAGTCCAGCAGCTCTTTTTAAAAAGATTATATATTACAGAAACAAGAATAAAAAAAAAATACTTACACACATTATAAAATAATACTTTTTTCTCTTATCAGCACCATGTTTTTTATGTTGAAATGTTTGTCTTCAACACAATAAAAACAAATATTTGAGGTCATTCTCTCCCGAGAATCTCAGTCAGATTATTAAAAATTTTGGATTTTGGCCATCCCACCCCGTTTCCCTGCTATATCGAAAAAAGACAAATGAAAAACAAACAATTAAAACCAGAACCCTTGTATGATATCATCTCACAGCCACTCACGGTGGCTGACAGAGCTGCCCCCTCCCTCTCACAACCTTTCTCCTACCCACTGTAGTCTCAGACAGAAATGTAAAAAAAAAAAAAAAAGCGGATTGTGTGTCAGTATTTTTTAGCACTGACTCAGTAAACTGAGTTTCTATGATGCATTTCAAAGCACCAACCTGAGCCTGAAACCAATATACGCCAACTCAAACAGTAGCAACGACAAGGAAATGTGACAGAACTGGAGAGTCACCATTTAATCATTACAGTGGAAGCAAAATTTAACAGCACAGTACAGTTGATGCAAACACTAAAAAGGGATATTACAATAAAATATGGCCACAGATTCTTTGGTTCTACAAAAGGAGTTTGGACAGGGCGTGAACAGAAGCACCACAACTCAGGCTGGCAGTGAGTTTAACATGTAAGTCACTCGCTTCACTTGAGCTTCAAGTGTCAGCGACAGGAAATAAATACAAATGAAATATACCACATTTAACTGGAATATTTGGTGGTCCTTGTTTTTTTTAATCTCAAAGCACCCTGTTTGTTTTAAATAAATACAATAGAATATCACTATTTCTGTACAAATGGAATGTAATGCACACTTTCCCCAGTAAAAAGCTTTATGAAATCGTAAAAGAGACTAAAGAAAATGAAGGACTCAAAGTGAATATTAAAAGTTTTATACTTTGGTATAATTAGCACCTTGCCACACAGTTTCTTTCAGTAAAGCATGCATTTTATTCACTGCTGTACGAAAAAGAAGGAGGGAACTTTGAATCTCATATACATATTAAAACCCTGATGATGGTTCGTGCTTGGACGCCAAATCAGAAAATGTGTTCCGGATGATAATCAAAGTACCCAGAAAGTGACTCAGCAAATACTGGACTGGTGTGTGGTAGCGACCCTGGTGGCCTGATCCACGATTTTAAGAAGAATCAGCCCTTTACATGCAAGTACAATAGCATCAAGTTTAGCACAGTTCACAAATATAATGGCTTTTAAATTCACTGTCACTGTTGTCCAGCGTTAACAAATGAACAACTCAAAGAGTGTCCGCTGCTCTCAGCGCAGAGGAAAGAATGAATCCTGGTCACGCTGGACTCGACTGAACACCAGAAAGATTTTTCAATCACTTTGAGCTGCGAATCACATTTTTAGACTGTTTTAATAAAACTTCAGGGTGTCATGAAGAGAACATTACAAACAGTGGAGAATTCACTTAAACGCAAGAAAAAACAGATCGACCTAACAGGCAAGACCCAGCTGGTGTCATCTGGTCAGATCCTTCTTTTTCTTTCTGGGTGGAAACTGGCGGCTTTAATTCTTTGGTTCCTTTTGATGCAATAACATAAGAGCTGAGAGTTACTCTGTATTTTCAGTGTGAGCAACATGACTGACAAGTCACGTGGGCGTTCATTCATTTCTTCTGTCAGCCACATCTGCGACCGCTGGCCGTCTGCTGTTTTGATCTGATTTCCTACTTGAGAAGGAGGCAAGTGCAAACAGATAAAAAGCTGATGCAAAGCTTTCAATTGGCAACTTTTTATCTGAACGACTAAACGAATGAACGCCCGACAGATGCCAAAGCTGTGATTCAAAAGGCCCGATTCGACTGTTTAAAACATCGTACGTGCAGACAGCTACAGAGGAGCCTCTTGCGCCTCCTGTCGGCCATGAAAGAGTGACCGCCAACCACGCTGCTTACACTGTGAACGTGGGGTTAAAGGAATGGAAATAATGTCCGAGGGTGACCCTTTTTTTTTGGGAGGAGGAGGGGGGGAGGTAGAGCAGGTGAGATGAGTGGAAAAAAAGAGAGACAGCGGGAAGGAGAGAAGAGTGAGAGGGGGATCGGAGACGGGGGGCTTCAGGCCTCAAGTCGCTGGCTTGCTCTCTTTTCTCGGGCCGGCCCCGTTCGCTGATGGTAAAGAAAACACTGTTTTATTTTCCGAAGAACACTCTCTCCTGGTTTTTTCTTCCTTTCTCGCGGCCGTGGTCTCCTCTCCGCGAGCTTTTCGTTTCTCTCCTCTTTTCTTTTTTTTTTTTTGACGTCCATTAATTGTTGGGAGGATGTTTCTTTCCCCAGGCACGTACTTGAGTGTGAGTGTGTGTCTCACAACAGCATCTGTGTGTGTCAGTGTGTGTGTCTGTGGGTTTGTGTGTGTGTTTCATATCATTTACAAGTTAATTTACAAATTACTGGGCATGTGTGTTTCTTTTATATAATTGTGTCTCTAGGTGCATGCGTGTGTGTGTGTGTGTGAGTATTTGCATGTGTTGTTCTTTGCATGTGTGCGTGTGTGTGTGTGTTTAGCCTTGGAAACAGACAGGTCCCACTTCAAAGCCAAACTGCTGGTTGCTCTCCCCAAAGTCTGACACCTTGATATCCAGCAGAGGAAGATGCTCCACCTGAGGCGTGTTGACCTCCAGGACTGTCCTGTCAAAGCCCTTACGATACTGCAGAGACACAGAGAGAGAGGGACACGTCACAAACTGGAATCAAGATGTTTGCATGTGCGTGACTGTGAACAAAGATTGCCTTTGTGAAAATAAGCTTGAATAATTCTAATTATGTTAATTTGCTTAAAGTCTGCATCACCACAGCACGTTAGAAGAGGCTGTCTGGTGCAATATAAGCCATTGTCAAGTCTCAGTCTCCTTTTAAGTTATGCTAAATACTTCATTACATCCTGTAAATGCCAACACCAGTAAAAATTAAAAAAGGTACTTTTCAGTGACAGCAGCATAGTTTGTTTTAGTTTTTAAAAGCATTAAAGGATCTAAAATATAGAAAATCAGTGTAAAAAGCTAAAGAAAATAGCTGCAAGGGTGTGGTTTCAACTGTGATTCACAGACTTTTGTATTATTGTTTGTGTACTTAAGTAAGTGTACTTGATAATATGTGATGTCAGAGTGTCAGCAGTCAACATATTCATCCTGAAGTGTTGATCAGCATGCATCAGTAGCGCACTGAATAGATGTAGAGAAGGTGGGGAACCCTCTCACGTTCAGAGCCTTAAAGCTCCCATAAAACACTACTGTGATGTTCTTAATGTGATGCATTTTCTGTTGAAACAGGATGTTGAGGTGGGACACAACACGAGGGATCAATCTGCTGGTTAGATGTTAGATGTGTTATACTACTTGTGCATGTAAAGCACTTTGTAACTTTGTTTGCTGCATAAGTGCTGCATAAAAAAAGGTTATTAATATTATTAGCCTGTGAATATTCTCATTCATCCAGGTCATTGGAAGCTTTAGGGCATTCAATCGTTCGGAACTGCACCTCGTCAGTTTGTCTTAGAAGACGTTTCGCCTCTCATCCGAGCAGGCTTCATCAGTTCGTACGCAACCAGACTAGATAGGACAGCTCTAGTCCAATGCAATGGTTCAAGTATTTATCCCCTGAGTGAGACCAACCAACAAAAACAAGAATGGTATCACTCTATTGTGAGGCAAACGATCCCCCCATTAAGGCGGGGTGGGATGCAACCCTTTGGTGTCAACGACAGTCGTTAGCCTCGTTAGTGTCCCATTGTTGTCATTGGGTCAAATATCAAAAACCAACTGTTTTCCAGGAAGTGAGTCTTCCAGAAAGAGTCAAGAACACAGAGCTCAGACTCACAGAGCAGCCATCGACCAAGGCTTTGATGTAGGGGTTGGTCTCGTAGCTCAGGTCCTCGTCGTTGGCACCCTTGAAGTGCAGTGCCCTGTTGTAGCTGTTCTTGGCGCTTCGGTCGGCCCAGGCCACCGAGCGGTGGCAGTGGTAGGTGAGGTTCTGGCGGGCCTGGACGCTCAAGAGACGCAGGAAGCCCAGCTGGACCACGCCCACGGGCTCGCCGTTAGAGTCCACATAGGAGAACTGGAAGGAGGAGGAGTGTGAAGACGAGGCAGCAGAAGGGGATTTGAAGATGAGGAGACAACAAAACAGAGGGTAGTTAAGATAAGAGCTAAAATATTATCAAAAAAACTTAAGTTTCAGAGCTGCTCTTCATGTCACACAGGGTCACTAACCTTACTACCAGTGGTGAACTGACTGTACCAGGATCCTGGAGTCTCTTTGTTCCAGGAGCTCATCTTCACCTGCCAACACAATTGTCCCATATGGTCACATATGTATTATATTAAAATGTTCAGTTTTTATATATATATTGTTTGTATAGTTTTGCACAAATAAATAAATACAACATGTGTACAATGAGACCCCTTTACACCAACCTGGACAAAGTGAATTCTGAGTCATGATAGCACAGAGATCTTGTTGGTTTTATTATAAAAGTGAGAAAATGATCTCTTTCTTCGTGTCTACAGTGACGAGTGATGAGCAGTCCCACCTACTTTTTAAAAGCATCATTCATATCATTTACACATTTAACAGATTTCCTAACTGGAACTCGGAGGAGTTAGCGACGGCAGATTTAATTTTACAGGATTTTACAGTGCTGCTGGTGTGGTGGACTGACCGTGTTGATGCTCTTGCTGGGGTACAGACACGTCTCTGCTCCGTTAGTGAAATTACAGAAGACCTTGAAGGAGTCTCTGGAGCAGCCCTGGTTGGGGTCAATCCAGTAATCTCCTGCAGAGGGCGACAGAGAGACAAAACACAACATAAAAACTCAGAGTCTAGTTATGACTGGGTTTATAAAAAAAACCCATATATGTTTTTTAGTTCTTTATGTAATGTTAATGCAATAATTTTTAAATCAAATAATTTATATTATTGTCAATAAAATGATTCTATTTCTAAACCTAATCCATCGACATCTAACCATCCGGGTGGACCTGTCTGTATCAAGCCAGCTTCTTGGAATGGCCTTTCTGCCAGCTGTTAGTAGAATTTTGATCACATACTTATCATCCTTCAGCAGCTCTTTATTTATCTTTAGGCGACTCCAGATGATATGTGTGTGATTTGTATGGCCACGTTACCTCCAGCATTGGTTTTTTTATCAGGTGTAATAAAGAAACAAATTGGATTTTTTCCATTAAAATTCTCTTCATTTATGTGATTTTGCTTCATAAATGAATTGTTTAATGAAAAAAAGAGAATTGTTCAGCATCAGCCACATGTTGAAATGACAATGATCACCACATCAGGACCAGAACCTGATGGAGAGATCATTACGCTGAGCAGGCGGCAGGTTAAGTCTTGGGTTAAGTCCCTTACCGTCTTTGAGGTCTGGCTGGCTGAGGTGCAGGTCTTGGCAGGTGCGGGCAGGGCTGTCCTGGGTGCCCAGAGGGAAACGCATGGTCTCGATCTCCTGTCGAAGTGAGTTGAGAGAACCGAAGATCTCCTCCATGCCTTCGCTGCCCATCAGGAACTCGGTGCCAGCGGCATCAGATGCAGGCATGTCGGTCTCGGGGAGCAGCTGGCTGGCATCGATGGAACGCTTGGATTTGGGACTCCTCTGGATGGGCAGGGGCTGAATGACCTCGCCTGGTGGACCCTGGGCAGCAAATTTTAATTTTAATCAATTAACTGACAAACAGTGAGGGGCGATGAGTGAGCAGAGAAGAGTTTCTGTCACAATGACAGGTGAAGAACTTACAGGAGGTCCAGGAGGTCCTTGTACACCCTTTTCTCCCTTGGGACCAGCTCCTCCCTGAACACAGCAGAGAGGGAAAAGTTCAAGAAGCATTACTGCATCAGATCCAAGTCAATACATGTTTCGTCAACAATTTCATTCATTTTGTGTGGAACAAACACTCGTAAAGTGTACTCACAGCAGAACCCTTAGCTCCTTTGATACCTTGAGGACCCTGTAAAAGATATGAGGCTTTAGTTTAAAGATGAAGACCATCCTTAGTGTTTTACTACTGTCACTAATTTCTATGGTACTTAATAATATCTGAGGAAGCAGAGAGTCTGAAGTCATGTTCATGGGATAAAACAGCACTCACAGGCAGACCAGGAGGACCAGCAGGGCCGATGGGTCCGGTGCCTCCAGCCATTCCCTGGAAAACAACACGAGACGTTTAACATGAGAACAGTTTTCAAGCATTATTATCAAACTGAATGTGAATAATGGTGGTTGAGCTGCCCCACTCTAACACATGTGAAAGAGGCCAGACTCACATTCTCTCCTTTTGGTCCGGAGGACCCCTGAGGCCCAGGCAGACCTCTGTCTCCCTTCTCTCCCTGCTCTCCTGGGGGTCCAATGAGACCGATAAGACCTGGGTGTCCCTTCTCTCCCTTGGAACCAGGGTCTCCACGCAGACCAGGCAAACCAGGAGGTCCCTGCAAGAGGAGAAGAAGAAAAAGAAGAGGGGAGGAGGAAGACAGCGAAGAGGTGGTGGAGGAGACAAGAAGCATGAAAACCAGGAGAGGAAGAGAGAGAGGATGGGAGAAATGGAAGACAGGAAGAGGAAAGTTGGAGTTGGATTGAATGAGACAGCAGGAGGAGGAAAAGACTGATGTTGGATCAGAAGCAACTAAATAAGTTATTTTACTGGATGTCCTTCGTACAAAAGAGCAGAGTGGATGTATACATGAACACAAAAAGGCTCTGTTATCTTACGATAGGTCCAGGTGGTCCTTTCTGTCCAGAAGGTCCTGGAGATCCTTGCTCACCCTGAAGCACAGATAGAAACACATTTAGCAGGTGGTGGCCATCCAACAAACTATACCACAAATAACATATACACCCATGAAATATTGTATTATCTAGTGGTCACAGTAACTGACCACTGATCCTGGGAGTCCTCTGAGTCCTTCTGTTCCTGGTTTTCCTGGTACACCCTGGGGGCCCACAGGGCCAGTTTTTCCTGGGGGGCCGACAGCACCTGGATCTCCCTATTAATGATGATGAAGAACCATGATTAAAATGTTTTTAAAATTATCTACAAGCATGACATCAACTGCCTAACAAAAGAAAATGAGATGAGAAGAGATACCTGGTGAACTTTAAGGAGATATCACAGACAGACAAAAACGCTTCAAATGTTTTTCAGAATAAAAGCACAGTTAGTGATTTAGGATCAAACTATCGTCACCAGGAAGGGAGACAGTGATGCCATGCCAACTTTGGTATCTTTATACCACTTCTGTATTTCTTGCCATTAGTTTAGACTTAACATTATCAATGCAGAACCACATGGAGTTGAAAAATGTACTGAAAAGATCTGGACTCACCTTAGTTCCCTTCTCTCCCTGACGTCCCTCTGGTCCTCTTGTTCCAGCAGGACCCTGGCAAATAACACATACAACACTGCATTAACAAACCTAAATATATTCTGTAATTTCAAATTCCAGAATTGTATATCAAGTATTACCATGTACTACGAAGTACTTTTAAGTCACATGCTTCCTCTCCTTCTACCTCTCTAAGTATACAAAGGTCAACTTGGTGAAACAGGTTTGATGCTACAACATTTAGCAGGCTTCAGCCAGTGCATGACGAATGGATGAATGAATTCATGACTGCCGCTGTGCTGTTCTCATGCAAACCCTTGCTGGTACGACCAGGTGCCTGTCAAACGAGGACGGTGACCTTACCCTCTTTCCTAGGGGGCCGGGAGGTCCGTTCTCACCAGGAGGTCCAGGGGAGCCCTGCAGTAGGAGGCGAGAGAGCAGATTTAGGGTACTGAGATATTTTTTAGAACACTTCAGAAACATACAGTATCTGCATTGGTGCATCTCGACGTACAGATTCTCCTGGTTCGCCATCTTCTCCTCTCTCTCCCTTGGCGCCATCTTGACCCTGAAGTGAAGCAGATCAGGTTTAGAGGTTTTTCTTCCTGTGTCTCGGTTAGAAGCTCAAGGCAATATGTGCATAGAATAAGCTGAACTGTTGGCAGCCGTGCAGCCACTGTACATACTATATAGCTTTGAAATCTAACAGAATATATTACTGATATGTTGCTTGAAAGGGGATACTCACTCTGGGTCCAACCTCACCAGGGGGACCAGGATCACCAGGGAAACCAACAGGACCCTGAAGTTAGAGACAAAAACAAAATGTCATCTGAATTTATGATGATAAAATTAGCAGAAAAAATAGTTTAGAGAGAAAATCACTTCCTTCTGCAGTGGAGTCTACAGTCATTGATCTGTGTGGCAATCTCATTGCGTGTGTGTTTGTTTGTGTGCATTGCATTGTGGGTGTCATACAGGGTTTCCTTTGGGTCCGTCATCTCCAGGTCGTCCTCGTCCTCCAGCAGGTCCAGCAGTTCCAGGTTGTCCGGCCTCTCCCTTCTCTCCGCGCTCTCCACGAGGACCCTGCCAACAGCAGCCGTTCAATCACAGATGCTACTAACGATGCTACTAACGAGTCAGTAAAGGCACATTATCCTGATAACTCAGACCAGGTGTTCGGGTCAGACACACACCTTCTTTCCAGGCTCCCCTCCAATTCCAGGTGGTCCGGCCTCGCCGGGCTCTCCCTGTCAAGCAAAACAGTTTTTCTTTTAGTACTCAAGCTCAGTTTAATTCAGTTATTTCTTTGGACATCATCAAAGTCATACAGAAATATTGCTTCAATGTTAGTAAAACATTCTTTATCTCTGTACCTTCTCTCCAATAGGTCCAGGATTACCCAAACCACCGGGAGGACCTTGAGGACCCTGAAAACCACACAAAAACCATTCAGACAAAAAAAAAAAAACTGAATAATTCACGTCAAACCTAACAACTGCTTGTTAAATCACACTTTTAGGCTCTTAAAAGTCACGTGACAGAATGTTTTTGTGTCATCCTCTTTATTAACAAACCACACTGTGATATTTTTGAGGGAAAATTCAAGACTAATGCCGTTTTTGGAAAAGTCTTATTAAACATGCTACGACTATAACAACCCCTTGGAGTTTAACTCATGATTACATATTGTTGTCATTTTATAAATGAGAGCTGTAAACACTCACGTCAGCACCGTTGGGTCCAGCAGGGCCACGAGGTCCTGGAGGGCCTGGAGGACCCTGGAAACATTAAGAGGCTCATGCTTTATCATCATTTATAATTAACATTATGATAAAATAAATCACTGATGCAGTCATTGCTACTGATGTCATGCATTGCATTTCTAGAACTCACCAGAGGTCCAACATCTCCTGTCTCTCCCTTCTCACCTGGTGGTCCTGGCAATCCCTGTAGGACAGAGGTGAAAGTTACATAAATAATAAATTTAGCTTAGCAATGTAGCACAAAACTTCATCTAAACATTTGTATCATAGTCTAAAATAAAGATTAAATACAGATTTCATCAAATCTGAAGTGAGTATTGTATCTTTTATTTTACCTGCAGTCCGATGGGTCCTGGGGCTCCTGGGAATCCTCTGGTTCCTTCATCACCTTTAGCTCCAAAAGGCCCCTGCTGGCCCCTTGGTCCAAGCTCTCCATCAGCACCCTGCACCACAGAAGAAGAAAAACAGAGACAAAGAAATGAGAGAGAAGCAATAAGTTACATGTAAACATAGTCTTCATCTCATGATGGTGACTGCATGCCAGTAATGGCTGACATAGTGTTCGTATAATTAAATTTCCATTTTGCTAAGCCCTTATTGCTCCTGTGTAATACAACACAATGACAACTTTCATGGGAAAATCATCGGCCTCTTAAGTATTTTATATCCTGGTCTGTTCGGAATAAATAAAAGTACTGAGTTTGTAGTGTGTCTAATCAAAGAGCCATCTAGAAACCCAACTAGCACCAAATGCATCAAGCTGATGCATCAAGAAAATACAATCAGGACCAACCAACTGGCACTGCAAACTGTCTGGTTCTGTCTTCAAAGAGTTAAAGTTTGTACTTACAGCAGGACCAGGCTGACCAACGGGACCCATCGGCCCGGGTGGACCAGGAGGACCCTACAGACAAACAAAAACAAGCATAAAACAATGAGTAAACAACAAAACAGCTTTGATACAATGAAGAGAGAAACAGCATCGTCAGACAATTTTAATTTAAACAAATTGATGCATGTCAGCCTCACTCACATGCTCTCCTTTAGCTCCCTTGGCGCCCTTCTGACCATGTTCTCCAACCTCACCCTGCATGGACAAACATCATGTTACAGCAAAGACAAGCTTGAAGAAAAGCTCTGAAATGACCCATGTCTGATAAGAGTCGGGTGGGGCCACAACTCAATAAGCCCATGTTGCCATTTTAGACATTATGACACATTATTCTGGATGGTCAATGAGGTAATTAAGGTGTTTTTTAAAAGGACATGTCGGTGTAAAGACTGTTACTTAGAGTTACTGGCCTTGTCTCCATCCTCCCCGGGTACTCCAGGTGATCCGGCAGGGCCAGGAAGACCCACGGGACCCTGCACTCCATCGCGACCTGCAGGGCCAATAGGTCCTTTCTCACCCTGAGTGGGAGAAAAAGAACAAAGATGAGAATCAGAGGTTAATTATTTTTCTTTGGCTGCATGGACAGTATCTTTGGACAGCACTGCTCTTTGGATGAAATTCTCCAGAATACTCACAGGAACTCCCTTCTCTCCAGCAGGTCCAGGGGGGCCCTGAGGGCCTGGTCTGCCAGGGGGTCCAACAGGTCCAGCAGTACCAGCTTGTCCCCTCTCACCAGGAGACCCCTACAAAGGTAGAATATCATACAAACAGTAGAGATTACAGCAGATATTCATTAAGTGAATACTTCATGGACTTCATGGACTAGATATACTATTATTAACGAAGGATACTATTTGTCATAACCCATAGAAATTCTAATATTTTAAATATTAAAACCCACAAAATGAATTACAGTCAGAAATGATGTACTGACCTGAAGTCAAAGTAACTAAAATCCTTTGTTGAGAAACTATAGTATTTTAACGAAGTGGACTAGCCAGATATTACTGTAATTTCTTTCATTCTTTAAACTGGAGTAGGGTTTGGTTTGAAACGTACAGCAGGTCCGGGGGGTCCGGCAGGTCCTTCACTTCCCTTCAGTCCTCCACCTCCCTGAAAGAAAAGGCAAGAAGGGATTAATCAGTAATATTTAACTTCACCACTGCCATTAAAGGTTCAATATAAGCTTAAAAAGGCCCTCTCAAAAAAAAAAAGCCGGCTAGTAGTTTAGCTAAAAGTGTCTGCCTGCTGATCTACGCAGTATTTCTCTTGGTCAAACTCACAGGGGTTCCAGGCAGTCCTCTCTCTCCGGGGAAGCCTCTCAGTCCTGAGGGTCCATCTTTACCAGGGCCTCCGGGGGGTCCAGGGTCTCCCTTGGTGCCCTCCTTCCCAGAGGGACCAGAAAGTCCCTGCTCTCCAGGTGGACCTGGGGGTCCGGGGTGGCCGCGCTCGCCCATGGGGCCGGTCTCTCCAGATGGACCCTGGGCGGATGGAGATGAAGAGGAAATAAAGTTCAAGTGCAAAGAAGGTGAGAATGAAAAGACAGTGGAGAGAAAAAACATGTAAGAAAAAGAGGACAAGTTGTGTTTTCATAAAAACATATGTGATTTACTATCAGTAATGACAAGAATCTGCATCACGATTTGGAAAACTCACCTGAGGTCCAACTACTCCAGGAGGTCCAGGTGGACCCATTTTACCTTGGAAACCCTGGAGGAAACAAATGGCGGTTACCAAAAATCTGCAAAAAATTGAACCTTCCTGTTGAAATGCATCATAACGTGTGTAATAAAGATGTGAATCATCACAACAACTCAGCTTTTCTCATAACCTTCACAGTGAGCCATCAACTTTAAGAAGTACTTAACTAATTAGTCCACTAATACTTAACCTTTTGTAACTGTGTAGATACCTGGATTAGATAGCTAAAGAAAGCTTGTATAGGTATTTAATTGGAGTTAACTGAGATTGACTACAACTGATGTCTTTGAATCCAACCTTCCTCCAAAGGGTGTCACTGAAAACATTCAGATTTTAAGATGAACAGAAAATGACACAAAACGCACAAATCGTACTTTTTCCACAACAAATTTATCTCTGACATAGTAACTGCCTTAATGAATAAAAACTGTCTCACTGGTGGTTGGTACATTTATTAATTTCTGACATTTTGGTCTGTTCCGGCTTCATCAGGTATATTTTTTTGAGTGACTCCATCCTTAAAGAAAGCCATGACTGAAATCAGGGTAAAAGTCCTAAAATCATCAGTTTAAAAAATAAAAATACAACTTACAACTTCTCCTCTCTGGCCGGGGTGTCCAGGCAGCCCATCCTTTCCTGGTGGTCCCTGTAATGAAGCATTAATCAACCATTATATGTTAATAAAATCTCAATCTTGAGAGCTGTCAGACCCAGAAGAGACCATCAAACCCAAAACCATGTTGGAACAATGTACTACAGTTCTCAAAGTTATACCATCTTGAATACAAACAGTATCAACCATCAGCCTATGAGAAACTGGTATCAAAACATTTCCTTACAGGAGGTCCCTTTGGTCCGGGGAAACCATTGGCTCCCTGAGGCCCGGGCAATCCCTGGAGAGACAACAACATATGATATAATAAGAACATATTGGAATACCCAACAGAGCCATTCAGCGTCTGAGGCACGTACGTATTTGAATGTAAGCTCTGACACAGTGCTACTAGTTGGATATGCTTTCCTGTAATGAAAATTAAGCACTCACCCTCTCTCCAGGAGGACCAGGAGGGCCATCACTTCCTGAAGTTCCCTAAAAAAACAACAACACAGTAAATAAAACTGGCTTTGGATCACAAACTCTTGTTCATTAATATCTTTGGCTTGTTAAGATGGGCTTCACTCCAATTTTAAACCAGGTTATTTTGAGTTAAAGATCTAAATAAATCAAAGAAAACAGATGGCAACCAGTGTTTTGAGGCACAGATGATGAAATGCGAAAATACTGTGCCATGTCTTCATTTTAACTGATGGGTGTCAAATTTAAAATTTGAGACTGTTTGAGTTATTAAATAAATAAAATCGAAATATCCAGCTTTGTAGTAGTTCAATCAATATGAACATATAATGATGATGGTGTCGACATTGATAACAATAACAAAACATGATCATCAGTAACAATAATCATCATTAAAATCATCATAATGGCACTCGTGAACCTTTGTGGACACAGTCTCTCAGTAAACTCTGGATAAATTCACAGCATGGACAAACCTTTGCTCCTGGTTTCCCAGTTGCGCCTCTCGGTCCTCTCTGGCCTCTGGGGCCCTGATGGAAACAAACAGTCAGCACAATTAGCGGAAAGCCTTTATCAGTCAAAAACAATGCAACAGTGATGCTATCTGTGATTACCTCGACGTTCCACGAGTTTTTCTGAATTTGTTCCAAATTGGGCCTTAGGAATATTATAACACCCCCTAAAAATCTTGTGACATCAGTGGTTTAACTTCACACCTTGCTGCAGTAATGCACAGGTATACTACAAGAACCTGTGACATCACTGTCGGGTGTGGTTAAAGTTACAATTCTGACCACAACCGACCACACCCAGCAGCAACCTTCATCAGAGGTGAAACAGGCCTGAAACTTTCAACCGGTGAAACTCCACTGTTCAATCTGGTGCTGTTTTTCTTCAACATCATGAGCAGAAGTAACAGTTTTTATCCATCTGTGCTCAACAGCTCGAGTGGAAGAAAGGTCAAAGACAGTCATCCTCTGAGCAGAATGAATAAATAAATGTGAAATGGTACCGTTGGTCCTCTTTGTCCTCTTGGTCCCGATTTGCCACCAAGACCCTGAAAAAAACAGACAAAAAACAATTACAGACTGAGTCAGACAGCCTTGTATTGTACTATACCTGTCAGGACTGTACACTACTGACTATATAACTTGATCGACAGGATCCATCAGTGCTTTGATCGCTGATCATTCAAAGCTTTAAGCAGCTGAATAGTCTGACATGAGAAGCAAAATATTCCACAGAACAACTGACTTACCCTTGTTCCTTTCTCTCCGTTTGAGCCAGGGAATCCTGGGAATCCAAGAGATCCCTGAAAAACAAATCCAAATCTCAATATCAGCACTGTTTCTCACCATAGAGAGGCCAGGTGACCACTCTGAAAAGAAATCATCCCGGATGAATAAATGAGTCAGTGAGGAAGGTTGATGCTGTATGTGTGTTTCTCTTACCTTGGGTCCTTGTCTTCCAGGATATCCAGGAAGTCCAGGTACTCCAAGTTTACCCTGAAATCACATGAAGACATCATTAATCATTGTCCTTTCACTTGAATGGGACACAACATCTGTAACAGTGTTTAAATATTACCAGCCTGTTACAGAATACATTGTATTAGAATGATCAGATGTGCTACAACCATATTAACATGTAATAAAATTAATGACAAAATATCCTGCGGGAACTCAAATGTTTAGTCAATGTTTGAGCAGCAATTAACACAAAAATACAACACAAAATGAAAACACTTGTGAAAATAATTGTATTCAAATACTATTGTAATATAATTAGAAAAAAATATAAACTCCATAAATGTCATGTCATGTCAAGTGCACATGCATGTAGAACCACAAGAGGGCACTCTAACCTCCCCCTTGTTTTTTAAATGGAAATATCTTGGTAAATTTGTAGGAAATATCCATATTTTCAAAGTAATATCCTGAAAACGGGTTTTAGAAGAATTTCATTTTGATGAATAATACAGAAATCAGGAGATGATGTGAGAAAATCAGTAATCTATCTCATGTTAGTGAGATCCAATCATGTAGTTTTGTCCTGATTGAACAGGTACCTTCTCTCCAACTAGTCCAATTGGTCCGAGCTCACCAGGGGGTCCGATGCGACCCTTAGGCCCCTCTGGACCATCCTCTCCTCTGGGCCCTGGTACTCCAATCTCACCCTGCAAGTAGAAGACAAAGCAAATCCATCAGAATAAATCAGCGCAATATATACAAAGTAATTACTCAATCAAAAATATTATATAATAACAAAATCAATCAATCAATCAATCAGCCCACACCTTCATTCATCCATTAATCATTCTGTTAATGAATTGGTCTTACCCTCTCTCCCTTGACACCAAAATCTCCCTTAATTCCAGGGAAACCATCTTCTCCCTGGAAACACAAACAACACACGCATTACATACTCAGCAGAGAGACTAAAAAAGACTACAAAGACTAAATCAATCTTGTTTTTTATTTGAACTCAAAGTCCTTTTAGACAAAGACCTGTCCTGTTTATTCTAACATCTTGCTTTTGTGAGTTGTTACTGTGAGTGAACTAAAAAATGAGATATTATCACTAGTATGAGGGTATTTCTGGAGTAAGTGATGTATATTTGGAAGCATTAAACTGAATGACGAATCACTTACCTTCTCTCCCTTGTGGCCCTTCAGTCCACGGATTCCTTGACTTCCCTGTAATCAAAGCATTACATAATCACGGATATGCTGATTGTTATATGTTAATTGATTTCTAAAAAATAACTCTACTGACCTTGATGCCTCGAGGGCCAGGATAGCCGATAGCTCCCTGGGGACCGTTGGGACCCTGGAGAAGACCAAAGAAAGAAGGGCGTTTATAACACAACAAATAAAGTAAAAGTAAAAAGTGTGCAAACAAATGTACAGTAAATGTGCATTTTAATCCAACTCGTTCAGATGTAATATCTTTCTTCTGTTGTGAGTCATATTTAACTGGTGGGGTTATTAATGATTGACACCCACCTGGTTTCCTTTGGTGCCAGGAGGCCCCTCCTTTCCTGGGTGACCCTGAGAAGTGAAGACAGAGAGTTCAAGCCTCAGGAAAGACATAAAGCATTGGTGGATTTACCTTAATTCAGTTTACATGATAAAGAAAGAACAAAGATACAAACGTACAGGAGGGCCGTCAGCTCCAGGCATTCCTGGCAGACCTGGTTTTCCTGTGGGACCCTGGTGGAGAAGACAAGGTGGTTGTGAGTGAGAGTTCAGAGGGTGGTGGTATTGCACCAACTGTTTGGGTAACTGCCATAAGCAAGAAGAATAACTTGGGCTACCAGCTACCAAGCTGACAGGTATTCATCAACATACAGCAACACAGATGACTCACATGGATGAGCTATGAAAGTTTTTCCTCACCATGTGTACTCAATTCTAATTTTCCATCACCCATACAGAACACTAAAGGGCTGCACTGATCAGATATATGCTACAATTCCGTATTCTTTATGACCAAGAGTATTAAAATGACTGGAGCTGCTTTCTGACGATGTTTAATGTGAAAGAGAAAGGATGTGTTATTTCAATGCAACTGCAGAGTTACTTCAGCTCTCACTATCACAGGGGCAGTGGTAATTAGTGAGTTTTAGAGGGGCTGATAGGTTGATGTTTATATGGTGGGACAGAACCTGGCTGGCTGGTTTTCCCCTATTTCCAGTCTTTATGTTAACGCAAAAGGCCGATTCTGATGCTGATTTGAAGCTAGTCAGCTGTATGTTTAATGGACAGATAGAGAGACTGGTACCAATCTAAATACTGGCAACAAAGTGAATAAGCATACTTTACAAAATGACAACTGCTTTATAAGTCAACAACAGAGACAGACATTGATAAAGAGTGATCATCATGCAACCCTCCTCACCCCTTTACGTAATGAAATCCAGATTAATAAAATATGCTAAAATATGCACGCAATGTTTCTAATTGAATCTAAGATAATATAGCATAATGTTTTGGGTAAAACTGCACTGGTTCACAATTTCCAGAGCCTTTAAATTGTATTATATGATGATCCTTTTATTTAAAGTTTAAATAAAAGGATCATCATATAATACAACCCTGATCCCCAAAAAGTTGGGATAATATATGCTTGTTCTGATTTTGAAACAGCAACACATTTCCAACAAGTTGGTACAGGAGCAACAAAAGACTGGGAATGTAGTGGAATGTTCCAAAAACACCTGCTTTAAACATTCCACAGGTAAACAGGTTCACTGGTAACAACTGATAGTATCATGATTGGTATGAAAGGAGCATCCTGGAAAGGCTCAGTCGTTCACAGCGAGGATGGAGCAGGTTCACCACTTTGAACACATAACTGTATAGGAAAGGATATTACTACATGGGCTCAGGAACACTTCATAAAACTGTTGTCAGTAAACACAGTTTGTTTGCAAATGACTGCATTCTGTTCTTATTTACGTTTTACACAGAGTCCCAACGTTTTTTTAAATCAGGGGTATAAACTTATTTGTCAATTTTTGACAAAAAATCTTCAAAAATACTTTCAAATACTTCCTGGAAAAAACTGTGACATTGGATTAAGAACTACAAAACATGCGACTTTATGTACCAGGAAGTGGAGATAAATATCACAGCTAATAACACTATGACAATTTTGTTAAGAATCTGGCCCCTCTATGACCACACATATATGCAAGTCACATCATTATGTGTCAATATCTGTTTTTTTGTAGATAAATGCAGAATGCTCTCTTAACACTGTTTCATTGCAATACTGGATTCCCAAAATGCCTGAAAGGGTTAAATCTGCTTTCACAGATTTTCGTCATTTACATCTCTACCATGAATGCAGAGGGCTTAATGAGTAAAATCAGTACGTTCATCCTGTTCATTCTATGTATGCTGGTGCTTGTTGAATATATCTCTCAGAAAAAGTACTTCCTGTATTTTGTGGTACTTCTAATGCAGAGTAACTATATATTTTTGGTTACTTACTTTCTCTCCTGGGGGTCCAAGGGCTCCCTGAGGTCCTGGCATTCCCTGCATGAAAACAAAACAAAAATTATGCTCAATGTATGGAATGAAAACACACTCTTAACATTACTGTTTCCTTTTTTTGCGTGCATGTGTATGCACACCTACACCCTCAGCATACAAATAGTTTGTGAAAGAAACTGGCCAACTGTACTCTGTCTCACCTGAGTTCCTGGGGTTCCCTGCTGACCTGGAGGTCCTGGTTCTCCTTGGGGACCCTGAGAGACAGAAATAGAAAATTAAGTGATGACAAATGCAAAGCACACAGGAGCACAGAGCGAAGGACAGATGAGGAAGAGACAATGATAAAAAAGTTTTGTGTTACTGTAACAGGTACTGATGCCAAATGTTTTCAGATAATACATGGTTACATGATAACATGGTAGATAACACTGACCAGGTTTCCCTTGGGACCGTGGGGTCCGTCATTTCCTCTTACACCCTGAGGAGAAGAGAGGATGAACAGAGAAAAATCAGACTGGAATTCTGAAAAAAAAAAGTGATGTTAATCATTCCAATGGATAACACACAACATAATTCAAAGACTTGTCCTGTTTATTCTAACATCTTGCTTTTGTGAGTTGTTACTGTGAGTGACTACAAACTAAGTCATTAAGTGAGGGTTTCTATCCAAAGGCTTTTTTATCTGCAGGAACTGAAACTATCTGTGTTTAATGTCACTCAAAGCAAATCACAGATTTTGATGATGATGATAGTGTGTGTCTTCAGATTTGAAGGAATCTGCAGGTACTTAAACACTGCTGCTTAAAGGAGAACTCCACCGACTCGAGACATAACTGTCTTGGTAGATAGGTAGACAAATAGATAGATATACTTTATTTATCCCAAGCTGGGAAATTGCAGTGCAGCAGCAGCATTACACACAGCGAAATAAGTGAAAAATTGTGAAATAAGACTATAAAGAACAAACTATACATAATAAAATATCAAAATAGCGAGCAGTAAAAAATTATATACATAATAATAAAATAGCAAAATAGCAAACAGTAGTAATGAAAAGTATTGAGTATTGGTAAAAAGGGAAAAGGTTGTAAAAGGACTTTTGTGGCTCTAGAGAGAGCTGTGTGAACAGATTGCCTCAAGTGATGCTGATTGGGGCTAAAGAGGAAAAGTTTGAAAATGGCAAAAATCTGGGGTGGGGAGTTAGAAAGAAGTGATCTTACCAGACCTCCGTAGCTTACTCCTAATCTCTGTTTGAGGCTAGCGGCTACATCAGCCACTATTAGCATAACACACCCGAATCTCTGACTGAACTGTTGTTAGTCCAGTTGTATTATGGGTAATGTAGGTGCCAGGATTTGACGAGGAAGAAGAATGTGTGGAATCAAAGAGACAATATCTCTTGTGCTGCTGCATCTATTTTGATCCTTTAACAAAAAACTGTCCAGTACGAGTCAGACAACGTTGTACGAGCACAATGCTAAATCGCTGAAGTACTTTTTTAAAGAGCAGAGCCAAACCACTTTAGCAAAACAACTCTAGTACCCATAAATATGAGTGTCAAATGGATAGATGGGATTTGGCTGCCTAAATCCTGGGTGATACTGGTGACTTGATATTGTTTTAAGGTGACTGTGGGAACATAACATGTTCATTTTTAGGTTACTGGATAAACCCCCGTCTCTATATCAGGTTTATTTCAGGAGATGCTGTGGGTGTTCTGTGGTCACAGAGGAACAAAACAATGCAGCTAAAGTAACTGGAGCACGATGTGGTTTGAAATAGTTTTTACTCACAGGAGGTCCAGGGATTCCAGGAGGGCCTTTAGGTCCGAGCAAACCACGAGGTCCCTATAGACACAAACACACACACAAAGAAACAGACACACACACACACACACACACGCAAACACATAAATGCAAGTCAAGATCAATGAGTAATCAAAGCCTTAAATGACATGATAAATAAATCATAAATAATAATGTAGATATGAATGGGAGGTCAAAGGTCAACAAAAGCTGCAGCAGCAACAACAGCATCACAACAAACTGAATATGTGGCAGTATACTGATTACTATTTTGTAATGATTGTTACTGTTTGTTGATAAATAACACAAGTATTTGCTACAAATTATATAGGCTGATTCCAGAATTGTGATAGGCGATGATGTTACTGATGGAAATGTGTACATAAGTGTCAAAATAATACGATAAATCTGATGGTGTTGCTTTATATTAAGATGTCTTTCTAATATTCTTACCCCCCCTCACGTATGTAAATGGTAGAAAAAAGAAGAACTGACACCTCTCAATATAAAGCAGTCCAGAACAACACCTGCTGTAACTACGAGCTCAATAATAAATGTATCATTGAATTCACACATTTTGGACACCGTCAACAAAAACTGAACAATTCAAAATAGGTAGAATTTATGGCAGAGCTGTTGTATTGGACTGCATTAGAGTGAACAGGTGTGCCTAATAGTAGCCACTAAGTGTATGTTGTATATTGTCTCTATACATAAAAGACTAGTCTATAAATTACAAGAGAAAAATTCTAGTAAGTCATCTTATTTTATAAATTTTATAACATTTTGAAAGTCTACCCTCACAGGAGTTTAAATCCACAAATCCATTTCTTGCAAGCTATTACTTTTCAGTCTGCACATGAGTTGGTATCTTTTTTGTTGAAACCATCGCATCACACACCTGTGGCCCTGACAACACCTGGCTGCAACTTCTATCTCTCCATCACTGCCCTACACATAATTAATGAGGAGTGGCCCAACTACTTCATGTATCATTGCTATGGTGAGAAACAAAGGGTGCTACAGATGTATACAGAGAGATGTATTTTGGGAGGTTGTTGATAGCAGGGGGAGCATAAGTGAGACACAAACAGACAGGTTTGACTATCAGGTGTGTGGTCATGGAAACACTCACTGGTTCACCTGGGAGACCTCTGGGTCCAACCTCTCCGTCGTCTCCCTGGAAAGACACACAGAAACAACATGCCAAGGACGGAAAGATGCTGATTAGTAAGAGTTTCTGCGTGATACGATGACAGATGTTTTGGAATAATTTCAAGTTCTTTTCATATCTTCGTACCCTCTCTCCGTCCTCTCCTTGAGGTCCTGCGGGTCCCATTGCTCCTGAGTCACCCTGGGGGAGATGAAAGAGCGGAGGAATAAGGAATCAGACAAAAAATATTTAGCTCGGCTTACAAACAGATACTCAACTATTATCGCTCTTCTACATATTCAAGAAGAGTCAATATTGAATTTACTGCTGCTGCTTCTTTCACTTCTACCACCATACAAAAAACAATAACACTGTGCGTGTGGCATTTCGATTGTGATTTGCTTTTGACTCACCCTGTGTCCTTTGTCACCAGGCAAACCAGGAAGGCCATCAAAACCACGGTCACCCTGAGAGAGACACATAGATATGTAAGGTATTACTACTGCACTATAGAAGACCAAGATCAAGTAAAAGCTGGCTTAATCATACTCCTGTGTAGCCTACAGGGTTACACAATTTCACCAAGACTCAAGGGAAATATATGTTAAATGAACATAACAGTTACTGTCTGTTTGACTTCGCACTTAAATGACACCAGCATTTCATTTTTCAAATAGAATGATCTGTTCCAGGACTTTCAAAATGCCAGCCATGTGACAAGATCAGCTACAAGCAAAAATCACGAGCTAGTACAGTTCATTTTGACAGTGTCCATAAAGGAATGCTACCTTCACTCCAGGCTCTCCAGGCATTCCCCTGGCACCATCAGCTCCAGCACGGCCCTGTTAGGAGACAAGAAGTGGAAGAACATGTTTAAAAGTGCTACTGTACATGAGGCAACAGTTGTACCATGTGCCAAATACCCATGTTTTGTTTTTTACAAGACATGCCTGGCTAAGATAGAATTTAAAAGAGGTGGATAGAAGAGCTCCAGGTGTGGAACTACATGATTTCTTGTTTAAGTGTTGAGGAGGGTTGATAAACATCTACACCATTTACTGCAGAATGTACTTAAACTTGGAGTGGCCCCATTAAACAGAGAATGAACAACTCAATGAAATGGAGTAATCACAAGGTAGGCCGGCCATTTTTTATACTCACTCTTCTTCCTGATTTGCCTGGAGGTCCCATCAAACCCGAGGGTCCCCTGGTGCCCTGAAAAATTAATCAGATGTCTGTGATAGATGTTTGTCATCAAGCTGAGCTACTATAGTGTACTATAAGTTCAATAATCATACAAACAATATTGCACTGTTAAAGGAAAGGTTGATTACATAATTTGATGTGCAAACTATTCAAATTATTTGAATTTGATGTGAGGTGAGAGTTCAGGTTTGGCTCAGTAAGTGTTATCACCTGAGGACCGGGGTCTCCGCTCTCTCCCTTCAGACCAGGACTTCCTGGATTTCCCTGAAACAGACACAGTATTTATCATCATCTTCACCAAAACCATCTCTCAGTCCACGCCTTCTAATGAAGACTAAAGAAAAACACTGTTTTTACAATTAAGAACTTAACAAAAACTCCATGAAGATTGATTGTATTGTATGTATTGGTCAAATTTGTATTGTGTAGAACCAGATAGCTTGTGAAATTGACCATTAGCAATGACAAAAACAAACTGATATGAACAGTTAAGGGTCCAAATGACAGATAACATACCAGGGGTCCAGGGCGTCCAGTGAATCCCATTGGTCCAGGAGGTCCTTTCAGAGCCATCTATAGACAACAACATCTCACTATCAGTGCTGATGGAGGCACATGACTGCCTGTGATGTTGGTGGTGTATGAATTATAAATCTCTCTGAATGAGAACAGTCTGTCTTTTTTTGTTGTGTATTATATTTTGCTCAGTGTTCTTGTTCTAACTTCAGTAAGGGAATGGCCTTTTTTAACATCAATAGCAAAGAAAGGATGATGTCTATAAAATCAGATGTGCATACACGTTACAATACATCTTTGGACACAAAGTTCTTCAAAGACAGTGACAGTCCCAGGCAATGGTGAAGTGTCAAGACTCCTCAGATTCTGGTCCTCTAATCCTTGAGGCAAACTAACTGCACAGTGAAAATGTGAAGCAAAAGTGACGACTGACCCTGGCCTGAGACAAGATGGCTGCTGCCTGGGCTTCCTGTGCAGAAACGACAGGACCCTTATCTCCTCCACTCTGACCAAAACGGAACTGCAAGAAGAAAAAAGCATTTAGACTATGTGAGTGGACACTAAAGAATTAGTAAAACTAATAACAAAGACAAACAGATCCAAATACGATTGCAGGTTTATTGACTGCAGCTGTGATCAGCGAGGAACTGGCAACTTACTATATTATATTACGATATTTAAAGAAAAGCCAGCATCAAGCCATTGTAACAGGTATGTGTACTGAACATACAGAACTGTAGAGAGTAGTGAACATGGGCCAATGCTAAGTATTAAAGGTACCTACAAACTGCAACGTTGGAGCAAACATCACTCACATTTATGGCTATTTAGACAGTATCCATCTCTAATAGAGCATCAAAAGTGAAAGGTGACTCACAGGCAGCATGACTGAGGTTCCAGGAGGTCCAGGTACTCCATCAGCTCCAGGCAGACCAGGCCTTCCAGAAGGGCCCTGGAAGATGGAGAGAAGGAGGGTTGAGTTGGCAGGTTAAAGGATAGAGTGGAAGTGAAATATGCTTCTTTTGTAAAGTGCATCTCTAACGGCCAATAATGTCTTAAAAATGTTTGCGAACAGATTCAGCTCTGATGTCTCTATAAACCTGGACTTCTTCAGATAAGGTGAAACACTCACCCTCTCACCAGGGTCACCGACAGAGCCAGGGGGTCCAGAAGAGCCGGGAGGGCCAGTAGGACCCTGAAAGAGAGGAAGGAAGAGTGCTTAAGTATTCTGAGTACAGACTCAATGAGCTGGCCAATTTCTATGTCACTGTCAGGTGCAGTTGGATTATGGTGCTGCATAGAAATGTGCTAAACATAACATTCAAGAAATGTCACAACCTTGAAATAGAGAAGTGTACTGGCTAAAACTGGTAGTTATATTGGCAACAAGCAAATTACACTACCAAAAATATATCAAAATAAGTTCATATGTCAGAGAATGAAGGTACTAGTGTAGAAGCGCAAACAACATGAGCATTAATGTAGAATTTAGAGGTAAGTAAAACCTCTTTCAGAAAGAAAAAACATCATGTACTTACAGCAGGTCCCTCTGGTCCTGGAGGGCCTTCAATAAGCATACCCTGCAAAAATCAAAATAACGTGAAAAAAAAAAATGCACAAAAACCCAACAGGAGTTTAAATCAAGGGTGTACAGTACAACATTACTCCATTAATCAGGATCCTGATTTTGTGAGATAAAGATGGCTTGTAATGCACTTAACGAGTGCAATTTTCTGAATGGAAAACTCATTTACATCCTACTGGAGGGACCTGTCCCTTTTCATCAGCTGCATTTAAGGTTAAATAACCTATTTCAGCATTTTGGGACACTGTGCAGTAAAGAAAAAAATCAGTTTATCTATCAGACAGAAAAATGTTCAGTCTTTTCTCTGAGAACAAGAAGCTTATGTATGAAATTTAGCCTTTGAGTGGGCATGGATGCTGACACTTGGACTACAAGCTTTCTAAGTCATAGGGAGTATAAATTCCCAATTAGAAATTGACAACTAGTGAACAGGTCACAAACATTAAGAATGACTCACTGGCACCAGTTTAAACAAATAGGAGCAGTCTGGGTAACTACCTGGAGATATGTACTGTGATTTTATAACACGGGAGGTTGCAGGTGCAAATTCCTGTAGCTTCTGGGAAACATGACCAGGAGAAATTTTCCCTTTCTGTCACAGAGCTAGTCATTTTGAATACACCTCCTCAGGTAAAGCTGCATAAAGACAATTAGTAACTCACAGGCTCCAAGACAGCAGGTTCTCCTTTCTCTCCTTTCTGGCCTCTGACGGCAGCCTGAGGAAAACAGACATGTAGCCAACAACACAGCGTAGTCAGTATAGAGGTACTTAGACACACCCATTGTAAAAAAAACAAAACATAAACACGTTCATAGAATGCATGTACAGACAATGCTGTTTTGGCTGCATGCATTCAGACAGCAGATGATGCACATTCACATAAAGATACCCACATTATTTGGCACATTAACTCTATTATTTCAGGGTAGAAAATAGAATGATAAAAAGGAAAACCTGTTTCACTTGTGATAACGGCATAAGCTTTCGTCCAAATACCGAAGATTCAGTTGTTCTCCAAACGGTTGGTCCATTACTTTTGCATAGATAGAGAATCATCTGTGCTTAGCAGTTCTAAATGAAGCCATACACTGAGATAAATGGCATTCAAGACAAAAATGCAGCAATCGGTTACTGCACTTCCAAATGCCTCTTTATGCAGTGTATGTGATAGTTGAAGTTATTGTTTATGTTTATAAACATAAATCCCCAATAGCTTCTACCATGGTAATAGCTATTCTTCCTGGGGTCCTGAGCTGCCCACTATACACCGTATAGATTAAAACCCATTTCAACCACTGGTGTGGGGACAAAGTCTTGGTCCTTAAAGTATTTGAAATGCATTCAAATACAGGTGTCTCTGTGATTGATTGAGCTTGCCTGGCATAAAAATGAATCTGCGAATAGACTTTTTTTACATTGCCATTCTGAATTTACTTATTTCACACTTTGGATGGGGAACTAAAATAGCTGCTAAGAAGCAACACATAAAACAATTCTGAGGGTACACTGAAGGTTCATTTTTAAGATTAAGTCTAAACAGGTTTTCATAACATTCAGGTCTATCTGAGGTTCACACTTATGTGTTAAAGTGCAGGTAACTATGACTACATTTTCTATCCAGCCTTCCAGATGGCACTGTTTCCTACAGTGCCATGTTTGTTCAAATTAGCCACCGTGGATAAAAAGGTCAATAGGTCTCAGAGTGGTAAAAACAAAAGACTTTTAGAGTAGGCAAACTCAAACAAGTCATTTGAGAGGACATTGAATACAGTTTGACAAAAACTAGGATTCACAGTTGGTTGAAAGTGATTTTGTTTTTTGTTTTTTTTTTGCCTGTGAAGCAAAACGACTTACGCCTCCCTCGTCTGTCACAGCGGACAGGGCGGGGCCCATGTTGGCATCGACCTCTCCAGTCTCCTGTAATGGCTCATTGTAGTCCCTGTAGGAATAGTCGTATTCCTTAAGGCCCACGTCCCCAGTCACATACTCCTCAGTGAAGGCCTCCTCGCCCACACCGCCTGCCTTGGTGGCATCTACTTCCTCTCCCACCAATGATGGCTCCTGGGGCTGGGGTGGGTTTATCAGAGTCGCAACGGGATACAGAGGGGCACGAGAAGATAAACCAGGCAAGGGAAAATAAAGATCCAAGAGAAAGAATGGATAGTAAAGAGAGAGAGAGGTATGTGTGATGGGGAAATGTTAGTAAAGGAAAGAGAAGTGTAGAATGAAACAACAGGGGGAGTGGAAAAGGGGGGCATATATAGAAAGAAGTGAGTCTTACCTCTTGCAAATGAACAGTGACATAGGAACAGAAAACAAAAAGACATCTGGCAGACTGTGGGGACTCTATCAGTCCCTCATGCTGTAACTTCAGTCTGATTAGCAGGTTTACCCTGCAACCTTAAATATTGTGTTAATCGTGTATTGTTGCGCTTATAATAGCATGTGTTTCCACCAAGGCATATCCTCATCAGCTTGTGTGTAATGACCTGTGTAACCACATGACTTCTCTAAATTTGCCAAGATACATTATCTGACATTGTAAATTTGCTTTAAAATGTGAGAGAGAAAGACACTTTTAATGCCAAGGTCATGCTTGCATAGTCCCTAAACACACAGAACTGATATGAAGCACTTTGTGAAAACAAACTTCTGCTATGCAAAGCAAAGACTATGTTATTTTCTATTTTACTTACCACAGGTGTCTTAAAAACAAATATGAATCCAGTGGGATTACGCTGTACTGTTATCTCATATAAAAAAGCAATCACTGACAAAGTGAATACATATGAAGCCCTATGACAACAAACTGTGAATAATGTGTATATCTGCACCTAAAATATACCATTTAGAACATTTCTCATCAAAACAGAAGCAAAAAGATCATTTGCATCAAAATCATACAAGAAAACAAAGTCATCAAAGGCATCTTATATAGATAAAATATTAATGATGACAGTATGAATTATTGCCACAGTGAGTGAACTGTGAGAAACTGATCAGAACAGTGAGAAACTCATATTCTCAAATTCTGAGTACAGTTTAGGGCTGTCAAGTAAGCCACAGCAACTACGGTTTTCCTTAGTTCAGTTACATTTTTCTCTCAAAATAGAATGCATTATATTCATCTACCTTTGGTTAAAACTGCATATGAAATATTCCTACGTGGATCCCATTATCACAAGATTTTTTTGTTCTTATGACAAGATCAAAACCTGATCAACCAAGGATCTTGAGATGAGAACAAAACAGGAATCTTGTTGTTAGGGAAAAGGGGAGCCACATAAAAATGTTTGATGATACAAGCAGATGAATGTGGTGCATTCTCTTTTGACAATGCTTTTCTTTTATGTCTTGTCATGTGGCATCGGTGCCGACAAAACATTGATGTCTGGTTAGAAAAGTGTAAAGAGAGACACAGAGCTATAACTATTTGGTTAAACTACAAAGACTGGGCTCACCACCACACTGTTTTCTTCCTTTGGTGATGGTAGTCTGCTGGATTAAGATGATGATTTATTCTTGTTTTTGTCACCATGAGATAATTGGTAACTTCTGACTTTTTATATTTTTCTGTGCAAATTAAGCAAATCTATGTGGAAATTTGGAGGTTAATTTATATGTATGTATGATCTTTATAAGGTTTATCTAGTTTGTTGGTCTTCTTTGACTACTTAATCTTCTTGACCTGTGTCACTGATAAGCGTGTAATTTTCTTTTTACCTGTACGGGGGTCTCTTCTTGTCCAATCACCTCACCGTCTGGCAGTGGGACCGTCTCCCCATAGTAATAATCACTCTCTGTAGGGGTGTGGCCAGCCTCGGAATATTCAGTGTCTACATCCTGATTGGTCAAGTTGACAGGAATTGGGGAGCAGGGAGGAGGTAAGCAGATTTGATTGGAAGAGCTTGGTTAGTTCAAAGTCTGCTTGTAAGTGATGACGAGTTAAAAAAAGAAAATGGAACACATCATAAAATTGTGGTTGCCAGAGGCAAAGACATTTTTACTGGCAACCCACATTTTTAAAGCTGCTGAGATCCATTTTAAAAAGAAATTTCAGGTAGTTCCAGAATCTCAATAACTATAAATGTTGCCATATGCAAGATTTAGGGAGTCATTGAGACTACTTTGCTGAGATTTCTTTTTACTGTATTGTTGAAAACTTTTTGCTTTTTAAAGCTCACAAAGCCAAGATTCATGAAAGGGTGAAGTCTGCTCTTACTGGAAGTTGAACTGAGAGCCTCTATCCATCCCTTCAGATGAAAACATCATAACTTGATGCTTTGGGATGTCTAGTTTCACCCAAGACCAGAAAACAGAGAGAACACCAATCAGCAGCCTCACAGAACATAATTCAGCGACTTCAATGTAACAATTGGTGCATGCTATGAATTTTCCAGAACCCATTAATGACCCTCACAATGTCTCTACTTTGAAGCATGTCAGCTTAATATACGGTAGTAGACTACAAATTGAATTAAATTTACCTTTAATGACAGCACAGTTAAAGCTTGCTTTTTAGTTTCTGTGAGGCTGCTTTATTCATATTTGATACAAAAATATATAGAGACAGAGAAACAGGTGTCAGAGAGAAAACAAAGGTACCTAAAAAAACAAAAAAAAAGAGAGAATGACAGAGTGACAGGGGAGTGTTGTTGTGGTCCTTGTGTATAGAACGTGATAGTATTTGTGTTTTCCCATAGCAATCCATGCTCATTCATTTATCCGGTACGTTAATGGTTTCCCCCAAAAAAGAAAGAGACGGAGTGCTGGAGTGTATTCAGGTTCTGAGATCCAGTTTCAGCAGCTTGAAGGTAGGAGTATGAAGTGAAGTATAGAACAATGAAACTGTACAATTAGCCATGCTTCAATGTGCACCGCTGTATCATATCATATGGAGAAGTTGGGTTGATCATGAAGATCATATGATATATAAACAGAAGAGAAGGCACCCAGCTTGGTATGAACCAACTTCCATTCTGAAGACCAGACTGCCCACCATCAAGGATTTACTTCAAAATTTGTACTTTCACTCATCTATTGAAATATCAGACTTGTCATAAAAGAGACACCAAAAAACAGTAAAAATTCCAAACATTAAGTTTCACAAAAATTTTGTTGCAGACCCTGTATGGTGGAAAGACCTGGCAGCCAGGCGGGAAAGATCGGACATACCATTCTGGTCATTTCAACCCCAACATGGGCCCTCCTGTTGTACCTGTTGATAACCGTTGTTAATTTTCTTCGCTGGGACTGCAGTTCCACTCAGCGCGGTCTTGCCAAAAGGTGGGAAAGGTTTGTGCTGGGATTTGACATTAATGTCCACCACCATCTTGGATTTCGTGGGTCTGGGTGGAGTGGGCCGGACTGGGGTAGATGTTGAAGCTACTTTCTTCGGGATGGAAACCTTTTCGACCACATTCTTCACTACTTTGCTCACAGTTGATTTGACCAGGGGGACTTTGGTGACCAGAGTTTTAACTTTGGTGACCTCCTTGACCTCTGCATTTACTTGTGTTTTTGCTGCTGGAGGTTTGGTGGCCACAACCTTTGCCGTTTTTGTAGGTTCAGGCTTTGATGCTTTTGTGGGTTTGAGTGACTTAGTAACGTCTACTTTGACAGCTGATTTAGCTGCACTGACCACAGTCTTTTCTATCTTTTCTACTTTAACAACTTTCTCAGTCTTTGCTTTTGTAGTGGTTTCAATTTTTGCCTGATTTGTAGCACCATTACTAATGGCTTTCTTTTCTACCACAGTAATAACTTTGCCACTGCCATTAGCTTTAGCCTCACCATTTACTTTATTCTCGGTTTTGCCATTGACTTTAACTTTAACCTCTTTAACCTCGATGGTAGTTTTGCCATTTCCATTGGCCTTATACTCTACTGTAGCTTTGCCATTGATGTTTCCATTAGTCTTAGACACAACAGTGACTTTTCCATTTCCACTGGCTTTCTTTTCTGCTGAGGATTGTCCATTTCCATTACCATTGACTTTCTTCTCAGCTACAACCTTGCCATTGCCATTTCCATTCACTTTGGCCTGAGCTGTAGGCTTGGCATCAGCTGTAGCTTTGCCATTGGTGTTTATTTTTGATACAATGGCTTTTCCATTGCCATTGTTGGTGGCTTTAGTACTGCCACTTGTTTTCTTCTCTGCAGCTAGTTTACCATTGCCGTTCTTAGCTGTGGCAGCTGTGGCAGCTGTGGACTTAGATTTAGCTGCTGCTGTCGGTTTGATCTTGGACAAGAGGATCTCTACTGCAGTGGGCTTTACTTTGGATGGCTTGGCTGTGGAAGACTTGGGAGCTTTGGTGGGCATAGGCACCTTGACTACAAGTCTGTGTGGTCCAGTCTTGGCTGGCTTAACTGGAGTGGGTTTTGCTTTGACAGGGCTGGATTTAGTGGGAGCTGCTTTTCCATTGAGCGCCTTCTTCTAATATCCATGATTATTGTTTAGTTGAGATGTTGTTTAGTATGTAAAAGTGCATTTTAACAAAGACAGGGAGAGAACGTGGAGGAAGACAACAATACATGGAAGGGTTGGGAGGGGGTGAACAGCACAAACAAGGGATGGACAGAAGGAGAGAGAAAGACAAGAGTGGATGTTTTCAGAAACAATGACATAAAGATGGCCAAGGCTTGGATGATTTACTGAGACTGTACAGGCATTACTGGATACAGCAGAGGATTAATACAAGTTTTAAAAGAGTAAGCAAAAATACAGCTGAAAAAAGTACCATTACTAAATCAAATTCAAATTCCACATTTTGAGAAATTTCATGCCAAGTTATTTGGTTTGTTTTTGCTGATCTCTCCAGTAATGCCATTCCCAATATTAAATGACAAAGCAGCATCTTTGTGCTAATATGAACCGGAGCCTGTGGTTTGGCAGAGGCACTGAGGGTGTGACTGGTCAGGTAAAGCTGATGCTGAACACACACACTGTACAGACACACACACTAAACATACGTATCACTGATGCACTGACCTCTCTCTCTCGCTCTCTCATACATACACACAGTTTATGATGCACTGAGCAGTCCAACTGCAAGACAGAGATGCTTACTGTTGCTACTGTAGGTTGCAGTTTAGCCATGCAAAAGAGGGAACATGGATGCCAAACTAGGATGCAAATGCAAATTAGTCACATAAAACCACAAAATGAAAACAACAGTCCTTGATTATTTCTTACTACTCATGCTGCTATAATAAAAACACATGCAAATTTACACTGTAAAGTAACTGGAATATATTTCACCAAAATAATGTAGTGTAGAGGAAAAACAGGCCAACATTGTGAATATTAACTCCTCAAATACGCAATACAGAACACAGACATACAGGGGTAAGACGGTGGCACACATGTATGTCATGTATGCCATACAAAGGTCAGATGTACAATCATTAAGACAGAAGACAGAAATATGTGCATTGATATTCCCATGTTGACTGCAGAACTGGTGTGGAAACTGATGATGCAGAAGTACAGTAGTTGCATGCGGTGACATCCTCCAAGACAATCAAGAAATCATGCAAGTAACAAGACAGACTCACACAGACTTATTTACAAAGACTATTTGACCAAGATCAGTTTCACAAAAGACACTCTGGCATATAACTTGTGTTTGCGTGTGCTCTGTTTTCCATTAGACAAATCACCCAATCATCACATCCAATCTAATGGTTCAATAAGGTAATGTCAGCAACTCCACCAATTAAAACCAGAGATGATATCAAGTAACCCTAAGCATCTAAAAAATAAAAAAAAAACAAACAAATTATCTGATGAACAAATTTACCATGTTGGGATATTTGCTTTTTCTTGCATGACTAACAATTCAGACAGGTTGTCAGTGGTGGTTTGCTTTGTGATAAAACTTGAACCATTTTCCTTGTACAATGCGTCATGTGCTAAAATTGTTCTAAACATGAACTTGCTCTCTTGAAATTCTCAAAAGGTTTTTCTCTCTATTTGGGAGAAGATATTTTGGTTTGGTTTAGGGTGGAACAGGATGTGTGAAAAAGGAGTGAAGATTGGAGAACTGAATAAGTGCCTCGGAGTGTGCCCCGTGTCCCTAATGAAGAAGACTGTGAGAAAAAGTGTGCAAGTGTATATAACAACACAGCTGCACCTACACCACCCCAGTGCCCCCACTTGGCCACATCCGAACACACACAGATATATAACAACATGTAAATAACATGAGGACAAAAAAATCATAAAATAGCACAGGTATTCCTGTGCGATGGAGGCGGTGGAAACAGATGTGTGGGCGGTCAATGTGGATTAAAGAAAAGGTGATAAGGAGGTATGGAGTGATGAGAGAGGCATATGGAATGCTAAAAGTGAAAATGTAGATTTTGAAACAAATCTTTCAGGGAATGTAAATTTAGCTGATATTCAAACATTTAGCAAGCTGTATCATGAATTAAACTGTTATTGCTGTCATACCTCTCTCTCTCTCTCTATCTCACATTCTCCTTTCCTTCCACAAACCCTGCTTGTGTTTTCCGTCTTTTTTGCTCCCTCTTTACCTGTTGATTGGGGGCCCCAGGTTGGGCAGAGGGGAATGCAGAGGAGGAGGGAACGCCTGTTGTTTCCTCATAATAATAGGGGTATTCATGGTCATCCTGCTCCTCATCAAAGTACTGAGAGAGATGGGGGGATGGAAATATTGAAAGATGGGAAGAATGGAAGGATGGGTTGGCAATGGGGAGGAAGGTTCATGAAGGATGGAATGCATGAAGAGGGGTGTGCGGATTTCCAGGGGGAGGCGATTAGGGGTTGCAGAGGACACAGAGGGAGAAATAAAGGTGAAGAAGAAATTGGATAAAAATGCGGTGAGGCAGCAAGAGGGGGGAAAAAAACATGGTGACAGATAGCAAGAGACAGCAAAGGAGATAAAAACAAAATCAAAGCTTTTATTTTTCCATTCATCAGGAGTCTGTGCTGAAGGTTAAAAAGGGTATTGATTTTAAAAATGTCCAAACACAGACAACCTTGATGAATGAGAAAACAGCAACAATTAAAGACAATGAATAAAATCACACTGATTGTATTCATTCAGAAAGCAGTCATTTCAACAGCATCAACATGGCAGGGTTTGGGACAAAGTGTTGGAGCTCTGTACAGTGACTGATACAATTTGTATTGACTGATCCGGCATGCAGGCTTTTAAAACAAAGGTCATGTACTTTGGATGGATGAATGCAGATGAAAATCACTTGCTACTTTAGCTCTGTGACGCACCTGGTATCAGGGAACTATCAGCTCCCACATATCAGGATGTTTTTGAGAGGAACACAATGAGGGAGAGCTTGCAAAGCTAATGTATGTATATAATGCGCACAACCAGTCTCAGTAAGCATAGAGGCTCCACCTTAATCCATCTTCATGCCAAATCCTTATAAGTCTCAATTTGACCAGAATTTATCAGAATTTCACTTCATTTGCATGTTTTTTGTTCTGAACAAGTTCTCCTTCTTTCAATCCATGGGAAAAAAATGGGGAAAGGCTTTGATGTTCGCTTGTATCATCCGCTTTCCCCTACCTTTCTGTGTTTCATTGCAGTAGAGCAGGAAAAAGTGACAACTAATCCACTGCTGTGACAATTCAAGCTAATGTTTCTCCAACACAAAGGGTATGAAATAATGGAAATGTGCCCATCCTTAGAGGTGCAATTATGGAAAGCTATGATATGATAATGCCTCTGCTTTTCTTTAGTAACCTCAGGGACGCACAGACCGAACAGGTGAGGAGGAAAGTGGATGGATACAAACTGTTGCTGATGACGGGGATGCGTGAGGAAGACAGAAAGGGAGAGCAGCACTTTGATGACATTATCAGATGACCAAATTGAACCTGAGGACTTCTCTTTCATTTTCAGAGGACTTGTGCATTTAGAGTGGCCTTTGTTTTTATAATCACACCATATTTTCATGAAGTCTAGCTTTCACAAGTCATATTTTTACAGACTGAATGCCTTTAGTCTTCCAAAAAATCGTTGATTTTCGCAGGACGAATGAATCTGAAGGACCTTGTTCCTGAAAGGTGACAGGGCTAACCATTGGGCTACAGAGCAAGCTCATGAGAGATACACTTTCAATTAAAAAGATTCCTAACAAACTTAACTGACCTAGAAGTATCAGCCATGATAAGAGCTGGACAGACTCTCTAAATTTCATGTATGTAAAAAGGTGCTTCAGTCCATTTCTAATCTTTACTATAGGATACACATGACTATCATTTCAAAAAGGAAAGCTCTCTGGTTGCTTTTTCCTTAGTTCTCAAGATTTCTCCTTCAATTCTTTCCTTGATCTCATGATGTTTTTAATTCAGTTCAAGAACGAAAATGAAACAATGACTAGAAATGAACAAAACTTTTTCTTAGACTATTCAGATCCAGTAAACATTTCAATAGTTGAACTTTCTTCAAGTAAATCATCTTTTAAAGAGTGTCACCGAAAAGAAAAAGGAAGTCCACAGGTTCTGTTTGGGCCTGCTTTACTGGAACTACAGATGAGCCTACAACCTTATGAATGAGTTGTGTTAGCATAGTGCTTAAAGTCTGCTCCTCAGTAGTCTTGTAAGTGCTACAGGATCTGTGTGTGGCTGTGCATTCACTTTCTGTGAACAACTGCAGTAACCTTGATAAGAGAGGTAAGTGACATCTAAAGGTTGGTTACTGTACCCTGTGGGAAGGTTTTTTAACAAAATTATTCACTGAGAAGGTTATTGTTTCATTAAAGTTTCATATGTATGGAGGAGCAAATGTTGATTTCAAGTGTCTGTGTATGAACTTGAGTTGTGGTGATGTTACTCACGTATGTGTTGGGGTCCTGAGCCTGGGTCTTGGGCAGTGGGGAGTCACAGTCAGGGCTGTAGTGTTCACAGAAGTCATAGGCAGCCTGGGAGTTTGAGGCGATCAGCAGTTGCTGGATGTCTCCCTATGAAGAAGAGGAAAAAACAATCAACAAAAACCTGTACAGCTGTATCATCTATTATGGGGCTCAATGAAAAAAACTAAAGCTATTTTTTAACTATTTAATTTCAATTCAATTCAATTAACGCTTCCTTAAGTGACTAGAACTTGCTACTATGTTAACACAAAAATGTAGAAGCCATACCAGAACAACAACAAATATACAATTTGCCAGTTCAAACTCTGTGGTTGCAGAGTTTGTCCCTAGCCAGTTACACATATCAAAGTCCTCACCTGGAAAACCTCTTCATCAAGCAGACGGGCTCCGAACACTGTGATGCCATTGGTGTCGATCTCTGCGTTGTTGCCGCGAGGCAGGGGACGGGTCATCTTCTTCTTGCAGTCCAGGAGCAGTGTCACGTTTTTCTTTGAAACAGAGAAAGCGATGCGATGCCACCTAGAGACGAGGAGGAGGAACAGAAGGCAAATAAATGTGCAATGTGACTACAGGCCTGATTAAAATGGTATCAAACCAACCCTCACACCTAATATACATTACAACTAACACTCATACACATACTATTTCTAACCACTGACACCCACATGACCCCAATCATGTCATCTCAACCAGTCACAAACTGGTTGTTGCTGGTTACTGACTTGCCATCAGCCAGGTTGACGCCTCTGAACAGCGGGTAGTCCTCAGGGGCTGGCTTGCCGTTCTGGTCCTCATACAGGAAAACAGGTGAGCGTCCCATTTCAATGCCCAGCTGCTGGATGCCCTGCTCACTGTAGATGGAGAGGAGGAAGGCCTGGAGACCAGCCTGGGCCTTAACCAGAGCCATGATGGAGAAGTTCTCTGGGAATTGACCTATTGATGAGGAAAAGGAGGGATGGGAGAAGTGAGACAATGAAAGAAGGGAAGGGTTATATCATAGCTAGACTGACTTGTGGGTATTTTACAAGAAGAAAAAAATAAGAGGAGGCAGTAAAGGAGAAAGGAGCCATGGAAAAAAAACAGTAATTTCACAGAAAGAATGTGTGTTGACTGACCTGGACCAAAGCATTTATTTATCATCAGACACAAAGGAGGTATGGGAAGGGAGAGGAAGGTGAAGGTGAAGAAAGAGAAAATAGGTTGTGGCTTGGGAAGGAAGAGAAAGAATGGAGAAGTAGTGCAGGATGAGAGGTGGAGAGGAATATGTGAAATGACACCAGTGATAAGCTTAACTTGATTAAAAGAAGAGATCTGTGTCAGAATCAACTGGTTATGGAATATTAAAATATAGTCCCATTTGAAGCTGACATAGATGATGAGGACACATAATAACAGGTGAGCAGAGCTGGAGAAGGAAGGCTAAAACTCAGAAAATGAGTTGAAAATCAGCTTTGACGTTTAAGGATTTCTTCCCAACCACATAAGTGCTACTTTCGCTTTTCTCTCCTTACTCCAGGGTGTCAGACAGTATACTGCAGTTAATTTGTTATGGCTCTCCCACACAGTTTAACTGAGTTCCTGCACTGCAACACATAATTATACTTTATATCCAAGAGCAATCTAGCATAAGGCACAATAGTCCTACTTAACTCCAGTGAACTCAGTTTAAAATACACCTAAAACATATATAGCAACCTGCAATTCTAATGATAGCTTTCTGCACTGTGGAATTCATCCTAAGCATGTTAAGTATTAAGCCATCTTTAACTGTACTCTGATGTTCCCTCTTTCCTGAGCAAACTGTCTTGTTGTCAAAAATAAAACAGATACAAAACTTTTAATAAACAGTAATGTTTGTTATATAATATCATGCAAAGGTACCACTGCTTTGGTTGAGTCATTCGCAAGGTCGGGGTTTATTTGATTAGCTAATACTGGGCTAACATTGATCCATAGCATTAGCATAAATTACGCCAAAGCAAACGGTAACATTAGCTAAGGTTTGCTAAGTTTCAACGTTAGCTAGCTAACGTTGAAACTTCAACAAGCAGATGTCTTGGCAAAAGTCGTGTTCACTAACACATTGTAACAGAACATCCGCGAGTGTATTACTGCGCATACAGCCACTCACCACAGGCTTGCGAGGTGTATTTAATTCGCTATCTATTTTTAAAAGTGTGTTGGAAGTTTCACCCATGGCTCGGTCCGTTTTGTTATCAGTAACACTTAGCTAGCAGCCACTGGAGCCGGTGCTGTTGCTATGGATACCACTGCGCACTGATTTGGAGGGTGGCTAAACTGTTGATGGGAACGACCGCAAATTGCAAGATAATCAGAAACTAGTTCCTTCCATTGAGTAATTCTAAAAACCTTTACAGTGCACATAGATACGGCATATTTACAATAGCCCACGACTAATAGATATTGGGTTGTGCAGTTTTAAAATAAATACGTGCACAAAACATTTTTTGATCATTTTAAATTATTTTTAAACTGTTCAAATAAAATACAAATGCTGATATTTGAGACAGTAACAGACCAGCTGTTTACATGGGAAAAGCTGCCACAGAAGCAGCAAGATACAACTACAGCATGTGACAGCCACATTTCAGTAGCTTGTTTTATTATTTTCAGTATTGTATTTTACAAAGTAATATGAATATCCTACCATTTGTTCCCAACACATATATATTTATTTTGTGTACCTTGTACTAACTGCTTTGTCAATGTTGTACCTAATTATGGTCACACAAATAACGCTCAATTTAAATGTTAATGAGCAGCATTTGCCAACATTTGCTACCTGATGAAGAGCCTGCTTGAGGCCTACCTGAGAAGAGCTGCTTGGTAGGGGCAGAGATCTGGGCCTTCTTGGTGATGCGGTAAGCATGATCAGGATTGCTGGAGCGACGAGATGTGCAAAAGCCAGGGACTTTCTTCACACCCTCAGGGAGAGAGGGAACCTGCAGAGCCCGCAACACATCCACGGGGTCTGAGGAAGAGAAGCAAGAGAAGAATATTGTCATTATATTTGTTAACAAAAAAATCATCGAGATAGTTGCTTTGTGTGCAACACAGCATCTTAATTCAATAAGTAAACGAAATGTCAAGAATGAAATCCTGTAATGACACATCAGTAAATTACACACATTTATCACTTATCCATCAAATCTGTGACGCTTTCAAACAAAACCAAAGCTACAACATTTAACTCTGAATCCTGCTTTCTGTGGACGGAGCAATTCACAGTTTTTACTTTTTGCGAATGTAGAGGTATACATACAGCAAATCTGTGATCATGGAAGTAAATCCCTGCTGCAGCTCTGCTTCATGAGTTATACAGATACCGATCACATCGGCACAAGCATATAAAAGAGAAAGACTATTTTCCGAGGGCCCGTCATCAGGCTGTATATAAAGGTTGCTATAAAGGCTGAGATCTTTTAAAGCTTGCTCATTTACTTCTGCAATGTTGCTAAATACAAAATAGAGTTCATTTTTTATTGCAGCCCTTCTGCACAGCGGCAGAAATCTGACCCGGATCAAAAAAGTTCATCTTGAATGTAATCTTAAATGTTCTTGCAGCACTAATGTGACATAGGATCAGATACAGGGGGTGTCCACAATGGCTACCACTGTACATTTAGGTTTAATATAAGAAAGGAAGCACTGTGTCGGGGCAAAAATGGGCCACAGTCCAAGCCACATATATGAACCACTGTGGGCCAGGTACAGTAAAACTCAGTTTAAATCAGAGCGGAGACAGTGGCCTCTATTCTGCTCGTATTTATCAAGCAGCTGAAACAAGTGGCTGTTGACGTGACAGTGCTGAGTCAAAGGAATATTTGTGTGAGGATACATTTCACCGTTTCACCTGACACACACAAACATGAAAAAATTCAGGCAAACACACACACGCACGTTCCAGATATACAGTATGCAGCCTAACAACAGTCTCACATCCTCTCTCCACTTTAACATACTGAGGTCAACCAGTCTGTTTCTCCACCTTCAGTCTGCGCTGTGGTTTACCTTGTTGGCTTTCTCACATTGCTCAAAGGCACTGTGTCAGTTTGAGTATTTCAGTTTGAAAATGGCTCTAACTTCTGGAATTCAGGCTCTGATTTTCTGCATGACCACCCATGCTACAATAAACGCTGCACTGTAAGACAATTTGGATGAAAGCAATCATGTCTCTTATGTTATAATTAATTTGCCTAGGAAAACAGCAGATGAAGCAGGAAAATCTAAGCCACCGTCACGCTGTATGCATATATCTATTTTGAAAAAAGTGCTACCTGATGTGGATTGCTCAGTGTTTTCTCTGTGTCCTCTGAAGTCTTTCTGTTTTTGAAACAAACATCTTGAATGAACTGATGATTTTACAGTTACACATTCATGTCAGCACTCATTTCACCGCAGTGGGCATTAAATCTTAAAAAATGGCAGATGTCTAATTACTCACATAGGTTGACTTGTGCTGTCTTGTTACTGAACAGTATTCTGGTTAAGTGACTCCTGCTAAAATAGTAGCATGCAGTTGATTCCTATAGGAGGACTATCTGAGGTCAAAGGTTAGGATGTAGCTTTATACATATCCAAACCATGCTTGTTGAGATGATTGGTTATTAAAAATTCATTGTTCAATATGTTTCTAGTGAAATTCAAATTTTTCTCTTTGACACCTCTGCATGCTACAAATTTGAACTTTTTTGATGTACCTTCTCCCAGAATGCCGAGCTGCTGTGTACCGTGCCGTATAATACAAAAATTCAGGCTTGCATGCACTTCATTGAATATTTGGCAGTCAGAAAACCAAATCAAATGTAAGCATGAAATCTATCTTAGACATCTAAAACAGGGTCCTCATGGGTTGAAGTGAAGCAGTTATAAAGTTAAAGTTGTCAACATTTTCCTGAACTTGGCTATCATCCCTCAGTCCTGGCTAGCCTTCCTGTGTTTGAGGTGCACCAGAGCTAACTTCGCTGTTAACAGCCAATTAAATTCATTTGCAGTCAGCCCTGCTTTGGCGTTTCTCATAATAAACTTACGGTGGCGGTGATGCATTGGCCATGTAAAAACTACAGTGCTGATGAAAAGATGATAACCGAGTCCTCATTTTTCATTCAGCAGCCACTTAAATAAACTCTAATTTCCAGGTGCTTTAAAAAGCCTAAGGGTTAGGGGCTCATCCCCACTACTGTTGAGTATGTGACCTACTGTTACAGTAAGGAGGTGGAGGAGGAGTAAGAGCAAAGCCACCAAAGGATGCAGTTTACACTCTGTACTCTACTCTAATTCAGCACCAGTGTGTCAGCAGTACACCAGGCAACACTTTGGGTGATGCTGATGTTAATAACACTACTTGAAAATGTTTTCTTGCAAATGTTTGATCAAATCAAAGATTGTATCAGCTCCTGATTATCAGACATTGAATTAAAGTTGGCACACAAACACACATATAGAGCCACAGTCAGAGACTCATTTTAGTTTATAATAAAACAGAATCTGACATGTATGGATGTATTAAGGAATATTGCATTGTAAAACCTTGTGCAGGAACGTATGATGCCTCTAATGTGAAGTTTCCTTGTGTTTGTCCTAAAATCACACCGAGCCCATCAGTGGTGCTTTTGTTTAGGTGACACCCAGTTTCTCACAGTCAACAGTTAGTCAAACTGGCCCACAGATGGTAATATTTACTCCAACAGACCAAATGGTGCATTAATATTGCCTCAGACTAGACCTCAGTACATTAACGTCACTCTACACCAGGGAGAGAAAGAGGAAGAGGAGGTGGGGTAAGAGGAAGAGGTGGAGTGAGGAAAGAGGGAAGAAAGAGAAGGATGTATAAGCAATATGTAGGGAGGAGGGGAAGTGAGAGTTAGATTGAGTGGCATTGTGACGCTACATTAACGATCCAAAACAGAAGCTTAAAAACAGCTGCTCGAAGGCGGAAACAAACAGAAGGGAGATTAGTTAGTGAAAGCGAAAAAGCGAGGCGAGTCGAAACATGAAGACACGCATGGAGAGGAGGATGAAGAGAGGAATAAGGAAATGCTTTTATTTTTTAAAGGTTCCTTATTTTATAATACTAGAATATTCAAAAAGTGAACCTTATGACTTTGTGTACAATTTCCAAACTTTTCAAACTTTCCAAGACTGGAGGGGCATTTTTTTCCATGCTTTTCAAGACTTATGCAGATCAGCACAGGAATGCTGGGAATGAGAAAGAGGTAGAGGCAGGACAGTGATAGGATGAAGGAGGGAGAGAGGAGTTTAGGCAAAGGTGGAGTAGGTACGTGCGTGTGCCTCTAAGTGTGTGTGTGTGTGTGTGTGTGTGTGTGTGTTTTGAGGGGGTCAAGCAGTGACAGTAGACAGCGTGCTTCTGTGATGGCAGGATACTGGATCAGATTGCAGCCAAAGCTCCCCCAGCACACCCAGTACAATGTGCCGCTCTGTTCCCTGCTGCCCGCCCGGCTAACATCTGCAGCCGGGGCCCTTCCTGCCTGGAGGACCACAATCACGACAAAAACACACCCACAAAAATAACACACGGGGCCACAGAGGTACACACTCACACCGGCCAGGCAGCGAAAACTGCACCAGTACACATCGCAAGATGAGGAGTGGCAAATATGAAACTAGACAAGGTAGAAAAACAGAAAGCCAGGGGGCACAAACTCTCTCTTTACTTTCTTTCTTCTCCTTTTTCCCGCCACATCTGTCTTTCTTACCATAAGCACTCACAGATGGCCGCAGCACTTTGATGTAAACGCAGGCAATTACACCGGTGTCATTAAGACAGGAAACAGGGCTCCCAGGCACGTGAGGGCAGTTAGAACCAGTGCTGTAGGTACAGATTACTGTAGCCTGTACAGTTAACCCCACTGACAGCTGCACTGCCTGAAATGAAGAAGGCCATTTTCACTATGGCACTGATGTAAGAACATTAAAACAGTGCTTTAATAACTTAAACTCATTGACCTGATGTTGCTGATCAGACATAAATGGATCTGAATTTTTTATAATATTGGGGAGAATCTTGTAGATACCCCTGCTCTTTCTTTCTGTTTTGATGTATTTATATTCAGAGGACGAACGGCTAAACTGAACTACACCTTTTACCACTGAACACCGGGATTGTGACATTAAGTGTGCAGGCGTATCTAGTTTGAAATCCTGTCAGTATACTTCAAGAAAGTGCTTAAAGGTGGCAAACAGTGAAATTGCATAATGTTACGATATATTGCTTATGCTCAATAAGTCATGATGGGCCTGCTTTATTGGAGCAACAGATAAGGCTGAATCATTTAAATTATGATGCACATTTTCTTCAAAATACCAACACTTCAGATATAAAGAAAAATAGACTAAAATAGAATAATTTCTTAGATAATCTATTGTGACTTAAATCACCCCAAGTGTTTAATCCTTTCACTGAGGTGATATGGAAATCACTGAGACAGGTGTAAAAATCAGTTACCCACTATTATATTCCAACCCACTCAGCTGTATAGATCCAACTTATTACACACTGATGGAAAACATATGTGATACCCAGGTTGACAGTCAGACTATAAAATGAGATGTGTTGCAAAAACTGCAGCATTTTTCAGCTGTACTGTAGTTCCCCACGACCGCCACTAGATGGAGCTAAAAGAGATTTAATGAACTGAGGACAGGCGCCACTGTTAACTGAGCACAAAGTGTGCTGAAGGGCTGAGGGGACACGCAGGTGTTTACATGTACACACAGTGTGCAAACACTTACAGGAGTGAGAGATAAACAGTGCTAACGCTTACGTAACAAGTGACTATTAAGCAGAGTCTGTACATTCTGTCAGGGTAAATGACTTGATGAACAGAACACACACCTCTTCAGTCTGAAAAAAGCAGATGAACACACAGATTAGACCCTGTATGCACACAACACATCAGAAGCAAGACAGTTGTTGGGTTTCTCATAAAGCCAGCATGAAACAGTACGCAACCCCAAATTAATGAAATAATAGGAATAAGGGACTCCTATGAGGGGCAGCATATGATTATCATATTCCATATATATTCTATCTCTATACCTACCTATACTTTGGGCTAAAGTCTATCCCAGCATGCACTGAGTCAAAGACAATCCTAGGTCATATAATTAAAGATTATGCAAATGTTTCTGTGTTGAAACATAAGTATATTGCATGCACACAGACACACACAGCAATCTTGGCAGCCCTCTGAGCCTCGGTCATAGTATCACTGAAGACATGTGTGAGGTGACAACTGTGTGATTCTCAATTCACTTCAGAGAAAAAACTTAATTTCTTAAACTTAAGATCCTGGGCTTCCTGCTGTAGATGCTCTGTGTAGCAATTTCTGTGTGTGTGTGTGTGTGTGTGAGTGTCTTTGTATGCGTGTGTGTGCCCTCTCCTCTTTTGGTACAGCTGTGTCAAATACCAGACACACACTCCAGCTGACACGCTGACCCCTCACCTCTCACCTTTACACAACGACCACAGTGTTAGACACACAGAGCATGAGCGACATGCAATACTGACCACAGATTAACACACACAAACACACACAGACGCACAAATTTGCCTGTAAAAGAATTTGATTCTTCTGGCATTTCTAAGAATGAACAAAGATGGCAGGGTTTTCGGGGCCTGAGATGAGAAAAAGTGAACATAAATGACAGAAAGTTAAATATAAAACAAATTTCAAAATTGCAGCTCGGCGCAAACTAAACTCCATTTCTGTTCCGAAATCACCAGCTGTGTCCCCATCCACCCAGCTGACCACGATGGCTAGGCGTGTGAGCTCCTGCAGGTTATAATTTTCAACATGGTGCTCTATAGTTACGATTTATTTATAATGCCTCGTGTACACAGACAGAAAATCCATTATGAGCACCCATGCTATAAAAAGGGGGTTATTAGACTTTACATTGTTTATATGGCATGAAATGAGGGTTTGGATTGTCAGTGGCGTGTTAGTTATCATGTAGATGTCACATCATGTGACAGTGTCTGGCTAGATGCTCCAAAAGCAGCTAACCAATACAGAACAATGCTTTGTGCTATATGAATGTCAGTAAATGCTGACCTTGGCGTGAGAGTAAAGGGGATTGGGAGCGTAGTAATGATCAGCGAGGTGATCACAGATGTTTTCCTGAACACCAGAGGACTCAGTGTCAGGATGGAAATTAAAAACATTAAGTGACGTAAAGAAGAAGAGAATGATGTTACATGTACAAAAATGAATCTGGACCTCGGCGACAGCAGCAGATCAGTGACACCAGAGCATTTGAGCAGCATAATATGAATCTATAATATAATAATAATTCGTATAATTCAATGACAACTCTTGTAATTCAAGCACAAACTGTGTTGCAACTTAAAGCTCTTACAAAGTAAGTAAAATAATCAGTTTAAAGCAGAATAAGCAGACAGCAGGGTTATTTCTCATCTATGGGGCCTTTGCTTGCAACACCTCTGTCATGCACCAAAAAGGTGATCAAATATTCCAGCAACATTGACTGCATATTAATGGATCTACATTCCAGGTATAATCCTTTATCATGTGGTCAAAGAACTCTAACAACTCTACTAACAAGATCACAACTTGAGCTTTTTCATGCTGTGCTATATCTTCTTACACCTGCCTCCATCAGCGCTAATTTTAGAGTGTCATCACTAATGAATCCCACAGTCTGTGTGGTTTATCCATCACTACAGGGCAGTGCCAGCATTTACTGTGTTGCAGCCCTATGCGGTGTCTTCATTGCCTCCTTTGAGGAGCTGCTGCCAGCATATGCCCGAGTCCTCTCCTCTAGTGTCCCCTGTGTACCATTATGTGGTCTGTGCCAGTCTGCATGTGCTGCACTGACGCTGCCAACATGTATCGTGCCGGAGTCTCGTGTGGTTTCAGGCCTGGTGGCCACAGTCTTAGTTTGGATCTGAGGGTGGATGCTGACACCACAGGGCCTACATGGGACCACAGGGTCCTGACCAGGAGACAGTCAGTGGTTCCCTATAACGTGCTATCACATGGGACAGACAGCCAGCAAGGGTACAAATTAGAAACCTGTCTCAGGCCTACTGTACATGGTGGCCCGGTGAGCACTGTCACCTCACAGCAGTTGGGTTCTGGGTTTGAATCCCGCCCAGGGCCTCTCCTCTCCACACGTTTCTTAGGTTAAGTCTCCTGTCAGTCCCTTTGACCAAGGCACCTGTAAATGCCCTTACTAGAGGGTAAGTGGCCTAAACCCTGGTGAGACTTCACAGCTCAACTCTGACTGAGCAAAACCTCACAGTGCAAAACACTCTGTTTGTACACTACTAAATAAAGCAAATACATGTGTTAGACTTAATATTTCACAGTCACTATAACTTTATTTGGGTTCAGCTGATATTAAATTTTACTGCTGAAAACTGACTTAAAGCTGCCAATTTCCACAAACAGGACCATTTTTCCAGCAAAACAGTACAAAAATTATAATCTGCCCTCTGAAAACTGCTGATGCACGATCTGTTTCTATTTCAACAGCCTATTATTATTATAATAAATCAATAATCTTCAGTAAGAGTGACTAGTGGTATCTGACTACCTACATTTATCTCAGAGTCTTGCCTGAGGTGACAAGTCAGACTTATAATAAAGGTAAGTATAACAGCAGTGAGCCAGCATTGCAAAATAATCATCATCCCTGTTTCTAGTGACACTTTTCAGTGTGGAAATCCCCACATCAGAAATCTGCCCCAGATTCGGAGGATCTTTATAGGTGCAATTTAGCTGCAAAAACAAATGTGAGGAGAGATTGTGGATAAGGAGCGCTGCAGCGGACGTTGATTGTGATGTGTTGTGTCTGGATCTTAGCAGAACACTCAACAACACTAATTCTATTCTTATTTATTTTTTTGTTCCTGCACTAATGATGCCAACACATTTGTACACATTGCATTTGGTAGATTAAATGATTCATCCATATCTGAATGTAAATAAGGGCACATTGTCAGGTTGGCATTATATCACAGGATGCAATGACTGCAGGGTGTTTCCCTGCAGGGAGAGGTAACTTTCCCGTGATCAATTATTTTTTGGCATGTTTTCTAATGCTTTCTATTTTAAAACCTACTCTGTCTAATTTAATATAAGCTGGAATGAAGTCTGTTTCCAGGCGAAGCAAACAACAAGCTTACACTAACATTTAAATCTATTTTCAAATGGATAGACAGTACTGAAGTCTGGAAAAGAGATGTACATTAACATTACATGTAAAAACACACAGCTGGGCTCCGCACCCTCCTACACTGACTTCCTAGAAGAAGGAAAATAACAGTGACTCGGAATAGCATCCTATACAGACAGTCTGTCATTATAAAGCTGGCACACTCTCCTGCCGTCCTTGTACATCTACTGAAACAGAGTGCCTTGGAGCAACGACGCCTAACTATCCACACACAGAGAAACCACAAAATCATCACCTATGAAACCAAGGAAGATCTTCTACTCACAATGTTCCCTGAAGTCTGTAGAGCTAATGTGGTTTTGTCTGAGAAAGGCTTTTACGAGTTCACTGTTTGAGGGGATGTCATGATTTAGAACTGAGGCCTCGCATTGACTTCTTTGACTTCTGCATGTTTTTGTTTTGCAACCACAGTCTGTGTCTTATCTGATGTGATTTTAAATCTGTGGTGGAAGCCACTGAGAGACTGAGAATGATGGCGACGCTCACAGTCGCAGATAAGCCTCTCAGCAGTAGTAAACCAGCTTCTCTGTAGGCCACAGAGCGACACAGAGAAGCGTTGAATATAAAAGGGAATCCCACACTAAAAAGTAAGTAATATAAGTTCCCATTCATCAGTTAACTCAGCCAGAAGCTGTCAGTGTTAGCCATGCAAGTGTTCACATATTCAGCTGTCCTGTTAATATTCTGTAAACTGGGGACATGCTAACAGGCCACTTCAAGATGAGGGAAATTATTGCCCTGAACTCAGTTTCCCAGGCAGCCTGTCCTCCAAGGTTGAGCTCCACCACCAACACAGCAATCTCACATTACACATGGTTAAGTCCATGGTTGAGCTGTTGATGGGGTTTGTCAATCTTGAATGCAGAATGAGGGTAAGGTCTGCCTGTAAGGCTCAGATCAGGGCACAATGGGCTCTGTCCCGATTGACAGCGACACACCTGTTTGTGTGTCAGTTTGGTGCTATACAAGGTCAGTCTGCATGAACTTTAATCTAATTTTGCTTTCTAAGAGAAGGCAGACAATTGTTTAGTTAAAGACTTAACCCTATTCCTACCCAGCAAATTATCTGATGACTACATGGCTGAAAAGTAAAATCTTACTGGCCCATAGCTCTTCATCTTAGTGTCATGATGATGGCTGTTGAGAATATGTGCACTGACATCTGATGGGGATGAGACATCTGACTAGCCAACACTCGCCTGTACTAAATGATCAAACTGGATGCATTATCCAACAAGGTTTGTATGAAAACGAAAGGAGTGTATGGAGGTGGATGACCAGAGTCACGGGGGCCCACGGGAAAATGATGACAAAGCAGAAGAAAAACAAAGGGACAAATTTAAAGCTGCCAGACTGAGTCACATGTGATCAGCAGAAGCCTGAAATACCGCACACTTCCACAGAGTCACAGGAGTGAACTGTCAAAACTCTGCTCTGCCACCACATATAGGAGCTCCATTCACCAGCAGAGAGGGAGAGAGGGAGAGAGAGAGAGAGAGCAGGGGGTGGGGGGTTAAGTTATGTTTAGCCAAGGCAGAGACAGACTGCCCTTTGAGGAGCGCTCTGCTTTGAAATGAGGTTGAGGAACATCCATGTCAAGAAAATATTGCCCTCTGATTTTCTTTTCCTTTGAACAAAACTCGGCTTTCATGCCTGTCTAGGCGCACTGCTCTCTGGGTAATGGCTGTGCTTCGTCCTCCTCCTTTTTTTTTCTAGCCTTCATTCTCCCAGGGAAGAGAGAATAAACATGAAAGATTCTGACCACTTTCTTCTCTAAATCGGTCTTTCACTGCTTGGGTGGGGCGCTGTCATAGTTTACACTAACATCTGTGCTGCTGCGCCACATTGCGCGCACAGGAACGCGCATACAGACGCGCGCAGTGGTCCAGCGCGTCTGGCCAACTGTGCGTTTATAATCCACCATGAGCGCGCATGGACGCAAGACCAGACACGCGCTTACAGGTAAAAGTGCTCTTAAGTGTGAATCTTAAGAGTGTTTAATTGGCGTCACTCTGACATTATCACAGAATCAGGTGGTTAAAAAGCTTTTTCTACAAGCAAACGAACACCTCCGGGCGCACTGCGCCTCTATAAGCATCACTTGAGATGAGGAATACAACCTGGCCGAGGTGTTTCACACAGAGGTACATTCACACAGATGGCATACATTTCCACACCCTGAACTGGGAAAAAACATCCATAGCTTACAGACGCATATACACAAACACAACTGTACAAAGCGCACATAGACATGGAGACACTGAACGCTTTCACTCCCAAACCCCTGCGACCGAGGTGCTCCGCCGCATAATAACCTATTCATAAAAAGCAAAAATGTCTCAGGCTTCCGCCTCCAAAATACACACGGGAGACGACGGGAAGGTGCAATCGCCTCTCGCAATCTGAAATTGGAAACGGGGCCAAAGAATACACTGGAGGAGGGCAATTTATGTTACAAAAGCCCCCTTTGGTGCGTCAGCTGTCCCCACAAGTTATCCAAACGAAGAATAAAGAGCCATTGATCCATCTGTCAACTGAAGCTTCTAAACCAAATTTATTTCTCCAAAAGCGTTTAAGTAAACTAAACCTGCTTTGGTGTTTCTGTTCAAGACCAGCACGACGTATCTCAGCCAAAGAAGCCAAACTAAGATCAAACAAAGCTGAAAGTAATTTCCAACCGGATTTAGATCCACTGGAATCGAACGAAAATCACAAGTTCATTATTTTAAAGGTAAACTGAAACCTCACAAAACTCCATATTCAAACGCCACCACTTGTTGCTCGTGTTGCTGCACTTTTTTTTAAAATCGCTTATCTTTATTATCATTTCATTCCTTTTCATGGCCTGCCGCGTGCCATTCCGCATCAAAAGTCTTCAGTCACATCTGAACTGATCTGGACTCAGGTGAATCAATGGATTCTCTGTGTTAAAAATAACTCGTAACGACTAGCGGCCCGCCGGGGAACTGCAGCGCATACAGATCATTCCTCTCAGGCGAATTCATCTGTAACCGTGGAGGGTGAGGGGGGAGGAGGGGGCACAAAACTTTGCAAGAACGTTAAAACCTTAAAGTAAAATAATGCTGGCGATTGTCTGCTGGGGGAAATGTCCAGGATCTTCCAAACTCTCACACCTAAAAAAATCCTCTTTAAATGATTGAACTTATTTTTGTTATCACTAATACAAACACATTCATGGAAAAACACGAACTTTCCACAGGCTTATAGTCACATCCTCCAAACTGGATGCAGAAATCCCCCCCTCCCTGGACAGCCAGAGGCAGTGATGGATGGACTGGTGCACGGGCTGAACTGGTAAACACTCAGTCAGCCTCACTGTGCCTGCTGGCAGCATGTATCCACAGCTCATCCACAGGCCAGTATTCATTAACAACACTAGTGGGCTACAACTATCATAAACGGGATGTTTAGCTAACAAACCTCCTCAAGAGCGTATGCAGCAGCTCTCTGCACCGTCCTACCCCATGCCCCCTGCCGATAAGTGAACATCACCCTGTCATGACTGACTGTCATGGGACTCTTAATAGTGACACTACGTTTATAGGAAGATAAACAGGAAAAGTCAACTGGATAAATTGTTCAAAATGATTAAAAAGCACCTGAGCGCCTGGAATATTTGCGCGCAGCGGCTACAACCGCTTGGTGAGATGACACCTGTCAGCTGGCTGCGTGCACGCCGAGAGAGGGAGGCAGCCGGAGAAATTATGTTCAGAGAAGCGACCAAAAAGTCTTAATCATTATGCGTGTGTATGTTTTCCTGCAGCAAAATAGCGAGTAAACGGCTATTAAAGGGCTCTCTTCTCTCTGACCGTTGGTTGAGAGCATGCGTAACATCCATTATCGGACAGGGTATGTTAAGGCTTGTGAGAATTCAGCTTCCTAATACGAAAAAGTATTTGTTCAATATAGTCACAAATAAACGGAAACTTGGTGTCATTGTTTTCTTCGTTTGTTTTGTTGGATGGACCTGTACAGACGCAGCGCCTAAATTTGCCTAAATTCTGCAAGGTCCATTATCGGACAATCAGATTCCCTCGCATGACTTCTTCATATTTTTCAACTTCCAGCTTCTAAATATGCAGGCATTGACGCAAAAAACCCAAACAGCTTGACATGCTTAGATATTGTGTGGTTATTGCTGTTGGCGTTATTGTTGACAACATTCCTCGCGGAAAAAATAAAGATGTCAGGTGCGTTGTCCGATAATGGATAAGCTGTATATGTATTACGCACTGCAAATCCATGAAGACAGCGAAGAATGACCAAGCTTGAAACGAAAAAAATAAAAAAATAAAAACCACACAGCCAAATAATTTGACCAACTCTCGTTTAAAAGGCACAATAAACACCGCAACTATTACCAAGAGAAACTTTCTTACCTGCCCGAACCACGGTCGTTTGGCACACGGCGAGCGCCACCGTTACCAAGGCGAAGGATGAGAAGTCCATGCGCCATGGTCTCCGTTTCTTCCGGAAGGGACAATCTCCAGTATCCATAGTGTTGCAGTAGTTTGCCCACCTGGCTGAGCTGTAAATGTAGGATATGGTGGAAGTTATCCTCTCACAGAAAGCCAGCCGACGAGAGAGACCCGACTGAACCTTCTGCGAGGCAACAGACAAAAAGGCACGCCTTTAGAGACGTCTCGACCTCTCTCCCGGAGACTTTCCGTAATGAGTTACCTATGTCTGTCTATGTTAATGCACAAAACCTAAACACTAAAGGGGGATTGGGGTGAATAAATATCTTTTATTTTAACGTTTAACCCCTTAGTGCTAGAGCCCCATTGAGTCAGACTGGGTACGAGTACCCAAAGTGGAGCGAGCAGCAGAGAGAGACCTGGAATCACGCTCTCTCTCTCTCCCTTCTCTCTCTTTCCCTCTCCCCTTCTTTACTTAGACACTTACTCCCACGAAGAGTGAGAGCGTGTGTGTATGTGTGTGCGGAGAGAGAGAGAGTGAATGGTAAAGTGAGTGAGAGAGAGAGAGAGAGTGTGTGTGTGTGTCAGAGAGAGAGAGAGAGAGAGAGAGAGAGAGAGAGAGAGAGAGAGAGAGAGGGAAAGAGGGCGTGCGTAATTGCGCTCTCGTCGCACGTAGATGTACGTGTACGGAGAAGCGTCTGAGAGTGTGAACTGAACGTTTTTAGTGACAAATATTTCACCTCACACACACAACAATGGCTTCTTTCTTTTCAGCTGTGAGTAGGTGGTTTGATGTTGCTCACTGAACGCACGGCACTCACTTTTCTGTCCGTCTTTGATTCCCTATAAAATGAATCTTAATTTAGTGACAAAAGCAGGCAGAGGATTTACCTTTTCTGCTTCCTGCTTTCTTGTCTTTGTATCTGTGGGATGACAATTCTGGCTTTATAAACCAAGAAGAGCTGTTCAGGTGAATGCTACGTGACAGCGGGACCACGCAGCGCGCCGTGCCAACAGAGAAGAGCGAGCCTCTGGCCAGCCAATCAGACCTCGGTCCGCGCTACTCACCACGCCCCTTTCACCCAACCCTTGGAGCTCTCCTCTCGCTCTGATTGGTCAGTCCCACGTGGCCTTGTTTTGCAGCATCAGCTCAGGTGCGCTTGGAGACAGAGGCAAAGGCAGGGAGACGAAAGCGTTAAAAGAAACAGGCACGAGTAAAGATTATTTGTAAATCAATGTGTCGAATGTAATGAACCTCTGCCTGCCAAGTCCAAGTCAGCTTCTATTAATTATCTGTCTCTCTCTTTAAAAAAAAACATTTTGTAGATACTTTCACCACAAAAAACAGACCTGCACTGACCATGTTTTATGATGGTCGGACAGTTTAAGATGGACAATAGGTCAAATAATTAGCACGTATTGGTGGATGTTGAAGACAAAATGTTGTATATCCTTAACAATATATGACCAAAATTTCTCATGATCTTCTCATGAAGATTAGTGGCCCATACCCTCAGTAGAGTTTGAGAGACTTGAAGAATTTACACCTATGAAGCTGTTCTAGTGATTTGTGGTAGGGCAGCACCTTATTAAGACACCTTCCTGTCCTTTAAAAGACATTAAAAGCAACACTCAGGATTAGATCAGACTGGCTGGTCCACCCAATGAGCACACCCAGACCCCATCTTCACATGCTGCAGCTGGCAATGCACCAAACCTTTACACTTTGCAGGTGATGGACCCACATTTCCTTCTGTCCCTTCTTTATGCGCAGCCCAATGAGGACACAGGCTGACTCCAGGAGGGTGTATTTAAATATGTTAAATATATGAATATATAATGTATCAGTCTCAGAAATCTCTCATCAAAGTAGAAAATCATCCTCTTGGTCTTAGAGATGCTGCGTCACAAGATGAACTAAATTCCAACAACATCACAAAGTGCTATTCAGAAATGACCAGTCAGCATTAACAGAACATTATCAGCTTCACAAAAGTAATATTTACAGTAAGGTGATTGTATTTGATTTTATTATACAGTAAGAACAGTTTATTGTGATATTCTGTCATCCCACTGTATGAACCATATACACTGCATAAGTGCTTTTGTCATATACGTGAAAGTCCAAAACAGTATAAACACCACATTCTTTGCTCTAAACTTTAAACCAGCTTTAGTCGTAATCCCACAGAGACATTCCTTTCATGATTTCAAAGCCTCTTTCATATCCCTACCTGTCATAAACTCCAACAGCATCGTCTCTATTTCAAAACTATCCCCTGTGCCCAGCGTCTGCCTTGTAAATGTTTCTGCAGTCACACAGCCCATGGTTAGTCACTTTCTTTGAATGCAGACTCCACATCCAGAAAGCAGTAATTAACCATAATTATCCCTTGATGCTCTATACCACTCACTCTTTCTCACTACCATTCACGCCCCCAAATGTCTGTTTGATTCTCTGAGGGGTTATGGGGGTGTGTGTGTTTGTATTCTGTGGTATTTCCATGATAATTCCCCTTATTTGGGGGCTTAGCAGCAATATAAAAAAAGTAAAGGCAAAAAAACAGTGAAACTTAATTGTTTTCCTTCGCCTCATGTTAAATAAAAAACGACATATGGGTAAGACAAAGAGATGATTATATCTGGGATACTTTTCAGCTGAAAGCAACAAGCTCAAAAATCTGTTTGCACTTCTGCCAATGTTAACCTCAACATGTAAAATACATCAGTAAGGATTTAGAGCAACACAAATGTAGTTTCTAGTTCGGGCATCACATGGTTTGGATGTTCAACTTGCATAGGATTGCTGGAAAAAAGGACGTGCAGCATGAAGTGCATGAGTCATTCGTGCCTCACGTGTGCATTAGATGGATCATACAGTTAATTTATTTGGTAGAAATGGAACAAAATGCAAGTAACATTCCTTTTGTAAGCGGTGGAAAGTTGCTTTTCATTTAGATTTGAGTTGTTAAGTCAGTGCTCTACACTGGATCTATTGGACCAAACCTTTCTATGATGGGGTGTGAACACAAGGTGGCCCACTATGAGTTTCTATGAGTCATCAATCATAACATTAAAACTCAAATTTTAAATGTTGAATGTTTTATTAATGTAAACTGAATAAAGGATTTAAACATTTTAAGGGAAACTGGGCTCTATGATTAAAATTGCTTCACTCTTACAGTGTTTGCAGTGTAATATTATACATTATAAATCAGTGTTATCAATCAATCAAGTTATTCTGAGTGCTCTGCAAGTCAGGAGACAAATCAGAAGAGGAAATCACTTCCAGTGTAGATAAGATGTAAACTGCAGACTAAAACACAAACATACTGCAAGTTTACATTCAAAACTGAACAGTGGTGTCAGTGTAGCAACGCTGTTGTCGTTGTTGAGCGCAGCAGCGAGAACAGAGTAACAGGCCAAATAAGGGCTGCTCTATTATTTCCATTGATTCAGACATACAGATGCTCAAGCTTCACTAAAATATGTCCAAAAATAGAAACTATTACTAATTATACTAATTTAACTGCTAAATCACATTTTTGATGAACTAAGTGACTGTTAAAAGCCAGACTTGTTCTAAGTTTGCCTTAACAAAGGATGTCTGTCTTAAAGAGCAGCTAACCGTAGAAGAGTTTCATCAGAAGCGAGTTTTAGTGTCTTCATGCTGCTTTGAGGGTTTTTCTACCTCAACTTAGAAGGAAATTTTGAGTAGAACATTTGTGATTTGTTCATGTAAAGATGGCCAAATTTAAGGATATCTGCATATATATAGATCTTCCCCACTGACATCTTAAATCATTTACACTGGTTGAACTGCAGATTTTATGCACCGTAAACCTCGGCGCGGATACTCAGCAGGTTTTACTGCTTTTCTTTAGACTTTTTGTGTGATTTTTTTTAAACTCATGGGCTCATAAGATGCCTGGCCAAACTATCTATGTCCCCAGAATGCGGGTCTTCTGCATGCTAAATTCCAGGCCAAGAGGAAAGGGACACGCTTACAGTACAAGGGCCATGTTTTAGCTTCAGTTCAGCGGTAATGTAGTGTCAGTGGGTTTGCATACAAGGCTGCTAAAAGAAGAAAAGTGTGCTGCCTTCTCATAAGAAACTACAGGCTTTGATGTATGTAGAATGAGAAGGAGCGACCGCTGTGTGATCATACACTGAAACCATCAACTAGGCTGCTGCATCCAGCAATTATCCATCAGGAATCATAAGGAAAAGAGGGCTAGGGCAGTTTTTATACCTATATATTATAATATGGAAACCAAAAGGAAAATGCAGCATTTCATGTTCTCAAATGTAGAAAAGAGACCACAAAAGATTTCTTTGATGGATGTAAAAAAAACATAAGGAGGACAGAGGAGGTGACCTGAACAGCAGCAACGCTGAAAAAGAAACCAAATATCAGAGCATTTAAAGCAATAAAAAGGAGCAAACAATATAAACCAGATTTTGTCATTTACCTGAAAGCCTCATTGGGATTTTTATTTGCACCGTTTGTACACACTGCAGCTGTTATTTTCACTGCAGGGTTATTCATATCAAATCAGAAAGGCCAGGAAACGCTCCCTCGCTGCGGCAGCTCTGGGTTTTTATTTTGGCTTCATGGACACACTGGGTCGAGTGTTTTTGGAGAACAGACTGTTTGGTTCTGGCCTCCTTGTGCTCCCAAAGTAGATGCCACAAGTCGTAAAAAGAGACACCCCAAGAGACATCTGTGGCATGTGTTTGTGCTGGGCTTTGCACGTGTATATATGCAACATTCATCCACGAAAACCTGAATTCATATTCAAGGACTGGGAGCGCCACTTCGGTTGTATCCACGGTTTCAGTGGGGACAGAGACTGGTGGTCTGGACCAAGTGTACATGAAAGTCAAGGATCAGTATTCAAGGATGATACTCAGTGCTTTTATTCTCCACAGCTGTTACAGATGTTATAATGGTGTTGGGAGGATCTGAGTGAGTGAGGTGGTCTAGAGAGGAAAGGAGACCGGGTGTAGTGGTCTGGGATCAGATTGTTCTTTAGGGTTGACGTGGGCTTTTCTAGGTTTGCGTGGTCTGTTAATAGACCGAGTCAGGGGTGTATTGATCATTTTGTCCTGCCTTTCCAACTGTAATACAGTTTTCTTTGCCACAGTTAATGCTGTTAAGATGAAAATCAGGGGATGTTGTGGGATTGTAAGTGAGCAGAGATCGCCTAAAAAGAGAGATGGAAGCATTATTTCCCCCTAAAGTGTGTGAACCAACCAGGTATCTTATCTCGCCTATCCTATTCCATTCGATCCTTGTTTTGTTTTATCACATCATAATTCTTCATCTGCTTTTCTGTAAAGCACACCGTGTTGTGTTTTATGAATTCATTGTTCAATATAAATAGTTTATCATTATAAAGTGTGATGAACCCTTCTGCTTCAAAGAGACGATGGTGCTTAACGAGTTCCATAATACTGTTAAACCACTGAAGTGGCAGTTCCAGAGTGTCTGGCCTTCAAGCCTCATTACATGTGGACCAGCTGGGTCTGAGACATCGAGTTTGACTCATGAATTCTGACCATAAATGCCTCAACTGGGATACCAATGCTGGAATCACTCCAGATTTGAAAAGAGAGCAGTCATCATTCAACGACTGTCAAAAATATGAGCGGTTTTATTTGTGTGAGTGCAGGTGCGTTGCTGTCGCTTTAACCTCAGCATCATCTGTGCTCCTCTTTCCTGCGGTGTGTGCCTCCATCCTAAATCAGCTTCACAACAGGTGTTTCAGCAGCAGCCGACTTGGTTCTCAGACTCATCCTGAGGCTTGCTTCCATCTGCTTTAACGAGCTGTGCGTCCCTGCAGGAGACGCGACTCGATGAAGAGTCGGCCTGCGTGTGGTTTGGAGTTTGTAGGGCAAGCTGGAGGAAACAAGAACACAGACAGCAGGAAGCAGGTAACATTAAAAAGACAGAACAGTAATGCTCTTACAGACTTATCATGTTTCTTGGAAGAAACTGATGTACCCGCGGCTTCATCGTTTAATACAAGTTTGTTCAAAAAGATTCTTGCGTACTCACAAAGTGGCAGTAAAGTAAGAACCTGGAACGCTGAAGGATGAAAGACTGTCAAACACAGATTATTACAGAACAGAGCCGCGTAGTGTAAAATTGAAAAGCAGTCTTGTGTAAACCACAGGGCGACGGCGAGGCCTGTATCCTCAGACATTTGGTCACCTGCAAATAGTCCTTTAATGTGCCTTTAATGGCACAAGGTTGATTTAGATGCTGTGCATCTGTAATTCTACTTCCAAGTAAGATCAAAATGATTATATATGAAATCTGTCACAGATAAAGCTACATGGAGTGACGCTGTTATAATCTATCAACACACTTTTGTCACTTCCTGTGATTGAAAATTGTCAGTCACCTCACACTGTTTGCTTTAATAAGGTGATTCTATAGCATCCCATTGTTACTTTACTTTCATTTAAAATGGAAGAATTTGGCACTAAAATCTTGTCTCGTGCAGTTTTAGTGTCCCACACCCTTGACCAAACGCAGCGTGAAGAAACCCTGCTTTAGCAACAGTGTAATCTTCATAATCTGCTGAGCATGCACATTATGGAGGTACCACAAATTCCAAAGGATGGGAATTGCATGTATGCCCCCACCAGCAGCATGACTTCATCACCCTGAAACAGACTTCTGGCACATCACGGTGACCACTTCACTAAGAGGTGAGGCTCCTAAAATGTTACGGCGTGGTAAAATATCCTGCCGTCAGAAGGCAGGTGCTTCCACTTGTCTAGTCCAGAAGAAAATCTGTGCAGCAGGTCAATGAGAACCCTTCAATTATGCAATTTGGTTCCGTTGTCAGCCATATTTGAATTAATAAAGCCTTATAATTTGCTTGGCAGTAATTTAAAGGCTATAAGAACCCAGAGACCAGAAGGTCTCCATCAGACGTGGCCACCCACCAAACTGATTTCTGACACTCCAGCCAGTCAGACGGCTCTGGAATCTTGACTGGATGTAATGTCAAAGGGTGACTAGTATCCAGCTGATGGAGCCGCCTGCTATGGCAACATTTGGGTCTATGCAAGCAAGACAGACCTCAAGAATGGATGAGACCGAGACGAGGGCGTCTGCAGAAGAGATGGCATTAGCTCTTGGAGACGGACTCAGCGAGTGCCTGCGGGCAGCGCTCTCTGTGCGCTATTTCCAAAAGGGGAACCTTGTAATTACAATAAAGCGGCCATATTATATTGCTGACTTCCTTGAAAAGTCTGTATTTTACTGGGCAGGGCCGCAAACGCACACACACCCTGCTGGCCACAAAACACCGAAATAGATCAGAGCAGGGGCTCGGCTGGGAGGAGACGGAGAAAGGGCTGATACCCCCGGCGTTAGCAGTGAGGTCAGGGAGTGTGTGCATCGGCCTGGTGAAGCTGCTGGAGGTGTGTGGAGCCAGGTAAAAAACAGGGAATTTACACAGAGAATGGGTCAGTGATTTTGAATCTGGCCACCGAACACACCCAGCTAACCACATACCTCGAAATAGGCAGCGGAGGAGGAGGGAGGGAGGGAGGACGAAGGGGCAGAGTGAGGGAGGGGGGAGGTACAGCCAGGGTACACCTAAGTGGGTGTGTTTTTCTGTGTGGGGTGAGTGTTCGCAAGCTCTCTGCTTGCGTGCCAGCGGATGTATAACAGTGCGTGAGAGAGACACAGTTTATATATGAGCACACAGTATATTTTGAGTCTTTTGATATTTGATAAACTGAACTAAGTTAAAAATGTGTGTTCCCTTCCCTCTTATTCTCAGCATTTCTCTTCTGTGCGAGTTTAATTGTGGCTTTCAGCTCTTAGCAACTTTTTTTTGAGAGTTTGAAGCCAGTAACCTTACCCTTTACTGTTAAATATAGCAATAGGTGAACTCCAAGGTGCTCAATTTAGCACAATTACTCACCGTTTGAAGGTAATTTGCCCAGATGGTGCATAATGGCTGTGCTAATAAAAGGCAATTAGAAGGACTTGTGATTTTAGCATGAACCAGAAAGAGGAAAATATGCTATACAGAGTCACAGCATGAACGATTTCAGGATATATATGAAGAGCAGGTTTCATGAACAGTATATGAACTTGTCAGAAACATAAATTCACCTCACTAAAAGCCTCACTGTGGTTCACTGAAGCAGCAGCAGTAAAGATCCATATCTAACCAACACTGAAATACCTGGAATTTTAAGAGGCAATTTATTTTTTTCTCATAAGTGCTGATGAATATTTCCAAAGCCTGAAATAACCACATCTAGATCTGCATCTAAACACCAGAATCCCCGAAATGAAACACAGCCAGAGACGGAGGAGAGAGAAGGACTGGTTGCTGCTGCCTGGGGACGTTTGGGCCGTGGAAAGGTACAGGAAAAATCACAGGAATGAATAGAGAGAGGGGAGGATGGGTGGGCAGAGAGCTGGTGGTGGGGGGCACGCAGGCATGCCGAGGGTGAGAGGGAATGAATGAGGGCCATTGATAAAGAGGGAGAGAGAGGACAGAGGTGAGGGGAGGGAGAAAGTGAGTGAGGGAGGGAGGAGGGATCAAACAGTATTTACACATGGAGATTCCAGAGAGAACCTGAGGCTGTGAGGGAAGAGGTGGATGGATGGATGGATGGATGGATGGATGGATGGATGGATGGATGGACTGAAGCGTCGCTAACTGACCTACTGACTTAAACGCAGGGCGGGACTTTGGCGTTTTTGACACATCAACATATTTGTCAAAGTCGCAGGTTTTTCCACAAATGAAGTCACCTCCAGCTGCCACTGCACAGTGAGCCACAGTGAAGCTTTGAATGACCTCGAAGCACAGAAGTTCCCATGAAAGGAAAATCCTTTTCTGTGTTATTAGCTTGAACCCCTGCGTATATCGCCCCCTATCTTCTTTTTATGTTAGTTTTAATTCATTTATAGAGATTTAATATAAATGCTTCCACCGTACGTTTAATCCCTTTTAGCTCTGAACTCACATGACCTCGCTTTTCTCTAACAGAATAAGTTGCTGCTCCACATGTCATAATCAAAATGAGGAAAAATGTTGCTCTCTTACTGCTCACCTTATACATGGAACAATCTGCAAAAGGCCTTAAACTTGGCTGTTCAAAACCTTATTTAACTGACTATAAATGCTTTTAACTATGCTGTATTTTTAGCTTTTATTACTCTTCATTTAATTCTATTTTATACTTCCTTGTATTTATCTATTCTATTTTATGTACTCCATAGCATGCTTATCATCCTGTATTTTAACTTTTAGCTATCAGTCATTGTTGCTTCATTGCTAGCTGTTTGAAGCATTGTTCCACATCTTGATGCCACTCTGAACGATGATGCCTCCTCAGTGGTGTTTCCAGATAGAATAAACATCTGGAACATGTGATATGATCATAAATGTTGGGGTGATGGAGATGATCCGCCAGGTCAGGCCACTTTGTGGTCAGTCTGCAACATCGCCATCATCAGCTGACTCTACTATGAACGGCTCAAAGATGTTACCTGATGCCTTTCAGATAAAAAATCTTCTGTCTGTCTCTTTACACCTGCAGGCTTCCAGTCTTTGTCCAGATTTCAACCCTCTGAACAACCACCTCACACTTTAAAGTCCTGCTTTATTGATCTCTTTAAACACCAAACTAAGGAAGGAAACAGCGATCTCAACATCATTTCATGGGACCTTTAACCAACGTTTGGGTTGATCTTCCATTTGAGGATGACTCCTCAGGAACGCCTATCAGGTGACACTGCCCTCTCATCACAGGAGGCTATACATATATACAGTATTTATGTGCATTACCTGTCTACATCCTTTTCATTCCCATACATTTACTGCATGACTGCACAACCTGTGTGCATAAGAGTTTAGTTATTTATCACAGCGGTACACCTGTCACTAAATTGGATTTTTTGATATTTTAACTCTTAGATTCTCATCTTTGTTTGCGTGATTTTCATTTGTGAAGAAGAATTTTTCCACTGCCATTTCCTGCTTCTCTGCAGCTGTCGTGCACATGGCTAATTAAGAACTTAAACACATCTTCACAGCCAATCACTGCACACTCTATAAAGAGAGAAGATGTGCACGTTCACGTCTCTGCACACAAGTGTTGCTTTAAACAATCCCGGTGCACAAAGCTGTAACTGCTACAATAATAAAATATGTCTGGCTAACTAGAGAGCCGACAGAAAGGAGGTAATACTGTATACCACCATGCTAAAACTACCAGAGCAATAAAACTCTGTCTCGTACGTTGTTGGGTTAATTACAGCATATTTCCACTCAGAGTCACTGGACCTCCGTCAGCATACATCAGGCTGAAGGGAAGGGAACGTCTTGGACAGGCAGCACTCCATCACAGCCAGTCTTAACAGACAGTTTGCCTCCTCACTCCACCTGAAAGAAAGAGAGCTTCTCACTGACTGTGCCAAGACCCGAGAGCATTTTTAGAAAGAGAAGACTGAGAACAAGCCTGTATTGTGCGGGTTCTCGTTGTAAGGGATGAAAGAGGAGACGCAACAAGTATGTGAAGCATTAAAAGTATTCAGTCGGGTGAATGGTGAAGGGACAGAGGGCAGCGAGGCCCAGCTGTAACCCAGACTGGGCAGCCGGACACTGAGGTCGAGGGGGAGGTCAGGTGGGTCATTTTGCCGTTGGAGTGACACCTTACATGGCCCAGCTGACCATTATAAAGAACTGTGGAGGAGCCAGGAGCTTGGAGACCTTTTTCACAGTGGATGCTCAACAGGGCTCCAGGCTGAGACGACCTGTCAGGACACTGTGTAAAACATTAATAAACAGGATGTGATCACCTGCTAATCCAGTTCGACATACGCACAACTGAAAACAGTATAAAGACAATATATCTAATGTCTGACCTCATCAGCGTCATTGAGTTTTGTAAATGTCTGCTTATTCTGAATCTGATGCAGCAACACATTTCAAACAAGTTGGGACAGGAGCAACTAAAGACTGGGAAAGATGTGGAACGCTCCAAAAACACCTGTTTGGAACATTCCACAGGTAAACAGGTTGATTCGAAACAGGTGATAGTATCATGATTGGGTATGAAAGGAGCATCCTGGAAAGGCTCAGTGGTTCACAAGCGAGGATGGGGTGAGGTTCACCACTTTGTGAACACATGATTGGATAAAGGATGTTACTACACGGGCTCAGGAACACTTTGTAAAACCGTTAAACAGTTCATCTGTTAATGATCGCATTTAAACTTTTTTGGGAATCAAAGCTGTATAACAACATAATAGAGAAGAAAAAATGCTTCTTTCATAAATAAAATAGGGTAAATTATTTACTCAGCATTACAATACATGAACATGTGATCAAAGCTAACAATAGCTACAGTGTAACGCATGATGAAGAGGAGGTTGGGGTGGTGGGAGCTGCAGCAGCATGTGGCATGAGTGAAATAGCAGCGTAAAGACTGTCAGAACTGTCAGATATAATGGCTGCCCTGTGCACCCCCGTGATTAACCGTTAGCAGCAGATTACCTGAAGCAAGCGTGATTTCAGTGGTCAGCCTGAAGTAACAAAATGCTCCATTTAAAATGATTCTAACGCCAATACACACAGGAAAGCATTTTTAGAGACCAGCAATCTATATAATGAACTATAATCTGGTTTAAAGCACTTAAGAGGTAACATGTTTCAGGTATAATTTAAGATGAACTGACTGTGTTACTGCTGTGTGTGTGGGACGGGTAAACAAAAATACAGACTGGAAGTACAATATATATCCAGGTTTGGGTTAAGGTTAAAACCTCACTTCACACAGAGGGCTGCCATCAGGTTTGGGCATCAGCTTGGATATCAAGCACTGATCTGATACCAGTGTTTAATCAATGAGCTGTATGCCTCACTGTGTGGAGGAGACTGGATTCACTGTTTTATGTGTGAGGCAGCATCAGGCTTGACTTCAACACTGCTTTCCTGACTTTGTTAAACAAAATGTAGCAAATAAATACATAGATAGAAATGTCAGCATCGGCGCATCTCTACAGTTTACCCTCATTGGTGAAACAATCCTTAAAATAATGTGTTTAGCTTGTAAGGTTCACCTCCACCTATTCCATTTTATTGTATGCGAGCTCCTCAGCCAACATCAGATGAGGTCTGTGCTGCTTCTGACTGGGAATTGGGCTGATTTTGTGCCAGTGTGCTAGCTGGCTGACGTGTGCTGCTACTCCTGACACCTGAGTACAGCAGCTGAAATATCTACAAAGCTGGCGTCAGTGGCTGCAAGAAGTTGCACATTAACAGTGATTATTTTGGTGAAAGACAGCCGACGACACTTGGTTCAGATTAAATGACTCGATGCTACGTCTCGTGTGCGTTGTGTGTTCTAACGCTGTATTTGTTTAGATAGTTTATCTTATTTTCTTTTGTTTCTATACTTGAGTACATAACATAACATTTTGGATTTTAATGTTATGTATATTATATGATGGCTTTATTATTATCATACTGTGTTGGATGCTGTCCTGCTGCTAACAACGTGTTTTGTGGCAATAAAGTTAACTCCAATCCGATTTTAAAAGGCACGCTGTCTCGGCTGACTTGTCCTGAACAGAACAGAATCTGCTTCCACAGATCAGTTGAGGCTCAGCTCGACTCTCTCAGACCCCGCTGACAGAGGGACTCCTCAGCCGGCCGAGGTCAGTGAGGAATGCACCGGGGGAGAGGGAGGGAATGTACCACAGGGGTGTTGAGGAAGGGGGTGGGGTGGCAGCAGAGGAAACACAGAGGGGGGAAACAGAGGGGTCTTTTGTGAGACAGGAAGCCGCTGAGACCAGGGCCCTCTCTCTGGGTACAGTAGTGGAGCAGAGAGAACCCTGGGATACGAGAAAGATGTGACCGAGGGGATGAAGACGACGTTAACTGAGGAAGGAGCGAAGAAGACACCTGGGAGGTGGTGGTGAGAGGGCTGAGTGACGGAACAAGATGCAAGATGGAGGATATGAATGAATGCGCTGTAGAGTTGGAAATGGTTATACAGAGTTCCCATGTTAGACGAGTGAGTGTACGAACCTTTCCGACACCTGGAAAATTATCCCAGTGGAGCGACTGTGTTAAACAGTCAGACTGGATATATGACAAGTTTAGAAATACAGTCAAGTGCAAGCTGAGAATATCACTGCAATAAAACACATCCAATCATCAAGCTTAAGCATCTGCTGCCTTCAGTATTAATAATGCTGGTGAAGTTACAGGTTGGACTCCATTAAGCCTGTTGGATAAACTCAGTCATTTGAAGCAATTTTGAAGAAATTTGGATCAGTTCAACAACTATGGTGCTGTGTTCATGAAATCATGAAAATGTGGGCATTTCCTATGCATCATTTGTTGGAAAAAAACTCACAGAACAAAAGATAATTAAAGAGTGGATTCATAAATGATATCAACGTAGTACAAGTGAGTGGATTGCAAGATTCAAGTGTTCAAAAATGAAACCAGACAGGTCTACTGAAGGCCTTCAGGGTAATATGAGCAACGGTGGCCTAGGAGAGGGCACCTGACTGGAAAGATGCCAATTTAATCCACACACTCGCAGGGGCAGGATGAATCTGGGTGGAGAAAGTGCAAGATCAGCGCCTGCCATTGCAAATGCAACTGAGGTGCCTTTGAGCAAGGGCCTCACCCACCAGCTGCTCCAACTGGAGCTGCTCCAGCAAATGTGACAGCGGTTACACTAGGCAGCTTCCATGTGAGAATAACTGTGTGAACAGGGCGGTCCTGAAACTTCCCCAGACAAATTAAATTAGAGAGAAGTATAAAAAAGAAGGAAATACATAGTGCAGAGAAAACGCAACAATGGAGGTCACAGTGAATACATCGTGGAGGAGCAGAGGAGAAGAAGGCGAAACCGGAAGGAGAGAGGGTGGAGGAGAACAGAATCGGGACCCTGTGAGGTTTTGAGGCTCGGTCGTCCCGAGGATGGAAGCACAAAAGATCAAAAAGGAGAAAAACAAATGATTGATTTCCAAAACATGAGATTCAGTGTTTGTACACAGACACAGCAGCCGGTTAATGAGGTCAGGGAAAACCAGCAATAAAAACAATCTGAGCTGTTGTGGCCATGAGCTCATTCCGGTCTGTCTGTCCTCTGACGAGCCATCAAAGAGCTTTTCATCTCAGCCATTAAAGTACGAGCAAAACATGCACATGCCAGGCGGCAGGATAAATAACTGTGATGCTGCAGAATGAAAATACGACCCTCCCTCTTCCTTTTTCTCTCTTCTTCTGCCCCCTCCTCCTCTCCATCCACCGGTTTCCCCTCACGGACACATTTCCACCCTCTCACGTTCGCCCCTGGCACGCAGACAACAGCTCGTTAATCCTCCCACACGCAGACTGCCCAGGCTCTCTTGTTCATGACAGTGAAATTAACGGGAGGCGCTTTTCCGGGTGAAATATTTCACCCCATCCATGTTCACGGCTCACACAGGCATCTCGTGCATGTTTTACATGGTTAAATTCAAAGCTCCACAGACTTTTTCTGAATTAAATTAGAATTTTTGAGGAGCTGTTGTGAAATTCCTCTAATCCACATCATTCAAAGTTGAAGCTCAATTCCCAATCAGTTGCACGGCTGGATGACGGCGGGTCTAACGGTGCAAAGAAATGTGCAGTCTATGCATCATAACTGCAAATAAACAAACTTTTTAATGCAGACTTTTCTTATTCTTTTGCTTGCGTCAGTTCATCAGGCTCTTCTTGAACTCACAACAAGTTGCCCACATGGTTCATGGTGTTCCTCAGTGTAATATTATGGGGACTCTTCACATCTTTGGTGTTTGGGTGCACTAAAGTGTACATGCAAAGTGTCACAGCACAGTGCAAGGAGGCACACTCAGCTACTTGATCTGGAATAGACAAGACATATCTGATGTACTTATGAGACAATGTTTTCATCTGGTTTATGATTCAGGCCTTATTTAATGTAAAAAGTGCAGAATTCACCACAAAATGCATCAGTTGTGTTTCCAGTTTTTGGAACACATGATTCCATCCTCAGCTGTGAGTGGCATCATGATGAGGTTTCAGCACATCTCTCAGCCCGACATATTTTTATCTGACATGTTCCCTTGATTAGAAAGCAAGACATACCGCCCTGAAATGTAGAATTATACACTTTTTGTGGGACCCAGTCTCAGTTTCACCCAGATTTAGCTCTGCTCAGGAGGCGCTCTCAGTCATCTAAGTGTACCCTGGCACAGATCTGGACTGTGCATACCCAAAACCTAGCATATCATTACAGCTGAAGGAACATGGAGACCATGGCTGACCGATAATTTGGCTTTGCTGAATGTTGTCACTCGTCATTCCAAAGTTTCTCCCCATCCCAACAGTCTGGACCTTACAGAGACAACAAGCTGTACAATGCTGCTTCTTTATGGCATAAAAAGATAAATAAACTGTAGAGACATGGCTTCACATACAGCTGATAAAAAATGTGTTTACTGTCACAGAATGTCAGAGCAAAGTGTCATTTCTGTGACACTTTGCTCTGACATACAAGTAAACATGCAAATGCTGTCTTTAATTTATCTCTATAAACCCTTAGAGCTGCTAACGGTGGACGGTTGTAATCAGCAAGCTAAATGTTGTTTTTAACTTAAGCTGTCTGACTGCTGTCAGCATTTATAACCGGCATCTTTAATCTAGATTTCTTTTTGGGGGGTAGAAATTCCAGCTAAATAAATTACTCCTAATAATCAATATTATGCTAATTACTCATTAATATGACTTTATAAAGCATAATAAGTATGTGGATGTAGCATAAAAGGCATGAAAGAGGATAAAATGACTTGATTCAATGATAGTTCTGTTTTGCACAGTCAAGGAAAATTATGCAACCCAGAAGTTCAGAGGGTAGATTATAGTATTTGTTTTACTGTGTAGGTCAACCTGAGGCAAGCACACCTGACATCTTGCCCTGCTGTTTGGTATTTGCTCTGTCTAGTGAATAGACAAGTTCAATAAAGCTCTGTCTGCCTCAGGCGTGTGCGTGAACGCGATGTGTGGGGTATTTCCACCACACAGGATCCACCAGAGCGTTGCTGGCAAGTGACTTCAAACACGACTTGTTCCTTCGATGCACAGCGGCAACATTCACCTGGTGAAAACTGACTGTGTGAAGAAGAAATTAAGAGCAATCTGACCCTCGGTATAAAGGCGTCTTTCTGCAGCGCTCAGGGAGGAGGGAGTGGGGTGAGAAAAAGGAGGGAGAGAGGGGAAGAGTTTGAGCCAGGAGGAGACTGGGGAGAGAGGAGGGCAGGAAAGACACTGAGACTGACAGAAAAGATGGAGGGAGACAGACTGAAGGAGAAGAGCGAGGAAAGGAGAGGAGGGAAATACAAGAAAGTGAGACAAGACTGTGATGAGGAGGAGAAAGTGATGAAGAGGTGGAAAGAGGGGAAAAGGCAGCAAGCTGGCAAGATGCTGAAGGGTCTGAGAAGTTTTAAGACAATTGATGAGTATAGTTAAAAGAGGGCAGTCAAACAGACCACTAGGTGCCTAAAATAAAAAGAGGGGTCAATGTCATGTCACTGCATCTAGTGATTCTGTATTAAAAGCAAAAGAGTCGACTTTAAGCAGAATAACTGTATGTTGAGGAAATCTTATTTTGAAATCCAGCATTTTCTGCACTGATCTTAATAAAACATTCACCTCAGCATGTTCGCAACAACCATCCTGAATCAGAACGGGCAACTTACTGTCTACTGCTTCATGATGTGAGGTTATCTGGTCTTCTCTCAATGTGATGCTGCTGACATGGCTGCAATGTGCTTCACGGTCCTGAACAGAAAACTCTTTGTGCCTGCTCCCTCTGCTGGCAGCTGCTGCTACTGCAGGAGCAGCTTCCACATTGGCACACTTGGCTCAGACATCTGCAACATGGAGAGTGATGCTTAACCTCCATCTCATTTGTCTTAGTCCACTTATTCACGTCAGGGGAACCAGAGGCAAGTTTTACAGCCTATTAAACTCTACAATAAATAATTCAGAGAGTTGGCAAAATTTCTCAAATGTGACCAGTTCTAAACTCCTTCTCAGAAACACACAAATTAGTGGCTAAAGGACTCTGGGAGATCTAGAACTAGGACTCTCAGACATCAACAAAAGAGCAAAAACATGCTCTAACTACTTCTGTGTCGGTGTGATTTTCAGTAAAACAACATGCACAAACATATCAATGGTGTGTCTAATTCTAGAACTCTAAAAACTGGCCTGACAGGTTTTAAATACAACATAAATAAATATATTTGAGCGTACAGATCGTAGAATAGAGTGATTTCAGTTTTTTTTCCAGGAACTTAAGGCCTGTGCATCATTTCAGGCCTTGACCAGTGAGCTAAGCTGTGCAAGGGCTTTACAGTCCGGCTGCTGTGGGCCAGGACGAAGGAGAGCTACACCGGATTATGATCTGGACAGACTGTCATGGACGAGGGAGGAGGCAGAGCGAAGGAGGTGGGAGGAGTGATGTAGAAATAGAGAGAGAGAGAGAGAGAGAGAGAGAGCGCCACTAACTAGATGGTCACACAGATACAAACACATTCCTATCTTTCTTAACATTTAAAAATGCGGCTGGGGGAATAGAGCCACCAGTGCCGGGTGAGATGTACCTATAAAAATGTTGTGATCTCAACTCTGGTGCTTCTTTATTGGCCAAGGTGCATAAAGGGCGCTGGGCGGCAGTGAGGGAGGAGGAGGGAGAAGGTGGAGAGAGAGGAGGCCACGGTTGTTGAAAGTTGGACGGGACAAGAGGTTGGTGCTCCCTCTAGAGGTTGAAAGATGGGAGTGCGGTGCCAGCGGTCGCCCGGGGCCCTGGGGTCCTGCTGGACTGAGGAGCATACCATCATTTCTCCAGGACACAGTGGGAGCCGAGTTGGGACGTTCCATTTCATGGACAGTGAGTGGGTGTTTGATGTGGTGCCTATAGTTAACGAGTACACGCTCGTAATGTACAGAATCTGTAAAGCGTGCAGCTGCTGTAATTGAAAGTCATTTACATTCACATTGAGCAATATCTGAAATGATTTGGGACAACTTCACAACTTTGTTCAGTAAGAAATAATAAATGAAAAACACATCACGTACAGTATTAAAACCTTTACTCGGACATGATACAACAAACAGAAACAAGATTCAGAATTAATGACTGAAAAAATTATTCATATTTTTTGTCTTCTTTCAATCCCCGAAGCACACAATAGTCAATCAGCTCCACATGTACGATGGAATAGGATACAAACAGGACAAAGAACAGACGCGAGAGAAAGAGAGAAAAATTAAAAATAAGAGTGACAGATTCCATTCTGATTCTGACAGTTCTTGTTTAATACTTTGTAATAAACAAAAGATGAAGAGCACAGTTGGAGAAAGGGGAGACAGGAAACCAGACAAAGAAACAGTGTGTGGATTTTTATGGTGAAGAGTAAACAATTAAGGAAGATTCTAGATCTACTGGAAAAAAGGTTTTCTGTTTTTCTTCTCGATCGACACACGAACACCTGATCAGAGTTCTGTAAGTCCCTGCCCGTCTTTTCTTCCCTCCTCCTCTCTCTGACCTTCACAAGTCCGCCGACCTTAAACACCAACAACCTCCTCGTTAAAGAGAGCAATCATAATCGGCTGATCCCTCCCATCAAGTTCATTCAATGTAAGCAGATCCTGCTCAGAGGTGTCTCCTGCAAACCAGCCCTGTGGATCCGAGTGGCCTTTGAGCTGCGCGTCTACGACTAGAGCCACAGCTTCTCCCTGATAATCTAAAACAGATTCTGAAGGTTTAGTTTTTATTGCTGGTAAAATCCAGCTTCAGCCACGTATGACTCCAACACAGTGAACAGGTTGCAGTGGACCCAGTTGCAGAAAACACCCAACCAAATGCAACTGAAGAAGAGCCGGTCCATCATTCCTTATTTGCATTTCACTCATATATGCATTTCCCTGCATCTTGGAAACCAAAGCAGGCGTTTTCAGGCTGGGGGACCCTATAAAAAGCACCAATGCACAGCTTGAGCACCGAGAGGGGACCACACACTGGTCTACTTCTCTCAAGTGACCAGTCCTCCCCTCTCCACACGAGCTGTCATTCCATTCCTATTAGGGCCCCTCTTTAGTATGCACTACACAGGCCGAGGTTAGCGCACACTCTTTAGTGCGCTGCACAATAATCACAACATACATGAAAAACAAGCACTGGGGACTGAGTGGCCCTGCATTTAAAACGGCCACATCCGCAAACAGCTTGGCAGTGATAAATAAACCAGTGAGGGTGGTGGTTTCAAGGCTGCATAGCACACACTGCCTCATTGATCATAACGGGATGGGCCTTGGCTCCAGGGGGCCTGTGTCAATAGGTAAAAATGCCGCCCTGATATCTTATCTATATATGACGATCAACTCTTCAGTCACAGCCTGTGATCCATTTCAAAAAAAGCATTTTTTAATCAATGTCTTTACTTTCAGAAAAGTGAGTACTTTTAAAATGTAACAAAGATGGCGACAACAATACTGCTACACAGTCAAAAGGTCACAGCATGCGTCTGCCTTGAGTGCACACGGTTGCAACGACAAACATTTGTGGGCAGTGCGGTGCGATCCAGCAGATCGACGCTGCTCTGCCGTCAAGTAAAGTAAGCAAAGAGGGACACACGGCACTGAATCCCTTCCTTACAGCTCTCCAATGCTTGTCCCACGAAAAGCTTCACATCCTTTTCAAACAGTCCAAGAATCATAGGTTTATTTTACAAGTCCATTCCAATGCCAAGCCCAGTCATTTTCAGCCCACGTAAGTGAGTGAATAAGCGTTTGTTAAGCTGAAAGTAAAGCAGTGGAGACAGGGCGAAGTGAAGGAAGGGAGGAGGCTGGGTTGTGTTGATAAAGCATCAGGTCAACAAGCCAGTGAATCACCCCTCCTGCTTGGTTCCTTTTCCTCTGTGCATCCTTTCATTATTTTGCTCAACAAACCAATTTAACAGCGCTCAGCACATCACAGCCAAAGCTATAGGATCTGCCAGTCAAAAGGCGTAGCTGCAGACAGATTCCATACACACGTGCATTAAACCATACACATGTGGCCACATATTCCCTATAACAAACGCTAAAAAAAACTGAAATACCCAACCGCGGGCTCTCGCTAAAACAGTCTGCCTGGTCAGCACAGCTTAAAGTGGCTTAGCATACAGAACCTGCACTGACTGTACAGCTTTTTTATTCTGTTTATTCAGTTTACTCTGTTCATCATCCTCTAAATGACCTAAGCTCATAGCAAAATGTAAAGAAACACAGAAATGGCATAGCAAAACTTAAATGCATTGCTGTTATGTGAAGGGATGGGAATTCTTAATGATTTCACTGTCAATTAATAGTAACTTATGTAACAGACGAAGCCAAAACTGATGAACGCCAGAAATGCAATGCACATATTGCATGACAGTTGTTTAACAATGTCATCACAATATGAATATACGACTTGCATATTTTGACTTTTTGATGATGATGAAAGACTGGCGTTTGCTCAGTCAGCTCTATATGTGACTACTATTCTTAATGCAAACTGGTGGATCCTCCAGCTCTCCACTGATCATTCCCATCCCCAACCATGAACGTGACGCAGTGGCAGCCAGCTTTAAGATTCAACAGAGGAAGCTCTGAAAATAAGGTCCTGCGGAGAAAGTTGCTGAGACGTCAGACAATTAGATGATGAGATTATTGACAAAAGCACCTCAGCGTACTCTCTGAGGGACACAAACACAAACACAAAGTTCATTCCACAGCCCAACTGTCTAAGGATGGCTGAGCTCTAATCCAGATCAAAGATCTCAAAGCCTGGTGGCCACAAAATCCTTTTCACTCAAGTCTCAAGACTGCTAGTATTAGCTCATCTGAAGCAACTCAAGCCACTAAAGCACTGACACCATACCACAGCATACACAGTCCAAGAATGGTAGCAGATGTTGGTGCTTGTCACCTAAATCACGAGCTTGCCACCACCTTGTTTTTCTTTGCCAACAAACATCAAAATGACGAAGCAGTGGTGCACGAGGGGCTGACGTTTCTCTGCATGGAGTAAATTAATAGACATCTGGAGACCACTTTGTCGGCTTGGCCATACTGTACGCATATATCCGTATGCATGGATAGAGAAAAACTGAAACAACACCAAACTCTAAGGTTAGACCAACTTACTGACATGTTAAACAAAACCACCTGTCTTACAGGTCATCTAACTGCCAGCCTCCAAGTCCACATCACATGGGGGAGGCCAAGGATCCTCTTTGAGAAGAAGTATTTGGACTATCTGCAGGGCAGGAAGCTCATTGCTCATTCTGGTCAAAGCAGCTGGTGGACCCCAAAATTCAACAGCTACTTTCATTGCTTCCACCAGCCAAACTGCTTCCTCAAATACAAAATACACTGGCTGTGTCTGGTAGAGTAAAGACCTATCAGCCACAGTCGAAATGTACAAGCGCTCCGCTGGTGTTCTTATTCCAAAGTTAGGAGTCTGCGATTAAGTGAGGGGTTGTGAAATAACAAAAAGAAAAAAAAAACTACGACTAAGAGGGAAAACTATGTTTGAAGCAGACCAGTTCAAAGAGTGGAGAATGGCTTTCTGATTTGTCTGTTCTTGCATACTGTGTTTGCATTGATGAAAATGTGCAAGTCTTAAACTGAAAGACCATGTTAGTTATTTAGCACCTGGTAGAGGACAGCCGTGCCTCTTCCCTGTAGAATGATACTGCAAAATGCACGTGTCTAATTTCTATTAAATGTGGCGACTAATAAGAAGGCTAAATATACCTTAGAACGCCAACACTCTTTTAAATACTTAAAAAATGGTCAGAAATCTTTCCGTGTACCCCGGTACTGCTCATCTTTGAGCATGTGCAGACGGTTTAGTTCATAGTTTACTGTATATATCTCCTGATCATGTGGTAGCTGCATTTGACTTTTCACTGCAATGCTCAGATTCAGTTGCCCACAAATTTCAATCACAGTAAATGTCAAGTGCCATTATCAATGAAATCCAGCCAATCAATTACCAAGAACAACAGGAAACATTGGCAGAAGTTGGTGCAAAAGCAGCGGTGAGGTGTGGTTTGGCCCTGGGCTCAATAACAATTTCATGGTGATGTCGGTACAAGTCTAATGTGGAGTCAACAGAAAAAAATAGAGCTTTTGGATTTGTTTGTTGGAGCCACATGTTTCACATTCACAAGAGTGTGAACAGGCCTTTGTTTTCTGCAAGACTTCTCTGTTGTTTTTTAATTATTTACATCTACTGTACAAAAGTGGCAAGCACTGAGCCAATAAACACTGAATAACGCTTCCAAAGCAGCAGGTAGTAGGTGTAGGATTTCCATTATATAGCACTAACTTATTTCATTATTGCCATAAAGTAACATGACACACCAGAGGTCTTTAGTAATTCCAAACTGGTGCATTGTTTACCAATCTATATCCACAGCCGGGGATCCATCCACGAGCAGTGGGCAGTTAAAGGAAGTTTGATACTGACTGACTGCCAGGAGAAATTAAACGGTCAATAGTCAATCAAGAATAACAGACTTTCAGCTGGACTGGTTGTTAGGACAAACTAACATATTTAATACCAGCCAACATTTTCAACAATTTGTCTAGTTAGTGCTAATTTGCAAACCTGGCTATCATCTGTACAGGAAGTGGCCAATTATTTATCAAGTTCTGCAACAAATGATCACATCTGTTTTGACAATGATGCAATAATGAGAAAACCCTACACGTAGCACCTTCAAGGTCATCTTAGGTGTCTGAGAACAGATGGTCATTTCTAGGAAACAGGAACATCTACACAGTTACAACTCACAAAAGTGCATAAATGACCACCAGCAAAGGGAGGAATTGGGGGAACGGGGAGGAATTGGGGGGATGGGAAGTAAAAGACTAACAAATACAATTTTGTCTTGCATGAAGCTGTACTTCCTGTGAGCCTCAAGCTGTTTAAAATGCCAACCAACTGCCAAAGTAGAGAAAAGGATAAAATCAAAACTAGGAAAAAAAAATTCAAGTCATTCTTCTTGTCTTACAAAGCCCGCTGTGCGCATCAGAGTGGGAGGGACAAAGTTTGTCAGTTCAACAAAGTGCTCCCACCCCCCTTTTCCTGGATTTCAATGCCTTGGAAAAAGCTCTCATTTCATGAGTACAGTACTTCAAAATAGAAACTCAAACAAGTTTCAGCATGAATATTCAAAAAAGCATAAAATATTTCAATGTTTACAAGATTGGATGAACTCACTGGGAGGGTGTGTCTGCCTGTCCACTATAGAACACCTCCTGACCAATAAGAAGTGAATTTGTTTGATGGTGGACAGTTGATTGAAATGCTACGCACCTGATTTTAAGCTAAAACCATACATGAATAACTAACCGGCTAGTGATGATATAATATACAGAGGTGGAGCTAGCAGTGTAACTAAGTAACCCAAGTAAAAACAGGGGAAGTATACCAGTTACGCCGAAGCAGAAACCCACTGTGAGATGAAGATGTGAAAACTGAAAGCTAACTTAAAATTAAGACATTTACTGTATATGCGTGATAAAAGGGAGATTCTTGAATTGTAACCCCCTATGGTGGAAAACTGAATATGGGAAAAGATGGTGAAAATGTGTGTATGTGTATTAGCATATTGTTCATTCAGAGCCGTATTATCTGTGTATTAGTTATGCTGTATGTCAAGTCATGTCTGCATGTTAAGATCTGCATGTGCGTGTGTGAAGGTAATTAGCCGGTGACATTGTATATGTGTGTTTTTTTTGTGTGTGTGTGTATGTGTGTGTACAAGTGTAAGCCGGTACATTAAAACCAGCAGGTGCTGCAGTTAAGTGAGGCCCAATGAGATGAGCCAACGACCCAACATGGGGTAACGTGTTGGTAATCCTGGTGTACATCGGATCCTGACCGGACCGAACCTGGCTCCTCTAGGTGAGCTGGTGAGGCGCTTCTAGCATCTCCATCAGGAAGGTGTCGATGGGCGTGTCACCAATCAGTTTAAAGAAGAACAGGTGCTCCAGGCACTTTAGACCAATGGAGCGCAGTGCTGGGAGCCGGAGGAGGAGCTTTGCAAACCTGAAAACAGGGGGAAGGATGAGAAAGACAGTAGAGTGAGAAATGAGCACAGATCAATTGTGTCAACTGAAAAAAATACTTCCGAGCTGCATGAAGCAATAAAAGTATGTGAAAGTATATTACTTCAAATTGTTGTCAGAGGGCATTCTGGGAAATGCAGACATGCAACTTGCTAGAGTGAAACTAACTGCAGTTTGGATACATCATAAAATGCACTCCTAAGCATCAGCTAATACATGGCATCACCCCAGTATTGCCCAGTATTTATTCCTTAAAATAAAAATATGAAAGACTAAATGACACAATTTTAAATCTATGTAGGTGTATCTTGCCAGATGAGTGACAGTTGAGTGACATTTGTTTTTCTACTTCTTCTGACAGCTTTATTTAAGCAAATACAAGCACTAGCATGGCAACAATCACTCAATCAGACATGGTGGAGGTTCTTCATGTTAACAAAATCCTTCATGCATGCAGCAGCATTATGTACGACCTGCAACAGTATGTCAGAATTATGTCATTTTATCAAGAGTCCAGTGTGTTGAGTGACCAACCCTTAAATGCAGATTTGAGCATTAACAGAAAGGACCTTCTGAGTGTCACTCTTGTTGGTGGAAACCACTGCATCACATCCAGCCTTCAACCAGCTGCTCAGTGCTGCACTGACATGTTAAAGTTCCTGAGCTGAATATGATCGAACTGTGTCTGAGCAGCAGTGCCACCCATCACAACCAACGACCTCACCTCTTGCTGTTCAGCATGCCTGTGTGTTACAGCCTACCTGCCCTGCTGATCGGGGTATTTCTGTTTGCAGTAAGCCTCGAGAGACGCGTACACCCTCTCTCTCAGGAGCTCCACCTCACTGGGGTTGGACAAACCCTTGGCATCTTCAGGTAAAAACAGACATTTACATTATTGCTATACTAGAATGAAGCACATTTTATTCCGGACATTTCGACATTTTTCAACCTTCCACCTGTCTGGGTACCTGGGTTAAAGAGGATGATGGCTCGAAGGCAGCCCAGCTCTGTCTTGTCCATTTGCATGTCTCTCATCTTGCTTACAAGCTCTGTCAAAACCCTGCAGAGAGGAGAGGAGAGGAGAGGAGAGGAGAGGAAGTACAGGGAGAAATCCCAGTTGGAGACAGGAGGACAATGCCAGATTAGAAAAGAGAAGAAGAAGCAAGGAAAAGGATGGGAGAAGAAGAAGACAAGAAAGTAAGAGAGCAGGAAAGCAATAAAAACAAGAGAAAGAAAGAGAGGCAGTAAGAGAGTAAGAACAATAGAGAAGGACCAGACTCCACAATCATATTGTTGTTTATGTATTCTTCTCAATATATTGACTTTATATCCAAACTACTTAGTGCATGGCTGAACTGCTGGTTCTGCAGGGCAAGAAAAAACACTAGTTAAAACTGGTCAGGGTGGCAAACTGCTGCCACCAAATGGTGGTTAGTTCTGGCTGTGGCTGATTCCATTTTTTGTTTTTTATTTTTATTTTTATGGATTCAGTGGTGGCTTGTCTTTGTTGTCCGTAGAATTAATTACACTAGCAAATATATGGAAGTTGTTCTAAGTGTTGCGGAAGGATCTTTTCCCACATGGTCACATGGTCGTTATGTTGTCTTTCCCTCATCCGATGACTTTAAGGAGGTGCAAATATATGGCACACAGGGTTCAGTGGCTAAACGTGTTTTAATTCTAGAAGGCCTACCCCCCCCACACACACACACTCACACATATTTTAGACAAATATTCCCACTTACAGAAGAAATAAAGACACCAAATTCGTAGGCTTTTGGTAACATTTAATGCCTTGTTAAACATAATTCAAAGATTCAAGACTGGCTCATTTTAGGGTGGGTTCTCTACCCACATGCATCTCTAACTAGTTGTTTTACTTGCATGCATTGACGCATGAATCAAGAGAAGGCCAGAGCGAATGCATAATGACTGTGGACGCTACACTTTTTATTTTAAATGTTGTCCATTCATTCAGAAAAAATCCTTCACAAATCTTGGAACCTAAGGAATGAAGACTGGTGTCCTGTAAGTCAAGAACAATGCATGCAAGCAGTAGAAACAAAACCTAAACATGGCAAAAACAGAAGAAATATAAACTTGTCCAAACAACTTACCAACATATAAATATGATTTCAACCAAAGAGAAATGTAATGTTTCATTAGATGTGTAGGGCAGTAATACGGAACGTCAGCAGGGACTGAAGAGGCTTGGTGTGCACCATAAGTGCATCTTTTCTAACTACTTCTGCTCTCCTGCCAGGAATTTATGACTTGGATGAAAGACGAGAGAACTATCCAGACCAGGGGGTGAGGGGAAATAAGTGATAGCCATTAAGGACATCTTTGCTACTCCATCATCAGGAATGGACATCTGCTTTTATTGATGTGGACTGATTTTATTAACAGACACCACCCAAGCCCAAAACACAGTCTTCTCATCACAAAGGAAGTATCACTGAAGAGGGCCAACAACACCTCCACAAGGCTCAACAGTAAATTAGGGCATGTAAAAACCCAACTGTATAAAACAGTGTCCTACACTGGAGTAATACAGTACACAACCATGTCCAAGTCCATGTCCAGGGTCAGCAGAAAAATATATTTTATCTTCCCAAAAAAGGTCGACCTGCAATAATTAAAATCAGTCTATAGTATATTGACACTATTTTCAGGGCTTTACCTTGCCGTCAGAGCCCTTCCACAAACTGCTGAAAGCCCGAACATGTGGCGTAATACAGTGTGAGGCACAGCTGCGCTTAGGCGTAGGAATATGGACGTTCTACAGTTGAGAAAGTGTAGTGCCAAAGAAAAGAGCTGTCTGACAGCAAAGTAGGTGACTGAAAATATTCTAAATACAGCATACACTTAAATTGATTTTGATTTTTCCAGGTGGATAAAATTTGTTTTGCTGCTGACCCTGTCCACAGCAGCACATTGCTTTGCTTCTGTGCCAGTACACCTTTCTGCCTCTCCAAACTGGGGGCATGCATAAGTATTTCATACAGTCCAACTACAAAAACCCAAACTTTAATGTCCTGGGAAAGCTAGCTTCACAAAGCCAGCCCACAAATTTTGATTAGCTCATTATGGTCTGGCACTGGGCAAAGAGCAGTACTGCTCTTTGTCATCATCATCTAAACCACACCCCTACAGTTCACTGAGCGATCGGGTCAAACGGTTCTCCGTGGATGTTGTTCAGAATAATATCCTGTGGTGAAAACCGGCTGGCTTCTGCAAAGCTTTGGAAAAGCCTATAAGCATCAACCTTTCAGCTCTGGTTCTGCGTTTTTTTTTTTCAAAGTTGACTCCAGAGGAGGGGTTTAAGAAAAGTGTTTGTGTAGTGGCGTAATTACCTGTCAAATATGGCCCCAACCTCGGCATTGTGCGCCCTGTGTATTCAATCACAATGTGTTATTACAATGTCATTACACAGTTACAGTGTTATTACAGAATTCTGTTGTTTTTCTGAGCCCTTCAGCTGTACAGTCAGTGCTAATATATGGTTTACAAACTACTTTCTGATACATCTAAAACTGTCGTAAAACAGTCTGCATGGGGATTGTTCACATTTCTCTTGTCTGGACTGTAAGTTTGTTTTATCTTGCACCTGCACCCAGACAGGTAAGGCACCACAATGCTCACACATATAAAAATAAGCAGACAGGAGGTTATGATAAATCTTATGAGCCAAGTGCATAACAGCAGAAAACCATTAGTACACATGAAAGTGTTCAGAAATGAAAAACCCTCAGCCTTTAATAGCTGCTCTCATCATGAAAACTTGAAGTCCAACTGAAATTAAAATGCATTTTTTGTGTGCTACAACACACAAATCCACTGCCCAGCATTCTCCTTTAAGGAAAAAATCAGAAACGGATGGGAGAAATTAATTTGTCTTCTGTTTTTATGATACCACCCAACAGATAGAATAGCATTCAGGTATAAGTCTATGTAGATGGAGCTCTAATTTCAATATATATATCACAATATATATATATCAAATCAAACACAATGCAATAATGCCAGAGTTCCACCATAAGCAGAGGAGACAGTCACACTGAGCCAGCGTGCTACACAAGAGCCACAGACACTTTGAACATTAGCTTTTCCTCCTTCTAATCTAAACTTACAAACATGAACACACATCTCGTTCTGCACCTTAGCTTGTTGAAGCAGTGACTAAACAAACATTAAAAAAGTGCACTGCTAACATGGGTTTGCAGGCTAGATAACTGATTAGCTGCTCAGCTGCAGCACATTAAACAGCATGCATATGTACCTGCAAATGTCACTTCAGTCCAGTTAGACGCTGATGTGGTTTTTACTCTTTAGTACCACTACAACACACTTTCTGCCCATGACATGTAGGCTACAAGTCTGCAACTTTGTCGATTTTGTATCTCGTTCCCTACAGTGTAACATCGACGCTCTGCTGCTGTCAATGAAACGCAGACACCAACGCATACTTCCAGCTGGCTGAGCGAGAAAGGAGCATTTCTGATATTCCCGCAAATAAAAAAACTAATAAAAACACTTTTAAAACACACAAAACATGTGACTAAATGTGATTTCAGTTGGACTTTAAGCAGGTTTCACTGAACTGAGCCGACTGTGTGAAAAATAGAGACTCAAAGTGCAAAATACAACATTTAAGAATACAAATCAACAACACAAACAACAAAACAGAAAAACAGAAATCAACAACTCATAAATCAACAAAGCAGAAAGCACAACATTTCAGAAAACACAACAAATCCGAAAAGAGAGGTGCCTACTATCGTTGTCTTTCTCATCATTGATTGGATGGCTAGTATGGAGACAAACCTACAAGTTATGCAAATAAGACACCTCGCTGCTTAGAAAGACAAAATAGTAGGTACCAATGCTTTCCAGTTTGTAGAATGTGAACTTTTCTGACATTTTGTGTTTTATCTTTTGTCAATATGTGTTGTGAAACCTCATGTTTTTCTGTTGTGCAGTTGTGTTTTATGCAAAGCTGTTGTATTTTTTGCTTTGTTCAGTTGCTTTGTTAGAGGTTGCTGTGTTTGCGCTACAGGTCCAATCTAATTAAAAGTCCACCTCAAGTAATGCTTGACCGACAAACTGACATAATATTTACAACCTCCTGTAAGAAATATGCTTCAGTAGCTTCAAACAGATGCTGGTGCAAAGCTGAAACAAAAGCCTGCTGCTGGAAGTGAGCAGTTCTGTGAGAGAATGAATAATTATCAGAGGAAAATCATTGAGCCATTTGCCATGAGCCCAGTTAGCTTGCTTTCGACCTGACTGGATTTCTAACAGTAATCCTTCATAACAAAAAACTGTGCAAGTAACAGTGAACTGACACGTTGTGATCTAGTTGGGGTCTTGCAGATTTGGAGGTTGTTTTTTTTCTTTGTCAGGTGATTATGTCTGACTGGAAGCACTAAAAATGTATTAAAACCTGCTGATGTAATATACCCCTGGATAGAGCTGTGCGATATGACCAAAATCTTACATCCCAATATGGGGCATTATAAATCCAGATAACAATACATATCACGATTTAGCACATTTTAATTAAATTCAATGAATAGTTAATACAGGATGAACACTTGAAACAGCCTATTTCTTATTACATTTTGAATTAAACATTCGACAAAATAAAAGGCACTAATTCAATTATTTTACTCCTTTTATTTAGAACCTTTGTGCAAACATTCAATTACGCCTGCTTGACATGCTTCTTATATGGGTGGTAAACAGATAGTGAGGAGGATAGTGGTGGGGGTATTGTTGGGTTTCTGGTCTAGACCTGCTATATGTGAAAAATGTCATGAGACAACTTTTGTTGTAGTTTGGTGATTTATAAATAAATAATAAATTGAACTGAATCTGTGTTTCAGCCTGCTGTTGGGACCAGTCCCAGTCAGACTTCTCATACCTAAACCACATCCATGTGACAGAGGTAGCCCCTCTTTTAGGTACAAGCTCCTCTTTTTGTGTTGGCTGGTCAAACTCCTTTTCCTGTTTGAAATTACCTTGTCTGTGCAACATTCATTCCCCTTCATGTTTGTTGTTGTTGCCTTCATTAAAATTTCCTACGTGCATCTGTGCCGTGTGGAAGAACGCTAAGTGTCATCCAAATGATGAAAAATATTGCTGTAAAGAGTCTGATTCGGTACACAACGATATCAATTATACAGCATAACATGAAAGGAAGGAGATTTCTCTCTATATCGCACAGCCCAACCGCTGGATAATGCAACAGCATCCCAGTATTCAGTCACAGAATAAGAAGTTTTCCATCTTAATCTAACAACATATTTTGTGTCAAAAAAACGGTAGAAATTGAGTTCTGTCATTATTTGTTTAATAAGAATTTCGGGATCTCAAACCAACAAGCTTGTTTTAAATGAAAATGTACATGACTCTGCATTGATAATGCACTTGGGGCAATCATACAGTAATCTCTAGAAAACACATAACCAATGTTTCTGTAATTTTACTTACATAGTTTACAATGTTGTGGCCTGAGATTCGATATATAGACTGGCAGTGATTGCTGTATGCCTGTTAGTTACACATAATTATAAGAATCGTGTGCATTTGGATCTAATGATCATGAAAAGATTGATTGATTGATTGCAAGACAACAAAGGTCTTTACATCAAGATGAGACCACAAAACAATTATTCTGTGGTCAGTGTAAAAGAAAATCTCACACCAAAATATTTACCCATGGCCTCTACAACATAATGTGCAACAGTGGGATGTAAATTATTACAAAAATGTATATTTAAGTATTTTAAAAGGGCAATTCTATCATACAGTATATTCTCATGTTAGTATTGTAGATTAGCCAGCCATTTTCACAATAAAATCTGCAATAGGTGCTATGCCACTGAGTGTGCGTGTGTGCGCACAAGCATGTCTATGGGTAAGCATTAGTCACCAGCCTCCCCAGCATGCGCTTTCACCCTACAGGCAGTACTAAAGAAGCAAAGTCTCTCAGCCAATCAGCCAATGCAGAACACAGCAGCTGCAGCCAACCAAATATGAGGACTCCATATCCTGAACTCTTACCCCAGTCACTAATCCAGCTAAACCTGAATAATACGTGTGTTTAGAATACAAAAAACAGCGAGTGTGAATCCATCAGGGCCACAGAAACACAAGCCAAGTGCTCTTTCTTTCTTTATGTAGCCGTCAGGACTGATGTCAGTCTACCGGGTGAAATCAAGAAGGGATTGTGGATTTCACCTGGCTTTTCGGAGTCAGTCTATTTCAGGCTAAGAGCAGGTGGTCCTAATACTGTGTAGAAGCAGATCTATTCTAGGTGGGAGTCCTACGCAGTTTGGATTTCAAACTGGAGAAGAAAAGCTTCTGAAAAAGCACTTTAATCACATAATGCTAAAACTCTCCAGTGACCACAATATTTTTTATGGTGGCATGTCCTCTCCAGTTGGGGGAACCACTCAAACCTCTGAATGTTCGTGGTATCTGTCAGAGCGATACTGTCTGTGCCTGTATGCATCTGTGTATTACCTGTCAAAGATGGCGCCAACACCTGCACTGTGAGCACTGTTCCTGTGGACATGCAAGCCGGTGGCCAATAAAATTCCGTCCTTCACCGAGATGGAGCGATGGGAGAACGATGCAATCAGGAGTTCATTCCAGCCTGTTGGTGTTGGAGTTGGTGTCTCAATATTTCAAGTGAATCAAAACGTTTTAATATTCTGCTGTTTTTTTATTTCTGAAGACCTAATATGACTGAATGTTCCTGGCCCTAATTCATCAAATTGAAGATCTCTCATGCTAAACCTGCTGTCATTGTTTTGTAATCATTAACAGACCCACAAGATCTGCCAGTTGAACCTGGAACTAAACGCATTTCTACATGGAACAAATTTATTGATCAAACCCTCTGAAACATTTCTCCTTTTCCACAGCTGTATGAGGCAATGTTAGTTGAAACATTTTGTTTTTGGGCAAAGGACACCAGATTTCCTGATAACACCAATTTAAAAAAAAAAACCCTGCACACTCTAATTCTAATTCAATTGCCCTGCAAAAAAGAAACCCCGTTTTTCTCAATAATGTTGGTCAGAGGTATGCTGATTTAAAACTACACTTGCTGGTGGTGTAAAGATTGGATCTGCATTATAATAACGGTGTTTAAAAGTGTCTAATGTGTAACAGTGTCTAATGTTTTGTGCACCCTGATTTACGTACGCAAGGGACACCAGGGAATATGAAGGAGTAGCACAACATTTTTTATATTTTTCAAAACTATAAGGACTAGAAGTACACCGATGTGCTCCCTGACGTTTGACTGCATTTGCATGACACAAAGAAGGTAAAGGCTAAGCACATGGGGGGCAAGGTAACTGCGAGGTGGAAGAGACAACCGGTCAATCAGCAGAATCACTTCAGACTCATTAAACCTTCTAGAGTCGGACTGAGAGCTTACCTGCACGTAGCAGGATGACCTGGTCGTCAAGGGGCAGCTCAGAGAAGTGAGGGATCCTCTTGGCCCACTCCACCAGGGTGAAGAGCTGCTTGTCTGCTGCCTGACAGATGTTGGTGACGGGGTCATTGGGCTAAAGAAAGCAGATTTAGATTTAATTAAATAAGTGCACTAAAAGTCACAGAACTATTCCATCAGCCTGTACAGATTCTGAAACTAATTCTGTAGTCCCCGAACAAATATAAGCTAAACCATATATTTGAAAAACATCTCAAACATTATCTCAGTTTGTGGTTTATATCCACCATCCAGGCTACTCACAGAGCTGCCGCCTGAGCTTCCATCTGCGTGAAGCTCCGTCTTCTGCTCCACAGCCATCTCCGCTTCCAAAATCTTCTCCACTGGCATCTCCTCATTCACCGCGCTAGTCGACTCCACCTCGCCGTCTCGTTCCTTGTTCCTCTGCCGCTCCTCTTGGACAGCTGCGGGACGGGGGATTGGGGCGGACAGAGGGGAGCACAGAAGAAAACAATGAAGGACAAGAAAGGGGAGGAAGGGAGAAATAGTAGGAAGAGCAGGCAGGAGAAAGTGTGGGTGGGAAGGAGGTCAAGGATGGAGAGGCAGGAAAGGTGGAAGAGGAAAGGAATGGACAAGGATAGAGAAGGAAAGGGTTTGGGCAGGCAGCCGATGGTAGAGAACATATGACATAATTAAAGACAAGAAGAAGAACACAGCATAAGATAGAGAATGAAAGGTGGTGGAAAAAAGTGACAGACAGATGTGCCACCAGACAACAGAATGGATAAAGTAAAAGACGTAGAATTGAAGATTAACACAATACATGTGGACAATGAACAGAAGTGAGGGAGACAGGTGTGGGTAGAGGTTGGCATACAAAAAGAAGCAAAAAGAACAGGGAAAGATAAAAGAGTAAGACCAAATTAATGAGAAAGATATGCAAAACAGTGGGAAAGAAAAGACACAGATATGTACAATTCATGATCAATTCAAAGTCTCTCATACTGTCTTGCATACTTTTAGGCCGTCTACCAAAGCACAAATGGACCATGTAAGACATAAAATTACTATTATTAATAACTAATTATGTTAAAGTGGCATTGAGTGGGGAATTAGAATTAAATGTAACATTGGCATCCTGAAATCAGGCTGTTTTGACCAGATTTGAGTTTTCATGTATTTCTTGTGTTAACAAGGTTTCTCTTAATCCTGTACCCAAACTAGATTTCTTGTTTTCATCAAGTTCAAGAAAAGAAATGCGGTTATTGCTGAAACACAACAGCAATCAGGTTTATTCAAACCCATGTAAATCTCATAAATACCACTGTATAATCACAGTGCTTGTTCTGTTTTGTTAAGGTTCTAAAGAAGTTGTCATGGAACCAAATATGGATAGATACCAAAGAAAAGTATTTTTGAATAAACATAATTAAAGTCATCAGGTTTAATTTGTTGCAAATCATTTGCAACAAAAAGTGTAAAAAGTCGACCACTCACAGACATTCGTACACAGACTGAGATTATGTGACTGGTTTGGTTCGTGAAGAACATCCCACCGTTAGGCCCTACGAACCTGGCTGCTTAGGTTGTATGTTTAAGATCACGGATTAGCTTCACTGTCTGAATCAAATAGGCTAAGAGTCCTACACTGTTCAACGAATACGAAGATGAACACCCTAAACCCTCCCAGCCGATAGCTGCAATTTTCTTGGGTTGTACTGAAAAAACAGTGTATCAATCGCTTTAACAAAGGATTTCATCACCATCAATCTCCATGGGTCACTGTGTTCTATATGATGCAGAAAAAGAAAAGGTGGCCAGACTTTTTGCAAAGTGGGCTCGTGATGGAAAGCTGCCCATTTGGAAGCCAATATTGGCTTGAAAAATCTGGGCGGGGAATTCAAAGAACACCTAACCTTCAAAGCGGATCAAAGCGTCCTAAAACAAGGAAATTAATGTTTCTGAACAGCAGTGGAACTACTCTGTGGCTGACTGTGGTAACTGTGACCTTACTGGGCAATGACAAGACTGTAAGTAACTTTACACTAAAGTAGAATGAAGATTAGGAGGAGTGTGCATACTCAGCAAACTTTCCCTGAATCTATAAAGGTTACAGAAAAAAACACGGGGGAGTGATTCAAGGCTGGCACTGGTCCACCTCTGAGCACTGGCAACAAACTATGGAAAAACATTTTAAAGTAGCTCCTTCTCATAGATAGGCAATGTAATAACTCTGCTACTCGCTCACTCATACAGACACAGACACACACCCCTCCCTCCCTCTTCTCCTTACATCTGTCGTTCATCTTGGCCACTACAGAAGGAGGGAGGGGGGGAGAGAGAGAACCAGAGGAAACAAAAAGAGGAAGAGAGGGGGAAAGGGGGTTAGTGTTTACAAGGCTGACCCACCCCCATCTCCCTCTCTACCACTCTGTACTCGGTCTTTCTATCCCGTGCTGTACAATTATTGCTGAAGCTGTCTGAGTAAAAATGCACAGGAAAAATATCAAAACTGACACCATCATTTCGTGATGCATTTACAGCTAATTATAGCTAGGCTAGGTATGAGACCTCATTTCAGTTATGCTCAAGATTTACAGGTTGGGGCATCTTATGAAAGAAGAATCTGCCACAGCAAGCAGCTGCCTTGAATGATCCTTTTTTCTGCGTTAGCTTAATACTCCATGACTACAGTGATCAATATAGTAACAACAGTGACCACACATCTCAGCAACTCAACATACATTTACTGAGTTCTGATTAAACTAAGCAGCATCATAAATGCTGGGAAGTTCAGTCCGAATCTAATATTCTCATATGAGAAATCGCAGTACTCAGCTAGCCCTTACCTACACTGTTCAACTCTAAGAGACTTCACAGCAGATAATCTCAGATTGACAGCATTAAAAATGGCTCTAAGGTGATTTTCTGTGTTAAGACACTTGTCCGACGCAGCATACAGATCAGCAGCAGTTTGTAAATGTGTTTCTTTTTTAATATAAAGCCCTTTAAGCATTACACGATTTGAAAAAAGTTCATCAGCAAGATCACTGCCACTAATATGATGAGGATATACTTTGAATTCATGGAGTTGTCAACTCATCCAATACCATAATAGTGATAGGAGCTTTCAAGTCTGACGTTTAGTTTCAGACAATTTGAGAACCTGGTTAGAACCATCACAGTTTAAAGCTGTTAATAAGACCAAACAGAGGAGTTTGTGGTATTCATCAGTACAAATCACTGGTGGCCACAAAACAAACACCTGATATAGTTGCCTGACACTTCCAGACTATGAGTTCACAAGGATTGTCTTAACATACCATTACACGGGTCCTACAGAATGTTTTTAACCTCCTTGGACTTTGTCATGGGTTCACTGCGGATGTAATGAAGAGTTTTGACACCAGAAAAAACTCCTAAATGTAAAAACAAAACAAAAAAACAAAAATGCAAAGGGGCAGTGGAATACCTTTATCAGACTCTATACAATTGATTGATATTTGATTATAGAACAGTGAGGGCTGCAGTATACACTAGTTTGGGGCAAGAGAAGGCTGCCATTTATCAACCGTATCTGCAGGGGCCTTTTTACAGGGAGACTCTTATTGACACATCCTGCATTGAAGTGCTGAGTTTGAACGAGGCAGCTGTTGAGGTGTTCAGCCAAAAGTGAAATTGGCAAAACTTTAGATTTTCTTTTGCTAAGCATGAGTAGAGGGTTCCTTATTAGTAGTGTCACTCCAACACACCAAATACGCCACTTTCAAAAAGCTTTCAGCTCCGGAAACGCAGAAATTAGCCCATCAATCAATATCATAATCGGCGAGTGCTACAAGAGTAGGAGCCTAACATATTTTTTTCTTTTTTTCCCGCTCAACTACTTTTTGATACTCTTGAAACCAGAGTGGGAGCAGACATCTCATAGTATGAGTTGCTCCGGGGCTAAATCTGTATCCTAACAAATACACCACAGCTTCTCCACTGCTTAGAGAGATGAAATGGCCTCATTTTTAGGGGTGATGAGCAGAAGGGGCTGAGAACCAGCCATGTACAGGTATCCTGAAGTGCCCCTGCTGGCTCACCTTCTCTCTTCATGCCCATGGCCAGGCACTTCTGGTAGCGGCAGTACTGGCAGCGGTTCCTCTGTCTCTTATCCACCATACAGTCTTTATTGTCCCGACAGGTGTAGGTCAGGTCTTTGCGTACAGTCCGCTTGAAGAAACCTTTACAGCCCTCACAGCTGTACACACCGTAGTGCTTACCTGGAGGGTGTGGGAGGGAAGACAGAAAAGAGGCAAGTAAGACAAGAGGGATGGCAATTTGTTTCAAGGCTGACATTTTACAGGATCTCAGAGCCTCTAAATTGTTTACGCTGTTTGGCACTAACTCAAATGCAAAGCAAAAAAACATAAGGGTTGTATTGAAGGTGTCTGGTCACCAGAGGATCTGTCTCCACAGATGGAACAAAGGCGTTTCTGGGAAAGCATCGGCCCTGGGCTGTGGGACGACAGCTGCTTCAAGCCCAACGGAGGTTTCACATCATCTGAGCTGCTCACTGCATGAAGCCCTGACATGGACACTGTTGAGTTGATCTGAAAGAACGACAGAGGAGAAGGCAAACACGATGAGGACAAGGTTTTTGTGCCTAAGCGCCTAATGGGGACAATTTTTGAAACTGGTCAGCCGGCAGCCATGAAACGAGCTGCAGTGTAATCCCTTCAGGTGTCTGTGCAGCGTCAATGTTCATCCACTAAAAGTGCTTGTTTTTGGCACTGACAGGCTCAGGTTGTTATTCTAAGTGTCTGAAAACATTATGGAAAGGAACCCCCCAGAGAAACACCTTTTTGTTACAGAGTAAGGTCCTTTTTGTTAACCAGAAACAGCTGCTCTCGCCAAACCCACCAGACTCCATTTAAGGAAACAGTCATTTTATTATTGCAAAACATTACATTCAAACGACAGAAATAAAACAAAACTCACCAAAACCGTCTTCACTGTTCCAACAACCACCACCAACTCTGCTTTGGTCAAAATAAACTCTTAATTCACCAAGTTAGATGTGAAAATATCGGGCGAGGAGCGAGAGGGAGGGCAAAGATCAGAGAGGGAGCGGTGAAAATAACATGGAGCCAGAATATTTTCACATCTAACTCAGGAATTATTTTCAGAGGATATTATGACCACAGAGACTTAAATCGGATTTTAACAGATTTTCTTGGTTAAAAAAAAAAGGTAATTACCAGATAACGGACAACCTCTTGTTACACATAAACTATGATTTATTTGATGTTTTATTGTAGTGCAATGGAAATTGGATTAACTGTCACTGCACTAAACCACAGAAACAAAGGTAAATCCGGACTTTGACAGAACAGGAAAGCCACAACATGAACAGCATGTTCAAATAATATCCCTTAGGTACAAAAGTCCTCCCTTACCTGTGGGCTGCTAATGGGGCCGTAACCCACTGATGGCGTGCCAGGTAGGCACGGTGAGCCCAGTGAAGAGCTGATGACAGAAAAGGGGGAGCCGATGCTACTGATGGGGCTGTTGACCCCGGTGGTGGTGATGGGAGGCAGGGAGGTCATGGAAGCCGCGGCTGAGGGAACCAGCGGAGGCGAGCGTTGGCCCGATGGAGGGGAGGACACAGACGAACTGTCTGGGCTACGGGAATCTGATGAGAAAGAGAAGATGGAGGATACACAAATAGCTAATATAATAAAAACAATGTAGCACAAAACAGCCTAAGCTTATTAATAGAGGTGATAAAGGTATTTTTCAGTGGGAGCATTTTAACTATTCCCATTTCCTGTTGTTTTTGCAACTGTGTATTTTATTTTTAAGAGGATAAACCTTTTTTGGCTCTGTGATTTGAATATGGTGGAATTCTGTCACCTTTTTGCTTCAGATTCATTGAATCATTTAGTAACAATAAAAAAACAAACAAACATATATATTGTTTTACACATTTTAACTATGTTTTCCCCCAGCACTGGGAACAAATGGCAAAGCATGTAAGGGGACATAGTGCTGATTTCACCATTCCTCCATCATCCCCTCTATTGCTTAAGACTTTTAAGATGCCAGTTGTTTTATCTATTTATTTTGTTTATGCTGTGGTTTGTATTTAATTGCCACTTTCTTCTGCAGCTGCGTGCTGCATTTTCACTGCTTCAGGCTGTGTACTTGGTTGTCGTCTGATCTAATCTATTTCTCTTACACTGGAAAGAAATTTAACAATCATATGCTCGCACAAATCACCTGCTGGGCCCACGGAGGCCAATGCTCCCACTACAATTTCTCAACAAACTCAACTAATTTAATGCATGTAGTCAAAAACAATATCTAAGAAAGGTGCAACTTCAGCTGTCATGAAGCACACCGAATAAGCCCTTACTGACTTCATGATAAACAGTGACATATGTGGACAAGCCTGTGTAGCTTTCCTGGGGTAGGAATAAAGGTTAAAATTCTACTAGTGCACCTTTACTACATGTTCTCATGTTATTTTAAGGTGCTTTGGGTAAAGGTAAGTAAACACCAGGCCAAACAGTGAACTCCATACTTTCTTTAGAGCGCAGCAACATTTTGGTAACAACCATGAGTAAGACAGTCACAGTAACAGACAGCAACATTACAATGCTGGTGTGTTTTAAATGATATAAAGAACAGCGGTGTGCTTATCTTCACACAGTTTGTTTCTTTAAATCTATTATAGTGTTCACTGTATATGCAATACACCTGTAATGCTGAAAAGAGGAAAAAGGAAACTGCATTTCAAATATCCACATTACATTGAAACTCACTTTGCTTAGGAGAAATGCTGAGGTGGTGATCTGGACAACTGACCCTGAATTAGTGCAAATGATTGTATGCTTTGGAAGACAGGTGATTATAAATCAGATGCAACACTGTTTAAAAAAAAATTCAATATTTTCTCATTTAAAAGAGTATTGGGTAAGTCTTTCATAGATCTGAATTTAAAACAGCCATTCTGACAAGTGTGTAAGCATAGTTTGTAAAGTTGTAGCTAATATCAACATTAGTTTCCAGATTCACTGTTTGCTGAACACTCATGTTGTTGCATTGCTGAAAACAAAATCAGTGCAGTTATATTCTCACCTCTACTGTCTCCCATGATGGTGGTGGGGGCAGAGGGGCTGGCTGGCAGCTACACACCGACGTGCTTCCGTCTCAAACAGCCCGCTATCAAACTCTAGACCGCGGACTCAGGCCCGGGCCGGAGTTGATTTGGGAAACCAAAAACGGGTCTGAAATTCCAGCACAAGAAAGAGCTCCGCATTAGATAACGGTGTGGCACCGAGACTGCTCATTTGGTCATTAAAATGAAAAACAAAACCAATATCACTCTGCCCATTGTAAGGTTAAGAGCTGTGTGTATGCTTGTTAATAGACGTATTTGTGTGCTTGGGGATTTTTTTGGCATTTAGATGTAATGCTACAGCAGGACATTGCAAAGCAGCCAGCTGCTCAGCTGATGCCAGGACAGTCTCGTCCTGATACAGTTTAAGGCAAAGACATTAGGTTGTTTAATGAGTAGTAACTTGTATATTGATACCAAACACTGTGTTATCTTGAATCAAATCAGCGAAAGCGTACTGTTTTAATATATAACGTGAGATAAAGCCCAGACGAATGGCAACAAACCACTGTTCTTGCAAGCTACCGTTAGCCATCGCTTTACGTTAGTTCGTAAACTGGCTAACATTACTAGCGAGCACTAAAAATGTCTATGCCTACGGTAAAGCTAAGTAGCTTATCTTAGCTACCCTCCTTCAATATGTATTAAACTGTTATTACATATCCTAGCATGACGTTTAAAGCAAACAGGTCTGACGTTACAAATCTTTTGACAGGACGCTATGTCTGGCGTTAAGTTGGCAAAACAAGCTAAGCGCTATAGCTAACTATGTTTAGCCACCTCGCCTAGCTAGCAAGCTAGTTAGCCCGAATGCATCGCAGCTAGAGAACAAGAACAACCCAGTTTAGCAATGGCGGTTCCACTTCTATCTCGTATCGTAGTCGCCAACTAGCAACGTGTTGTAAATATATTTAATGCAAATAAATACGGATTACTGACGGTTTAGCGGCACAGCTTCTTCGCATGAAAGATGTGGCGACTAGGCCCCGTGTGTGTGTGTGTCTGTTTCTCCCCCCACTTTGCCTCGTAGTCAACCCTCCCTCCCCCTGCAAGGATGAAAACATGATGATGGTGGAGAATTTGGCTTAGTGCTCCCTTACAGTTGAACATCGGCTCAGAATCACTGCAAAACACTAGAGCCTGGCTTCTTAAAGCAGGAGATGCGTTGTGTGGTCATGTTGCGCCTCACATGTCAGTGACTGAGGGAGACACATCCAGTGCAAGAGGTCAAGAGGTCAAGACAAGTTCAGCTCAGTATGTCGGTTGCTGCAAAGGTTATTGTCGGCCACTGGTGGGCCTGCTGTGTTGGAAAACAAACCGGTGTCACAATCAGCTTGCACTCCTGTAAATATGATCTCGTCATCGTCTATTTTCAAATAAATTATGCAAATATTTTTTCATGCTTACAGGAGCAGCAGACGTGCAGTCTAGACTGAGGTGGGATCCTTTGCAGCTGCAAAGGTAACAGCCTAATTATTCTTTGTTGCAATATTAATCATATCAAGTGTGTGAACAAGTTTTTCTCGTTTTTTTTATTGCTCTCAGCTCCAAGAACAATTTTCAGAGAGATAGAAATAGACAAAAAGCTAACAACAAAGGCAACAAAACTGAACATGATAGGTAAAAATAAACATAGACACACTATGTACATTCAATGGATAGAAATACATATGAAAGCAAAAATTAACAACAAAATGCAATGTCTATATAGGAGTTAAAAATGTTTCCTTATATAACAAACAGGAATACAATAGTGCAGGAGTCCAAGTAGTGCTGGAATAGATATTGAATGTTTAATGTCACAGATTACTTTATATACATGAAGTAGGTGGTTTGTACAGTATATGGAGTACATATGTACATATCTGTATACAGTATATACATCATGCTTGAAATTAAATTTAACAATGATGATGACATGCACATATTAAAAAAACTGTAATTTGTAGATACAGTGGATGTTTTAGTGTTACAGAGTTATTGTCCAGGGATTGTTTTCTGGCATTCTATAAAACATTTAACAGTGTACCAGAAATACTTTGGATTTGCAGTACAGTCACAAATGGTTTATTCTTACAACCCCGATTTAAAAAAAATCAATAAAATGCTAGTTGATGATTATAAGTACAGTAGCTAATTTACTTTTGACATACACTCAGATGAAATACAATATGTTCAATATTTTACCTCATCAACTTCATTGATTATTGTTGCTATATATATATATATATACCTTACTGAATTTATCATGCTGCATCTGAATGTTTTATGAAAAAAAATCACATGAATATATAGCAGCATAGTAGAGCTGAGATGTATATTAAGCATACTGATGATGTAAAGCAGACATTTTCTGCCTTGTCCATTTTCTGTGTGCAGAAATGGCCTGGCAGAATTCATGTGGTGCCACCCTACCAGTGCATGAAGAATTATGACAGATAAAGCACCAGTTGCTGTGACTTTATTTTACAACTGCTTTTGCATTGTATTTTCATGAGAAGTTTGAATGCTTTTAGCTTTTTTCAGATCTTGTGTAACTTTAAATACAGTTTGTGAATGACTCAACCATCAATAAACATCTAAATTTTGATTGATTTGATTTATGATTTGAATGATAATGGTGCTGCACATTTGCTTTTCTCATGGAAGTTTTAGTTGTACACCAACTGCCAAAAGCATTTTCTTTTGTCTGTACATATTTGCAGTGAGGTATCAAGGGATGTTTCTGTGTTAACTGCATATTTCAAAAATGAAAAAAGTGTTTTGAACATAAAATCTTCAGAGGGATTAAAGGGTTGTCCCTCTCCACCTCCTGTGGTTGAAGGCTCCAGCAGGTGTTTTTTTTGATGCTTTATCCCCCTCAAGGGGACTGAAATGGCATTACACAAAACTCATGGACCCTCATTTTTCTGAAATTGCATTCCAGGCAGCCATTGTCATCCATTTATTTCACCACTGAGTGAAAAAGTGCAGCAGAGACAGGTAATTAATCATATCCACTTTTATTTTGATTGTGTCAAACACGTTATTGTTGAAGTTGATTAACAGACAGGCAAAGTAAATAATCAGTGTAAAAGCTGCAAATTACAGATTGAATTGATCACTCTCAATTAAACTAAACTATTTTATTAATGTATTTTATTTATATTTGCCATATAATTCTGACAACTAAAAAAATAAAGAAGCGCAACACTTGTTATTGCGGTTGGGAATTTATGATGCGTTTCTGTCCTCAGAATCTTTTGAGAGTTAGCAATAGCTCAATGAAAAAGACTTAACTGAGCATCAGGTGTTTCAGATTTTCAATAATACAAAACACCAAAACTGATTTGGAAAGTTTATTTTTATTATTTTCATTTTGCATCATTTTTACCTGCAATATGACAACAATATTAATAACTTCTCACAAACACACATATTACAGAGCAGGGTAGGTACAAGAGACACATAAAAGCATTTCATTTTAATGTCCACTCTCTCTCAGTATTTGGACAGTGACACATTTTGACTCCTGCACTCTGAGCAGGGTTTTGTGTTTGCTTTATTATTCCCTTTCCTCCTCAAAATTTTTTGCAAAAAAATAATTGAAAATGCTCCTTGAAGTTCAAATAAGTTGTCATATTTATTATTGCAGTTGTAAATCCTTTGCAGTCAGTTTCTGCCTGCTGTCTGCAGCTAATGGACTGTAAAACTTTCTTGTGTACTTTTTCTGTTTAGGATTATTTTATGCTACACTGTGTAAAGTTCAGGGTCTATAAAAAAGGGTATGATTCCTAAACTAATGACCCAAAATAGACATAAATACCTGCAAATTAAACCTGAAAGTCAGCTCTTTAACGTCATACCTAATGTTTCACTTCAAATCCAATGTGCTGGACTAAAGGGACAAAGCAATGCAAATATGTCACTGTCCAAATATTTTAACCTGCACTGTATGTGCATGTGTGTCTGCGTGTGTGTGAGTGCTGCGTGAGGGATTAGCCTCAGTGTGTGTCCACCAGTGATTAGCCTGGTCAGTGGGCCTGTTGTGCATTCACTCAGGCCATTAGCATATTAATGCAGCCTCGTTCTTGATCTCCCTCCCACCCTCTCTCGCCCTCGCTCTTTCTCTTTCTCTATACGTAGTTCCCAGACTGAGTTGTCGCTTCCTGCAGCTTCAATCTATAAATATCACCAATTTACCCCACTCGTGCTGTGAAGCAGCGGACTATTCCGCCACACAAATTTCAAGGAGCCTGGTCTTCTTTTCCCTCCAAAAAAATGTCCTCTTGCCCTCCTCTCCGTCCTCTCTGTGTGTCAGATCTTTGCCTTCTTTTTCATCCCGCTCACCGTCTCACTCCCTCTCTCACCACCTCATTCAAATCCTTTACTTTCTCCCATTTTCCCTTTTCTTTCTGCAAGTCTGGCCCCCTGAACTTTGTCAAACACAGGAAAAAACACACAGAGGCAAATTCGCAGGGGCAAACACAGAGAGGGTAAGTACACACACACACACACAGAGACACACACACACACATACACACACACACACACACCTCCCATATTCACTCTCCTTTTCTGTCACTCTCACCCCTTCCACTGCAAATTTAGCAAGACCCTCTCTAGACGCCGTTGCTGAAGTGCGAACCGGACACATTCAACTGCACTTAACATGGTGAGAGCTATTCAGCCCTTTCTGCTCCACAGACAGACTCTAACCCCCTTTCCAAAATGGGACACCCCTGATCTGCAGTGGCAGGCTCGTATGGACCCGAACTGGAGCAATGCACAAAAAAAAGTGCAAAATAAATGGCTTTGGCAGTTGGGTTATTCTTTCCAAGCATCAAGTCAATTTCAAAACCTGTTGAAGCTCACATTTTCACATTAGTGTGAAAGAGAAAGCTCACATATATCTTTAGAAAAGAATGATTTGCCATGAAATATGTGAAGAGTTCTAATTTAGAATTTAATATATAGCAATTTGTGTTGTATGAATTGCCAAATGAATTAATTCAATTCCTCTTCACTTCCTATTTTGGCTGCTGTCCAGCTACTGTTAGGTGCCATTACCTTTCAAACCAATCATGATATTAATTATTCACCAGCCTGTCTTGTAAACTGCGTCTGGCCTGTAAAAGGAAAATTTCCCGAGGCTTCTCGCTGCCCACCTCAGCTGACCTGAAGACCAGAAATTTTACATCTTGCTCTTCTGTTTCAAGTAAAAGCTTAGAACAGAAAGCTTTTACGCGCCCAACCAGAAACTGTTCTGGTTTTGTTTGGAAAAAAAGTTAAGCTGACCTCCAAAAATGTCAAGAGAGGTTCTTACAGGAGTTGCATTTACATAAACACACACTCTCCCTTATTCAATATCTCCCTCCCTCTCTCCCTCTCTCTGTTTGTCTTTCAGTGTCTCTCGCTCATCCACCACAGAGCCACTGAGTTTTATCCCGAACATGGTGGTCGTTCCCTCGCTGATTTTCAGAGGTCAGGGGCGTGATGTCCATCCACAACTCCTGGTTTCACAAAGGCAGACGCAAGAATTGCGTTTGGACAATCAGCTCCGGACCTCCATCCTTCTTTTGGTAAGTTCACATACTCACACACAGGTGGATGGATGAATCGCTCGCTGGCCGGCGATTTGCGGTCGCTGAAGTCAAGTCAGCTTCAATTCACTGACGTCAGGGAGTAAATGGTCCAAATCCATCCAAATATCACTTCCTCCATTTGCTGATGCGGAGTTTCATTATAGCGTTCGACCCCCGGCTTGCCTCAGGTCAGTTCTGGATGGACAAGAAGGAGAGGATGGTCAGACTAGAACAGAGGAATGAGCGGGAAGGCAAGGAGAAAGGAGGAAGAGAAAAGAGAGAGGGAGAAAGCTCTAACTCATGCTTGTCCTCTGTGTGGGTGACACCATGATGAACGAAGGGGTCACCACCCGGGGGCAGGCCCGTCCAAAGGGAGCCGGCGATGTGACCCTGTACAAAAGAAGAAGTGGGTCCCCCAACGGTCACACGGATCAAAGGAGACAAAAGCCTGAGATGATAACTCAGCGCAGCAGTGGAGCGCATTATTATGAGATGCATGACCAGCAGCAGTAGTAAATTTAACTGAGTTGGAGGCAGGAGTGTGGAGGGGGGAGAAAACCCCCTGAAAACGAAAAAGTAAAGCTCTGACTCGCCCTAATCTGATTTGCCGTACGCAACATTTTATCTTTATCTGATTCGCTCCGTGAGGTGTTTTCTCTTTCTGTGGGAGCCCGTCTTTATCCAAATGATGTGGTCTTTGGTGAGGCCTGGCCTATTCATGGGAACCCCATGTGCTGTGTGCCCACCATTGAGGTGCAGAGCAGCATGGCCACAAAGGATGGCAGCGTTTCAGAGTCCTTTCCTTACAGTTAAAGTCTCTGTTCAGAACAAAGTTTACACTAAAATCGCAGAGCCAGAAAATAAACCACATAGTTTCAAAAGCGAAAGAAAAAAGCCTTTAAATGTTATCTACATGCTGAAATACAAGTATGCCTGTTTATTCAAATAGTAAGTAAACTGGAAAAGATTTGACTTTGAACATGGAAGTAACTCCTTTCTGTTATGAATGCTAAAAGGACAGGATGAAACTTTTTTCCAGTAACAGATAAAACTTAGCAATAAAGTTTCTAGTCCTGTTTAAACACCTGTATTAAAACATGTGTTCTGTATATATTCCCAGCTCCATTTTCCTGACAAAAACTCAATAACAGATCCCTTTTCGCCTCAACAGACTGTGGTCGTGCTGGTCTTGAATTAGGCCTAGAGGCCTCAGCTCATCTGGTTTACACTTCTCTTTAGGTACTGCTACTACACCGGCTATTTCAAAAAGACTTGTCCTGATGAAAAGTGAACAAAAGGGTCTGACACATAAATTTACATCAGTTGATATCACCTCAAAGCAAAGGAACAAGAAAAGACAAAAGCGCAGTAATGTACCCAGAATTTGGACCCTTTTGGGCCTAAAATCTGAATCAGGAATTACTGCAAAAAGCAGGTGCTAAAGTCCCTCTCGGCCACAGAGGATTCATCCTTACATGTGCGACAGACATCCTCGCCTCTCATTCTTCCTTCCTCAGTTCTGGGTCGAGTTTTAGCTGCATCGGTGTCGACGTCTGGCTGCACTTGTCCTACTTCTCCATCTTTCACTCTCTCCGCCTCTGCTTCCTCTGATCCTGCGTCCTTCTCCCTCTCCTTCTTCAACCCTTTCTGTCGGGCCCTCCCTCCGCCTTTACATTTCCTTCGCCCTCTCACTCTCAATTTCCCCGCCCTCTCTCTCTCTCTCTCTCTTTCTCTCTCTCTCTCTCTCATTCCCTGTCTCTCGCTCTCTTCCTCTCCTCATTTCATGCAGCGCTGGGGTTACCTAAGAGACTGGGCCTCAATGGAGAAAATCTCCTTTGGTACAATGAACTGGGCAAGAGGCGGGGGTGTGTGGGGGGGTTGGGATGGAGTGAGGGTGGTGGATAGGATGAGGGGTGTTGGACACAGGAGGGGAGGGAAGGGTGGGGGGGAGTGAAACTAGAGGGAAAGATAGTGGGATGCAGATGCATGCAGGGTTGGAAGGGGGATACGAAATCCCAAAAATTGAATAAGTGGCTTCGCTTGTGTGATTTCGCCTCAATGGTCAGTTTTTTGGCGGTTGCCTGTAGTCCCCCCACCCACCCACCCACCTGCTCCCCAGTCAGCCCAGTTGGTCTAACTAAGACAAAAAATATACATTTGACATATTTTAAGTAAAAACTTTAATGAAAACCTCAATAAAAGTAGCTCAAGAAGATTAATTCGGCTTCTCATTAAAGAAAAAAGAAACATTTGCTCCTTTTTTTTTTGGGGCCAGCAGCTTCAGACAAAGTTGGATCCGAATATCCCTGAAACGGGAGACCGCTGTTGTGTCAGTGGTCGCCATTTTGTTTGTTTACTTGTTTGTTTGCTCTCTTCAGGGAGTGCAAGCAAACCCTCTCCTCCTCTGCACGGCGCGGACCCCATTCAGCACACGTAATTACACTATCCCCCTTTAATCTATTCACGGTGTCTGTCCGAGAGGTGTTCCCCACAGACGGGGACAAAACACACACAGCCTTGATTAGAGGTTAGTTACTGATTAGCACCAAAACTGTTGCAGTTCATTTTCCTGCTGCACCTTATTGAGCTCCTCAGCGATGCCATTCAGTTTGTCGTTTGTCTCCGAGTTAGCAAACAGATCCCCCGCTGCTCAGCTCTGTGTCTTTACAACTCCCCCCCAGCCCCTTTTCTCATCAGAGGATGTGAGAAAACAATGGGGCTAATAAAAGAAGCAGAGAGATAATTACAGCACGGCGATGAAGTTAGAGCTCCTACGTCCCGAACCATAAATACCAGCAGTGTGAAATGGGATATGTGGGTGATTTCGTGGTGTCTTTTTATGCGCCTCTCTGTGCCAGCAGCAGCAACTTATTCTTATTGCCATGTTTGTCCCATGTACATGCCAGGGTGAATCTGGGATCTCTGCGTTAATGACTCTATCAGGCCCTGATACCCAGAGGCCCCTGCTGAGGGAGGAGATCCAAGGGGATTGGGGTGTTAGAATGTGGCACAGGAGGTGTTGGGTTGGGGGCGCTGTGTGTGTGTGTCCAAGTGTGTGCATGTGTGTGAGACAGGGAACGAGAGGAGGGGGGTTAGGGCAGATTGTCCATGGTGCTCACCCCTCCGGGCGGGGCTGAATGAAGTTATTTCCAGGCCCCTGTCCATCTGTTACCGTGGCAGCAGCAGTGGCCAAGATGTTGCCATGGTGAGGTGGACACAAAAAGGCGTGGCGTGGGAACGGGTCCAGGGGTCAGGAGTGAGGGTCAGAGGGTCAAGGGTCACAGCCAGCTGGACAGCACACAAGAGGAGGCCAGGGTGAGAAAAGAAGGAGGGAAGGTTTGGTTTTCTTTCTCTTTTTTGCCCTTTCTTCTCCGGGTTTGTGCTCGGGAGGGAGACGTCCGAAGAGTGGACACCGCTGGACGTTAACATTGAACTGGGGAGGTGAGATGAAAAAGGGAGGGGGGTTGCAGAGGGTGAAGAGGACTGAGAAGGGCCGTGGGGTTCACAGAATGGGGGCCCCACAACGTCCAGGCTTTGGGAGGCTCGCCTGCACCAGGCCTCATACCTACTGGTGTCTAATCGCGCATAGCATTTGACAGGCAATTGACTCTGGTCAATGTACGCGCCAATGCGACCATTGAGAGGACGTTGACGGCTGCATGTGCGTGTGTGTCTGTCTGTGTGGCCACAGTCTGCACTTTAGCCTGATAAGTGATACCCGGACAAAACAAAAGGCCATTCAACGACGTTTCATTCCGGTCGCTTTAAGCTCAAAACTGCTCGCAGACAATAAGACAAGCTGAAAGAGGCCAATGAATCAATATTTGGCTCAACATGGGAAAAAGCATTTCGGTGCATATTGTATCTTTACCTAAAACTTTTCTATACATATTGCTACCTTATATGTAGTGTTTTATCTCGTCTTCTTTCATTATTATGGTGTGCACACTGATGTGACTTGAAAGCCAACGTCAGCAGTTTTGAAAATATGGAAAATTTGATCAGAGTTAATCAGAATCAAATTAAAGGGCTCCTCTCCATTGTACCACGGCCTACTTACTACAATATACACAGCAAGGACTTTTTGTACACTTTGTACGAGGTTTACTCTTGTTTATGTATTGTTGAGTGAACCCATTTAGCTACTTTTAACAATTTCCATTGATTGAGCTGTTGATTCTTTGGGAAACAAATCAAAATCAAGTCAAAACGCTGCAGGATTTTATCCCCTATTTAGCCTATATAGCCAGGAATCGCCACCACTAGTACTGCAAAAACTGTTTTTGTACAGATGTGCTGACAACAGATTTTGAAAAAAGGCCTTTTGAAGTGTTCAGCAAACTGTGTCGTGATGTGAACTTCGTATGATACAAAACAATGCAAACAAAATGAATAAAAGTGCTGAGCTACGATTGAATCCAGTGCAGTTTGACCTCAGATGCAAGCAGTTGAGTTGTCAGATGTAAATAAAAAAGAACAAACACATCTGCAGAAAGGGAGTATTTTATTGGAAGATACTCGTACTTATTTTATGTTCTGTTGATGTGAGACATTCCAACCGTACATAAACACCAAATATTATAATCAAATTTACTCTCCAGATTAAAAGATCTTAGGTGAAACTTCACCGAAGTTAGGTCAAGTGGCTAAAGTTGTGCTGAACTGTGGCAGCAGCGACGAGCGAGTGATTGAAATGTCCACCTGCCCCGTAGCGAACCGAAAAAGACGGCAAACCTTGAGCCGCATCACTGGATAACACATTATGACAACGTGGATAAGAAGTCGCTTACAATGCAATTACACACAGAAGAACACACACAGACACGCACACATACGCAGAGTAAACACACAGGGCCCCCTTAGACTTTAATAGTCGCTGGGATGAAGGGAGCGCAGGATCCATACTCCTCCACAGCCCACAGTAATAGGATTAGGAGCAGCCTCGGGAGGACATGGCAGGCCAAGTCCAACGCTCCGTTTGACACCTTTTGTCCATGAGCCCTGAGACGCAGATCACAGCAATAGGATGAGGGACAAAGGCTTTTGAACATTGCGTTGTAGCTACAAATATACCCTGATGGGAGAACGCTGAGCCCCAAGGTCCACAGCAGATAAGCTGAGCAGACAGCGAATTTGACAACTCAATCAATTTTTAAGATGTTCGTGTGTTCTGCTTTTCTCCTTGTAAATCAATCAAATGTTGTCGAAGTCCTGTGTTTGCCTTTAAGAGTTGATTAAAAAGATTTCATTAAAAAGCATCCAAATAGTCAGTTCAATTCAGTGTTACAAAGATTTTTATACTTACTAAGACTGTTATATTAATTATATAAACATGGATTTTCTTAACTTTCTTTCAATTATTAACTATTAACTAATTACAGATGTTTTTACTTTGATTTACTCAGCATGAATGTTGATCCACGAAATAAGGAGAAACCAATATTTGAATCCTTGTTATTATGGGATATAATTGCCAGTGATTTTTACAGTCTTAATCTATTGTTAGTCCTTGTAAAGTTTTCAGTTACTGCCCGCTTTGTTTGTCTGGTGGCTCATGCGTCTGTGGTCACAGGCTACTGAGAAACTAGAAATGTGATCCATCAGATTGAGCTGGTTGTGTTTTCTGATGCAGGTAGAAATTGCTGAGAGCGAAGACAGCATTATGGGAAATGTAGAAAGACTTGGTCAAAAAGACAAGGCTCCATATCTCGGACAATGACACAACGTGAGTTACACAGTGTTTACTGTCAGTAATCAGACAAGGAGAAACAGACGTGACATGTAGAGAAACAGAGGTTACCTGTAGAGAAACAGACGTTACCTTGATTGCCGGGATTATGTTCAGATCCAACGTTTGTTCGAGTGAATGAAACTACATTTATGTCCCGTGCTGGTGTTGCAGGGAGGTGGTCGGGGTGGATGGTGGGTGTACAAGGTGTAGGACTGTGACACCAGAATCCTGGGCTCACATCCTGACTGTGGTCAGGTTTAGGCATCAAAAGCACACAGTGTCAGTATTTTTCTGTCTTAGCAGGTACGTTAATTACCATTCACTCATAATGTTAATAGAAAATGATTCAGTCTGCATTACATTTCCTTCAAAACGTATTTACTATTGCCAATTTGTTATGTAAAATCATAATTTCTAGGAGACAAGGCTCCATAATTACAGCGTGATATGGCCTTATTATATACAACACATCCATCTAGTAACTAAATCTAAACGTATGGGGTCTATTAAAGTAACGAGTAAATGAATATTATAGGAGTACTACAGGCAGCAGTGTGTCTCTGTGATCCTCCCACTCTTCTAAAACTACATGTTGCTGCTTGTCACTATGATCATGAAGGCGACACCACTATATAGAGTATATAGGCTACAGTAAAGTACGAAATTGAGTATTTATAGTTTAGACAATGTTATAGATCCAAGATGAAACTGACAGAAGGGACTGAGAGAAAAAAAGTGCAAATACAAATCTGTCTGCTGTTTCAGCACCACAGACAGCACCATGGATTCATCCATACGCTGCACAGTTAGACCCCTAATCCCCCCTCAAATCACCCACTGGCTATCTCATATTTTTCAATTCTGCAAATATATCAGGAATACCGCGTGTTTTTATTGTCGTCAAGCCATTTTTCAGTCATATGAAGTTACTTTTGAATTTATATTGGCACCATTTTGGAGTGAAACCCTTCATTGCTCGTGGTACAGAGATAAAAAAGCCATAATTGCATCTTAATTTCTCTTAAATTGATATTCAGGTGGGTCAGTTGCACTGAGAGCAGGCGGCAGCTCGTCCTCGGTTCGAGCGATTATTGACATTCCCAACGATGTCCTCACATCCCGTGCCATGGCGAGGTGACACAGAGATTCTCTGTCCTCTCCCTTCCCAGTGCACTCTGGGAGAGCGACCAAAAGCACTTTTACAACCAAGAGCTGCTGATGCTCACTTCCTGCCAAGAATCAGAGAGGCGAGGTTCAAAGTGATCGGCGGCACACATACCGACACACGTGCAGTGAGGAACGCGCATGAACACACAACCTCTGGCACATGTGTTTTAAGGTTTCCTTGTGGATGTGTTCACGCTATCAGACCGCTGAATATTTTCTTCTTGTAAAACGCTGATCGTGCATGATTCTGGCAATGAACGTTTAGGTTGTTTGCTAGATTTGGTGGAAAATGCTCTGCTCTTCAAGGAACCCCTTCAATAATCTGAGCAGTAACAAGGACAAACATCTTGATTCAGTGATTGTTAGCACAAATGAAGCAGCTGATACCAGTCAGCTAATTAAAGCTTGATCTCAGTGCCATGCCTGGAAAATGCTATGTCAATTAAATTATGATGTATAAATAAGACACAAGTATTGGATCTGTTGAACGTATTTTCCCCACTTTTGATGGAGATAAGTGGGCAGAATGGAGGCATCTTCTATCTGCTTCCTACCTACCTCTGTGATGGACACAATGGAACAAAATCTTATTTTGATAAGAAGATTAAGTATATTTTTATTGTCTTAATATATTTTTTTCCTGTATATTTTCTTCTTCATTGCATTTACGCACATTTTACTGCATGTTAGTTTATTTTATTCCCTTATCTTTATTTTATTATCTTTTTTATCTTTCTTATTATCCACACGGGGGTTGCAATGCAAATTTCGTTGACATGCTCAGTGACAATAAAGGATTCTTGATTCTTGATTCTTATAATACAATGAGCGTGTCAGCTGCATGCATTGGCTTTCAGATTCAGAACGTAGGGAAGGACATCTGAAATGCAAGACTGTACACATGCATGTGACCAAAAGCATTGGCATCTGTAAGTCTGTCAGCATAATCTTCTTTTAAATGACATTATTCGATTCAAATGCCCCTGTCGGATCTCATGGACCTGGATCTTAGTTTGACCCTTTTTGTGAAGACATACAGTCTTCATCAGAGCTTAGAAACATTTTCTCCTTCATCACCGTTCCAACGGGTAGTTTTAGGACCAGCCCTCCAAGACAACCAAGACGTCACTGTGTAGACATGATTCTTGCTTTTATGCAGAAATGATTTTAGATCATTATGATGCACATTTATGGCAAGTGTTGATTGCAGCAGCATCACATCCTGCAGTCACTCTCATTCACACCTGAGAGCTGCAAGGTTGAACTGCGGTTTTCTGTAAAAACAGCAAAAGTTGATAAATGGATGTTTTTAGCTCATCTCAAAAAATCATATGTAGCCAGAGTAGCTTGTATGAGTTAAAATACGTCCTTTCTACATATGATAAATGTCCTCAATTAGACGTCTGGCCAGAAATGTCCATACTTAGAGACAGATATTAACAGTTCTTTTACGGCATGGCCATCGCATGTGTGTGGTGATGCTCCCGACGTTGCTTTAAACCTCTTGACATGTTCGCTCTCTCTTCCCAGAGCCGAAAGAGAGCCTGATGAATCAATGAGAGCTACGAAAAAAGGAGGGAAACCGTCTGAGTGGCAGAGATGTGTGAACAAGAGGCAGCGGTCAGAATTGATGACAATGGAAAAGCTCCAGAGAAAGGAAAGCCTTCGTTTTCATGGCAAAGTCATGTCTTCTCGGAAAAAAAGGTTGTAATGAAAAAAAAAAAAACAGTGTGTGTGTGTGTGAGAAAGTACGAAAAAAAGATCTGTGCATGTGTTTATGGGACAGGGGCCGGACAGGGGCCGGACAGGGGCCAGGCAGGGCAGCCTGCAGACAGACACGGAGAAAGGGACATTTACCTTGAACTCCAATCGTCCCGTCTCTGGGGCGGGGTCAGGTATTGTAGCCGGGTCTGACAGGGTCAGGAGGGGACAAGTGGGGGAGACGGGTGGGGAGCAGGGACAGAGGCCGCCCCTGGGGTCGTGGGGCACTACCCCCGTGGGGGGCCAGAGAATGGGGGGAGGGAGGGTAGGTATTGGAAGATTTTCATGGGGTGCAGATGCTCAATATGCAGATGTCTAATCGAATTGTGCGCCGATGAATTGGTTACCCCTCCTGATTTGCATCAGGACAATCCCTGGCAGTGGCTCAGGGGTCAGCGGAGTTCCCCTGGACAAAATGAGCAGCCGGCTGCAGACGCCCCTGAGAACGTGTGAACTTGAAGTAGACTTTATTCAATGACAAGGATATTGATTGATTCAAATTTCTGTCTGTCTGTCTGGGAGTGCAGCTGACATCTGTCATTACAGTGAAGACGTTGTTTCTTGAAGTCCGAAATGGATCAAATATTGATTGTTTGTTGGTGTTTGGCCTGTACTTTGCTTTACAGCTGCTGAAATTGAGGTCAGGATTTTGCTGGAAAAACCTAAACAAGACACTTAAATGCTGCCTCCTTACTGTCTTGACTAACATACTGCCATACCATCAGGCCAAATAATTCACCTCGTAGTAGAACATCACAATAAACTCCTTCCTCACCAAAAGCCGAGTAGTTCTAAGTGTGAAGCTTCAGATTGAGAAAGTGCCAACTCAGCCATTAAAAGCACTTTAAATCCAGAACAGCATCAAGATGAATCATCTTAGAGCATTTTTCATGTTTTATCTTTAAATAAAGAGGCAGGTCTCAGTTTTTTTGTATTCAGTTTAACTGTCAAGAATGAATATGTTAAAATTACCTATTTCATCACCAGATTTAATCCATAGTGGGTTGAACAAAAATTGAGCTTTCAGCCACAGCTCTTCGGTTAAGCCACAACTAAAATGAGACAGAAATCGGGTAGTAAAACCTAATTTTAAATCGACCCACCAGGGTCATGAAAAGGTTTGATAAGTTGATAAGAGTTTGATATATAGAACGTATAGAGTATGTGCAGTTTTGCAGCGGTGTCCTCAAACAGTTCCTCGGGAACAGAGGCTCCAGAGACAGCAGGACCTTTAAGTAGTCAGAGGTTACAAAAACAGGCTTCTGTCTGACCTGGAAGTAGACAGCTACAATTAAGAGGCTGGGAGCATCAGTCACTCCTCTAATAAAGAGAACCAAAGATACCACAGACTGCAGAAAGATACAGATACAAATATTTGCTAAATATGAACTGTAATGTTATTGGACCATAACTGTAGTTCATTCTAATTCAGTTCTCTAAGTAACCTTCACAGCCTGCATCTTGCAGACCCAGTATCCTGAAGGCTTGAACACCTTCTATGCATTTCTAACCTACCTGCCTGGTTTTAATATGTCTATAATGCCCCTGCATGAATACATACACAAGCTGCAATGCACGTATTGGAAGAAAGAGAAGGCAAAAAAACAGAATATTAATATTACAAGAAACAGGTTTAACCTTTGCCTTCAGGACAGTTTTTGGTTTGAATCTTTCATTAGAGATGGCCAGCCGGCTGTTCTCCTGAGGGCTAAAGGTGAGGATGTTCCAGAAAGGCCTCAGTGATGTTCAGATCTGGTCAGCAGGGACGCTGAAGCAGCTTGACTTCATCTTGGTGATTAACTTGTACCTCAGCCTGTAGATGTTAATCATCAGCTTTGATTTTGGCAACACGAGGGAGGGAGCAGTGCTGGCACCCCATGGTGCACAGTCAATGGTCTTACATTCCTCTGCCATTAAATACAGAGCAATCATCACAGCAAATCACTTCGTAATTGTAGCATTAAAAATCTATCACCATGTTTAACGTGATGGCTGCTAACAGACATTGTAGACTGAAGGCTTTTTGGGCTTTCTCTAAAAGTCAGACCTGTCTCGGTTCAGGTTTTGTACTCCACACACCTGCTTCTGTCTCTTTGTGTGTTGGCCTTGCATGCAAGGGATTCACTTTGACTCTCTTCATTCCATTCCTGATATACCAGTGCTGATCTACCAGTGCTCTTTTTTCAGAACAGACTTGGCTCAATCCTCTATGGTTAGGCCAATAACTCTGACTTGTGTGATTTTAATTCTGTTGTTGCCAGATGTTTATAAAATCGTGTTGTGATGCAATTTTATAATGACAGTCACTAGAAGATGCAGAATGATGCAGATGCTGATCTGGTTTATTAAAGTGGTTTGTCACGACCAAAAAAAATTAACTCTTTTTTAGGGACACAAAAAGCAAAAAAGGAAGACAGGGGATGGGTCACTAAACTTAGAGTTGTAGTTTTCTGATGTTTCACAGTAATGTCATTAAGTTTTGATCTCGACACCCTCACTGAAAAGCCGATATTTTGTCAGTGTTTGGTGTATTGCAGTTCACTGTTTCATATGAAGTCATTTAGTCATTTTTGTGGTCAGTGTAGTCAGTATTAAAATGCACTTTTTCCCCTTCTGAGGAAGACTTACAGACTGACCCACAGTTATCTCCCAGCTCAGAGGGGAGGCCACAGGCTCAAAACACCTACTGGGACCTAAACACTGGCAAATGACTTGTAGTCACTGCTTGGACATGACACATCAGATCTCAAGACGAGGGAGATGAATAGAAACGAAAATGTCATTATTTGTAACTTCACCTGTAACTTCACTTGTACCAATGTAGCAGAACACCAACGCTCCATAAAAAACAATAATGTAGATTATTCTGTGGCACAGCTTCTCCATAACTCTCATAGTAAGGACTGCCCTTTGAAAGTGGAGGGTCTTGGGTATGTGGACCTAACTTTAACCCCTGACCCAAGTATGATAACTCCCTAACCCCGGTCTGACATCGCTGGCTTGTGGAGATCAGTTTAAAGCCAACTGATATTGCCACTAATGGTAAAGCTCAGCCAAGGAGGACGCCTTTAATGTTCACATCCATAGCTGGAGGACAATCCTCTCGTCCAATAGTAGATGCACACTTCCTTCTGCTGCGATTACCAGCGGAGAAACAAAATAGTTCCTGCATGAAACATGAACAAGACCTGTGGATAATCTTGAGTGACCAGGTCATGATTTCTGGAAAGAGACGTTGCCGTTGAGCTTTTGGATGCTGGAGGTGTGGAAATGCTCTTTGGGGACTCTCACAGCTGAGAAGTTTCAGGCTCATGCTGCTCCCTGGTGGTAACGTGGGGAAACACAGTCTGAGCCACAAGTCCAGTACGACTTTGAGTTTCCCAACTTCCTCGTTGTGTCACAGTGTCATTGAATTCAGTCCAGTCCAGTACAGTTCAGCAGCTTGTTTACTGGACTGAGTTCACCAGAGGAGACTGAAAATGGCATCTTATATTATTAGTCCTTGTAAGTGGGAGCATGTATTAATGAAAAAGTCAAAGGATTGATCCTTTTGGACGGAGATTAAACTCCCAATGGAAACATGGCTCCTGGTCTCAAAGCAGGAAGAGATCCAGTGGAGAGCAGGACCTGATGGATCAACTGAACCTCTGAGCCTTTCAGTTAGAACATCAACATCAATTCTGAAGTTCATCTTTCAAATGACTGTTGATCTGAAGGTCACTGATGACTCTGATGAGGGCTGTTTCAGGTCCATCTGGAACCAGACTGAAACACATCATGTTTTATGTTCACAATGTGGATGGAAAGATAATTAAGCAGCTGTTTATTAAACATTTGTCCAGTATTTTGTTTCAAAATTGGTGATTTTATTAAAAATGAAACAAAAAGAAAGAACAATACATTTGATTTTCACATTTATTTATGTGCATCAGTCCACAGTAAAATAAAGCAAAGCTGTCAGAGCGTTCCTACAGAAGCCCAGTCCTCGTGTTCATGATGTTTTGACCGATCATCAGGCCCAGCAGTGGGTATCAGAAAATCTACTGAACCCTCAGACAGGCGACATCCTTCTCTAACCCGACCTAACGCACCTTTAAATCCTTCAGTCACACAAACAAACCTCATATCTACATTTGTAGGCCGCTCAGTGGTCCAACCACCATCACCGTCTCTGTTCCACTATACCAAGAGCCACCAGTCAGCAGCTCCTGTGCTCTGAGAAACTGCATGTGGTTCATGTACTTAAACCAAAACAATAACAGATTCTGCAGAAATGATCCAAAACACTTATTTAACATTCTTAGAAACACATTATTGCATCTATAAATTATAATGATAGATGAAAATAAAGCACAGAATCATAACTTGCCAACTTGGTTCAGTTCCTGAAAGTGCAAATCTCTTATTCAGTGTGTGTTTTCTTGATTGTCTTCACATTAAGTTGCTTCATTTTTATTTGCAGGAATCATCTGTCAGTCTCTTGTAGTTCTGGAAAGCTGCGTCATGTGACGCAGGTCACATGACTCATCCAGTGTGTTTGTCATTCAGGTCTCTGGATTCAGGCTCTCAGAGAGCTCCGAGCTGTCTGCAGCAGCTGTAAGGTGAGAAACAAAGAGTGTGAAGTCCACTCATCCTGCACTCAACTTTCAGAAACAGTCCTCTCTGTACAATAATGTGAAACATTTCATCTCCAGCATACAGTGTGTGTCAGATCAGAGGAAACAGAATCAAAGTTTACTTACGAGATGGACGTGGTTTGACTGAAATCAGAACAAAAGACAAATCATTTCAGTCACAGTTGTAAACGACAGAATATCTTTCATCAGCTGATCCCCAGTGAATATGATCCCTCTTCTGCTCACTCACACTGAAACATGAATCCATTCTATCCTTCTGTTTAGTCCTCACTTCATCTCTTTTCTCATCACGTCTCTCCCTCATCATCATGGTACAGTCATATTATCATGACTCTCAGGCTCTGAGCCTCACAGAGCTTCAAGTGTTGGTAGCTGCAAACTGTTGACTGCTTTTTCAACCCGGATAAAAGCAACAACTCAGAGACTAAAATTAAAGGACAGAAAAAGTCAACGAAGCAGAAAATCTCTCCATCCGTCTCTCTCACCTTTCTTCTTTTTGTAGACGATGAATCCAGCAGCAGCGATGATGAGGATGAGAGAAAGAACAACCACTGCAGCAGTGATGAGGACGTCACCGGGCTTCTCTATTGAAGAAAAAAAGAATAAAAAAATTAAGACTGGCACATTTATCAACATCCAACATCCCAAAGAACAAAGTGCAGCACAGGCCATGCATCCAAAAATATCAGTCAGAGCACCGACACCTGAACGACTCTGATCCAGATCTTTCAAAATAGATTTAAGACCATTCAAAGAAATCAAATCATGGATTTTAAGACACATTCCAACACATTTCAGTCCATATAAAGCAGGTTAGAACAGAAATACATCCATCTGTTGTGCTGGATGTGAAAGACACACACTGACACTGTAAACAAATAAATGCATCATAAATAAAGAAAATGGAACTGAAACACTTAAACTTAGATGATGAACATTAAAGTTCTCCTCAGTTCAGCAAAGTAGACACGATGGAGTAAAATCATGTTTCGTAGGTGTCAACATTGTTTTATTCTGAGCTGAGTAAAGAGTGAACAGGCAGCACAAACCTGTCGTTGTGTGGGAAAAACAACACGGTCTGTAAAATACTTTAAAGCGTTCTGTGGCTTTAAGAAACTCAAAAAGGATCTTTTGATAATCTTGTTCAGCTCATATGATCTGACCAGTGACTATCGTGACTAACACTCAACGACCAACAGACCTGCAGTCCCATTCAGCACCTTCTGATCTCAGTCTTACCCCAGTTGGTCCTGATCGCTGCTTTGTCCAGTCTGGTGATGACGTCCTTCACACCAGGGAGATGAAACACACATTCGTACTTCCCCCAGTCTTCAGACGCTGAAGGTTTCAGGTCAGCGCTCATCTGGAAGGTTCCATCGTGGTTGGGGAGGATCTCTCCGAGGTCCACGCCCTCGTGAAGCTCCTCTCCATCTTTCCTCCAGATGAGTGAGGCTCTGTCAGGGTAGAAACCTGAAGCGTGGCAGCTGACTGGAGAGGAGGGAGTCTTCTGGAGGAGAGACACTGAGGGGAGCTCTGCAGAGAGAGAGAGAGAGAGAGACAGAGACAGAGAGACATTAGTGAGGTGTTGAAATGTGAGTGCTGGTTCATATCAGTGGTAGACAGCTGTGATTGGTCAACCTGAAAGTGAGCTCAATCAATAACAGAAGGTGTGAAATCTTTCCAAGCAAAATAAATGAGTTACTAAACATTACAACAATAATGTCGCCTTCAACGTAAATCACATCAAATGTTTCTTTTCCTCTGAGGACCAGCTGTTTTCTTGTAAACAAACAAAATGCTTTGTGTGTATCGTTGAGGTTAAACAAATGTGATTTTTAAAATCATGAATTGTTTACATCCATGTTGACTTGCTAGCAGTCTTCTTCTTAGCTGCCTTTTTTGGTGCATTACTACATTTCTACAATGTCCTCTTGTTTACAAGATACAAAGAAACATGAATGGCACTACTGGTGGTCAAAAACTGTGTCAGGTATCTTCAAGTGAACTCAACACAAACAACTTTTCTCTCAGCTAAATGCAGCAGATGTTCAGGCTCATACATCCATCATATGAGCTAGACGAACAAAAAACAGCACTACTAACAACACATTTGTTACACAACCTCAACAGTTTTATTCTCCAGACTGATGGAGTGATAAAACAATGGCAGGTCAGTCTGAGCAGGCTGTATGAACATTGTTGTGTCCATGAAACTACATCAGGTCATGTGATCGTACCTGTTCTCAGCAGAGAGCTCTTCCCATAGGCCAAATACCTCTTCAGCCACTCAGGGAAAATCTCAGTGAGATACTTCTCATTAGATTTCATTCTAGTTTTCTCAGCGTCCCACATCAGTTTGGTACTGACGGCCTGTGGTTTCGGAGCGATCCACGTCAGTGTCTTCAGATCCAATGACATGAAGTCTTCTCCATTATAACCGTACTGAATAAAACCTTGAATCTCTCCAGTCTCATCATCCCACTCACAGCCATTCATCCTCTGTAAAACATGGACACCTGAGAGACAGAAACAGACACTGTGATTGACAATGATGTAGAGATGAAATCTTCAGTAAAAAGATGATTTCAAATATATTGCTGCATTGTGTGATGTACTGTGATTCTCCAAGTCTTGTGCTGTGCTCATGATTCAAGAGCACATAATCAGTGCACTTGAGTGATGAAACCCAATTTCCATTTCACAGTTTAAATGTTACAATGATTGTTATTCTATTATTTTGAGTGTTGCAGCAACAAGTTTAACCAGCAGCTGATTGTTTGTTTCAAAAATGACATCTGATTATCATCTTCAGGTTCTGTAGAGGGTCGCTTTACAACTGAGATGCAGAACAGCAGTAAAAAGTGAACCAGAATATATTCCATACTGTACCTCCACTTTGGTTGAAGCGCTGCGTCAAACTGTCCATCCTGGCTTTAAAAAACTTTGGCCGAATCTCAAAACACTCTGTATTGTACCACTCCAAGTGCTGAGGTTCGTTTTTGAAAAAAGTTTTCACCCACTCCTGCTTTGGTTCCAGTATCTTCCTGTTGCTGTCGCAGTAACCCACCAGATGTCCATCAACCACCACAGCTCCCACAAACTCTGGGAAGTTTGGGACTCCAGAAGACGCAGTTATAAAAAACTTCAGGGAGTGTTTCACTGCAGACAAACAAGGTTTACACATTCAGTATAAATACAGTTCACACATCACACTCAGAAATATGATGCATTCAGCTTGATTCAGTTAAAACACACCAGGTCTATCAAGTTGATACAAAAGTGAAAGTAAAGTTGCAGTGTCTATGAGCTACGCAGGAAGAAAACGCACAGAGGTTAAAGTAAAGATTGAAAATGTGATCTCACCTGATGATGAAACGTGGCAGAAGAGAAGCAACAAAAACAATGTTTTCATCTTGTTTTGACATAAACTAGTGCGTGAACCGACCTGCGTCACCTGTTCTGTTTCCTTCACACTTCCGCCTTCCAGCATACTGTAGTAAAGATTCTTATTTCTCATGTCTCCCCACCCTGTTTAGCTCACCTCACTTCCTTTACATCACTTCCCTTTACCTCACTTCCCTCCCTTTCTTCTTCACTCATTGGTTGCCTTTCACCTCACTCACCTGTGTACGCCCTATTTAAGTCCTGCTCGCCCATTCTTTCAGTCTTTCACCATTTCACGGGGCGGCAGCACAGGTAAGGGCTGGTTTTGCACATTTAGCATTTTCATGAAGCTAAATTAGATCTTTATTTATCCTTATCTTTATTTAAGAGAAGTTTAATGGACTTGATGATTTCTAATCCTTGGTTTGCTTTGTTTCAGAGACATCGGTCCATGTGTGTTTTTTGTTGTTGATGACTGTTAACTGAAGACTTGAAATAAATCCACATATTCTTGACCATAAGCACTTCTCCTGGCTCATGCATCCTTACCGATGCCCCATGATGATGATAATTTTTCCTGAACCCTCCTCCTAATCCTTAACAATACCATTTGAGGGTTGAGCCCTCACGCGCCACACAGCACTGAAACTTTGATCAACGCCCACCTGCGGGATGGGTCCCACCCACTGTATCACCTGGTTGATGATGTTCATCAGATTCGGATACTGACTCTCATCTTTCCACAATCTGCAAGTGCTGTCAGTTGTCCCCCGTTAGGCGACATGAACCCTCTGTTACACACTGAGAGTTTTCACACGAGGTTTTTCATCACACATAATGCAGAGCACAGCTGTGCTGCTTTTCAGCATATGAATGACAGCATATATTATGAGTCCTTATAAGTGGGAGCATGTACAACAACGCTTTCATGTTTGATTAAGTTCGTGAAGGACAAAGCTGTGTTAGCTCTTCTTCCTTCAGACTTCGCCCTCATGTATCGTTAGTGGGTTTTTCCTTTAATCCACGGCCACCTGGCGCGTTTGCTCACCTGCCATGGCCGGGACACACCTTCCCTCCGGCTCCATTGATCCATGGATTGTTGCACTGTGTCGCGATGCTTCGCCAGACCAAACTGCATCGGTGGTCTTTCACAAACAAACACATAGGCTTTATTCAGGCTAGAATAATTATATTTGATTATATTACTCCCAGTGTGGTGGTTCTAAAAGTATTTGAAGTTGCTCTTGTTCCCGTTACATTCATTCAGTCATGATTTCTGGTCAGCAAAACTGCTGTTGAGCTTTTCAGCTTTTCTTGTTTTGAGGAACATCTCTGAAGCTGTTATCTCCAGGACTCAGCAACTCACTCCAAAACAATCTAGATGGGCAAACAGCACTAACGGTAGTGATCTGCCACAGAGGAGAGGCTTTTTGTAAGAACACACCAATTTTGTTGTTGTGTTTAAGAGATTAAAGAAAGGATGCTGGAGGTGTGGAAATGCTCTTTGGGGACTCTCACAGCTGAGAAGTTTCAGGCTAATGCTGCTCCCTGGTGGTAACGTGGGGAAATACAGTCTGAGCCACAAGTCTCCAAAGTTAATCAGAGTCCAGTACGACTTTGAGTTTCCCGACTTCCTCGTTGTGTCACAGTGTCATTGAATTTTTTATTAATTTATTAGAGTCCAGTACAGTTCAGCAGCTTGTTTACTGGACTGAGTTCACCAGAGGAGACTGAAAAATGGCATCTTATATTATTAGTCCTTGTAAGTGGGAGCATGTATAAATGAAAAAGTCAAAGGATTGATCCTTTTGGACGGAGATTAAACTCCCAATGGAAACATGGCTCCTGGTCTCAAAGCAGGAAGAGATCCAGTGGAGAGCAGGACTTGATGGATCAACTGAACCTCTGAGCCTTTCAGTTAGAACATCAACATCAATTCTGAAGTTCATCTTTCAAATGACTGTTGATCTGAAGGTCACTGATGACTCTGATGAGGGCTGTTTCAGGTCCATCTGGAACCAGACTGAAACACATCATGTTTTATGTTCACAATGTGGATGGAAAGATAATTAAGCAGCTGTTTATTAAACATTTGTCCAGTATTTTGTTTCAAAATTGGGGATTTTATTAAAAATGAAACAAAAAGAAAGAACAATACATTTGATTTTCACATTTATTTATGTGCATCAGTCCACAGTAAAATAAAGCAAAGCTGTCAGAGCGTTCCTACAGAAGCCCAGTCCTCGTGTTCATGATGTTTTGACCGATCATCAGGCCCAGCAGTGGGTATCAGAAAATCTACTGAACCCTCAGACAGGCAACATCCTTCTCTAACCCGACCTAACGCACCTTTGAATCCTTCAGTCACACAAACAAACCTCATATCTACATTTGTAGGCCGCTCAGTGGTCCAACCACCATCACTGTCTCTGTTCCACTATACCAAGAGCCACCAGTCAGCAGCTCCTGTGCTCTGAGAAACTGCATGTGGTTCATGTACTTAAACCAAAACAATAACAGATTCTGCAGAAATGATCCAAAACACTTATTTAACATTCTTAGAAACTTGGTCAGGAAACACATTATTTCATCAATATAAATTATAATTATAGATGAAAATAAAGCACAGAATCATAACTTGCCATCTTGGTTCAGTTCCTGAAAGTGCAAATCTCTTATTCAGTGTGTGTTTTCTTGATTATCTTCACATAAAGTTGCTTCATTTTTATTTGCAACTTCTTTCAGTCCCTTGTAGTTCTGGAAAGCTGTGTCATGTGACACAGGTCACATGACTCATCCAGTGTGTTTGTCATTCAGGTCTCTGGATTCAGGCTCTCAGAGAGCTCCGAGCTGTCTGCAGCAGCTGTAAGGTGAGAAACAAAGAGTGTAAAGTCCACTCATCCTGCACTCAACTTTCAGAAACAGTCCTCTCTGCACAATAATGTGAAACATTTCATCTCCAGCATACAGTGTGTGTCAGATCAGAGGAAACAGAATCAAAGTTTACTTACGAGATGGACGTGGTTTGACTGAAATCAGAACAAAAGACAAATCATTTCAGTCACAGTTGTAAACGACAGAATATCTTTCATCAGCTGATCCCCAGTGAATATGATCCCTCTTCTGCTCACTCACACTGAAACATGAATCCATTCTATCCCTCTGTTTAGTCCTCACTTCATCTCTTTTCTCATCACGTCTCTCCCTCATCATCATGGTACAGTCATATTATCATGACCCTCAGACTCTGAGCCTCACAGAGCTTCAAGTGTTGGTAGCTGCAAACTGTTGAGTGCAGAGAACTGAAGCCTGTTTCACTTTTTCAACCCGGATAAAAGCATCAACTCAGAGACTAAAATCAAAGGACCGAAAAAGTCAACGAAGCAGAAAATCTCTCCATTCGTCTCTCTCACCTTTTTTCATTTTGTAGACGATGAATCCAGCAGCAGCGATGATGAGGATGAGAGGAAGGACAACCGCTGTAGCAGTGAGGAGGATGGTCACGTCACCAGGCTTTTCTGTTTCTGAAGGAAAAAAGGATTAAAAATTAAGACTGGCACATTTATCCTTTTTTATTTTAACCTATATTTAACCGGGATGGAGGCAAAGACCTGCAGGCATCAGCTCAAAATAAAACAAGTGAATGTAAAACAGACAAAACAAAAACCAAACAATATCACAACATCCCAAAGAACAAAGTGCAGCACAGGACATGCATCCAAAAATATCAGTCAGGGCACCGACACCTGAACGACTCTGATCCAGATCTTTCAAAATAGATTTGAAATTGCGGTGGCAGTGACTAAATTTAAAACTAAATTAAAGCAAAGACTGTATATTAAATAAACCCAACAAATATGGCGCTGTGTACAGCCACCGGCGTATCTCTATGTTCTTGTAATTTACAGTGGACACTCAATTAAATAACTTGGGGAAGGAGGCAGACTGTAATTCCAAAACAATTATTTATGTAACCCAGATGCAGAACAAAATGCATAGAAATGTCATATAAACAATCAAGAAATAACAATATAATTCCTGTCTAACTAACTTTCTGTAATGTACTTCCCTAACTAACTAAATGGTACCGTTGCGGCCGGGTGGAGCTCTTTGGGGGGATGTGTGTCCTGGAGGTAGAAGGGGCGATGAGGATGAGAGCAGCTGCTGTGCAGGTGACTGTCAGCGAGTGAGTGAGAACGAAGCAGAAGGTGCGGGGCGCCGATGTCTCGAAGAAACGATGAACTCAATAACGGTGACAATGTCCGCCGAAAACACAGACCGTCACTCGTTACCTTGGTCACAGTCGATGATACCAGCTAACGGTCCCAGTCAGCCAGCAACAGACCTCCGGTCCTCGCCAACAGCAGACGGCGATACGAACAACGCCGCTAGCCAGCCAGCAGCGAAACTCCGGTCCTCCTTAACAGCAGCAGACGATCTGAGCTAACTTCCCTCAGTTAGCTAGCAGCAGTCCTTCGCTCCGTCTTCTTCACAAACACACACTACGTACTCTATCATTCATTAAACATAACGAAAGGGATTCACACTGCACTGCTACGGTCCCTAACCACACTAAATGAGGAAACAGTTACCACGACTTAATACTTTTTTCCCTTGCGTCTATGCTCTGGCTCTGTCCATTCATTCCCGGCGAGCGAGTGAGCGAGCGAGACTTATCCCACAATGCAACAGGTGTATAAACATAACAAACTACGTGCAACATTCAAATACTGTAGAAATATAGGACAAATGAATTCTCAACGAAGAATATTGATATTTGTTTACTGACACTGTAAACAAATAAATGCATCATAAATAAATGAAAATGGAACTGAAACACTTAAACTTAGATGATGAACATTAAAGTTCTCCTCAGTTCAGCAAAGTAGACACGATGGAGTAAAATCATGTTTCGTAGGTGTCAACGTTGTTTTATTCTGAGCTGAGTAAAGAGTGAACAGGCAGCACAAACCTGTCGTTGTGTGGGAAAAACAACACGGTCTGAAAAATACTTTAAAGCGTTCTGTGGCTTTAAGAAACTCAAAAAGGATCCTTTGATAATCTTGTTCAGCTCATATGATCTGACCAGTGACTATCGTGACTAACACTCAACGACCAACAGACCTGCAGTCCCATTCAGCACCTTCTGATCTCAGTCTTACCCCAGTTGGTCCTGATCGCTGCTTTGTCCAGTCTGGTGACGACGTCCTTCACACCAGAGAGATGAAACACACATTCGTACTTCCCCCAGTCTTCAGACGCTGAAGGTTTCAGGTCAGCGCTCATCTGGAAGGTTCCATCGTGGTTGGGGAGGGTCTCTCCGAGGTCCACGCCCTCGTGAAGCTCCTCTCCATCTTTCCTCCAGATGAGTGAGGCTCTGTCAGGGTAGAAACCTGAAGCGTGGCAGCTGACTGGAGAGGAGGGAGTCTTCTGGAGGAGAGACACTGAGGGGAGCTCTGCAGAGAGAGGGAGAGAGAGAGAGACAGAGAGAGAGAAAGTGAGGGGGGGAGAGAGACAGAGAGAGAGAGAGAGAGAGAGAGAGAGACTTTTTTATTTTTAAACAGACGTTTATTTGTCTTTTTGTTCACTGTATAAATTAAATTAAATTTCATGACATTAACACAAACAGACTAATTGTCAGGTGTTACAGTTACATCAGCGCATTTCCTAAGTGAAATTGTCCCTCTGCTACAGAGCAGAGCACCCCCTCATAACCCCACATCACCTGGAAACTGTCCAGGTCCTGAGCAGCTCTGTAAAAACTGAAATCAACCATCAGTCTGGACTTCACCATTTTCACAAAAACAGGAACCACATCGACATTCAAAGCTTCCTCCACCTTCCTCCTCCGGCTCACATACACCGCCATCTTTGCCTGTCCTAAAACAAAGTTCAGCAGCTGACCGTTGTTTTTCTGTTGGTGAGTGAACTTAAAACCAAAGATAAAAACCTGCTTCATTCTCAGAGAGAGAGAGAGAGAGAAAGAAGAACAAACAACAGCACTACATAACAACACAGTTGTTTCACAACCTCCACATTGTCTGTTTGTAGTCAGAGAAGGGAACTACAGCAGCACTAAAGAAACCCACTGCAGTCAGAGAGGAGAAGATCTTCCTGTTTTTATGCTTCACAGCAAAGTCATCAACCACAGGGAGTCTTCTGGAGGAGAGACACTGAGGGGAGCTCTGCAGAGAGAGAGAGAGAGAGAGAGAGAGAGAGAGAGAGACAGAGAGAGACAGACAGACAGAGAGAGAGAGATGAGAAAGGGTGAACAGGAAAGGTAACAAGGGAAAAGAAAGATGAAGGAATTAACGAGAATTTAGGACTGTCAGATTGATAAAACAATGGCAGGTCAGTCTGAGCAGGCTGTATGAACATTGTTGTGCCCATGAAACTACATCAGATCATGTGATCGTACCTGTTCTCTGCAGAGAGCTCTTCCCAAAGGCCAAATACTTGTTCAGCCACTCAGGGAAAGTTTGAGTGAGAAACATTTTTGTTCTAGTTTTCTCAGCGTCCCATCTAAGTTTGATGGTCACAGCCTGTGGTTTCGGAGCGATCCACGTCTCCGTCTTCAAGTCCAATGACATGAAGTCTTCTCCATCATAACCGTACTGGTTAAAACCTTGAACCTCTCCAGTCTCATCATCCCACTCACAGCCACTCATCCTCTGGAAAACATGGACACCTGAGAGACAGAAACAGACACTGTGATTGATAATGATGGACAGTTGAAATCTCCTGTGGAAAGATGATCTTAAAAATACTGTTGCATTAAGTGATGCATTGCTTTTCTTCCAGTCTTTTGCTGTGCTCATGATTCAAGAGCAGATAGTCAGTGCTCTTTTTTTTCATATGAGTGACAAAGCCCAATTTATATTATTTTGTTAGCTATATGAGGGGAAACTGCTCACCTGATCTAAAAGGTGTTTGACTACAAACATTCATATAATAGAAACAAAGAGGAAAGGAAAGAGTGGGAGTAGGGTTAATAAATAATAATGGCTAGCGGGCTAGCAACAGCAGTCCACAAAGTTGTAAATGATACATAGAACATTTTACTGTAATTAACCTCTGTCAGTGTGCTTATACTCATTCTAAACAAACAGCAGCCATTCTTATTTGCTACTTATATCATTTTGTTACATAGTTATTAAACAAGAATAGAAACACATAACTTCTGGACTTCTGGACTTCCAGCTTAACGCCCCTGGCCCACATTCATTTCAAGTCGCAGATCACTGTATCCTAGTTTCAATCATTCACATCCACTCTAATTCATTTAGAAAAACTAAACACGACCTGATTGTGCGATGGAACACATGGCACGAGTCTGGCACGAGTTTGGCAAAACAGGTGAACTTTTAAGATGTGAATCCAACATGATTGAAACTTTTAAAAAAATGGTATGTACAGTCGTAGATTTGTTGGCCTGTCTTGCATAAATTTAACAATTACTTCCATACAATCATTCTCATTTGAGAACATTTTACACAGCAGACAGCAAACTTGGAACAACAGGTACTAATACATGAGAACTGCAAGTACATGAAGAGGGAGAGACAGCGCCTGGATGTTACCCACAACCAGTTCATCATAGTTCACAACGATGCAGCGCACTGAGGGTACAGACATGTCATAGAGGAGACAAGCAAAGCCTGAATGGAGATCTATCAGTCAGTTTGTCACTGTTAACAGAGACTCCAGTCTGCAGTGGAGTTCATACACTTCACTGATAAACCATAGGACTGCAGAGTATCGTGAGGTTCAGTGCATCCTATGCTGCAGGAGATACGAAGGGAAGGACAGAAACACTTCTCCTTAGCATCAGCACCACAGCTGCCCCTTAGATATTCTGGCTCATTTCACAAAGTTCACCCAGCACAACTATGGCAAGTATTGTAGGTCAAAATTCATAATAAGTTAAATATAACACATGTAGTATATACTGTACCTCCACTTTGATTGAAGCGCTGCTTCAAGCTGTACATCGTGGCTTTAAATAAGATTGGCTGAGTCTCAAAACACTCTGCATTGTACCAGTCCAAGTGCAGAGGTTCGTTTTCAAATAAAGTTTTCATCCACTCCTGTTTTGGTTCCAGTATCTTTCTGCTGCTGTCACAGGAAGCAGCCAGATGTCCATCAACCACTGCAGCTCCCACAAACTCTGGGAAGTTTGGGACTCCAGAAGACGCAGTTACAAAATACTTCAGGGAGTGTTTCACTGCAGACAAACAAGGTTTACACATTCAGTATAAATACACACCATCACACACAAAATAAATAGCGTGTGATGTATTCTGCGTGACTTAGTTAAACCATGCAGGCCAATTTAATCAAATAAAATAAAAGTGAAACTAAAATAGTGTTCTAAAGCTGAAAGCAAAGATTTAAAATGTGATCGTACCTGGTGACGAACCGTGACAGAAGAAGAGAAACAAAAAGAGAGTCTTCATCTTGCTTTGATGAAGCTGAGTGAGCAAAAGACGGAGCAGTTTCAACGTCGGTTTAATGTTTTTGTCCTCGGCGAGGGAGGCCGCGCTGCCTCTGTTATTCGAGCACACGGTGCCGCTGCAAGTGCCACGTGACCGACGCCTGCGCTTCAAACGTCGCTGGCGCTTCAGAGAGAGTTTCATCGAGAAGAATCACGCCGATAATTTAATAAATCAAAATTTTCAACCCCATTACATTGTGACATAATAACATCATAAATGAATAAATATCAAGTTAAAACAGAGACACAGACTGAACTCAACTTAAAAAGTAGAATAATATTTCCTGTCAGCAAAACTATTTTAGATTTTTTGACTTCTATTAATTATTTTATTGTAACAGCAACATTTAATGCAGCACATTTGAACACGATTATTACAGATTTAACAAAAACATACAGCCTTCTTTGACTTCCACACTATTGACACTATTAGTGAGGTGTTCCTGCCTGGAAGGGCTGCTGCCAGTTTCACAAACCACCAGATAATACTGTGCTGCTGTGTCTGAAGCCCCAAAGCTTCATCCACCTGCCACCAGCTGTGGGTCAGCTGTCTTTGATTGGGGTTGTGAAGGGGTGGTTCCTGTTTCATTTTCTAAAATAGCAAGACCATCCACCATTATTAATGTTGTCTTTGGACGCTCCTTTGAAGAAATTGCAGCTCCCTCCCCAAATATCTCCAAACACTATTTTAATGGCAAACATGGTAAAATGGTGAAACTACAGTTGCTCTATTTTTTAATAAAGAGCTGTTAAATAAATGGTTATCGAAGCGTCCAAATGTGCAAACTGCAGCTTTGTGGCTACTGATGGACTTTCACCACAATATTTTCACCATTTTCTAAACTGTACATGACTGATCATGATAGTAAAGGTCCAAACTAACAGCTACAGTTAACATGTTTCATTACAACGATGACTGGAATAAGTTGTGATGTGAAGAGATGTGCTCCTGAACCCTAACCCTTTGAATGTACCATACAAATAATCTTTATTATCATTTATCATTTATTAAATGCACCTGAGAGCCAAACCACAAAGTGCTGTATACTATAAGTGAAGATTTACAGTTGATTCTGTGTAGCACTGAGATCAGATCAGAGTCCAGTAAGAATCGGAGGTTCTCAGCTTCCTCATTGTGTCACAGTGCCATTTCATTTTTTATAAACCTTTTAGAGTTTACAGTTCAGCAACTTGTTTACAGGACTGAGTTCACCAGAGGAGACTGAAAAGTGCAGCTGTGCTTTCAGCATATGAATGACAGCATATATTATGAGTCTTTATAACTGGGAGCATGTATAACAGGGCTTTCATCTTGTTTTGATAAAGTCGAGTTCGTGAAGGACCGAGCTGTTTCAGCTCTTCCCCCTCCTGCAGACTTCGCCATCTCATGTATCGTTATTGGGTTTTTTCTTCACGCGCAAGCGCATACTGACTAACTTTAATACCGGAAAACACAGTGGGAGGAAATAACGCAGCTGGCGCAGATCGGTTGAAATACTAGTTTTCTTTTCTTTCTTTCTTTCTTTTTTTGATCAAAACAAGATGAAAACGTTGTTTTTGTTGCTTCTCTTCTGTCACGTTTCATCATCAGGTGAGATCACATTTTAAATCTTTACTTGAACCTCTGTGCGTTTTCTTCCTGCGTAGTTCATGGACACTCGAAGTTTAGTTTCACTTTTGGATCAACTTCATAGACCTGGTGTGTTTTAACTGAATCAAGCTGAATGCATCATATTTCTGAGTGTGATGTGTGAACTGTATTTATACTGAATGTGTAAACCTTGTTTGTCTGCAGTGAAACACTCCCTGAAGTATTTTGTAAGTGGATCTTCTGGAGTCCCAAACTTCCCAGAGTTTGTGGGAGCTGCAGTGGTTGATGGACATCTGGTGGGTTACTGCGACAGCAACAGGAAGATACTGGAACCAAAACAGGAGTGGGTGAAAACATTATTAGAAAACGAACCTCAACACTTGGAGATATGCAATGCAGCGTGTTTTGAGATTTTGCCAAACTTCTTCAAAGCCAGGATGGACCGTTTTAAGCAGCGCTTCAACCAAAGTGGAGGTACAGTATGGGATATATTGTGGTTCACTTTTTACTGCTGTTCTGCATCTCAGTTGTAAAGTGACCCTCTACAGAGCCTGAAGATGATAATCAGATGTCATTTTATTCTGAAATTTAAATAGAAATTAATGTAAATGAGCCGACCACTACCCGTCAGTCAGCCTGCAAACATTAATCAGCTGCTGGTTAAACTTGTTGCTGCAACACTCAAAGTAATAGAATAACAATCATTGTAACATTTAAACTGTGAAATGGAAATTGGGTTTCATCACTCAAGTGCACTGATTATGTGCTCTTGAATCATGAGCACAGCACAAGACTTGGAGAATCACAGTACATCACACAATGCAGCAATATATTTGAAATCATCTTTTCACTGAAGATTTCATCTCTACATCATGATCAATCACAGTGTCTGTTTCTGTCTCTCAGGTGCCCATGTTTTACAGAGGATGAATGGCTGTGAGTGGGATGATGAGACTGGAGAGATTCAAGGTTTTAATCAGTACGGTTATGATGGAGAAGACTTCATGTCATTTGATCTGAAGACGCTGACGTGGATCGCTCCGAAACCACAGGCCGTCAGCACCAAACTGATGTGGGATGCTGAGAAAGCTAGAATAGAATCTCATGAGAAGTATCTCACTGAGATTTTCCCTGAGTGGCTGAAGATGTATTTGGCCTATGGGAAGAGCTCTCTGCTGAGAACAGGTACGATCACATGACCTGATGTAGTTATTTATTTATTTCTTTGAAAGGGACAATGCACATTAATGAACATCAGTATGTGAGTACATGTGTAAATGTGTCGGAGTTAGCAAGCCTGCTAATTAACATCTGTAGTCCCTTGGCAGGTAATAGACAGACAGACACGTGGTAGACGAGAAAAGAAAAAATGTAGTTTCATGGACACAACAATGTTCAGCCTGCTCAGACTGACCTGCCATTGTTTTATCACTCCATCAGTCTGACTTTCCCTTCTTTCTGATCGTTTTCTGTGGCAGTCAGATTTGATTTGGTCCTAATCAGACATGACTTTCCATCAGAGCTGATGCTGTGACAGTCAGAGCACAGTGAGCATGAGTGAAGGAAGTTTACACAGTTTCAGTGACACTGTGGTTGATGACTTTGCTGTAAAGTATAAAAACAGAAAGATCTTCTCCTCTCTGACTGCAGTGAGTTTCTTTCGTGCTGCTGTAGTTCCCTTCTCTGACTACAAACAGACAATGTGGAGGTTGTGGAACAATTTTTTGTTCTTCTCTCTCTCTCTCTCTCTGTCCCCCCCTCTCTCTCTCTCTGTCTCTCTCTCTCTCTCTGTCTCTCTGTCTCCCTCTGTCTCTCTCTCCCTCTGCCCCCCCCCCCCCTCTCTGCAGAGCTCCCCTCAGTGTCTCTCCTTCAGAAGACTCCCTCCTCTCCAGTCAGCTGCCACGCTTCAGGTTTCTACCCTGACAGAGCCTCACTCATCTGGAGGAAAGATGGAGAGGAGCTTCACGAGGGCGTGGACCTCGGAGAGATCCTCCCCAACCACGATGGGACCTTCCAGATGAGCGCTGACCTGAAACCTTCAGCGTCTGAAGACTGGGGGAAGTACGAATGTGTGTTTCATCTCTCTGGTGTGAAGGACGTCGTCACCAGACTGGACAAAGCAGCGATCAGGACCAACTGGGGTAAGACTGAGATCAGAAGGTGCTGAATGGGACTGCAGGTCTGTTGGTCGTTGAGTGTTAGTCACGATAGTCACTGGTCAGATCATATGAGCTGAACAAGATTATCAAAGGATCCTTTTTGAGTTTCTTAAAGCCACAGAAAGCTTTAAAGTATTTCACAGACCGTGTTGTTTTTCCCACACAACGACAGGTTTGTGCTGCCTGTTCACTCTTTACTCAGCTCAGAATAAAACAATGTTGACACCTACGAAACATGATTTTACTCCTTCGTGTCTACTTTGCTGAACTGAGGAGAACTTTAATGTTCATCATCTAAGTTTAAGTGTTTCAGTTCCATTTTCATTTATTTATGATGCATTTATTTGTTTACAGTGTCAGTGTGTGTCTTTCACATCCAGCACAACAGATAATGGATGGATGTATTTCTGTTCTAACCTGCTTTATATGGACTGAAATGTGTTGAAATGTGTCTTAAAATCCATGATTTGATTGCTCTGAATGGTCTTAAATCTATTTTCAAAGATCTGGATCAGAGTCGTTCAGGTGTCGGTGCTCTGACTGATATTTTTGGATGCATGGCCTGTGCTGCACTTTGTTCTTTGGGATGTTGGATGTTGATAAATGTGCCAGTCTTGATTTTTTATTCTTTTTTTCTTCAACAGAGAAGCCCGGTGACGTCCTCATCACTGCTGCAGCGGTTGTTCTTTCTCTCATCCTCATCATCACTGTTGTTGGATTCATCGTCTACAAAATGAAGAAAGGTGAGAGAGACGGATGGAGAGATTTTCTGCTTCGCTGACTTTTTCGGTCCTTTGATTTTAGTCTGTGAGTTGATGCTTTTATCCGGGTTGAAAAAGTGAAACAGGCTTCAGTTCTCTGCACTCAACAGTTTGCAGCTACCAACACTTGAAGCTCTGTGAGGCTCAGAGCCTGAGAGTCATGATAATATGACTGTACCATGATGATGAGGGAGAGACGTGATGAGAAAAGAGATGAAGTGAGGACTAAACAGAAGGATAGAATGGATTCATGTTTCAGTGTGAGTGAGCAGAAGAGGGATCATATTCACTGGGGATCAGCTGAGGAAAGATATTCTGTCGTTTACAACTGTGACTGAAATGATTTGTCTTTTGTTCTGATTTCAGTCAAACCACGTCCATCTCGTAAGTAAACTTTGATTCTGTTTCCTCTGATCTGACACACACTGTATGCTGGAGATGAAATGTTTCACATTATTGTGCAGAGAGGACTGTTTCTGAAAGTTGAGTGCAGGATGAGTGGACTTTACACTCTTTGTTTCTCACCTTACAGCTGCTGCAGACAGCTCGGAGCTCTCTGAGAGCCTGAATCCAGAGACCTGAATGACAAACACACTGGAGGAGTCACCTCATGTGTATCATTTGTCAGTATTAAATGTGTTTGTTTTCTTTCACATTTCAAGTTTATTGTTGATGTTTGAAATCATTTTTAAAAAGTATGTGTTATTTTTCCATGAATCTTTATTAGTGGCACGAGGCAATGCACGAGCCACTATTGTAATCTCTTGCGTTTTTTCTTCCCATTTTTCATATTCCGCCAGAATTTCGGCACATAACTAGTCCCGCAGCTTTGAGAAAACCCTCGCAAACTATATATCAAAACGCGTGGCTCGATCGGGAATGGTGTGGTATGTACTTGACAGGATTCGTTAATAATTCGCAAAAAACTGCGAAAAAGTTCCCATAAGAAATGAATGGGGAAATTTCCTCAAATTTCAGCCTTTTTCAAGTTTCCGCTGCCTCGCCATACTTTCTCCTAGAGACTTCATTCAAACTTTAAAACTTTCAGGAAGGTGGGGACTTAGGGGGATCTATGAGGGGAAACTAAGGGTTGAACCCAGGTGCAGACAAACAAAGGGGACGTAGACTATGGATAAACAATAACACGCTACACAACGAGACAAGACTAGGGCAACACAAGGAACTCACTAACACACAGGGCAAGACTATGGACAATACAATAAAAGGAAAACTCAATCAGGACATGAACACAGACAAACCAAGGGATACGCTAGATTCAACTTAAATAAATTTATTACTCACAACAAAAGACACAACTATGGGAACTAAAATTAACACACTAAGGACAAGGGCTATATATACACAACAAGGCAACACAGGGAAAAGCTGAGCAATGGAAACACGCTAACTCAAGAAACACAATGGGGCATGGATGAGACAGGGGCAATACAAGAACTCTAACACAAAAGGTGGCGGACTATAACAAGAGAAGAAACTTAATTACATAAACTTGTGGCAGAACTAACACATTGACAAAACTAGAAACAAACTTTCAGTGAATAAAATAAAGAACAGAAAACACTCCCGAAGGAGGAAAGGACAATGGGCTAGGAAAACGGAACTGACTACTGAAGGAACTAGATATGAAAAAACTAACTCAAAATTCACTACTAGTAAATGGAAGAACGAGAATCTAAATTACAAAAGTAATCTAACAGAAAATCGCTCTTAACGAGGAGAACAATCCGGCTAGGCAGAAAACTAAATTATAAACTTTTCAAACAACACACCTGAACAGAACATGGCAGGGGACTTTAACAATCAAGGGAAACACAGACAACACTAAGGACAGGGACCCTACATAAAGCAAGACATGAACAAAGGCAATGCAGCAAAAACACACTTACATGAAACACGACTCGGACATGACAAGGAACCACACGACAAACACTTACTATGGGACTATGGCATGAAGTATAACAAGAACACAGACTTGGACTATGACTTTTGTTTCTCAGACGACAAACCGACAAGGACAAAGGGAAGACACGGACTTAAATACACTAGGGAGGAACACTAATGACGCACAGGTGAAAACAATCAGACAATCATACGGGAGGGAAAACACAGGAAGTAAAGCAACACAAAGACACATAACATGAACCTTCAAAATAAAACAGGAAGTAACGAAAACCAGGCAAAGACAAGACACAATGGGAAACTTAACAAAAATACCAACAAGACAGGGCAAGGGTAGAGACTAAGACAATACAAAAACTCTTACATAAAACGTGGCATGACTATAGACTAAGACATTAGGAATACTCAGTAGAACAGAGAAACGAACATGAACAAAGAACACTACAATGAACACTTACAAACTGAATAAGGCAAAACATCGAGAGGAAAGCTAAACAAAACCGCCGTGCATGGCACGGGTCATGACAAAAACGTAGATAATTTTGTCGGCTCAACATGAGCTTTGCTGCTCACTTTTTGATATCTCTTATGATTTTCGATCCCTGACCATCTGAAGACCATAAAGTTTCTCAAAAAATGCTCAGAATTTCTGCCCCTAGAGTGGGTGATGTCACCAGCTAGAGTGTGAGAGGCAGTGAGAAATCGCCTGATTTTTTTTTTTTTTTTAAATTGCCATAAACTCCAAACGGGGAATAGGAGACACACAACTTTTAGATCCTTTTGTAGACAAACATCTCTTCTCGCCTCTGATTTCAATTTTAAAGGGTTAGCCCCCACCAAATTTAAATAAAGAGGGATTTTGCACCAGCTGCCCTGCTCTGCTGCTCGTTACTGGGCTCTGCTGAGGCCTGATAACGAGCCAACGAGCATCTAAAACATGCAGGGTGCAGTGGTACTTCAGGACCAGGCTTGAGAAACAGTGGTATAGATAACACCAGCAGCCCCCTCGTGCCACTGTCAAAATTTCGGCGGTGCTGGAATTGTCTAGTTTTATTTTATATTTCATTTGAATTTAATGCAACAATGTGTTTCCTGTCAAAATTTCTAAGCACATTAAATGAGGTTTTTTGACGCATTTTAAACGCTATTATATGGTTTTATATAACTACTCTGAATACAGTGTTCAAAAACATTAGTGAAACATGTTCTTTTCTTTGGTGAGACATCATTCATGAAAAGTTTCTCAGACCACTGAGCGGTCATGGTGTTCACATGAAGTTGTTCATCAAGTCAGTTGGATAAGCTAATGAAGTTTATCCTCAGCAGATACGATGTAGATATGAGGCCGGGTCGAGCTGCAGAGTATCTGCTGTTTGTTTGTGTGAGTGAAGGATTTAAAGGCAGCTTAAAGGTTCGTTAGGTCAGGTTAGAGAAGGATGTCGCCTGTCAGAGGGTTCAGTAGATTCATGTCAGCAGTCAGATACCCACTGCAGGGCCTGATGATCGGTCAAAACATTATGAACACGAGTACTGGCTAGTAAAGCTTTGCTTTATTTTACTGTGGACTGATGCACATAAATAAATGTCAAAATGAAATGTATTGTTCTTTCTTTTTGTTTCATTTTTCAATAAAATCCTTAACTTTGAAACATTTGGCTCTTTCTGTGAGTCCACACACTTATATACAATATTTGCTGTCAGCAATACTATTTTCGATTTAGGCTTTTTTGACTTCTATTAATTATTTTATTGTAACAGCAACATTTAATGCAGCACATTTGAACACGATTATTACAGATTTAACAAAAACATACAGCCTTCTTTGACTTTGACACTATTGACACTATTAGTGAGGTGTTCCGGCCTGGAAGGGCTGCTGTCAGTTTCACAAACCACCAGATAATACTGTACTGCTGTGGCTGAAGCCCCAAAGCTTCATAAGGCTTCATCCACCTGCCACCAGCTGTGGGTCAGCTGTCTTTGATTGGGGTTGTGAAGGGGTGGTTCCTGTTTCATTTTCTAAAATAGCAAGACCATCCACCATTATTAATGTTGTCTTTGGACGCTCCTTTGAAGAAATTGCAGCTCCCTCCCCCAATATCTCCAAACACTATTTTAATGACAAACATGGTAAAATGGTGAAACTACAGTTGCTCTATTTTTTAATAAAGAGCTGTTAAATAAATGGTTATCAAAGCGTCCAAATGTGCGAACTGCAGCTTTGTGGCTACTGATGGACTTTCACCACAATATTTTCACCATTTTCTAAACTGTACATGACTGATCATGATAGTAAAGGTCCAAACTAACAGCTACAGTTAACATGTTTCATTACAACGATGACTGGAATAAGTTGTGATGTGAAGAGATGTGCTCCTGAACCCTAACCCTTTGAATGTACCATACAAATAATCTTTATTATCATTTATTAAATGCACCTGAGAGCCAAACCACAAGTTCAGTAAGAATCGGATGTTCTCGTGAAGTTTATCAGCCAGGTCCTGCTGAGTAGTGGTGTGATGATGGTGTAGGAAGAACTCTGCTGATACAAGCTTGAGTTGAAGAGACCTTTATTAACAAGCAGTATCAGATCAGATGCCGGCCATCCGAGAGAGCTTCGGGGTCAGATCAGAAGACTCTGCCCTTAACATACAGACAACACAATATATAGCATGACTGTTTATCTAACTCCACCCATACCTTTCTCATCCTACAGACCAGATTATGCTCTGGGCATTGTCCCACTGAGGAATGTTCTCTTTTGTGACAATCTATGTCTACATCTAAAGTTAATAGTCCTAATAGCCCCCTAAACATTACTACCTCTGGTTTATCTATTCTTTATCTGACCCTTCGTAGCCTCACATACCACAACTAAAAGTGGTCTCCATTCCAGACATCAGTTTACCCCTGATCATGCTTGATCTGACCATATACCTCACTCGACTTCCTCATTGTGTCACAGTGTCATTTCATTTTTTATGAACCTTTTAGAGTCCAGAACAGTTCAGCAGCTTGTTTACAGGACTGAGTTCACCAGAGGAGACTGAAAAGTGCAGCTGTGTGCTTTCAGCATATGAATGACAGCATATATTGTTATACATGCTCCCACTTATACAAGTGGGAGCATGTATAACAGGGCTTTCATCTTGTTTTGATAAAGTCGAGTTCGTGAAGGACCGAGCTGTTTCAGCTCTTCTACCTCCTGCAGACTTCGCCATCTCATGTATCGTTATTGGTTTTTTTTCTTCGTGCATCGGTGCACGTGACTAACTTTTATCGCGGAAGGCGAAGTCGGAAGGAAATAACGCAGCTAGCGCAGATCCGTTTACATATTAGTTTGTGTTTTTTTTTTGATCAAAACAAGATGAAAACGTTGTTTTTGTTGCTTCTCTTCTGTCACGTTTCATCATCAGGTGAGATCACATTTTAAATCTTTACTTTAACCTCTGTGCTTTTTCTTCCTGCGTAGCTCATAGACACTGGAACTTTAGTTTCACTTTTGTATCAACTTCATAGACCTGGTGTGTTTTAACTGAGTCAAGCTGAATGCATCATATTTCTGAGTGTGATGTGTGAACTGTATTTATACTGAATGTGTAAACCTTGTTTGTCTGCAGTGAAACACTCCCTGAAGTTTTTTGTAAGTGGATCTTCTGGAGTCCCAAACTTCCCAGAGTTTGTGGGAGCTGCAGTGGTTGATGGACATCTGGTGGGTTACTGCGACAGCAACAGGAAGATACTGGAACCAAAGCAGGAGTGGATGAAAACTTTATTAGAAAGTGAACCTGAGCACTTGGAGTGGTATGGAGTATGGAATATATTCTGGTTCACTTTTTACTGCTGTTCTGCATCTCAGTTGTAAAGTGACCCTCTACAGAGCCTGAAGATGATATTCAGATGTAATTTTATTCTGAAATTTAAATAGAAATTCATGTAAATGAGCCGACCACTCCCCATTAGTCAGCCTGCAAACATTAATCAGCTGCTGGTTAAACTTGTTGCTGCAACACTCAAAATAATAGAATAACAATCATTGTAACATTTAAACTGTGAAACGGAAATTGGGTTTCATCACTCAAGTGCAAAGAAAAAGTGCACTGATTATGTGCTCTTGAATCATGAGCTTTTTCTAACCCTGTTCAATTTAATTTAATAACTTAATTTGAAAGATTCCACATCTACAGCTGTAAAATGCAAAATACACATTAAAGCAGCAGCAATATTAATCTGAAACCATCAGAAATAACAGTAAAACACTGACATGGAACATTTTTTTACACAACAAGTATTTTCACTTTTACTTTGAGTACATTGTACTGATAATACTGAATGCAAGACTTCAGTGAGGTATTTTCAGTGTGGTATTAGGACTTAAGTGAAGGATCTAAATACTTTCTCCAGGGCCAACGAGTAAACGTGTCTCCATTATTAGTCAGTTGCCTTTACAATTAACAATACTTCACTTCTGTAAATAATACTCAGGGTCATATCTAGGTATTCTTCTATGTACATATTAAAGCCAATGTAAGCAGCAAAAATGGAAAAATTTACTTGACATGACAAAATATCTTAATTAAGCAGAGGAAATTGTTTTTGTGTAAATGAAGAATATGCTTTCAGGCTTTCTGAGGACGGACAGGGTCCTATTCCAAATAACTTAAGAGAAGCTAAATAAATGACCTGTAGAGCCTGGTGCCATGTCAGAGGCTTATTAATGAAGTTATGGGTGCATAAATTGTACCCTGTACCTCTCAAACTGGAGACCAGGACCACCCATTAATCACAGACTGCCCTCATCATATTAAAATCAGTAATTCAATTGATTTTTTCAACCTATTCCACATGAGGAAGTTGCACAGCAGAAAGAAAGAGGCCAAGCTCAACATAAATAAAAGGTGTTTTGTGTGATGGCAGGACGATGCCACAGTGTGGTGCAGTGTTAAGTAAAGTGTGTAAACAAAGCAGCCTAACTCAGAAATGTGTTTGTCCTGCAGTGAAGCACTTCGTCCTATGGAGTCAGAAGCATCCCAGAGTTTGTGGCCGTCGCAGTGGTTGATGAAGGCTCCTGCCTCAGGTGATTTTTTGTTGGATTGATTTTCTAATTTCACATTTTTGGCCATTTTGAGTTTTTCTAACAGTGTCTCCCTTTTGTCTTGCAGCATTGCATTATGAATAGTTTTATCTTTTTGTAGCCTCCATAGCACATTAGTGGTTATTTTTGCAGGAACTGCATGAACATGGAGATAATTTACATCTCTCAAAGCTAATTATTGACAAAGCTGTTTGGTAGGCTTTACTATGAGTACAGTTGTCTGATATAGTTATGACTTGAAACCTGCTTTTAAAACATTTCAGTGGCTATAATATACCACAGCGCAACAGCGAACCAATATATGTTCTTGTTGTGGTGTTCTATTTTTTTGAACAGAGTGTTGTCGTCTATATCAGGGGTTCTTAACCTTTTTGACCTTGAGGCCCAATTTTTATAGTACAAAGTGGCCAAGGGCCCATAAAATATTTACACTGTATAGGTTTAATTGACCTCACTCACGGTTTGATTTGTATTCAATAATAAACCAAATCCACTTACAGTTTAACAAGCAAAAACCAAATAAAATGATATGATACAATGGGATCATCACAAAGACTTTTATTAGACATGTGTATGTAAACCTCCACACACATCAAGCCACTGGCACAAATCAAGCCGGGACAAGAACATTTTTTAAAGGATCAAGTCAGGCTTTTTATTTTAAAAAGGACCAATATTTAGATTTTACTTATAATAATAATAAATAAAAAATAAAACAATAAATTAACAAAAAGGTGACAAAATAAATACATTCATTCATTTTGTTGCTGTTTCTTCCTTGAACTGAGATGTTCAGTTGGTTCAGCAGTGAAAAAATGTCACAGAGGTAGGCAGGTTTTGCTGTGAACACTGTGTTGGCATAGTACTGTGCAAGATGATTGTTTTTCTCAGTGAGAAAAGAGAAGACTTCATTCCTCATAACGCTTGAGGACCAGTCCTCTTGAGAGCCATCTCACTTCACTGTGATATAGCAGCTGGACGTGATCTGCATCCATCTCCTCGCAAAGCTTAGCAAAACATCTGGAGTTGGCAGCATTGTTTTTAATAACGTTTTTGGTTTTCACACTTACATCCATCACCTGGTGAAAATCTGGTGACATCTTTTTTTGCTGCAAGGCTTTCACGGTGGAAAAAACAGTGTGTCCATTTAGCTTCTGGTGCACGATCGAGTATCTGTCTGATGACACCCTGATGCCTGCCAGTCATTGATGCTGCACCGTCACTGCACACCCCGACACAGTTCTGCCAGTCTGGGCCGTTCTCGGTGAAGTAGTTGAAGAGAAAAACTGGCTACTTTTCATTCTTTCAAAAAGTTGATGCTGTATGTCGGAGGCCATGTCAGTGATGCGGTGACTCAGTGTCGTGTGACAGTGGGATGGTCATCAGCTTCTTTGCAGCGGCCTCTCCAATCATCTCACGGCACATATCAACAGCGGCAGGCAAAATCAACTCCTCCGCTGTGGTGAACGCCTTCTTGCTCTGTGCCACACGTCTGGCTACGAGGTAGCTGGCTGTCAGTACACATCTGGAGCTGCCAGTCAGTGACACGACCGACCTTTTCTGCATCTGCAGCCCACTTTCGCCGGGTGTTTGGTCTGCAGATGCCGCTGTAGTTTTGAGGGCTTTAGTGCCTCATTTGACAGCGTTAGCCCACAATCCACACCCTGGGCTCTGGGCGCTGCCTCGGTACCTCCGTTTACGAAGCCGTATTTTATATAGTCAGGATTGTACCGACGCACAAATTTACTCTTTTGTGGGGGGTCGGCACGATGTTCGTCATTTTTCAGTTTTAAAAACTTCTCCATACTCTTCCGTCTTCTTCTTCTTCTTTTGGTTTTGATTGGCAGCTGGCATTACTTTCACGTCTCTGGTGATCACACCTTTAATATTCTGTGTTGGCCAGCTGCCGTTTGCCAACTTGTTTTTTGTTAGTCTGTTTTCTTTTCATTACCATACATCCTAATTTCCCTCAATTTGTTCTGTTCAGATGTTTGTCTTCATTGTTTTCATTTCATGTTAATTTTAATTATTTAATATTTTGAGTTTGAGGGTTCTGAGTCTTGGCTGTTCCTAGGACTGCGCTCTTCTGGAGTGAGGCTTCAGATGTTGTTCCTGGGATCTGTTGGAGCCACTCTCCCAGTTTGGGGGTTACTGCCCCGAGTGCCCCGACTACCACAGGAACCACGCTAGCCTTGACCTTCCACATCTGTTCCAGCTGCTCTTTCAACCCTTGGTACTTCTCAATTTTCTCGTGTTCCTTCTTCCTGATGTTGGCGTCAGCTGGGATCTCCACATTTATGATACCAGCGGGGTATCTGATGACTGGTATTGATGGCTCGGACCTTGTTCTTACCATTCAGCTGACTTTTCAGGACCTGCCTGTGTGTGTGTGTGTGTGCATATATATATATATATATATATATATATATATATATATATATATGAGAGTTTTTTTTTTTCCAAAACCAATTAGCCTTTGGGGACTACTGAGAGTGCCCAACTGCTGTATGGTTATAAAGAGGATAGGGAAACCGGAGCACCCGGAGAAAACCTCACCACCAGGCAGACAACACACAAACTCAGAAAGGCTCAGCACCGGGACGGGGCGCCTCATGTCCGAGTTGCATTCCGGACTTTAGTGCAACATTGCCTCCAGAACTTTCTGAGCCGATTTCTGCAGCCCACGGCTTCATTTTGATGCCTTTGGCCATTATTCCTGTTTTGCAAACCTTGTTGCTCTCTGGCCTGTTCCGTCATCTTTTCGATTTCTTTTGTCAGATTGTTATTTTCAGTGATTAGAGCCTTTTTCACGTCGTGCATTGATTTATAAGCTTCCTTGCGAGTATTGTCGCCTTGGATATTCACTCTGAGCTCCTTCATCTCTTCACAGAGCTCTGCATTATGCATTTTTAAGGTTTCAGTGTCATACAGCAGTTCACTGTACTTCTCATCAAAGCGTTTCTTTTCTGTGAGTTTTGAGTGGAGGACTTTGGATTTTTTTAAAAGCTCTTGATTAATTTCCAAGACTGCCTTTGTTTCTGACTTGAGGATTTTGGATTTATCTTTCATGATTTCACAGTCGGCCAGCTGAGCAGTGATCCTATCAATCTCTTGTTGCATATTGGCGTTTTGTCTGCTTATCAGTTCCATTTCCTTCATCTCCTCCATACACATGTCGTTCCAAACCTTTTGATCATGGTACTTTTTGTCGAGCTCCTTGAGTTGTTGTTGCAGTGCGTTGCTTTGCTTGCTCATGACCTCTTTTGATGCTTTCAATCCTTTCTGCATTTCCTGCAAAACCTTTTCGCTCTGCGGCTCTCTCCAGTGCTTAAGGATTTTTTGTCCCAGAATGTCGTGTTGTTGGCTAATCACTTCTGTCGCTGCTTTCAGGGCCTCATAGACTTCATGCAAAGCCTTTGTATTTTGGGTCTTCTGTTGGACCTCGTCTTGCATGGAGTCATTTTGCAGCCTCGTGGCCTCGGTTGCATCCACCATTGCGCTACACATTTCCTCGGAAGTGGCTTCACTTCGAAGCTTGCGAATCGCCTCAATTTGTTGTCGTAGTGCCTCATTTTGATCCCCTTGGCCATTATTTCTGTTTTGCAAACCTTGTTGCTCTCTGACCTGTTCCGTCATCTTTTCGATTTCTTTTGTCAGATTGTTATTTTCAGTGATTAGAGCCTTTTTTACATCGTGAACTGATTTATACATTTCCTTGCGAGTATTGTCGCCTTGGATATTCACTCTGAGCTTCTTCATCTCTTTCCAGAGCTCTACATTTCGCTTTCTTAAGGTTTCAGTGTCATACAGCAGTTCATCGTACTTCTCATCATAGCGTTTCTCTTCTGTGAGTTTTGAGTGGAGGACTTTGAATTTTTTTAGAAGCTCTTCATGTATTTCCAAGACTGCCTTTGTTTCTGACTTGAGAATTTTGGATTTATCTTTCATGATTTCACAGTCGGCCAGCTGTGCAGTGATCCTAACAATCTCTTGTTGCATATTGGCGATTTGTCTGCTTATCAGTTCCATTTTCTTTATCTCCTCCCTATACATGCTGTTCCAATCCTTTTGATCATCGTACTTTTTGTCGAGCTCCTTGAGTTGTTGTTGCAGTGCGTTGCTTTGCTTGCTCATGACCTCTTTTGATGCTTTCAATCCTTTCTGCATTTCCCTCAAAACCGTTTTGCTCTGCGCCTCTTTCCAGTGCTTCAGGATTTTTTGTCCCAGAATGTCGTGTTTTTGGCTAATCACTTCTGTCGCTGCTTTCAGGGCCTCATAGACTTCATGCAAAGCTTTTGTATTTTGGGTCTTCTGTTGGACCTCGTCTTGCATGGAGTCTTTTTGCAGCCTCATGGCCTTGGTTGCATCCATTATTGCGCTACACATTTCCTCGAAAGCTTCTTCACTTCGGAGCTTGTGAAGCGCCTCAATTTGTTGCTGCAGTGTCTCATTTTGATCCCCTTGGCCATTATTCCTGTTTTGATAAGCTTGTTGCTCTCTGATCTGTTCCGTCATCTCTTCAGTTTCTTTTGTCCGATCGTTATTTTCAGTGATTTGAGCATTTTTCTCGTTGTGCACTGATTCATAAGCCTTGCGAGTATTGTCGCCTTGGATATTCACTCTGAGCTTCATCTCTTTACAGAGCTCTGCATTTTGCTTTCTTAAGGTTTCAATTTCACACAGCAGTTCACTGTACTTCTCATCAAAGCGTTTCTCTTCTATGAGTTTTGAGTGGAGGACTTTGGATTTTTTTAAAAGCTCTTTATTTATTTCCAAGATTGCCTTTTTTTCTGACTTGAGGATTTTGGATTTATCTTTCTTGATTGTACAGTCGGCCAGCTGTGTGGTGATCCTGTCAATCTCTTGTTTTATATTGGCGTTTTGTCTGCTTATCAGTTCCTTTTCCTTCATCTCCTCCATACACATGTCGTGCCAAACCTTTTGATCATCGTACTTTTTGTCGAGCTCCTTGAGTTGTTGTTGCAGTGCGTTGCTTTGCTTGCTCATGACCTCTTTTGATGCTTTCAATCCTTTCTGCATTTCCTGCAAAACCTTTTCACTCTGCGGCTCTTTCCAGTGGTTAAGGATTTTTTGTCCCAGAATGTCGTGTTGTTGGCTAATCACTTCTGTCGCTGCTTTCAGGGCCTCATAGACTTCATGCAAAGCTTTTGTATTTTGGGTCTTCTGTTGGACCTCGTCTTGCATGGAGTCATTTTGCAGCCTCGTGGCCTCGGTTGCATCCATTATTGCGCTACACATTTCCTCGAAAGCGGCTAGACTTTGGAGCTTGTGAAGCACCTCAATTTGTTGCCGTAGTGCCTCATTTTGATGCCTTTGGCCATTATTCCTGTTTTGCAAAGCTTGTTGCTCTCTGATCTGTTCCGTCATCTTTTCAATTTCTTTTGTCAGATTGTTATTTTCAGTGATTAGAGCCTTTTTTACATCGTGCACTGATTCATGAGCTTCCTTGCGAGTATTGTCGCCTTGGATATTCACTCTGAGCTCCTTCATCTCTTCACAGAGCTCTGCATTTTGCATTCTTAAGGTTTCAGTGTCACACAGCAGTTCATTGTACTTCTCATCATAGAATTTCTCTTCTATGTGTTTTGAGTGGAGGACTTTGGATTTTTTAAAAAGCTCTTTATTTATTTTCAAGACTACCTTTTTTGTTGACTTGAGGACTTTGGATTTAACTTTCATGTTTTTACAGTCGGCCAGCTGTGCAGTGATCCTATCAATCTCTTGTTGCATATTGGCGTTTTTGCTGCTTATCAGGTCCATTTTCTTCATCTCCTCCATATCCATGCCGTGCCAAACCTTTTCATCGTCATACTTTTTGTAGAGCTTCTTGAGTTGTTGTTGCAGTGTGTTGCTGTGCTTGCTCATGGCCTCCGTTGCTGCTTCCAATCCTTTATGCATTTCCTGCAAAACCTTTTCACTCTGCGAGCCGGGCTCTTTCAAGTCCTTTAGGATTTTTTGTCCCAGAATGTCGTGTTGTTGGCTAATCACTTCTGTCGCTGCTTTCAGGGCCTCATAGACTTCATGCAAAGCTTTTGTATTTTGGGTCTTCTCCTTGAGCTGTACCTTGCCTTGCGCCCCATCTTGGACCTCCTGAATTTCTTGTCTCAGCGTCTTGTTCTCTTGTTCAATGGCCTCTTTTGCCATTTTCAGAGAATCACACATTGCACCCAAACCCCTTTGATTTTGGGCTTGGGGCTGGTTGAAAGCTCCTATGTCCACTTCCATTTTGTTACCTTGGTCAGTATCAAGTATCAAGAGTTGGTTGTTCATTAAAGTATATGGCTGAGATCACGATATAACAATGTATGTTGGTCAGTATCAAGTATCAAGTGTTGGTTGTTCGTTAAATTCTATGACTGAGATCACGATATAACAATGTATGTTGTTGTTTCTGTAGTCATATGAGCTACAGTGTATTCATGGCTCACACACTACAGCCATTCTGACGTCAAAGATCAAAGGAATTCTGACAGCTAAGCCCCGCCCCCAAGCGTGACTTCAGCGTAGCAACCGTTGCTAGGCACGAACTCCTCTGCCTGGTGTTCTCTTCTAAATGCTATTTCTATCATTCTAAATGAGGATACGATTCACAAAAAAAATAAAAATAAAAATAAAAATCGATATTTGATTTGTTGTCTTTGTGCTTTTTTTCCAATTAATTGTGGGGGTTTCAGGGTTTCTATTTACATTTTACACAACGTCAATACACTGTATTTTTTTGGTCTGAAACAGTGATTTAAGTTGGTTAAACTTAGAAATATAATTTATTGACATTTGAGGCAATAATATCAGTTAGCACAACAAAGCAAGTCAGCTGTGTGCTCTAAAACAATTTGGTTGGTTGGTAATATTTATATCTTTAAGTTGGAGTTCAATACAGTTCTGCAAACTCTTTATTCTTTGTTGTGAAATGAGGGAAAGCTCCTTGAAGTCTCACTCTCATTGTGGCTGTGCTGCCTCAAGCTGGAGTCCACACAGGTAAGCACCCGTTAATTAAATTAAGTTAAAATGATACGGGAATTTTATTCTGAGTTGTGTTGTGCCGTGTTGTACATTTGTGACGGAGTAGATCTATAGCTGTCAAATTATGGCAAAAAAAAGGTGCAACACCGCCATCTATTGGCGCAGAAGTCGGCTTGGGTACTGCACAGAGAAAAGTGGACTTCACTGTACAGAGACGTCCTGTTGCATGGTCCGGGATAATTCATTATTTTATTTAACGTTTCAGATGATTATACTTTATCTTTACTGTGTCAAGTACTCACTGTGACCTGCGCTAACTGTTTTGAGCACTTACTGTGAGTTATAAGACCGTAAAGTTATGTTTAGAGATTTGTTAATGATGCTAAACTAGCTTAAATGTTCTCCCTCGTGTCCGTTGTTGTTCAGATTGTCCCGAGACTGTGATGCTAATATTCCCATGCCACTGCGGTGCTGTATGCTGTGCTGCAGGTAATATTTTGTGTATCTTTTATGTAGTTTCACATGATGTTTCATTTTGTACGTCAGTCTGTGTGAGCACCCTTTTTATTTGTTCAGATAAAACGCTCACATTTGTTCATCCAGATGCTGAATGTGTTCTTAAAAGATATTTTATGTCATAAAAAAATATATGAGGATTGTTCACTTGTGACTTACAAAATAACAATATACACTATACGATCACACAAGGATGTTTTTATTTTATTTTATATGAACAGATTTCAGTATTTTATTTTAGTGTTCGTTGTACTGCACAGAGAAAAGAGGACTTCGCTGTGATTGTCCCGAGACTATGATGCTAATATTCCCATGCCACTGCGGTGCTGTATGCTGTGTTTCAGGGAGGAGCGGTAATAAAAACCCCGTAATCCACCTGGTCGTTGTCTGTGGTCTGTAGAAGCAACAGTAGTGTGGAGCTGCATCTCACAGATAGCTGTGACCCGTCACACATCGTTTGATGAAGAAGGCGACCGACACATTTTCAGCATTTAAACACAAACGGGTTTTCCGTTATTAGCAGAAGCTAACGTTAGCGGCTAACTGATGCTAGCAGCGCTGCATCAGTTAGCCGCTAACTTGTCTGGGCATATTCTGACTGGTTGGTATTGTGTCAATTCATGTTGGATAATATGTTACAGCCAGTAGCCATTAGGATCTTGGTGAGCCGTTCCTTTCAAAAAAGCCGTTCAAAAAACTGGCTCATTTGGCTCATTTTTATATTTATTAAGTTTTAAGAAGGCAGTCTGGCCTTAACTCGTTTTATCTTGGAAATAACCACTGGGAGGAAAAAAATTAGATATCCCACCAATATAAGTTTAAATTATTCTGAAATATTGATTATAACGTTATTTGACATGTGTGGATTAGATTTCTGATCTGGATTCATTGTAAATATTCCACAGGGTGGCGCCACATTACTCTGCTTTGACGGCGCTTTGCTTTTTTTTTTTGTAACTGGCGCACTCACGTGAAGGCAGCGTGCACAAGGTGGCGTGATGCTATTTGCATATCTAATAAGCACCGAGCAGCTGGGCAGCGCTCTTCCACATGTAACTCGGAAAAAAAAGAACGGCTCCTAGCTGCGACTCGGTTCCCATCGTTCATGTTAACGAGCCGTTCAAAAGAACCAGTTCGTTTGTGAACGTCACAACACTAGTTCTCTTTACCGTCCGCTGGTCTCAGTTCATGGCTGTGTGTTGAGACAGTGGAGGAACGGAATGTGAAAGCTATAGATATTTTAGCTTGTCCTCCGTACTTTAGCCGGTCGCTACCGGAGGTTTATTACAAAAAGTGTTTGGGTTCCAGTCCCGCAGTGTGTGCGTGTGTGAAGTAGGCTGCAATTATTTTAGCGTGTCCTCCGTATTTTAACTGGTCGCTAACGGAGGTTAATACATAAAAAAGCGGGTTACAGTCCCACAGTGCACCCCTTCATTTGTATAAACCTCAACAGCAAAGCTCTCTGTCCTCAGACTGATTTAAACTGATAAAATGTTTAAAATTTCTACTTTACTAATACCCAGCAAATTGTTATCTTTGTTTTTCTGATTGAAATTAATGCAGTGCAAGTTCACCCACGCCGTTGAAGCTGTTCTGCTGAAACACTATGGGCTGCATCACAGAGCTTCAACCTGGCCTTGCATCCACAGGGACTGCTGTTGCACTTTCACAGCCATTAGTGCTTTGAAATCACATCTTTCAAGATGACACAGGACTGTCCCCAGGCAAGAGAAGTGCTGGTTGTGTGAATACAAGGACATTTGCTGTAAAAAGAAAATATTAATTCATTTTATTCAAAGTTATGGCACTCAGTAACCATGTTAACAGATTTCTTAGTTTATACTGGTTCTGTATGGTCATGGATATATGACGAATGTTTGAACTTTTATTCATACTGGTTCTGTGTGGTCTTGGATATATAACTGATGTAGATCTTTTATATCTCAGAGTTTACAAGTATGCAATGCAGCGCAAGTTGACTGCTCGGACTGGGACAGATTAGTCTCATTAGTTTGCATTTACTTGGCCCCGTTGGAAGGGATTTGATGCTGGTACAGTTTTAATAAATGTTTTGAATGTACATGTTGCATCTGTATTTATATGTTTGTATATATAAGTGACAATATAATAATACAGATCAAAAATCTCATTGTTAGATTTCAAATGAAATTTATCCAAACAATCCAAACAAATGTCTTTGAAATGTGCCTTTGATTGAGGTTTGACTCAAATAAAATAAATGTGATGAATAAAGATTTGAAAAAAATGTTGATGCTGCACCATTGAGTCAAATTGGAGTCAAACAGCGGAAAAACTTTGGATGAATCCACTCGGGAGCCCAGAAACTGATCAGTGACGGCCTTACACGGTCCACACGTACAGTCGGTTTAAGTCTTGTTAACATTTGAATCTATTGCATGATGTCTATGTAGATGAATGGACACATGCACCAACGTCAGAGGCAGAAAGTGCATTTCTGTCTACCTGATTGAGATAGAGAAGAAGACGCAAAGACAAAGTCACATCCAAATCCAAGGACAGCTCTTTTATTTACTTGTGAACCCGACTGAACACTGTTTTAGATTGTGGAGAAACTGTAAAACCTGCTGTAGTACAGCACACGGCTATCATTCTTTTTAAACCAGGTTTCTTTCTTTCATTGAATTAGTCTTTCTCCATCCACTGCTCTGTTATGCAAACAAACCAAGAGAGTTAGCTCACCAATGAGCCTGCATGGGTCCACAGGAGATGTTTTCATCACACTGAAGCTGCAAAAGCAACAATCTACACTGTCAGCAAAGACAAATCCAGCAAATGTGTACACAGAGAGCAACGGTTCCCTGATTCATCGTTGATGTAACAGAAATGCTTTTATCTGTCATTACAACACTTTGCTGCTGTGTGGTTTCAGTTTATCTGTTTCATATCCATCTGGCAACAGTCTGTATTCAGTGCAGTGAGGAGAGCTTTAACATTAAAGACCTTATGAGGATATAAAGACAGAGAGATGGGACTCGGTTTGACTTTGCCCTACTCCTCTGTGATCAAAACGCTGTTTCAAAAAGAAACTGTCTAGATTGTGTCAAAGGAAACTGATCGTCGGGCTTGAACCGTGTCCCCATTGTTTTTGAGAAAGCTGGGGGCTCCTGCTCTCTCACCTTTCTTGTCAGCCTGCTGGTTAATTCTTAATTCTTAATCAGATCAGATCAGATGCTGCTGTATATGCTGTGCATATTGAATACTTGTGCTTGGACAGTACTGCATACAGTTTGGAGAAAGCATGTAGAAAAAGCTCAACATGGAGACAAGTGTAGCAGGATACTGAAAACATCAACTGACATTTCTGTCACTGTCACTGCGGGAGAAACGAAGGGTCATAACAGTTTTCTGGGGTCGTGAGAGAGGACCATGTTGACATGAAAGAGACGGTAACTCTGGAAATACACACCTTGGGGAATCCTCTGTTCTTAACTAAAGTTAAAAAGATGGAGGTCAGCTCACTCCATGGTCACTTAAACCTGTGCAATTCAAAAAGCAAAAACCCAGGCCAACAGCCCTGGTCCTGGGGCCTGTTGCACAAAAGTAGGATTCAGACATCCAGGATAAGTTATTGAGCCTGGCTCAACCAATCCAAAACAGCAGAGTTCAGGCTTAATTGGTTGCACAAACGCCAAGCCAGGATAAGTAGACACGGATTCATCAAGCCAGGTGAAACCAATCCTGGATAAGTTACAGCACACAGCTCCTCAAATAGGGCCCGCAATCAATCACAGATTCACTGATTCACCATGGCAGCTCGTGCAGCGTACTTCTCCCCGAGAAGAGGTGCTTCACGCATATGAAGAGGTGAATGACCAAAGTAAAAAAAAAGGAAACACCGCCACAGCCATAAAACAACGAGAGAAAGCGTGGCTAATCATTGCAGATCGCCTGAATGTTGCACAAACACACACTCACTACTCCACTGAAACCATCACAATCACAATCCAAATAGTTTATTAACATCCCCCAAAACGTAGTTGTATTCTGATTATGAAACAGCTGGAACTGCCAGTGAAACTGACTGCAGATGTGAGTAAAATCATGTAAATGCAGCTCCGTATTTGCTCCTCATGCTCCTCTGTTGTTTCATTCATTATGTGTACACCCAGGTATTTGTGCCCCCCACGATGTCAGTGTCCAAACCCTGGATGCTCACTGGTGCGATCTTTGACCCCTTCCTGCGAAAGTCGATCACCGTCTTCTTGGTCTTGCTGGCATTGATGTGCAGGTGGTTTAGTCCACACCAGTCCATGAAGTTGGTGACGACTTCCCTGTATTCCAGCTCGTTTCCCTGTGATACACATCAAACGATGGCTGTATCGACGGAGAACTTCTGGAGGTGTTGTGTCTGAAGTCTGATGTGTAGAGGGTGAAGAGAAAAGGAGAGAGCACAGTACCCTGTGGAGTCCCGGTGCTGCAAACCACCACATCCAGCACACAGACCCGGCGTTGCACATACTGCGGCCTGTCGGTGGGGTAGTCGATGGTCCACACAGCCAGGTGACAGTCTACTCCAGCTCCCTCCAGCTTGCCCCTCAGCAGTGATGGTTGGGTAGTGTTGAAAGCACTGGAGAAGTCAAAAAACATGACCCTCACTGTGCTCCCAGTGCTCTTCTTCTTTTTTTAAACCATGAAAGCCGGAAGAAGCTTTTCAGCACCAATAGTTGTGGGTGATATGGAGAAAATCTTACCACAGTTTGTCATTTTATATCATGATTTCAATGCATGTGGTCACAGGGTAAAATTTCCTGATGCTCAAATGAAAAACTGCATTTCTAGATAAAATAATCAGGCTAGAAAGTTTTTTTTTTATCTAAAGAATTAAATACCTGACAAATTAAGAAATGTCATCTCATCCTGGAAATCAAACATTAATTTGTCATGCAAATAAGATCCTGTCGTCTGATTATTAAGTATTTAAAACTGACAAAATTCAAATCTGTCAGCATTTTCTGCTTTCTCTGCATTTCTACAGACCAACAGGAAGATGCCAATAATCAGAAAATGGAGCACAAAAACTATTTTTTTTAGTTACATCAGTTGATTCAAACAGGGTAAAAAATGTCTTTGTCAATGTCATTTTTTTGTATTTTTATATAATTGTGACAAGCCCGGAGGCACGAGGTATCAGGACTCAGTAATGCAGAACCACACAGCAGCGAAAGGTTTCAAAATAATAATAATTTATTAACTTAAATCGCTCAACAGGATATAACAAAATAAGGCAAGATAATCAAAGTACAAAAAAAAGCGCTAAGGATCAAAATGGAGCAAAGTATCAACAAAAGAGCGCAAGGCAAAACTAGATAATGGGGAAAGTAACAACAAAAATGATCTAATGCAATATACTTAACAAGACTTACTAGGGAATCACGAGACAAGGATCAAGAGAGCTAGACAGCGAGGCAGCACGAGACATGGCACAAGACAATCTGGCCCAGGACAAAGGGAGACGCGGACTATATATACACGAGGTAACAATGAACAGGTGGAGACAATTAGGGCAGGGTAGACAATCAGACAGGCGGGAAACACACCGGGAAGTCAAGGGCCTGAAACGAGAGGAGAGTTAGGTTTCACAATAAAACAGGAAGTGCAAGACAAGACATGACGCTCGTGAACAAAACACGAGATATAACAGTACCCCCCCCTCTAGGGCCGGCTCCTGACGGCCCAGGAACATCAGGATGACGTCTGTGGAAGTCCGTTATCAATGTCTTATCAATGATGAAGCTCGTGGGGACCCAGGATCTCTCCTCAGGACCATAACCCTCCCAGTCCACCAGATACTGGAAGCCCCGTCCCCTGCGGCGCACGGCAAGGAGCTTTTTTACTGTGTAGACAGGTCCTCCGTCTACCAGGCGAGGAGGTGGGGGTGGGTCGGTGGGGGGTACCAGAGAGCTCTCTTGGACAGGTTTGATTTTTGATACATGAAATGTGGGGTGGACTTTCATAGACCTGGGAAGTTTCAGACGCACCGCTACTGGATTAATGATTTTTGATATGGTAAAAGGGCCCACAAACCTGGGTGCCAGTTTACGTGAGTGTACATGGAGGGGAAGATCCTTCGTGGACAGCCAGACCTTCTGGCCCTGAGCATACTGCGGTGCTTCTCTGCGGTGACGATCAGCCGCTGTCTTCACCCGCTCCTGATTCCTGCACAGCATGCTCCTAGCGGCTGCCCAGATGCGTCGGCATCATCTCACCATTGCGTGGGCTGAGGGAACGGTCACCTCCCGGTCATTAACCTCGAAAAGAGGGGGTTGATAGCCATACACAACATGAAATGGTGACATTCCCGTGGCTGCAGTGGGTAGGGTGTTGTGCGCATACTCTACCCACGTAAGGTGGTCACTCCATGACGTTTGGTTTTGTGAGACAAGGCAACGGAGGCAGGTTTCCAGGTCTTGGTTCATACGTTCACTTTGTCCATTGGATTGAGGGTGGTAACCTGAGGTCAGACTTACAGTGGCGCCCAGCATAAGACAGAATTCATTCCAGAATTTAGACACAAATTGTGGTCCTCTGTCGGAAACAATGTCTTTGGGAAACCCGTGGATGCGAAACACCTCTTTAATCATGACTAGGGCCGTGTCTTTAGCTGAGGGTAATTTGGGTAAGGCAATGAAGTGAGCCATCTTGGAAAATCTGTCCACTACAGTGAGTACAGTGGTGTTACCTCTTGAGAGGGGCAGCCCCGTGACGAAGTCCATCGAGAGGTGTGTCCAAGGTCTCTGGGGAATGAGCAGCGGCTGGAGGAGCCCGGTCGGGTTCTGACGGGGAATCTTGTTCCTGGAACAGACTTCACATGCCTGAACATATTCCAACACATCTTTTTTCATGGTCGACCACCAGAATCTTTGCCTGATTACGAATTCGGTTCGTTTGACCCCCGGGTGACATGTTAGCAAGGATGTGTGTGCCCAATGGATCACCTGCGACCTCAGACGATCCGGTACGAACAACCGGTCGCTGGGACAGTCAGCAGGGGGTTCTTCACCCTCATTAGCTTGCACATCCTTTTCTATTTGCCAAGTAATCCCTCCTACAACACAGTTCAGTGGTAGGATGGTCTCGGGTTCCTTGGCGGCCGGTTCCGGTTCGTACAGCCGTGACAAGGCGTCCGGTTTGGTGTTCTGAGAGCCGGGTCTGTACGACAGCGTAAACCGGAACCGGCTGAAAAACAGCGCCCAACGGGCCTGTCTCGCATTGAGTCTTTTAGCCGTCTTAATATATTCTAGGTTCTTGTGGTCGGTCCACACTAAGAACGGCTGTTCTGCTCCCTCCAGCCAATGCCGCCATTCTTCTAGTGCGGTCTTGACTGCTAGCAATTCCCTATTGCCTACGTCATATCTTTTCTCGGCCGGGCTTAACTTACGTGACAGATATGCGCACGGGTGAATCTTATTATCTCTGGCTGAGCGTTGAGACAGTACCGCCCCTACCCCCTCGTTGGAGGCGTCCACTTCCACCATGAATTGCCGATGTGGGTCCGGGACCGTGAGGACTGGGGCGGTAGTAAAGGCTGTCTTCAGGCGCTGGAAAGCAGCGTCAGCGCCTGGTGACCACTGAAAAACAGACTTGGCAGACGTTAGAGCATGAAGGGGAGCAGCAACGATACTGAAGTTTCTGATGAACTTTCTGTAAAAGTTAGCAAACCCGAGAAATTGCTGTAGTTTTTTACGGTTGGCTGGGACCGGCCACTTAGCCACAGCGCTCACCTTTTCAGGATCCATCTGAATCTGTTTTTTAGTAATGATATAGCCCAAAAAGGAAACTTGGTTAGTGTGAAATTCACACTTTTCGGCCTTTACATATAGGTGATGTTCTAATAGGCGTGAGAGTATGAGTCGGACATGACGCTGGTGAGAATCCAGGTCGGGAGAAAAGATCAGTATATCATCTAGATATACAAACACAAAGTCATTTAAGTAGTCTCTCAAAACATCATTAACGTACCCTTGGAAAACCGCAGGCGCGTTAGTTAATCCAAAGGGCATCACCAGGTATTCGTAGTGGCCGCTAGGGGTGTTAAACCCGGTTTTCCACTCGTCTCCGTCCCGGATGCGGATCAGGTGGTAAGCGTTGCGGAGATCCAGTTTGGTGAACCACTGAGCCTGTTGTAATAGTTCAAATGCAGATGACATTAATGGCAGAGGATAACGATTCTTGACAGTGATATCATTCAGAGCGCTATAGTCAATGCAAGGTCTGAGAGAGCCATCTTTCTTATCAACAAAGAAAAACCCCGCCCCCGCTGGGGAGGACGACGGCCTGATGATTCCGGAGGGATGCCTGGATGTATTCATCCATGGCTTTGCGTTCGGGAATCGAGAGAGAATAAAGTCTCCCCTTGGGAATGGGAGCGCCGGACAGCAGTTCTATGGCGCAGTCAGAGGATCTGTGAGGCGGTAGAGAGGTGGCTTTAACTTTATTAAAGACCTCCTTGAGGTCCAAATAGCACCGTGGCACTCGAGACAACTCCGGGTACCGATCATCATCATCCTCCGGCCTCGTAGCACCTGCTGCGCTCTGGACGTTCACACTGTGAATAGAGACACAAGGAGAGTTTGTCACGCAATTCCCCCCCCATCCCAGGATTTTCCCAGTTTCCCAGTCAATGTGAGGGTTATTTTTGCGGAGCCATGGATAACCCAATATGAGAGCGTGCTGAGCTGATTGGAAAAGGTGGAAATTGATAGATTCATGATGATCATCACCTATGGTCAGCTCACATGGTTCAGTACAATGGGTTATTTGAAACAGAAAATGTCCATTCAACGCACTTGCACTTATGGGCTGAGGCAGTTTTTTAACTGCTACCTGAAAGTCCCTGGCCACTTGCCAGTCCAAAAAGTTCTCATCAGCCCCTGAGTCAATTAGTGCTTCAAAATCACAGTGTTTATTGTTCATGAGCAGAGTTACCTTAGTCAGGATGCGAGGAGGATAATGTCCAGGCTTTCGGCTCACCAACGCCCTCCTCTCGGCTGGTGAGCCTGCTCTTTTACCTGACACGTAGCTAGGAGGTGTCCCTGCTCACCACAGTAGAAGCATGCGTTCTCCTTGCGGCAGCGGTTCCTCTCTTCCGCAGTCAGTCTGGTGCTTCCAATCTGCATGGGCTCCTCCGCTCCAGGAGGTGGCAGGCTGGGCACAGCTGGCTGAGGTGCTGGTGGTGGACCGGATCGGCGACCCTCCTCCCTTGCAGGTGGTCGGTAGCTGTCCCCTCGGCGCGCGCTCTCCCTCCGGCGATCCCTCTCCCGCTCACACAGACGGGAATCGATGCGGATGGCCGTAGCGATGATGGATTCCAACTCTGCCGGAAGATCCAGGGGAGCCAGTTGATCCTTCAGCGCCTCGGACAGCCCGTTGACGAAGGCATCATTTAATGCGGGTCCGTTCCACCCACTGTCGGCTGCCAATCTGCGGAAGTCTATGGCATAGTCAATGACTCTTCGCTGGCCCTGCCTCAGACGCAAAAGCGCTCGTGAGGCTTCGTGGGCTGGCGACTCATGATCAAAGATGGTTGACAGGGTTTTTGAAAAAGTCTTAACATCTTGGCAAATCAAGGATTCCCTCGACCATTCAGCCGTAGCCCAAGCCGAGGCTCTCCCGGTCAGGTGGGAGATCATGAAAGCCACCTTTGAATGTTCATTAGGATACGCACCGGGGTACTGTGTGAAATGCAGATCGCATTGGACCAGGAAGGCTCTGCAGCCGCCGGAGTCCCCGGAAAACCGCTCCGGCGCTGCGAGACGTGGAGCTCCCCAGGTGGGTTCGCGGACCGGTGGTGGAGTAGCTGGCTCAACGGGGCGCTCCTCAGCGGGCACAGCGGAGTTAGCAAGGTGGATGTTCAAGCGATGGATGTTCTCGGTAAGTAAGTTTATCTGTGCCATGGCTGATCTTTGTAACTCGCTTTGTCGATCAGAAAGATCCTTAACCCCCTGATGAATGCTACGCAGCTGATCCTCGTGTCGGTGGAGGAGGCTGCCCTGAGCGGCTAAGGCTGTGCGTAACTGGTTTGGATCTGCTGAGTCCATGTTTGGCCAGATTGTACTGACAAGCCCGGAGGCACGAGGTATCAGGACTCAGTAATGCAGAACCACACAGCAGCGAAAGGTTTCAAAATAATAATAATTTATTAACTTAAATCGCTCAACAGGATATAACAAAATAAGGCAAGATAATCAAAGTACAAAAAAAAGCGCTAAGGATCAAAATGGAGCAAAGTATCAACAAAAGAGCGCAAGGCAAAACTAGATAATGGGGAAAGTAACAACAAAAATGATCTAATGCAATATACTTAACAAGACTTACTAGGGAATCACGAGACAAGGATCAAGAGAGCTAGACAGCGAGGCAGCACGAGACATGGCACAAGACAATCTGGCCCAGGACAAAGGGAGACGCGGACTATATATACACGAGGTAACAATGAACAGGTGGAGACAATTAGGGCGGGGTAGACAATCAGACAGGCGGGAAACACACCGGGAAGTCAAGGGCCTGAAACGAGAGGAGAGTTAGGTTTCACAATAAAACAGGAAGTGCAAGACAAGACATGACGCTCGTGAACAAAACGCATTAACAGGCTTGACGAGATATAACAAATTGTGATGAAAACGTGACAAAACAAGTTGCCATTTCAGACGATGAGTCGTCCGTATCCAGCAACTCACGTGTCCTTAATTTCAATCAAGATCACAAAGTTTCCAACAAAAGGACAGAAAAAATGTATATGTTCATATGATTGTAGCTACAGTCACATATGTGGAAGGAAATATCTAGAAATTTGAAGCATTGCGAACTTTATTCATGAGTAACAGTACAAAAGGAAAGAAACATCAGGGCAACTTTATTTGACATTCAGCTGCTGAACTCAACACAAGAAGTGAGTCTCAGCATTGTTCTTTAATTTATTTTCATCTTTAAAACAAAAATGTTCCACCTCCCTAAAAACTAGCAGGAAATATGTAGAGGAAGATTTCCATCAGCGTGCAGAGAAGCTTAAAACTTTCACAAGACTTTAAGAAACCAAAAATAGAACAATGTTCCACAACAGATCAAAAGATGGATATTATGAAACAAAAAACAACAAGATACTCCTGGTTTGCTAAGAAAAGACTCAAAAATATACATTTTTATTAGCTTCAACCAGCTTGGAAAAACAACAAAATCTTAACGTTTTCAGTTTCAAATAAACATACAAACTATTTACACAACTGGAAATCACATTATGTATGTGCACAGAAGTGGCTTTTTGAGATGTAACAGTAACCAGATGGAAACATGTTCAATAAATAAAAGATTCACCACATTGATACGAAACTGCATCCATCCATTTCCCATCCAGCTGATCCTGCAGAGAGTCGCAGAGGACTGGAGTCAAAGCCAGTCACAGAGGGCGAGAGCTGGACTACAGTTGATCAGCAGGACAGAGAGCCGTTAACACTGGAACCTACAGCCAGCTGAGGCTGTCCAGTTTACGGAGCATGTTTTTAGATGTTGCTCATTGATTTGCTGTGTTGCCTCCAGTGATCTAAAACAACCAGAGAGCCAAAGAATGTCTTTCTCACTATAAACAGAGCAGAAAACTATTTTTTTAAGTTAAATGTCATCACATCACCAGATTGTATGAAAATTAAAATGGGAATGCATGAATGTGTGTGTGTGAGAGAGAGAGAGATAGATTTACATAAACACAAACCACCAACACCTTGAGTATGAAACACTAACTCTGATTTGTTTTAGATGAATAAATCTTGATGATGGATGTATGAAGAGTGCCGTGATGCTTTCATTTTCTTGAATATTGTGTTTTACTTCTCTCCAAGTGAGAAAAATGAGGCTGATCCTGGTTTGATTCACCAACATTGAATCAAACATTTTATCAGAAGAAAATTCCACTTTGTTATTTGAAACAAAACCATCAAAATCATTTCATGTCACCATTTACGTTTGATCATATGTGTAAAATATCTGTCAGCTACTTTTTTTGTTTTCTTTGTATTCTGATCAATAAGCATCAACGACGAGATTCCCAACCCTGATTCTATCACTGTATGATATGAGGATGAATAACCAATGAAATCCCAGTTTATGGAGGAGAACGTGGAGGCAGCGCTCCTTGTTGCAAAATTTATCCAGAAACCTAAAGAGACAAAAAGAAAAACATCAAATACATAAAATACAAACATCATCATTCACCACAAATGTTGTTCAATTCCACAAAGACACATTTTTGTTAAATCATTGAGACTTAAAATATCAATGATTGATTGAAGTGTTGACATTGTGGAAGCCAAGTATTTACCTGCTACACCACTATGTTCAACACCAGTTGAAGAAATTGGCGTCCCTGTTTGTCTAAAGGTTCATATTTGACTTTTTAATGTTACACTTTATCTGACCTGCTGATGTGAAGGTTTCTGAAAGCACCTTTCTCTTAATAATCTCATTGAACTTCATATAAAACAGCTGAAAGTCAAATATTTCCTTTATAAAGAGTCACAGAAGTCTCACAGCGAATAAAGAAACAATCACAGAAAGTTCTTTAACACAAACTTTAAGGCAGCTTGTTCAACAACAGCTGTGAAATTCATGTCCCACATGAAGCGACTCACTGTGTTCAGGGTGCTGTTGCTGTGTTTGTCTTTCAGGCTTGTGGATTCAGTTCAACCAAGACCTCAGGGTTGTTTATAGCTGTAAGGTCAGAGAGACGTCGTTAGCCCACATCCTGCTGTGAACTCACACTGTGTTTAACAAACAGCCAACACTGCCACAAAAGTTCCTCAGCACAGAATCCAGAAAGCCCATTTCATCTACAGAGAGTGTGTCAGGTCAGAGGAAACGGAATAAAAAGAGGTTTCACTTACGAGATGGAGGGCGTTTGGCTGAAATAAAAAGAAAAAATGACAAATTATTTATCTTCTTACAGCTGAAAACAGCAAACTTTGTCAGCTTCTTTCCAACTGATCAATAAATCCCGTCCAGCTTCTGTTCAGATCTTGTGTTATTTCTGTTCCCGTCACCTCTCCTTCCATCATCATGCTGTCGTCATATTATCACCACAATGTGGCTCTGAGCCTCGCAGCTCTTCCTGCTGTTTGAAGCTCATTTTCATGCTCGGACAATTTAAATTTGTCTCACTTTTGCAATCTGGATAAAAGCATCAAAGTCGAAAATCAAAATACTGACAAACAGCTTGTCTCTGTGTGAGTCTCTCACCGTTCTTCTTTTTGTAAATCATGAATCCAACGGCAGCGATGAGGACGAGAGCGAGAACAACCACTGCAACAATGATGTAAATGTAAACAGGACTCTCTGTAGAGCAGAAAACAACAAACCGTCACAACCTGAACACATGAAGCAGGTTAGAAGACAAGAACATCCATTTACCAAAAGGACCACAATCCTGTAGACACACACTATATGTTTGTTTGTGCTGCTGCTGTTGTTCATGTCAGCTTTTATCTCTACTCGTCTGCACATAATTACTGTATCTACGCCTGTTTATCCTCGTCTGCCTGTTTCAGCTGTGAGTCTGTGTTGCTTTCTGTCTTATATGTCGTTTATTGTCACAATGAGAGCTTCTGACAGTCTTATTCAAAGTCCTTTTTCACCGTCAGCAGACGTGGACAATAAACTTCATTCTGCCTGATTTACTGATGATACACACATTCATCCAGTCATTAAATAATCTGCTTATCTTCTAAAACTGACCAGCAGTAAAGTCAATACAGTGTCTCAAATCTCTGAACATTAAAATGGTTAAACATGGTCTGAAAAATCAGTAAAAAACTGTAAGAAACTAATTTTAACAGTGATTTAAAAACTAAAATAAATTATGAAAGTGGTAAAAAAACTCACCTTATTTCAAAATACATAATTAAATGTATGTTTGCATGTTTCATTATTGGAACTTTTGCATTAATTAAAGCCAAGTAAAAATAAAAAATGATGGTGGACGTCGATTATTCCTTTAAAGCTTTTTAAAACTTTGACTTTAAATTAAGAAAAGTAACTTTTCATTCTTTCAGGGATTTGTTGACACTGTTGTCAGCGTGCAGGGATTTAAAATTAATCAAAGCTTTAAAATTAGATATAAAAACTAGATGAAAACATTATAAAGGAACAAAACTTCTCATCCAACACACATTAAAATACACAAAGTGACAGTAAAATAAACGTCTGTTTCCCACGTTCATCACTTCTGATCTCAGTCTTACCCCCGTTGCTCCTGATCACTGCTTTGTCCAGTCTGGTGACGACGTCCTTCACACCAGGGAGATGAAACACACATTCGTACTTCCCCCAGTCTTCAGACGCTGAAGGTTTCAGGTCAGCGCTCATCTGGAAGGTTCCATCGTGGTTGGGGAGGATCTCTCCGAGCTCCACGCCCTCGTGAAGCTCCTCTCCATCTTTCCTCCAGACGAGTGAGGATCTGTTAGGGTAGAAACCTGAAGCGTGGCAGCTGACTGGAGAGGAGGGAGTCTTCTGGAGGAGAGACACTGAGGGGAGCTCTGCAGAGTAAAGAGAAAGACACTTTACAGCTTCTTCATTATGATTTACTCCATATTAATATCATCATTCTGTCTGATGCCATCTATTTTACATGCTTTAGCAGCATTCACTATATATATGTATGTAATGAAAGTAAACATGACTGAAGTGGAACTGAGAAAAGAAGGAGGGACAGAGGAGAAAGAAGACAGATGAAGACAGGTGAGGAGGGTGAGACAGATTAGAAAGGGAGCAGGAGGACAGCGAGTGTGAGACAGACAGAGGAAGACACAGAGAGAAAGACAGAGAAAATGGAGGGAAGGAGAAATGAAGTGAGACAAAGTGAGTCTCTGTATGTTGCTTCATATTTACTGTAACGTGACTGTTGGTTAGAAACACAAGAGACATATGAAGGTTGTTGTGTCCATTAAACGACATCAGGTCATGTGATTCTACCTGTTCTCAGCAGAGAGATGTTCCCATCGTTCACATACTTCTTCAGCCACTTAGGACAGATCTGGGTCAGGTAGTCTTTGTTATTTGTTATCCAAGCTTTGTCATTTTCCCACTTCCATTTGGTGATGACAGCTTGTTGTTTTGCAGCGATGTATGTCTCTGTCTTCAGGTCAAATGAGATGAAGTCTTCTCCATCATAACCAAACTGATCATAACCATTAACCACTCCAGTCTCATTGTCCCACTCACAGCCGACCATCCTCTGGTAAATGTGGACACCTGAGAGAGAGACAGACAGAGACTACAGTAAACCAGACTGAGATCACAGTCCAGTCATCCATCATCAGTTGAGATCACATCTTCACCACAGACACACACTGATCCACAGATACCAAAACACAGGATCTACACCTCCTGCTGTCATTGGCTCGATGGAAGACGCTCACAGACAATCGCCATGTGGACGGTGTGGACGTCTCAGAGAGAGACAGAGAGGCTGCTGGGAAACAGAGTGAGATCCTGACACAGTTCATATCCTCTTTGTGTTTTTACCACACTGACTCCACTGACACCAACAGCTGATCTCCACTGTTGAAGGTGGTGTGGCTTCATGTGAGCTGCAGGGACACACACACTGAGGCAGAGTCCTGACGAGCAGACACAGATTAAACCTAATCCCGGACTGAACGTTACACCAACTGAGACCCCGCAGCCGGCGGATCGGTCCGACAAAATCCTCTTCCTGTCAGAAACTACAGACTAGACTGTCCTGAAGCGGCTCTGGAAGCTTCCGCTGAAGGAGAGTTTCAGTCCAGGATCAGTCTCCAGACTCCACCTGCTCAGCCAGGACAGTGTGTCCTGTTCAGCAGAGTGTTACTACAACTGGTCACAATAAAACAGAGACCATCAAGACCATTATGGAGACTGGGAGGCAGTCTGTGTGTCCTGATTGGTCCATCCATCAGTCAATCATTCAATACAACCAACAGCTGTTTCCACCTGCAGATGTTGTCTTGATGCTGCTGATGGGATGAACCAACACACTGTGGTCAGTCCACCAGAGTTCATCTAATCTAATCTGTGGTTCTACTATATATACTGTATATTATGGGATGGACACACTGTGGTCAATCCAGCAGAGTTCATCTAGTCTAATCTGTGGTTCTACTATATATACTGTATATTATGGGATGGACACACTGTGGTCAGTCCACCAGAGTTCATCTAATCTAATCTGTGGTTCTACTATATATACTGTATATTATGGGATGGACACACTGTGGTCAGTCCACCAGAGTTCATCTAATCTAATCTGGGGTTCTACTATATATACTGTATATTATGGGGTGGACACACTGTGGTCGTCCAGCAGAGTTCATCTAATCTAATCTGTGGTTCTACTATATATACTGTATATTATGGGATGGACATACTGTGGTCAGTCCACCAGAGTTCATCTAATCTAATCTGGGGTTCTACTATATATACTGTATATTATGGGATGGACATACTGTGGTCAGTCCACCAGAGTTCATCTAATCTAATCTGTGGTTCTACTATATATACTGTATATTATGGGATGGACACACTGTGGTCGTCCAGCAGAGTTCATCTAATCTAATCTGTGGTTCTACTATATATACTGTATATTATGGGATGGATACACTGTGGTCAGTCCAGCAGAGTTCATCTAATCTAATCTGTGGTTCTACTATATATACTGTATATTATGGGATGGACACACTGTGGTCAGTACAGCAGAGTTCATCTAATCTAATCTGTGGCACATTCATGATTCTTTTCATGATCAATTATTTTTCATGATTCCATCAAACATTTACTTTTTTTAAAAAGTCAGAAAATTGTGAAAAATGTCCATCACAAGTTCCCAGAGCCAAAGGTGAGTCTTCAAATGTCTTCTTCTATATTATGGGATGGACAGACTGTGGATCAGCAGAGTCGAGTTAATCTCATCTCATCTGTATTCATCGACATATTTTGGCCTCAAACTAAGTTTTCTTGGCATCATTGTTTATGTAATGACTATTTTTTCATCAAACAATAAATCGTTGATGCTGTAAAATGTGAAGAAATAGAGGAAACGTCCGTCACAAGTTTCCAGAGGAGAAGCTGAAATCTTCTAATTGCTTCTTTTGTCCGACCAAAGCTGAACAGTGTTTCATTTAAAATGACACAAAACAGAGAAAAGCAGCAAAGTCTCATATTTGAGAAGCTTCAACTAGAAAATGTTTCATAAAAAGACTTTAAAGATTATTTGATTATCAAGATTTTTGTCAATTAATTTCTGTTGATCAATTAATCGACTGACTAATCGCTTCAGCACTATACATGTTTATTATCGAATAAACACACTGTGGTCGAGTTAATGTCATCTAATCTGTAGCTCGACTATATATGATGGATATTATGGGATGGACACACTGTGGTCAAGTAAAGTTAATGTCATCTAATCTGTAGCTCGACTATATATGATGTATATTATGGGATGGACACACTGTGGTCAGGACAGGAGAGTCGTGCTGTTGAACTTGTTAAACCTCCGATGTGAATGAGACATTTACATGTCGCCCTGTCTATGATTATTATGGGATGGACAGAAACACTGGAGCAGTGTAGGACGGCAGCATCCAGGACTCTCAGTTTCAGGGACGTTTCTGTTGAGTCTGACTGTGTGTTTCAGCCAAGAAAAGCCTCCATCACACAGTCTGTGTGTGTGTGTGTGTGTGTGTGTGTGGTAACATCTGTTTGCTAAAATACAGGATTAAAATATAAACAACATTTGATCAGCAGAAAGTGAAACTTAAACAAACCTCCAGTTTGGTTGAAGCGCTGCTTCAGAAATTCAATGTTGTCTTTGAAGACCTGCTGGTCGTTCATTCGTTTTTTAGTCTCCCCCTCCCAGTAGTCTGGATCATCTGCTGTGTCTCTAATCGAGTCCTGTTTGGGTACGTTTTTCCTGGTGTTGCTGTCATAGTGATCGATCTGAACGTCATTAACCATCCCAACAGCCACAAACTCTGGGAGGTTTGGGACTCCAGAAGAAGCAGTGTAGAAATACTTCAGAGAGCGAGCCACTGTAAGAAAAACTTAATGTCATGATTTCACTTTTCAGAATCACACTTTAATTTTATTCCATTAGTAGCTTAAACTCCTCATTATTGTTTGAAATGTGACATCACAAACCTCTGAGCTAAATATATTCACTGCATGTGACTCTAATTTATTTTCTATATTCAACAGGTTCAAACTTCCTCTGTTTGATTATATTACGTCTCTAGTTTAGACTATAAATTGTGACCAATGACAACTTCTGTTTCTTCTTCGTGAGGTTTTGAATCACAGATTTGAACTCTGTGAGTTTCTTCAACATAAATCCTGCAGCTCTTCTTCTTCTACACTTTGGAAGTGGGTTGTTTTGCTCTTTTCTCCTGCTCTTGTCATTTCTCATCATTAAGTCATGTAATTCATTTCATTTTATTGATGATGTTGTTGTCAGATGTTTGTGGATTTCAGATGAACATGAAGGTTTTACTTTAAAATAAACCAACAAGAAAATAAATATCTGACCCTTGTGTCCCTCACTTTCAGATATCTTCATTCATATAAACTGAAGAATTATTTCTGTTTTACCTCCAATTTCTTTGATGATCAACATTTAAATGAAATCATCTGTATTTCATGACAATCCCATAATGTTAATGGACTCAGCTCTATATTTCAGAAAGATCTCTTCAGTAATATTTGTCACTTTATCTCTCATGTAGTCGTTCTGTACAGTTTCTATCAGGATCAGTTACATACTGGATTAAAAGCAGCTTTTTTTATTCACTTTAATATCAGTTGTTAAACTCCAACGTGCAGGCGTCAGAGTTTTGACCATTAAATTAGTTATATTTCTGAATCCGTTACTGTCCTCTGCTCTTTGGATGGATGCAGATCATATTTCTGTGTTCTGCTATGATACTGATATTCAAAGGAGCTCAAAAATATGAGATATCAGCTGATTTTCAGCTGTTTTTTTACAGAAACAAATCAGAGAAGCGATTTCACTGTGTGGAGTCAAATGGAGGAACTCTATGGCGAATGGCTTCATGTATATAGAGGTCAAACAACACGAAGATATGAACTTATTATTTATGTTCATAATAAGCTCCGAGGCTTGAGGCTTTCGGACTCAATTGCAAATTCAAAACACAAAAGGCAGTTTAAGCACTGAAGCTGGCTTTAATAACAGAGAGTAATGGTTAACAAGGCAAGCAAAAGGTGCTAGGTTTTCTGACAAAGTCCTCTTGAGCAAGGCAAAAACTGGCTGGACTTGACTTGAGGAGGCACACAAGACAATCTGGCGCAGGGCAAAGGGAGACACGGACTATTTATACACTAGGAAACAAGGAACAGGTGGAAACAATCAGGGGAGGGGGAGGGCAGACAATCAGACCAGCGGAAAGGACACCAGGAAGTCATCAGTCTGAAACGAGAAAGAGATTTAGGTTTCACAATAAAACAGGAAGTGCATTACAAGACATGACACTGGTGAACAAAACACTTTAACAGACACGACAACACATGACAGTTCAGTGAGGCAGCTTTGATTATGAGCGTTTTTCTGTCTCAACATCATTGTGTTCATTCTACACAATTCAGATGAAACGCAGTGACGAGTTTCTACACTGATCATGATACTGATCATTAACTGATGTTAATTATGCCTAATGCATGAAAAACTAATACAACAATTCAGATAATTCAGATAGAAGCAAGTCAGGATTAATAACACTAAATGAACGACGACACTCTTCTTATATAAAACGCTCATGAACAACTTAAAATGGCAGAAATGGGGAAGTGCGCTTTAGGCTCCAGTTCCGGACAACAAACGACGGTTTTGTCTGCTGCTGTTTTAGCATCAAGATCGATCAGAACTGATGAGAAATACTTTTTAAAACATTTCTATCATCTGCAGTGAAGTCCTGCAGCTCCACATCAAATACTATCAAACGAAGCTTCACTTCATATATTCAGAATATAAAGACACGAAGCCTTTTTTCTTTTCCAATCAACTGACTTCAAAAAGTCTTCACTCACCTGCCGCCGCCCCATGTAGACCTGCTCCCAGGAGAACCAGAAAAACCAAAGTCCTCACTACGAACTGTCGCATCTAAAGCCAGAATAACGACTGATGTTTCTTTATTCGGACAAACAGATGTACTCCTTCCTCCTCGATGATCAACTGTGAAATGAGGGAAAACGCGGAGAGACGCTCAACGTGAGCCAATGAGAATTCAGACCGAGCATCGACGTCACTTATAACTCGGTAAAACTGAGCCACTGAGGTTATGAACGAAAGCGAAAGTTACATGATCTTGTTTCAGCCTGTGGAGGAGGATGGGGAGACATGACATGCGAGTCTTTATTTTGCTTTCTCAGCTCTGTTCGCATATGAAACGAGTCTGAAAGCTGCTCCTGCTGCTCAGATCTTGTTCAATGTTTTGCAGGTTGATGGGATGTGATGTGCAGAAATGTATTAATTCTGTGGGAGGTCAGAGGTTACTGTCAGCTGCAGATCAGACACTGTGGAGTCTGTGTGGATGCAGCAGTGTCTTATTGTTCTTTTGTTTGGCTGCTCTGGGATTGAAAACAGTCCTGGGGCCTGTTGCACAAAACTAGGATAAGCGATTAATCCAGGATATGTTGGTTATCCTGGATCAATTACCAATAAGGTAATACAAAAAAATTATTTCCTTGGGTGAAACTCCCAAGGTGGCGTTGTCTGGTTGGGCTGGTCGTTTCCTAATATTTAAATCTTCCACTCGTATGCTCACCGCCACACATAGAAAGTCCTCAGTAATGTCCTACATACTCCAAAGGACCTCAGTCTTCTCAGGAGATGGAGACAACTTTGGCCCTTCCTGTTCAGGGCATCAGTGTTCCTGGACCAGTTCAGTTTATCGTTGGGGTGAACACCCAGGTATCTGTACTCCTCCGCGATCTCAATGTCAAATCCCTGGACGCACACCGGTGCAGTCTGTGGCGCTTTCCTTAACAATAGAACGAACCTCAACCCAGACCAGATTTGTGAACTGTTGAACCTCATCCTTTCAGCCCTTCCCAACTTAGCAACTATTCACATTTGGCCTCATGTGACAACGCCAACGACTACTATTTACACTTGGTCTCAGGTGACTCCATCGACTAATGATAGCTGTTACACAGCCAGGAGCACCAGTGGTATCAATGTCCTTAATAACAACCCCACAGAGGCTAAATACCTGGGACCCCCGAACAGCCGGTTAGAACTGAAGAAGCCCCTTGGATGAGAGGTGAAATGCTTTCACACTTCTACCACCAAGTCCAGCTGCCTTTGATTCAACCCTCTTTGGAAAACTTTCATAGAAATGTACATGAGTCAAAAGTGCAATATTTGTCTTGCAAATGTAGTGAAGTGAAAGTCGGAAAAAAATTGAAACCCCAACCTCAGAAACCCCAGCCTAACTCATTATCTAAAATTCTGCTTTTTCATGCTACACTGAGCGAATCAACTTGCATTTTAAATAGTACAACAGAAACCGATGAGAACCAGAGATAGTAAACATGTGCTTTCATTTCTTGATAATTTTTCTTTTTTTTAGCAACCTTACACTTGACTTCTTTTATTAGTTTCTCCACTAATGTTTCTGGTTGATAAAAATCAATGCCATCCATGTTCATATATGTTACACAGGCATGTGTATGTGAATATTTTTCAGCCTCCAAAGGGGAGCAACACATGTTTAACTTCTAACTCAAACTGAACCCATTAATACTTTTACACTGAAATGATAAGGGCCTTGGCTAATCTTCAGGTATATCATGTAGAGAGGCGCTGTGTCAAAATGAAGTTTCACAATCTTTTTCAGATGATTAGACTGAATGATGATTATTAGACATTAGACAGACATGCTGCATTTTCCATGGTGGAATTTGTGTTAAAAAATCCACAAACTGACAAACATCAATCTTACTCGGATAAATGCTGACATTTTTTCCTGCCTGACTACAAACGCACTGAAGCCACGCTGATAAAATACCTCTGCCTTTATGCTATTTACAGTATTGAGCTGATTTCAACATATTGGACTATTCCTATTTAGTGTCCACATCCATGTTACACTTATGCTGAATGGAGGACCATCTATGTAAGGACGATGTCTGCGTTTTTAAACAAAGGTGGATTAGCTTCAGTGGTCTCTGATGTTGATGTACAGTGCCTAAGAGGTGGTATAACTGATACAATTTACAATTGATAATTATGTATTTGCATCTTTACTAAAAAGACCATTGCTCTCTATGGAATGGATGTTTAATTAGGCAAATGATTACATTGTTACCTGTCAATCAAAACACAGATTGAGTAAGTGTGCATCAACACTGATTCTGGCAGCTGGACAGTCAGAGGACAGGTTACAAGGAGTGAGGATATTACACTGACAGCAGGGTTTTAAAATGAAATCACTATTTATTTTTGTAATCACACACAACACACAAAAAAACACAATAATGCAGACAACTTTTTTCCAAATATTTTCATTGAAAACAAGTAAAATACTTTCAACCACAAAATTACATTTTACCTTCTTTTGTTTTGTTTTGTAACTAAATATATACATATATGCACACATGTGCACACACATACATATACAAACAAAAAAACATTAAATGAAAAAGCACTCTCTAAACAGAGTGTAGAAGAAAATGAACAAACTACATCCACCCACCCCACCCCACCTCAGCTCACCACGACCAGTACCTGCTAACGGTTACTTGAATATAATTAAATGCAAAAACAACAGGCACACATTCAATCGGACAGTACCTCTAAATTTGTGAAATACGAAATAAAGGGTTGCTAATGCAGACAACTTAACTCAAAAGTCAAAGGTTGAACTAGAACTAGAGAACGTTAAGAAACAAGAAGGATGAAGAAGTTGAACTTTTGCTTTGGAATTAATCATCCCTCTTCCATTGTCCTGCCACCTTGCCTTAGACTGGTGTGTGCTGTCTGGTAGTGCTGTTGAAGGTAAAATAGACATAAAACATGCAATATTCAAAAGATCAATCCTCTAACTGATAATAAAAGTTTAGGAAGATACTGAAATGTTAAATGAGCACCGTGGAGTGCTTGTGCATGTATGGAAAAAAGGCTGTTTAAAGCCTTCAGGGTCTCCGGGTAGAGCTGTGTGAAATCAGATAAATGTCCTCAAGTGATGTCGCCTGAGTTAGTGTCAGTTGGGGCTGAAGACTACAAATCGGAAAATGGAAATCTCTGCTTGAGGCTGGAGGCTCCGGGCTGCATTGCTGCTACTAGCACAACACAAACTCTCACTGAACTGTCAGCAGTCGCGTTGCGCTGCGGGTGATGTAAGAACCAGGTTTTGTCACGGAAAAAGAATTTGTAGAATAAAAAAAGATGGACTGAAGAAGCCCCTTGGATGAGAAGCAAAACGATTTCAAGTATCTCCAACCAATCTCCAACAAAGTCCAGTTGCCCTAGATTCAACACTGCTCGGACGACCGTGACCTGGACGCCTTAACAGACTTTGCCGTAACACATTCCTACAAATAAATTTGATCAGAAACAGAGGCTAACTCTGCGGCGGTCGGCTAGTTTAGCTGTAGTTTGGCACAGCTATGGTTCGTTATTGCGTATTCGTAGCCGAATGCCGCAGAGTCAGCCGTGTTGTGGCTGGCTGCTCGCAGTGCACGGCGTTCGGAAATGACATCATCCACGTCAGAGGTAGTTGTCTAGAGACGCTGGATGTTGATAACATGCCACCACGGGCTCAGAGGGGAATAGCACCAGCATATCATAACAAAATATTGGAATATGAACAAGTTTCGCCGCAGATTATGCGTTATATAGAGGCTGCGCATGGGTGCCCCGAGTACTCGCATTATACGGATATACGCGCCGCTCCTCTGGGGCTAACTTCTTCAAAACGACTCCAAATGCCACCAAAGTTGTCTGGGTGAGTAAATGGTCGTATTTAATGCTACAAATAAGGTCCAGGTTGTAAAAAACGAAAGTTATCCTTTAAAAGGTCACAGAGGAGCAAATATATAAATGTAATAGGGAGGATCAACAATGATTGGCAGACAGTGAATACCTTTCCGGAGGAGGAGGGACAGGGGCTTCAGGGGGAATGTCTGAGGTCACAGAGAAGGAGGAATTACTGGAGAAGTGAAGGTCATCAAAGAGCTGACTTATGGGCAGTGAGGCCTCATCTCTGCTATTGGCTTTCATCTCAAGCTGACCTGAGGCTGCTGGACTCCTACAAGACCTGAGGACAAGTGGTGAAATTGTGCATTAGTTTGAACATGATGATGATTATCCTAAATTCTTAAACACAAGTCTGGGTCTTTATCTAATTCAACTGCGGAAAGACTTCAAAGGCCTTCATATGAAACAGGCTTATATTAGAGACATGCCTATAATTCTGCTTCCACCGGTTTCATATTTTAAGTATATTTGTGTTATGTGTTCCTGTTTTTTGACTTACTCAAAGTCGCTGCAATGACACTGCATTTTCCCTTTGGATTTAAAGTTCTTTGTCTATCTATTATTCTACAGACTTTACACTATAGGGATTTTAAGGTGGTGTTATTTAAAGGGAAATACAGTAATACCAGTAAAACTAGAAGCTAAAGGAGGAAAGTGGGGATATTTGCTATTTTTTGTTCAGTGATCAGAAAATTTGAATATCTTCTAACACCACAAGACATTACACTGCAATGTAAATATTTTTGAGACTACTTGTCGTGAGACTACTTGTTGTTGGAGGTGTTGGTGCTGTCCTTGGAGTTCTTCACAGAAGCACAGGGACTATCTTCTGACGAGAGGAGGGATCGGGGCCGCTGGCCAATCCCTGCGGGTTGCTGCAGGCCTGCTTGCTGCTCCTCTGCTGAAAGCACCTGAGAGACAGCTTTGGGTCATGATTCAAATGTATTCTCAGTCAGAAATAAAGAGGAAGAGCCAGAAATAAACTTTAACTGCACCATTTAGATAAATATTACAGTTTAGATAATATACAGTGCTGAATATGGTGGAGGTGGGAGTGAGGAAGAAGAAGTGAACAATTTGTCTGAAGCTGCACACCCTCCTACTCCTTTCTGCATAACCAAATGAAAATGTGAATGACTATATGACTATGACATACAGAAACCAGGGTGCTGATGATGGCCTTGTCTTGTTCAGACCAGGGCTTCGAAGGAGAACGGCTCCTCTTGATGAACAAATGTTGCCACTTCTGCCTCAGTTCAAACACCAGTCCTGCAGCCTGACAACAAAATTAACAACATGAGACCAAACTGCATGTAAATAAGAAAAGATTTAGTACAGAATATCAAGGAGGCAGGATGAAAACAAACATAAGAGCAGTATAGTAGAAGTTTGTTCTTTTAACAAAAGGCAGCAGAAGAAAAGTGAGGGCAATATAAGTGAGTCTTGAGAGCTTTACTAAAAATTTCAAATGATTTGAATGAGATTAAGTTGAGAGGTAAACTATACTATTCTATGCTATAACTATGCTAGGGACAAGTAAATACACAGCCTCCCTTCACTCTAACCCAGTAGACACTTGTTAGCCGACCTGAGAGACACAAGTTCTGACACTTTCTCATTCTTGGTTTTTGGTTGATAGCTTTTCTTGTTTTCTTTATTCTTATTATCTTCGACATCATAGAAGAATACTGAAGACATCAAAACTATGAAAGAACATATGTGGAATTATGTTGTGAACAAAAAAGTGTTAAAGCAAAGTACGTATATTTTCAGCTCTTGGCTACCGTTTGTCTTGATGACAGCTTTGCACAATATTAGCATATTAGCAATATTAGCATTCTCTCAGCCAGCTGCATGAGGGAGTCACCAGGAATGCAGAGGTGACACTGTCCACTATTTACTCACAATTCAGGGCACACTTAACCAGCATAGATAACATTCTACAGTGACATGCCATCCCATCTGCTTCATGGAACCATCATCTGTTTTTCAAAGGGTCAATGACCCAAAACACACAGCGGGGCTATGCAACTCCACAATTACCTGACCTGAACCCAGCTGAGACTGGTTTGGTCTGAGTTGGTCTACATAGTGAAGAAAAAGCAGCCAACAATTGCTCAGCATATTTGGGAACTACTTTAAGACTGTGGGAAAAGTATTCCAGATAACTACCTCATGAAGCTGGTTGAGAGACGGCCAACAGTGTGCAAAAGCTGAAGCTTGAAGAATGTAAACTAGAAAGCCGATTGTACTTGACACGTTTCTGTTTACGACATAATTCCATGTGTGTTATTTAAGAGCTTTGGTGTCTTCAGTATTAATCTACAGTGTAGGAAATAATAAGAGCAAAGAAAAAACACTGAATGAGAAGTTGCGTACACTCCAGTTTTTTGAACCATCTGCAGATGAACTACAGCTCCTTGGCTGAAGTAGGCGGACAATGACATACAATAACGTAGTCATAACTGCAGAAGAGCATGGGTTAATTTCTCAGGCCTTTCAAGTGATAAAATATATGTGATCTTACATATATTTCTTCATTGGAAAAAGCCTGATTACAGTACAGGTTTATTATCATATGTGAATGCTTCCTCTAACGGCTTACAATCGATTGGATGCCGTCCCTGTACTTTTTGTACCTTATCTGTCTAAATGTAAGAAATATATTTTTCAAGTGTGCATGGCGTGTGGCACTTCCACATTGACTATGGCAACTCCAAGCCATGGATCCATAATCCAACAGATTTTAAATCCTGTTCAACCAATTATTCATATGAGTAAATTCATAAAAGATTCGTAAACAAAGATTTAAAAGGCTGAAAGGTCAGCAACGTTCCCTCACCTCTCTGTCCATCTGTAAAACGATCCAGTCATCAATCCTCAACCCAGCCAGGTCCTCTGACTCGCTGTCACTGCCATCCAGTGCACTGTCTGAAGAACATGGAGACAAAGACAAAGACTGAATCTGCATAGGCAGGCTTCTAAATTGACTTCTCTCATAAAACACTCATCAGAGAAGAGTGTTTTGTACCAGGAGTGTTTCATAACTCCATAAAAATTCAAAACATTAAATGAGAATTTAATTTAGAGAATTTAGAAGTTGTGACAAAAAAAATTAAATTGAACTCAGAGGTTTAAGCAAATCAAGCCTGTCAGATAGTGAAAGAATCACATGGTTAGGGGAGAAGGCTATGACGTAAGACTCAAGTGAATCAAGACCCATCTCTTTGGGAGAGAATGCTCAAGTGTCTGGATAGTGTTGGGATGACTTGGTTTACACACTGCTTTCGCAATTCAGTTATCACAGTATCTTCAACCTCCACAGTAAAGCTTATTCCAGGGTGCTGGACAAGAAGACGCAGATTCAGGAGGAGCAATGAAGCATCTGTCCTGGTCATGGAAGAGCGGACCAGCTTTACTCTCTGGAAAGGTTGTGGGAGTTTTCTCATCCAGTCTGCATGTGATTTGCAGAATCATAGAAGGCTTGTGACCACGTTCCTCTGGGTATTTTGTTGATAGTTGTGGCAACATGGGGTGCAGGGCCTGATACTATGAGTCCTTATGCTTGGTAGGAAAATTAAGTCCTCTATGGATGGTTGGATTGACCAGAGCAGTGACCTGTCACCAATCAGTTTTTGGACAAAGTAATGGAGATGGATAGCTGTCTGGAGATTATATACAGTGTGCACTGTCTAGCAGTGTTAGACTATGAGTGAGTCAAAGTCACATGGTCAGTATCATAAGGAATCATATAAATTGGTAATTTAAGAACAATTAACATGGCAATCTGGCCAATGGTCATAATATCTTGCTGTGGACAAGAGTTTTGGGTTTTGGGTTACAGATAGAGATCGCCATATTTAGCCGAGTTGACGAGTACCTTTCTGTACAGCAGGTTCCTGCAGGGCAGACCTGGGTAGTTTAGCACAACCTCCAAATATGGCCACAGTGATGGCAGTCACCATGGAGCAACAGCGGACACTGGCCATCCTGTGGCCTCGGATTATCTCATCGTAGATCAGCCAGTCTGTGGGATCGGCTGGGCTGTACTAAACAGCAAAAATACACACATCATACACACAAGTATAAATAAAAAAATGCTGCATAGAACCAAACACTTCCTCCATCTGTTTCATATTAAAAACCTTCCAGCAGTTTAACAGGAAGACTCCCTTTGCCTCCTGGAAGTTTTTTACTTTAAAGCAACTGCAGCAAGTGCTGAGTTATATAAAAATCTTTTTTACCTGCCTGTACTTGTTTTAACAGACTGCATTCAGCTATTATCTGACAACTGTCTATTACTCCAGTAGCAGTTCTGGCTTGGGAAGTTATGAAATGTTTAACAAATGGTTGCAGTCTGTCAGTGCCTTGTATAGGCGCTGCAGAAAAAAACAGTTCCAAGAAAATATGCACCAAACAATAATTACATGGGGATCTGTGTGTACGTGTGGTTGAAATATTTCTTGCTGATCTGATTGCTTAAATAAAAGCACTGCTGTTAAATTCTGGCCCCTCATGGAACTACTCAGTGAATAGCAGGTGAGTTACGATACCTCCAGGGACGACACCAGAATGCAAAGACAGAATAACATATCAGTGAAATTATTTGGTTTCCTACCTCCTTGTCCTGGGACTGGCTCAGGACAGATGTAGGATGGAAGTGGATCTTCCTCTGCTTGTGGCCGAAGAACAGGGAGGTCTCTTGGTTGATATGGAGCAGGTTTGGATACATGCCAGCCACCAGGGCTGCCTTCACCACGGCCCAGTTCCCAGAGTTCAGGTTCACATCCTGAATATCACTGGCCCCGTGGGCCCGAACGAAACCTGGTGGACAAACAGGGTGTTTCAAATTTTAAATTTTAAACATTTATTCATCCATTCAACAAAAAACGTTTAAATTGTAAATGTCCCGATGAATTGTGTTCTCTCAGGTCCAAGTCCTTCAATACTTACTTTAATAGTTATTGTGAGGGATTCTTGGACTTTGTAGCAGCTTTAATGTTGAAGACATAACAACAGTTTGGCGTGTTGGATCATACCACACAGCCTTGGTGGAGTGAGATTGGAATATACATGAAAGTAGGACTGACCAATAGCGCGAAGGTGTCCCAACAGCCGCGTCCTCATGCCAAGTATCATGTCCATGGTGGCCTGGGACAGAAAGTTCTTCTCACAGAAGGATCTCTCCCATCTGTCACTGCGGGCCTTCTGCCATGCCTGACACACAGGACAAACATCAGGGAAAACATCCTATCCCAGCTTTCAAGTATCCTCATATCTCTATCATGATAAATAGTCACAAATTAGTTAGAAAGATACATATGACTTTAGTTAGTATAAAAACTGTGTGTGTTTTCTGAGACCTCTCTACTACCATACTGTCAATACTTCTGGGTCCCAGGTCCCAGATCAAGCATTTCCTACATTCACATTCATCTTTCATGAAGCCTACCTGGAATGCTCTCAGTAGGGCCATGTGGTCGCTGAAGGAGCTGGAAGCGAAACCTTTGCGGCAGTGTAGAGCAGCTCTTTTTTGAGAGGCCTGGGCGGGAAGGATGAAGGGGTCACGATAGGCCAGGGAACAGGCAATGGTTAGAATGGGGTCCAGACACTTCAGCACCACAGCGCACAGCACCATCTTGCCCAGGTGGGGCTCCACAGGCAGATCAGCCAGGTGGCAGCCCAGCTCAGTCAGGCCTTCATACTGGTCCATAGCATCTATTGTCTGAAAAGAACGGTGGAGGCAGTCAATACAAACTCAGTGATCTACTGCTGGAATACTGTGTGTGGATGTAGACTGGCATGTGAATGCTTGTCTCTGTGTGCATAGTGGTGTATAGCTGTGTCAGAGATCAGAAGTAAGGTATACAGTAGTATTTCTTGGTACTTGTTACCTTTAGCATCTGCACAGCATTCTCGATGGCATGTGTAGGAGGAGGCTGTGGAGCTTTGGACAAGAACTCAGCTACTGGACAGGAAGAGGGAGCCAGCAGTTTGGTCTGCAGACACAGTTCCTTAGACACACAAGATGATATATCATTACCAGAACATGCATTCAATTTTTACTAGCCACTAACAGTTTTTATCAAATCATAAACTCTGAACCATGTTTGTACAAATTATCAATTATGTAAGATTTAACAAAAATCGACTGGGTAGTTAGCATGGTAGCTTTTGTGACATGTACTGAAGTGTCTCTCCACGTTGTGCTGCTTAGCCGTCGTCACAGTCGCACCGCAAATGAGACACACACAGTTTTCTTTCACGTTAGTAAAAAAGAACTCTTCCTCCCATTCACTGTGAAAATGAGAAGTTTTCTTCCTTTTTTCTGCTGTTTTTGTGGGTAGAAAACGCGTTCGTCTCCTCATCTTTGCAGCGCTCACAAGCTCATCTCAGCAAAGCTGGTTTGTCATGCACACTAGACTGACCTCCGACCCATACTACGTCACAGTTCGTGTGTGCGAACTGTGACGTAGTATGTGCTTGGATAAAGTTTATGCTCTTTGATGGAGTTTGGGTTCCCAGCAAGCAGCTTTCACAACATCACATTGTGACAGAGTGACAATGTCATGCAAGCAAGTGTTGTGGTGAGCGAGCTAAACAACCTCATTCAGAAGGAGAATATGTGAAGGAGTGCCTTGTTGCTGCTGCAGAGCTGCAAGCACCAGACAAATTGTGTGTGTGAGTGTGTTGTTATTAAGCTGTTAATTGTTAAGTAAAGTAGTTGCACAATGTTGCTTTAACAGACACTCTTAAATGATTCTGTCTGCTACAAAAGCAGTCAATCTGCTCTTGAGTTTGAAAACCAAAGGTGTCGTTTTTTTTGGTACAAATGTCTATTTTACAAATGTCTATTTCAAAGCTGTGTGTGACTTGACATGTGTCAGGATATGTCCTAGCTGGCATCCCATAAAGTAAAAACAAATAATAAAAAGCAATCACAGTGTATGTGCGGCGCTACCTGTAGTGGCATCTGCAGCAGCTGTGGAACCTGGAACTCCAGCATGCTGTTGAACCTGAGTCTACTGAAGAGGTGGAAGCAAATCCCTGGTTTGCAGCGCCCAGCTCTGTGGACACACGACATATTACGTAGGTTCTTCAGAAGATTCGAACCGATTTATATCAGTGGGTAAAAAACTGATATAAACAGCAACAGATGCTTTCACCATTACTCTGTAGCAAAGAATATCAAGTAAGATATAAGGCTTAACATTTGTTGAGGAGATTGAAAATTCAGAATATGGACATTGCTCATACCTTCCCTTCCTTTGCAGAGCGCTGGCTTTCGAGATCCAAACCGTCTTTAACATCGACACATGACTCAGAGTATCAAAGGACTTCTATAACAGGGAAAGACATCACATGTTGGTAGATATATATGTTGATATTGGTAGACTTCATGTTATTCTTGTATTATAAATCCACCTCTTTAGCGACTGTACCTCTTTGACTTTTCCCGAATCAATGACAAAGACCACATCGTTGATAGTGATGCTCGTCTCAGCAATGTTTGTAGAAAGAATCTGAAAGGAAAAAGTGGCCAGGTTTAATCTTTGGAATGGATGGAATCAATTTCCATCAAATTTCCTGTAAAATCCCATCCAAACAGAAAACCATACTGTTGACTGCTGGTATGAAGCAACAGTTCTCTGCACCCATATTCTGACTTAAGAGTAAGGTCAGTATGAATGTGGCCTGTGCACTGACAATGCTGATTGTTACAAAAAGTGCTGACATGATGGTGACAAAAAGTCATTGACACCAGTGACAGAAACTCACTATCTTCCTGACACCAGATGGAGTGGGCATCATCACTTTCCTCTGATCTAGAGTCTGCATGTCTGAGTGTAGCGTAAACACCTTGTACCTGAGAGATGACACACCTGTCAGAGACACTGCAGAATATGCTGTTATGTTATACTACGCTCAGCACAATCAGATGACGACAAGTGATGTCACAAACAACGAAAACAAGGCCCAAGGTAAAACATGGGCTACATCTATAGATGCACTATTTTTAATGATATTTTTCAAGAATGCTATCTATTTTATGTATCTGTATATTAAAATATCATGAAGAAACATATTTAACTTAACATGACTTTAAATGAACATAAGCTACACTTGAGTAGTGCTCATCAAACTAAAAACATTGTGAATTCTAAATATTGCATGATGTCTTCCATTCTTCTCATGTACAGTATGTATTTCACCTCTCAGAACGGGTGGAAAATCTCTTATCATCATACAGGATGCGGCCCCTGAGCGCCACTATCTCAACATATCCAGGAAGAAAAATCAGGACAGCACCTGAGGACCAACAGATAAAAGCTCACATTCACAAGTATCATCCACCTTCCTTGAAATCTGGCTCTGATTAATAGTCACGTTCACTTGGCAATGGGCTACAGGTAAACAGGTTCATTGGTTTCAGGTGATGAAAGGGGCATCCACGAAAGGCTTAGCCATTCACAAGCAAGGATGGAGCGAGGTTCACCACTTTGTGAACACATGATTGTAGAAAGGAGAATAATACATGGGCTCAGGAACACTTTGTTAACCTGCTGTCTGTAAGCACAGTTTGTTTGATTGTATTCTGTTGTTATTTAGGAAGATTTCATAAATTGTTGATGGTAAACAAAGTTCATATGAAAATGATGTATTCTGTTTCTATTTATTTTTTACACAGTGTTCTAGCATGTCTGTAACTGGCGTTGTACACGGCTCAATTGGCAGTCATATTGTTAAAATCTGTGCTGAGGCTCACCATCATCGGTGGCGGTGCAGATGTTGTGCAGCAGATCCATGATGAGATCCAGGTCCACCCGCTCATCGTCAAAGCTGTGGTGGTATAGTTTGAGCAGCTCCTGATCTTCAGCACTCAGCTCTGCACTGCCACACTGCACCAGGGCAGACTCATCCAGACCGCTCACCACTGCCAAAGGACTGCACAATAACAGGAATGACGGTATTCGCTGATCAAGAGTCAAATACTTTTATCAGTTTATAAACCTTCTATGACAGTATTTAAACCTGGACATGTCTGTACTTTATGGAGTTCCTTTGGAGACTGAGCAAACTTTATTGCAACATTATTCATTGACAATTACCATCACACAAAAAGTTCACACATACACCATTAATAACTAAAAAAAGTTCAAACATAAAAAATGTTAAATGCTATACCCAAGTTAAACCCCTTATGGAACAATTATTTCCATATAGCCACCAATGGGCATGACAGAAAGAGGAATATCAGTGCTTCCAAATTAACGGTGACCGTAAGAGAACGATGCATCTCTCACTGAATACTCCAGACACACATCTTTTCCAAAGCAAGACTACTAAATAAATGGTTATTAAAACTGCTTATCTTAAGCAAAAAGAACAAAAACAACTCCTTTTCAGACCCCCCTCTGCCTCAATAATTTTCATTTAGTTCCTCAGAATAAGTGATAAAATATGGGTTTTAGAGATATGTCTTTCAATTCACATGGCACTGTCATGTGCACTGAGGTCAACATTCCACTCACATGGACGATTGGAGTAGATCCATAGCATCAGTCTGCTGGAAGTGTTTGGCAAAGTCTAAGGCAGTCCTGAAATTAGATAAAAACACTGTTGCTTAATATATATGCAAAGCATTCACACGTGCCCTGGAGCTTGAAAGAATATTTAAAATCAAAACAAACTGGCAAAGTGAAAAATGTAGTGGCTTGAAAGTAAAGTCTGTTTGTACAGCTACAACATTGGTCATACTGTGAAGACAGCTTGAGGTAGAAGATACCTGTTTGTACAAATACATGCCACCTCCATTTCTATAGACAAAGACAGAACAGCTAACAAAAAACGGCAGTGAGTGCTTTCAATCATTGAAAACTTCATCTAACATAATGGCCTAACATCAGATTAACATGTAGGATGTCCTACCATCCATTGGATGCCTTCATGTTGATGTCGGCCCCCATGCTGAGCAGCTTCTCCATCTCTGTGAGGAACCCTCGACCTGCTGTCACCATCAGAGGAGTGGACCCCGTCTCGCTGTGCCTGTAGTCAACTAGATAACAGAATACAGGTATGAGCAAACAACTAGAGCCTTCATATTGGTAATACATCCATTCATCCTCTTTTCAGGGTCAGGGTAGCACAGGGTCCACATCAACGAAATGGCTAACTGTTAAAGGAACAGTTTGCCATAGTTTTGGTTTTGGTAAATACACTTCTTTGCGTGTTTGAGTGTCAGATGTTCCTTGCTGAGAGTCAGGTGAGAATGTTGATACCTCTCTCATGTCTATACAGTAAATATGTCGCTAGAATCAGGAGATGAGCTTGGCTTAAAGACCGGAAGCAGCTAGCCGGGCTCTGTCCAAAATTCAAAAAGTACTGATAGTAACACCTGTACAGCTCATTCACTGACACACTGTATCTTGTTTGTTTAGTCTGTAGAAGAGCAAATAGCAGTTAGAGGTGGGCAATATGGGTATCTATGGATATCCTCTATCGTAGTTTATCTAGTTATCTAGTTTATATTGCTGTAAATTATGTCATCATAGAGTAAAGTTTCTGAAAATTCAGTTGAAAATTGTTGGATAAAAAAAAAAATCAAGTGAATTATAGGTTGTACCTGACAAATAGTAGGACTTCTTGGCACCATAGCACTATGACCAAAATTAGTGTTTAAATGCAAAATCCTTACATTTGAGTTTAATCACCAAAGAAAACAGGAAATGATTGCAAAAAAAATTAATAAGAGATCAGTCCCAAGAGCCATACCGTCAACATTCTCATAGTGGATGAGGTTGAAGAGCTGAATGAAAGCATCCTGGTCTTCGTTGAGGAAAATGTTGGAAATGCAGGAGTCCATCGCTTTCAGCAGCCATGGCTTCAACTGTTCGGTGCCACTCTCAATCTGTGGCACAAATCAACAGTCAGGTCTCACACGTACACTCATTGTAACTCATCTGGATGAAGCTTCGGAAACGTCCTCCACGACACCCCTCTGACATTGGATTGGGGGGTTGGGGGGCTGTGTCTATCGACACTGATGGTCACTTACACTGTGACTGCCCAGAGTTTGAATGTCTCTCTCAGCCTCTTTTCACAATTCTTGACACAACCATATATGTCACTCTTCATGTGAACAACTCAGTGCAACACCAGAATGTCTAAATATAAATGTAAAGTTGATACATGTTATAAACGTATTAACACTACTATACACTTTTTTTTCAGGCATGAATAGACAGTTTCAGTGTGGAAAGAACGAAACAACACATTTCACGTCATCACTGACAGGTGTAGTGGGTGTAATGCTGCACGACTGTCATTTTTGTAAGCATTGCATTGTGGACACCATTTTTTCCATTTGATTATGGAGAGCTTTGAGGACACTAGAGCATACATTTCACACTGTCAGACTCTTGAACTAAAAGAAGCACAGTAAATACACTGCCCTACATATGTGCTGAATATACTTAATATGAACTTTGAACACAGCCAGGGTTTCATGCATTTTTTAAAATTCAACATGTTATCAAAATTTTATGAAATAAAATGCTGTGCCTATTAAGCTGCACAGCTAGCAAAGGTCATATTTTTAATGACCGAGGCAATAAAACTACCATCAGTAGCTATAAGACAACACGATGACATGCTGAATGCTGGACTTGATGAGACCCACTGGAACAGTGATGGTGAGTGATGTGTGCATGTGTTGGTTTACCGGCTGTTTGCAGGCGCTGTCCCCTCTGTACAGGGAGCTGCTGTCCTGGAGGAAGCCTGAGGCAGACACAGGGTTCCTCTGTTCTTCCTCAACAGAACGGTTCTCCACCGCCTTACACCACTCCGTCAACCGTTTCTGCTTACTCTCCTCTGTGAAGCAGATTATGTGACACATGCAGAGGAAATTCAGACAAAGCCAGAGGAAAAGGATGTGATGCGTCTCTCCTTCATTCAGTCTGATTCAGTGGGGCAAGTTCATACCTTTCTGTGTCTCTTCTTTGTATTTCAGCATATCCTGACTGTTAAAGCCTGTCAGCCTCAGAATGTCCTCCAGAAAGAGTTCCTTCACTTCAAACTGTCTTCCTTTGACTAAAAACATTAGAAAAATCTTAATTTAGTAATAATAAAAACATACAAAGATGACCCCCCAGGTTTGAGGGAATACATTGTTGGAACAGTGACAGGTGAACTAAGAAGGTTTTGGTGAGTTTTATTTTTGTTTCCCTTAAATATTAATGAAGTGTGTTTAACAATGATAAAATCATCGTTGTTAACAATGATAAAATCATCGTTGTCTGTTAAACAAAAGGGATCTCACTCGTTAACAAAAAGATCTATCTCAACAGGGATCTTTTCAGATATTTAGAATAACAATATGAGCCCGTCAGTGGCAAAAACAAACACAGACATGCACTGACAGTGCGCAAACACCCAGAGAAATAACAATTGCAGTGCATTTCATGGCTGCCAACTTACACTCTCACTCGTGTCTCCATTAGTCACTTGGACACAAAAACATGAGGGGAAAAAAGGATTCATAATGGGATAATATGTGACAGGAATTTGTCCAAGACATTGAAATGTTCCAGGCCAGGTGGAGCAGTACCAATTGGAAACTCACTCAACTGCACACACCGTCACTTTCATTGATTGAAAACAAAATGTAGGTCAACCTGAAACGAGCGAATAATTCAACAAAACAGTATAGAACATTATTTGGTTTATCTGTAATGTGTATGCATGTAGCTATCAAAATATAAAATATTTACATTGAAATAATATATGAGTAGTATGCTTCGTATTGGTTTGCCCTCCGATGGAGGTAATGTGCAAAAATAAATGGTTGGAATCTATGTATTTCCTTTAGATGGAAAATTGAACACCATTATTGGCCAATTTTGACAGCCGCAGTGCCTCCCTAATTCCACAACTGTGTTTATGATCTTTGTGTGTTCCGATTTTAGTCAAAGTCAAAGTCTGCTTTATTGTCAATTCTGCAGTATGTACAGGACAAACAGAGAATCGAAATTGCGTTACTCTTCAACCTTTTTGTGACAGGACATATATTAAAAAAAGAGATAAATAAAAACTGTACAAACTAAGTAAGTAAAAACTGTACAATCTAAATAAAAACTGTACAAACTAAGTAAAAAACTGTGCAATCTAAACAATGAAACATTGAGAATGTAATAGTGCAAATGTAAACGGTAGTGCAAAAAGAATTAGCTTAACAACTGGTGGTGAATAAAGTGACAATGTGTTGTTTTCCTGAGGGGAGGAGTTCATTTTACTGAGTTATGGAGGCACTGTAGTGATTTGTGATGAAGATATATACCATTGACTGTGATTACAATGTCCCTGGTACAATTCTGGCCATGGAACTTTGTTGCATGTCATTCCCCTTCTCCTTCCCCTTGTTTCCTGTCACCTCTCTATTGTCTATGGGTGCAATACTGGTGCCAAAAATAGAGTTAAAATCAAACCAGTTAATCGCACAGTGTTTTCTGTTATGTTTTTCTCAAAACACTGGCATATCCGTAGATTAAAATATTTTTTCTAACCCTTTGTTTCGAGGTGTTTTATGCATTCTATCAATGTATCACAGAGAAGCCAACAAGCTGACAAATATGTGAACGGCACTAGTGCAGTGTAATGTAGTTGGAAACTTCTAAAGCAGTAACATTTGGTTTGAGTGTTCATTAAATGAGCACAGAGTCAGTAGGACTTACGGTTGATAACGGGGCAGGAGCCAAAGTACTTCTGGAACACGTCTATATCCAGAGCTGCACTGGAGAGGATCAGCTTCAGTGCGGGGATCTTCTGAAGCACATCCCGCATTTTAGTGAGCAGGAAGTCAGTCAGACCATCACGCTCATGCACATCGTCCTGTTAACATAAAACACGTCACCTAAATGTGATGTATTTTCTCAGTGAGTTCAAAACAAGTCGGTCTTAGAACTGATAAAGGTTGGAGCTGAACACCCCCTGGAAATCTCGTCCTCGCTGACCTCCAGTGGTTTAGCGGTTTTTCACATTACTGTAGTGATGTACACTAGGACCTGGTGACATCACTGCTGGCTGTGGTTACACACATTTCAACCAGAGAGAGCAACAAAACAACTTTTTATCCTGCTGTTCTGCACTCTTTAAAGAATAACCCCCGCTCCAATTATGTGTATTTTAGAAAGCAGGATTACAGAGTTGGCCAGTTTCTGAGACTATATGTTCTTCATATTTGTAGACTTGATGCTCACCACGATGACATGTGTGACAGATGTCAGGCTGGACTCCCCAGCTATCAATGCCCTGAGGAACACTCCACTGGTGCAAAAGGTCAGCTGCGTAGTGGGGGAGACCCTGAGATTTCAAAGTCAACAGTTACAAGAGTCATTTCCATATGAAGTACCATACGTGTTTCCTAGAAGCTCACAAATGTTAGATAGGAAAGTCTGCTGTCAATGCTAATTTTGATTTTAAATAGTTAAATTAGGTTTGGGAGCAGGGCCATGCCTCAACCTAATCTAACCTGTCAAGAGCTCTTTTCACACCTGAAATACAAAATATTGCTGGCTTCACTTCTCTGTTAAAAATGCCTTTTTGTCTTTCCTTCAGGTGTACAAGAGCAGAGAGAGAGAGAGAGAGAGAGAGAGGGAGAGAGAGAGAGAAAGTTATGACAGCAAAGACCTTTAATTAATGACCGTCATTGTGAGCTCAAATGTCTCACGGTGAATCCACTCTTGCTGCCTCAGTTTCATCATTTGATGTGGAGAATGAATTCTGCTGTATGTTTTATAATATCTAACAGTGAACAAGCACTGAATGACAAGACATGAAGTTGGGATATCTAATTCCTCCTAGCTCACATGCTGCATGTACAGCATTTTTTGGGATATTCATTTATTCCTCCATGCAGTTGGAAAGTGAAACTATAAAGAGAGACTGTTGGTCAGACATAATAGTTTTGAAAATAGTTTTTATAGACTGATCTGATCTGAGAAGAATATCCTCAACAACTTAAAATTTGCTCCTTCCATGTATTTAATAGTTCATTATTCACAAGCTCTCTTCATTGTTTTAGTCTAATAAATAAACAAAATAAACTCTAGTCTTACACCTCTTTTCCTTATTGAACAGAAAAACACAACCATATACCTTTTAAATTCGAGTTTCTCTCTTTTAACCAAACCAAGATGCGTCACAGCAACACACATTTACTTCAAACTGGACAGAAACAAACTAAAACTCACCAAAGCGATCTTGATTTGTCTTTCCATTAATCCTTTTGTTTATTATATTTATAATTAACAATCATCAACTCTTGGTTGGTTGAATTACACCCTTAATTCTCTGAGTTATATTTGAAACTATTGTGGCTGTAGACACTGCTTTTCCATGCTGCTAATACCCAACCTTCCTCTCACTCTTCTCCTGATTCATGCCTCTCCTGCCCCCACCGGCGGTGCCTTTGACGTCTAGTCATGTACCGGTAGTGACCATTCCCCTAAGTGTGTTTGTAGTATACTGGAACTTTTTTTTTTAATCTAACTGGAGTTGACATCAAATGGCAGCTACTGTAGTTCATCCATGAATTAAATTAAGTTTTTTTTGAGGGGGGGGGGGTTAGCCTTCATTAGACAGCTCAGTACAAAGTAGGAAGAGGGAGTGAGAAAGGACAAGACATTGGAAAGCCACTGGTTGGAAGTCAGGGCACAGCCTTATAACATGGGGTGTACGCTCTACTGGGTGAGCCACCTGGGACCACCCCAATCGTAAATTATTAACATAACAAGTGTTAGTGTCTTTCTATCAAAGATAAAAGGCTCTAATCTACCTGCTCTCCAGTCTGATGTCATAGCCGACAGTCTGGCCCACACTCTCGCCTCTCTCAGCTGCCACTCTCTCAGCCACGGCAAATACAGCCAGACGTCTGGGCTGAGTGCAGAGGATCCTGCAGGGCTCATTGTTCCTGCAGCAATCATCCAGCAGGAACTGTGGGATCTGGATAATACACAGTGACACTGGATTAACCGCCACAGAGTTAATCTTATTGCTCTATTTTTACCACACATACTAAAGAATACTTATCCAATAACAGAAGATTATGTCCCTCCAAAAATGTGATAAATGAAAGCAGATTCAACTGAGCTCTGCATATTTCTAAGATCTTGTGATTTTGCTTCAGCTTCACAATTTCCCAACAGAAAATGGTTGAATCAGTGAAACGATATTTGTCACAAATAGCATAATGGGTTAAAAAACACGCAAGACAAAGAGAGACAACAGTAACAGTGTCTTGCATATTAACACTTGCTAATTAGCACTAAACACACATTCATCAGTATCAGTATCAGCCTTAGCTATATTGTTTTACATGAGGAGACAGATCAAATGTCTCAGTAATTCTGAAAATTTCAGCGTTTAGCAGCAGACCTGACCAGGAGATTTACATACAGAGCAGGCTTTTATTTGCCTTAATCTGATCGGGCTCATTCACAGAATATTAAACTCTCACAAACTTTTCAAGCAATTGTATGCTTGTGTGTTTGCTGTGACACGGACATAATTCTCAATGATGTCGAAAGTTTCAACACGTGTTCATGAAACATCTAACAGAAATTCAAACATATTTCAACTTGAGCATTTATTCTAGAACTATAGCAGTCCCATTCAAAACGCGCCTGATCAAAGCAGGCTGATTGCTGCTGGCAGACTTCGCAAGATCTGCTTATTCAAACTACTTAATACTCACGCTGACTGGGTTATCAAAAGGTTTATCAACATTAAAACTCAAATTAGCTGATGCCTTGTTAGGTATAACCACCACAACTGAGAGAGAGAGGGTTAACTGGAACCCTCTCCAAAACAAAGGCTGATGATGGTCATGATGAAGCTGCGGTTAGTAAGAGGAACAACAGAGGAAGGAAACTTTGATTTAACGAACATCTTGATTGACGCATACAAATCTAAATTAAACCGGAAACTGATTACTCGAATCTACTCCTGTTTACAATCATTGAATGACTCCTCCACTCTCTACATCAAATCCAAATGGGAAAGAGAAGCACAAATAACAATTTCAGAAGATGAATGGCTAAACATTTGTAAAGTTCAAATGAGCACTTCCAGCTCAGGTTACTGGAGGGAATTCTTGTGGAAGAATATCATTCGCTTTTTTATTACTCCAAAAATTAAACAGCTTCAGAAAGGTCAGCCAAGTTATGGAAGATGCTGGAGAGAGTGTGAGCAGATCACTTCCACGTTCTTTGGGATTGTCCGATTATACGATCTTATTGGAGGGATGTAGTAGAGGAAATTAAATCGAATATTGGCTTTGAGATAAAACATGATTTCTGCACAGTTTATGTCTGTAATATTTCCCCTACACTCAGTGTTACTGACAAAAATAAGTGTTACTGATTAAAATAATGTTAGCAGCCAGTAAAAAGGCTATTACGCGAAGATGGTTATTAAAGGAACCCCCGTTAAGAGAGGAGTGGAGTGGAATTGTCAACGAAATATACGATATGGAAAGACTGACTTTCTCCTTGAACCTGTGCATGGACAAATTCAACACGTACTGGAGCAAATGGACAGCTCATCTCAAGTGACTGCCCCCTCATCACAACAGGAAGTGGTTCACAGTTGCTGGGTAGGACTAACCCCATGCTTTGCTTGATATACTCTTCTGGCGCTGGTTGAACGCTTTAGTAGGAAGACTTTTACTTCACTTCGAGGGGGAGAAGAGTCCGTGCTATGAGGGAGCTGGAAGAACTGATTAACATTTTCATTTATCCCCATCTGGCCCTGGACCTTGGCCCTACCTCTTATTACGAATATGTATACATGTTGTCACCGTGATTAGACTCTCCCCTCTTTTCTCATCTGTGCCTTTTTGTTTTATATGTTTTTTTTCTATACATACTGTAAAACAATTGATTCTATAAAATAAAGTAAAAAAAAAAAAAGAAGCTGCGGTTAGTTAGACACAATTAAGGAGGAAGGGAGGCAGGTATTTTGTCTCCTGTATGTGAAAATGCCTTGTAGGACTTATCTGAAATCACTGCTGTAGTGGGTACTTTATTTCATGTATTTCATTATTAGACAGGCAGTACAGGTGAGCCAGGAAAGTATGGAAAGAGAGATGAGTGGCAGACAGGGGAGAGAGGAAAAAGGTAGAGTAGACAAACAGGAGTGAGGAGGAGAGGAGGCAAGAACAACAGGACAAAGATTGGGTGGGTGTTGAAGGGTTTCAATAAACTGAAATTGACACCTACATCTGTGTACAAATATGTGTATTAAAAGCTCTTCCTGTGTAAGTGGATGTGCTAAATATCTTCTGGTGGTGTAAAATAAAACTCTCACACTTCAGCACTGCCGTTGGAAAACATCCTATAAGGGAAACACTGCAGAGTTTCTCCTCTGAGGACCACAAATGTCTTTACAAATTTTCATGTCAATCTGCCAATTAGTTCTTGAGATATTTGAGTTTGGACCAAAGTGCTGGACCATCTGTCCATCAGACAGACTCACCTGTGTAGTTTTTCCAGAGCCAGTCTCTCCCACCACCAGCACCACCCTGTTTTCTCTGATGAGCTGGACGATCTCCCCTTGGCATTCATACACAGGCAGGGAGCGTCGAAAGCTGTCCAGTTCTGATGGACCCCTCCTCTGAGGCACCTTTAGTATGCCGCTTGACCTGTAGTCTGAGGGAAAAGCTGAAGAATATTATTATTGAATGCACATATATCATTAAATTTTAGGATTAGGACCTGGGTTAAGTTTAGGGTAATGGAAGGTTAAGTTATGGTTAGGGTAAGGATTATGGTTAGGGTTAGGCAAGTAGTGGCTATGCTTAAGAAAAGTCTCCAGGAAATCATTGTAAGTCAATGTAACACACAATTGTGTGTATATATGTGTGTGTGTGTGTGTGTGTACAAGACGTCTATCATGCCACGCAACTTTTTTTCTGTTCAAACCAAATAATGACAGTTAAATTGGCTTAACTAGGTCTTATTAGGTCTACGTCTTGGCAGGTGTGTAACACCGAATGGTGGGGTTGGCCCCTGGAACAGCTACTGTCAGTATCCACAGCAGATGTGTGAAGATCCCTGCTGTGTGAATGTGAGTAAAGCTGCTCGGCCTGATAACATCCTTGTCGTGTACTTAGAACATGTACCAATCAGAACATACATAAGAACATGTATCAGCAACTAAATGCCATTAAAGGCATTTTTAACATATCACTGTCACAGTGGAGTGTTCACACCTGCCTCAAAACAGCTACCATTGTCCCTGTACCTACAAAAAGTCTGCTCTAAAGGACTACCGCCCTGTGGCACTCACCCCCATTCTGAGGAAGCCATCATCATCAGTCAGATTTTATACAACAATGAGAATTCTTATCGGGAGAAAAGCAATCATCTTGCAGGTTGATGGACAGACAACAAGCTACTTGTTAAAGTTAACAAAACCAAGCAGCTAATAATTTATTGAAGGAAAAAAGAGGAAAAGACACACACACACCCCTGTGTGTGATGCAGATGCATACATATATGCATATATATATATGCAATGGTTTTCACTTCACAGGTGTGTCTTTTCAGGGTTAATTCGTGGAATTTCTTGCTTTATCAATGGGGTTGGGACCATCAGTTGTGTTGTGCAGAAGTCAGGTTAATACACAGCCGACAGCCCTATTGAACAACTGTTAAAATTCATATTATGGCAAGAACCAATCAGCTAACTAAAGAAAAACAAGTGGCCATCATTACTTTAAGATATGAAGGTCAGTCAGTCCAAAAAATTGCAAAAACTTTAAATGTGTCCCCAAGTGGAGTCGCAAAAACCATCAAGCGCTACAACGAAACTGGCACACATGAGGACCGACCCAAGAAAGGAAGATCAAGAGTCACTTCTGCTTCTGAGGATAAGTTCATCCGAGTCACCAGCCTCAGAAATCGCAAGTTAACAGCAGCTCAGATCAGAGACCAGATGAATGCCACACAGAGTTCTAGCAGCAGACCCATCTCTAGAACAACTGTTAAGAGGCAGATGACCTGGCCTCCACAGTCCACCTGAACCCAATCGAGATGGTTTGGAATGAGTCGGACCGCAGAGTGAAGGCAAAGGGGCCAACAAGTGCTAAACACCTCTGGGAATCTATTGAGCATCAGTGATATCTGTGAGGTGCCAGCTCAAAGCCCCAAAGGATACTAAAAGACAAAACCAGCCACAGTCTGTTCACCCTGCTGCAGTCTGAAAAGCGATACAGTACGAAGTATCTGCTGCTGTAACACCAGACTACAGAGCAGCTTCTTTCCTCAGGCTGTGACACTCCTCCACTCATCCTCTGCTCCACCATAAAAAATGCTTTATTTCATTAATTAATTAATTTTAAATCATTTTTGTTTTATGAGCCGCATGGAGGCACTACACCTTGCATTTCGATGTACAACCCTACATTCTAGAATTATAAGTCAATTAACTTTGTGTATTAATTATCACACTCACATTGTGTAACTCATTGCATTCATAATTTATACACAGACACTGACGCTCACCTGCCACTCTAGCCATACACATCCCACTTTTGTTGTTGGGCTGCAGATCCATGCGTTCCTTATTGCTGATGGGAAATCTCTGAAGCAGGCTGTGGATGAAATATAATGAATTGTGGGAGGGACTGAGGAACATGGGAGTCTGAGGTTTGTAGGAATCATCCTTCTTCCTGATAGTAAGGATGCGATTTGGTCTCTTCCTGAAAGAGAAGGAGAGAAATTTCTTCTATTAACATACTTGTTAAAACTGGTTTTGGCTTTTGTTTATCATTGTTGTAATTGGTCCAAAGATCTCAGAGTGGTCTTACTTTCACATAAATTTTGGTCCTCTTGAAAACTTATAACTTGGGTCTTATTTGTGTAATTCATTTCATCGCTTTTAACCGCTTTGGTAATTGTACTCAACAAAGAAATGACTGAAATTCAGGATCAAAGTCCCTCTGGGGGTTTGTGAGCAAAATGTCCTTACTTTCTAAAGTAACTTGTGAGGCATTTTATGTCATTAGAAAATCAAGAGGGGTAAATGAGGAGAGAGTCACATGAGGATGGAAATACATTAAATGTCCAAGGCAAGCCTCAAATTGGGGATGTTGCAGTTCATGATCAGGACACTAAAACCCCTCAGCCCCTCAGCCATCAAAGAGCCCAAGGACTATGTTATTACTGATAGGAATGTTGGTCAAAGCTATGAAATAACACCCAAGTTGTCACACAATGAAACTACACATTAAATAGTAAGAACTACATCACGCAGTGTGTCATCAAGCTGGAATTATACTTGATGGGATAACGTAAAGGGTGAACAATAGACCTGATCTAGATAGAGTACTTTCAGCATAAGTTTTGATTTTAAGTCAGTGTTGGATTTCACCACCAGTGCAACACTACATGGATGGTTCGCACATCATACTTTAATCATACCGTTCTTTCGCTCACTTTATGATACAGAGAAAAGTGGGCTAAGCACATACAGTATTTACGGAACAGGAGTTACATCAGGTAACTTCAACTGCACCTTGTGTCATTACTGAATATAAGACTAATGTCGTGCACTCATTGTTTTTTCATTCCTTTATTCACTGTCCAAGTGGCAATTGGTTAGATTTGCTGTTCTGAAAAGAAAGACAGAAAGAAAGAATTTTCTTCAACTTCCTTAATGTCGCCTTTACTGTCATGGTCCACCAGCAGAAGAAACTTTTAGGAGAAAACACAAGCAGCCAGAGCTGACCAGTCACAGTTCTTGGAAGTCACCATGTGGTATCTCTGTAGCCCACTGCAGCTACATGTATCCATAGGCTGCAAAGCTACACCATAACAACATCCAGCTTTATTGTAGAACAACTTCTACCACTTTGTAAGAGAGTGTATGTAACTGTCTAAATTACCTCAACAAAATGCGTCAGAGTGATAGTCAGATACTTCATGAACACAGGTCCTGGTAGAGGAACTCACCCTTTGCTCTTAGAAATGTAACCCAGGGATTGGGCCATTCGATGAATGAAAGCCCTCTCAGTACTGGTCAAGGAGGAGGGGAATTCCATCTCTGTTCAGTCAGGGAAAGGAGAGGCTAAATATTAGGACCATCATACCTTCCTGCTCACACTAGCACATAGTAAGCATGTCATACCTCTATCATGTGATACAACAGTAACTAATACTTTCCAAAGGCTGACCAAACAGAAATGTTCTGCGTTATTTCCTGAAATAAAACAGTGAAAACAGTTGATACCTTTCTCATCACTGTAGTGGAACCTCTCCACAGAGAGGTTCACTGCTATCTTGACCTCTTCATCAATGTGAATTTCATTGAGGCGGTTAGAGATGGAGCCACGATGCCGCGTGTTCTGGCTCTTGGCAGGTTTTTGATAAGCTGCACCAGCTTTTAACATGATGCACTGCCACAAAACAATGGAAATGAGGGGAGAGAGATGCGAAATGACATGAAACAAGGAGATCTGGCTGGCTCACTGCTTATTTAGTTAAAGCAGATTGGTACAACTTCAACAACTGTATGCATCTGTACAGATGTTAACTACACAGACCATGGGGGACAGCTTAGAATAAAATGCAAGATGTTCTGATTTGTTTAATGATTTTTGAAGACAAAATAACAATAACACTTAACAATAAAATGATAAAACTGGGCATCAAACCTTTACAGTAATAGTTTGCATGTATCTGTAACGGACAGGAATTTGTATTCACAAATACAAATTGGAAATAATAATGAATATAGGGCATTTTTAACTCTAACAATGTGTCACGTGTTATACCACAATAATTTGCAACATCTGCTGATACTATTACAGTTCTGCTTAAAAATACAATGAAGTATATGTGTCTTGTGTAGTTCTTACCACACTGTATGGGATGTTATGGCTCGACTTGAACTGGAGAGGTCAGAGAACAGCTAACAGCAGCTGTGGGAAAGGAAGAGCAGAGAACGTTCTGGATTTACAATAACGTTACAGGCTTAACGCTCTTACGCCTTTTCCGCGGATGACTTTGGCTAGTTTGTGTTTTTCTAGTTGCTAGAAGAGCTGCAGACTTGGACTTGGAAACACGAAGGTAGGACTTGACTTATTACTTTGTCTGTTACATGTTATATTGGGACTGATAATTCTGTGCCACTTTGCGTTGTTGTGGTGGAACAGAGCAAAGTTTGCTTTCAAGAAGCCTCTCCGCTAATAAGTGATGTGTTTCGTTTCACCGTATCGAAAAACACTCTCTTAGCTCAGCTAGCTGAACGGGTGAGAGACGCATCATGATCAGGAAACTGTAGCTAGCTATAATTTCAGTACAACCTTGTCATGAAACTAACTGAAGCATATAACTGCTACTGCGCCTTCATTAGTGTAGAGTTTCAGCAGAGCTCTCAAACGAAACAGCACCCGGTCAAAAAATGAATACGTACTTCGTCGAATACCTGTTCTGTCTGTCTTCCGCCGGGAGTGGTGTTACCGCCAACACGAACGTACATCCGGCCCGACTTAACAAAACAACAACTTTATTTAAACAAACAACAATACACGAACAATGACAAACTCGTATCAAACCGTACTTATCTTACATTTAAAAGTAAATTCACACCTCCTTAGAGACTACAAACTGCAAGCTAACAGCTTAAAATTCTGATGTATATCACATTACAAAAAGCAAACACCGAACAATAATAAAAATAAAATAAATAAGTAAATAAATATCCGCCCGACTTTTTCTTCTTCTTTTTCTTTTTCTTCTTCGATGTTTAATGGCACCTGGCTTCCTTGATGTTGCATTACTGCCACCCTCAGGTTTTACCCTCCATCTTTATACATTTTAAGGGGATGCTATAGCATCGCATAGAGAACATTATCTGTCCATTCCAGTCGTCTTTAGAAAACAAAATATCCATTGTCTCCCTTGCACATTGTCCCCATAGTCTAATATACATATACGTTGTCCTCCACCTGCCCTATTTCCCATAACTGTGTCATCATTTCTCATTTGTCATGCATACATTTCCTGCATTATATAAGAATACACTTAACAGTCTCAGCCTCATGACACTGATTGTAAAGGCCTGTTGGGTGTTTTCCTATGATGAATAGCGTTCTGTAAAGGTGACTGTGCCCAACTCTCAGCTCTTAATATGACTTTCCTCTTATTTCTTCTACTTCTTAATATACCCACTCCCCGAATGTAAATGTCTTCCTTTTGCTGCGTTACCCCAATGCTGTTGCCTCTGTTGAGTCGTTTTCCTCCACACTACTGTATGCCTCTCCGTTCTAATTGATCATTTAATATTGACTTCAACCATTCCGTTTTTGACTGCTTCTTTCGGTAATTTATCTGCTCTTGCATTTCCCAGGACACCTGAATGTGCCGGGACAAACTTGAATGTCTCATTTTTCCCCTGTCTAACTATTCTTGAGTGGGCACACAAGATTTCATAAGGCGGATCCTGATGACTCCCGGCTGTGCCTGACCTGACTCACTACATGTTAATATATTACTGCAGTTAACCTGTTGTTCTCTTGTTAAAGCCCACTTGGTAACTGGGCACAGCGGCTGCAGACCCTGGTGTGTTTTTTGAGGATCCTTTGATCAGTCAAAGTTAAAATCTGAATACTGTCTTTATTTTTATGGTCCCTGTAACTACAGTATTCACTGGTTAAATCAGCATTGTTACTACTGCACTTAACTCTGAGTAATTCTAGATCAACACAGGGATTTTCTAATATCCAAACAGGTCTAACTGGCCACACTACAGTAGCACCAAACTCCTTATCATATACTTCCATATCTTTTGCTACTTGCCCCCTTATATTGATCCAGTAGTTGGCCATCAGTTCCTTCCTACATTCCTAACTGCTCCTAAACATTATCTTAGAGCCCGAGCAGGCATGGTACTTCCACAATCTAATTCGTACTAAGGCTACATAAATATGTTTCAGCGATGCAAAGTCAGCTCCCCATTCCAATCCTGACAGAAATCTCATGACATTTATTTTTTTATTTTATTTTTTAATTTTTTATTCACTTTATTAATCCCAAACTGGGAAATTATTCTCTGCATTTCACCCATCACTGCAAACACACACATGCAACATGCAGTGAACACACAGGAGCAGTGGGCTGCCGCATCAGGCGCCCGGGGAGCATATGGGGTGGTTAAGTGCCTTGCTCAAGGGCACATCAGCCGGCTAATGGGGGGGGGGGGACTGGCAGTTTCTCTGCCAGTCCGGTGGGGGGAATCGAATCGGCGACCCTCTGGTCACAAGCCGCTTCTCCAACCTCTAGGCCACGGCTGCCCCCAATATCACTTTTTTACATTTATTAATGATGCATGTAATGTTCTCTGATCAAAATACACTCCCAGAACACTAGTTTTGTTTTTGCCAAATTTTAATGCCCATTTTGTTTCCCACTCTTCTACTTGATTGATCCCATATTGCATTCTCTTGACTTGTTCATTAGAATATTATTATGTGTGTGCAGCTTTACAGCAACTTCCTTAAACCACTGGCCAACTCCACCTTCTCTTTTATACGTTACATTTGGCTTGTGCAGATGGGGCGTCGAGCAGAGACTGTTGCTTCTCGTCCTCAGGAGTCAGAGTGAAATGCTTCAGTGATTAATGACAGAAATAGTAAACAGCCAATCAATTAATTCTCAAATATGAAGATCTTTTCTCTGCTTCTGTCATTGCCAACTGAACATACATATATTTATCCCTTTTTTCCCACAGAACTCCATCGTGTGCAAACAGCGACCTCTCTATGTCCACTGGAACATTTAAAAAATATATCATCTATCATGATGAGAAATAACAAGATAAGATAAGATTAGATTTTATTCATCCCCAGCTGGGGAAATTCGAGTGTTACAGGCAGCAGACAATAGCAGTAGGAATAACAACAGAATAGAAAAATACAAAATACAAAATAAACTTGACTATATATATATATATGTATATTTTACACAAGAACTATACAAATTATAAAGGAAAAATATATATTGCTACAAAAGAATTATAAAAAATATTCTGCCAAAAATTCAATGAGAATTAAACAGTTTTAACAGAAATTGCACATGGTAGTTACGGAGTTCAGTCCAGGGTTTACTCTATTGCACAGTAATTAACATATAAGTATACATAGGTTGAGTACTTAAGGAGAATGAAAAAGTAATATTGCACAAGATATTTCGTGTATGTGATTGCAGGCTAGTAAACATAAATCACACGGTTAGTTAGTGTTAGTTTAGTTGCTGGATAATCCAATTAAACATCTTCCCTTTGATTCCCAGTAAGTGCAGTTTAATCAGAAGCCCCTCTTTCCATAACATGCCACACCTTACGCAGACCCTCAGGGAGCACAGCAGGCATAGAACAATGTCCATGCCAGGACAAGGGCTCGGATCGAGATGACCTTTGGCCTCCTGAAGGCCCGCTTCCAATGTCTGCACCATCTGAGGGTCAGTCCAGACAGAGCATGCAATATTACTGTGGCTTGTGCTGTCCTCCATAATGTGGCCTGCCTGAGGAAGGAGAGGGCCCCCAGAGTGCCCTCAGATGACGACAGTGGTCGGCTGATCAGAGACCAATATGTTTTAAATTATTTAAGTTAAAGTGCATTCTGTACATTTAAGTTGAATATGGCCTGCAATAGCAGATAGCTATTCGTTTGGCCTATTGTGCTGTGTACTGTGTGGACAGGCCTGACATTTGTCTGTTCATTTGTTAATTATGGATTTGTCCTGCATTTATTCCAGTGTGCAGACATGCAAGGTGTTTTATATACAGACCTTTGAGAATGTGTATTTATTCTTGTGATGAATAATATGCTTTGATTCTGTGCTTTCTATCTTGTAGAGCACTGTGTGACTTCACTTTTGAAAGGAACTGATGGATTACTTGCTTTGATTTATTCTATTCAATAAAGGAACGTCATGTCATCATGTCACTGTATGATGTGTATTTTTATATTGATTGATTCCAAAGCAAACAGACAAAAAGTGATAATGATAAAAATAAAGAAGAAAAAAAGATGTCACCCTCTTCAGTTCATGTTGATCTCAGATTACATGAAAGGGAGTAGGAAGAAATGTAAATTTATTAAACCCTACCCCTTAAGTATTACATTTTTATCAAAAGAATCATGACTGAAACATCCTGATTCATCCTCAACCTACACATGATCCATATATTCAGCAATGACCGATAAATAACGTGCACAGTATGCAGGCATTGACAGTTACATTATGTAAAGAAAAAAGTGTTGTGATTCACAAACACACCCAAATACCTATTAGTCATTACTATATCTCGCAAGAATCAATTCTTTATACCTTTTTTTAAACTGACTTATGTTAGATATTTGTTTTTTCTCTACACACAATTTGTTCCATAGTTTTACTCCACAGATCGTAACACAAAAACTTTTCAATGCATTGCGCACTTTAAGAATCTTGAAATTTAACTCACCCCTTAATTTATAACATCCCTCTCTATCACAAAACCGTTTCTGAACATTACCTGGCAGTAAGTTATTCTTTGCTTTATACATTATTTGCATAGTATGCATAGCATAGTATTTGCATATATATATAATATATGATTGCAATTAATGATTACAAATGTTTAAATAATGACAGTGGGTCTCGTTGAATGTGATAAGAATGTGTAGTGGGAGGTGGAATAAATATTGGTTTCCATTTGTGGTCACTGCTGACTGAGATAAGGGATGAAATTAAATAGAATAGAGCAGGCTAGCTCCACAGCTCCAAAACAAAAACAATGATGCAAATGAAAAAAACTGCGCAGCAGAAAGTCAAAACAAATACGTTAAAAGCAACAACGATGCAAATCCAAAGGCAGCGCAAAGTCTAAAACACACAAACTCCGAAAACAAATGCAAGAGAGAAACGCTGCTTTTCTCAGATACACGACTTTCTGTGCGAGTTAGTGATGTGAGATCAGCAACGAGAGTTCAATTTACAGCTGAAATGTTTGTTCTGGTACAATCTTACCACTAAAGTCTGTCATTCAACCTGCAGCTGCATAATAAAAAGAAGATGACAGGACTTCAGCTTTAGTCGTCGCTCGATGCACATTTTCAGAAATCCAAATAGTGCTCATGATCTAAACTTTAGTCTCACACTCTAATTTAATCTCTTGTTTTTAAGAGTTAATCTTAATCTTGCTCTGTAATCCACTCCACAGCTCTTCAGAACCATTAAACAGTAAAAAGTACAGTGGGAAGAAATTGTGTTTTCATGATTAATTTATTTTCACTGAACTATTATTGTTTTACAAATCTTTTTAAGTTCATTGCCACTGAAAAACTGAATTGACATGCTTAACTATGTTTGTATTTTATCATTTAATAAACACAGAATTATTTGGTTTTGACCTCTAATTTGCATTCATCACGTTATCCTGGTGTTTAGGATGATTCATCATTATTTGTTCGGCCTATTTGCTCTTGGTTTATTTCAAGATTTATTGGTATATTTTTTCTAGACTTTCAGGTATCAGTCAGGTCTATTGAAATAAAGGTAATCAATAAAAGGGCAGCGGATCATCAAGGCACTTCCTGTATCACGTATCATAGCCACGTGTTGACTGTTGCTGTTTGGAACTTTTCTAACTAGTTTCTAGTGACGTAAACGAGTTTCTTCAGTCCAGAGTTGATGTGAGCACACATATTGTATCATCTGTTCTGTTCCTCCACATTGATGCCGATTTGTCGGATCGACAGCTGCAGAGGGAAAGTGAGTCCCAGGCCATGGCACGTGCGCAAAGGTAGGCGTGGTTTAAGGTTTGTCTGTGCGCCGGCGCGCGAAGGAAAAAACCCACTAACAATTCATTGGAGGGTGAAGTCTGAAGGAGGTAGAGGAGCTGAAACAGCTCGGTCCTTCACGAACTCGACTTTATCAAAACAAGATGAAAACGTTGTTTTTGTTGCTTCTCTTCTGTCACGTTTCATCATCAGGTGAGATCACATTTTAAATCTTTACTTGAACCTCTGTGCGTTTTCTTCCTGCGTAGCTCATAGACACTGGAACTTAAGTTTCACTTTTGTATCAACTTCATAGACCTGGTGTGTTTTAACTGAATCAAGCTGAATGCATCATATTTCTGAGTGTGATGTGTGAACTGTATTTATACTGAATGTGTAAACCTTGTTTGTCTGCAGTGAAACACTCCCTGAAGTATTTTGTAAGTGGATCTTCTGGAGTCCCAAACTTCCCAGAGTTTGTGGCAGCTGCAGTGGTTGATGGACATCTGGCTGCTTACTGCGACAGCAACAGGAAGATACTTGAACCAAAACAGGAGTGGGTGAAAACTTTATTAGAAAACGAACCTCAACACTTGGAGATATGCAATGCAGCGTGTTTTGAGATTTTGCCAAACTTCTTCAAAGCCAGGATGGACCGTTTTAAGCAGCGCTTCAACCAAAGTGGAGGTACAGTATGGGATGTATTGTGGTTCACTTTTTACTGCTGTTCTGCATCTCAGTTGTAAAGTGACCCTCTACAGACCCGGCAGATGATAATCAGATGTCATTTTATTCTGAAATTTAAATAGAAATTAATGTAAATGAGCCGACCACTACCCGTCAGTCAGCCTGCAAACATTAATCAGCTGCTGGTTAAACTTGTTGCTGCAACACTCAAAGTAATAGAATAACAATCATTGTAACATTTAAACTGTGAAACGGAAATTGGGTTTCATCACTCAAGTGCAAAGAAAAACTGCACTGATTATGTGCTCTTGAATCATGAGCACAGCACAAGACTTGGAGAATCACAGTACATCACACAATGCAGCAATATATTTGAAATCATCTTTTCACTGAAGATTTCATCTCTACATCATTATCAATCACAGTGTCTGTTTCTGTCTCTCAGGTGTCCATGTTTTCCAGAGGATGAATGGCTGTGAGTGGGATGATGAGACTGGAGAGATTCAAGGTTTTAATCAGTACGGTTATGATGGAGAAGACTTCATGTCATTCGATCTGAAGACGTTGACGTGGATCGCTCCGAAACCACAGGCCGTCAGCACCAAACTGATGTGGGATGCTGAGAAAGCTAGAATAGAATCTCATGAGAAGCACCTCACTGAGATTTACCCTGAGTGGCTGAAGATGTATTTGGCCTATGGGAAGAGCTCTCTGCAGAGAACAGGTACGATCACATGACCTGATGTATTTATTTATTTATTTATTTGAAATGGATAATACACATTAATGAACATCAGTATGTGAGTACATGTGTAAATGTGTCAGAGTTAGCAAGCCTGCTAATTAACATCCGTAGTCCCTTGGCAGGTAATAGACAGACAGACACGTGGTAGACGAGAAAAGAAAAAATGTAGTTTCATGGACACAACAATGTTCATACAGCCTGCTCAGACTGACCTGCCATTGTTTTATCACTCCATCAGTCTGACTTCACCTTCTTTCTGATCGTTTTCTGTGGCAGTCAGATTTGATTTGGTCCTAATCAGACATGACTTTCCATCAGAGCTGATGCTGTGACAGTCAGAGCACAGTGAGCATGAGTGAAGGAAGTTTACACAGTTTCAGTGACACTGTGGTTGATGACTTTGCTGTAAAGTATAAAAACAGGAAGATCTTCTCCTCTCTGACTGCAGTGGGTTTCTTTCGTGCTGCTGTAGTTCCCTTCTCTGACTACAAACAGACAATGTGGAGGTTGTGGAACAAATGTGTTGTTATGTCGTGCTGTTATTTGTTCTTCTCTCTCTCTCCCCCCTCACTTTCTCTCTCTCTGTCTCTCTCTCTCTCCCTCTCTCTCTCCCTCTCTCTCTCCCTCTCTCTGCAGAGCTCCCCTCAGTGTCTCTCCTCCAGAAGACTCCCTCCTCTCCAGTCAGCTGCCACGCTTCAGGTTTCTACCCTGACAGAGCCTCACTCATCTGGAGGAAAGATGGAGAGGAGCTTCACGAGGGCGTGGACCTCGGAGAGATCCTCCCCAACCACGATGGAACCTTCCAGATGAGCGCTGACCTGAAACCTTCAGCGTCTGAAGACTGGGGGAAGTACGAATGTGTGTTTCATCTCTCTGGTGTGAAGGACGACGTCGTCACCAGACTGGACAAAGCAGCGATCAGGACCAACTGGGGTAAGACTGAGATCAGAAGGTGCTGAATGGGACTGCAGGTCTGTTGGTCGTTGAGTGTTAGTCACGATAGTCACTGGTCAGATCATATGAGCTGAACAAGATTATCAAAAGATCCTTTTTGAGGTTTTTAAAGCCACAGAAAGCTTTAAAGTATTTTACAGACCGTGTTGTTTTTCCCACACAACGACAGGTTTGTGCTGCCTGTTCACTCTTTACTCAGCTCAGAATAAAACAATGTTGACACCTACGAAACATGATTTTACTCCATCGTGTCTACTTTGCTGAACTGAGGAGAACTTTAATGTTCATCATTTAGGTTTAAGTGTTTCAGTTCCATTTTCATTTATTTATGATGCATTTATTTGTTCACAGTGTCAGTGTGTGTCTTTCACATCCAGCACAACAGATAATGGATGGATGTATTTCTGTTCTAACCTGCTTTATATGGACTGAAATGTGTTGAAATGTGTCTTAAAATCCATGATTTGATTGCTCTGAATGGTCTTAAATCTATTTTCAAAGATCTGGATCAGAGTCGTTCAGGTGTCGGTGCTCTGACTGATATTTTTGGATGCATGGCCTGTGCTGCACTTTGTTCTTTGGGATGTTTGATGTTGATAAATGTGCCAGTCTTGATTTTTAATTCTTTTTTTCTTCAACAGAAAAGCCCGGTGACGTCCTCATCACTGCTGCAGTGGTTGTTCCTTCTCTCATCCTCATCGTCGCTGTTGTTGGATTCATCATATACAAAAAGAAAAAAGGTGAGAGAGACGGATGGAGAGATTTTCTGCTTCGCTGACTTGTTCGGTCCTTTGATTTTAGTCTGTGAGTTGATGCTTTTATCCGGGTTGAAAAAGTGAAACAGGCTTCAGTTCTCTGCACTCAACAGTTTGCAGCTACCAACACTTGAAGCTCTGTGAGGCTCAGAGCCTGAGAGTCATGATAATATGACTGTACCATGATGATGAGGGAGAGACGTGATGAGAAAAGAGATGAAGTGAGGACTAAACAGAAGGATAGAATGGATTCATGTTTCAGTGTGAGTGAGCAGAAGAGGGATCATATTCACTGGGGATCAGCTGATGAAAGATATTCTGTCGTTTACAACTGTGACTGAAATGATTTGTCTTTTGTTCTGATTTCAGTCAAACCACGTCCATCTCGTAAGTAAACTTTGATTCTGTTTCCTCTGATCTGACACACGCTGTATGCTGGAGATGAAATGTTTCACATTATTGTGCAGAGAGGACTGTTTCTGAAAGTTGAGTGCAGGATGAGTGGACTTTACACTCTTTGTTTCTCACCTTACAGCTGTGCAGACAGCACTGAGCTCTCTGAGAGCCTGAATCCAGAGACCTGAATGACAAACACACTGGAGGAGTCACGTCATGTGTATCATTTGTCAGTGTTAAATGTTTTTGTTTTCTCTCAGATTACAAGTTTATAATTGATGTTTGAAGTCATTTTTAATAAGTATGTCTTATTTTTCCATGAATCTTCATTTGATTTTATATTTCATTTGAATTTAATGCCACAATGTGTTTCCAGTCAGCATTTTTTTAACGTTAAAAGGTTTTCAGCATATTTCCAGCGCTGTCTTGTGGTTTTAGAATAATTACATTAGCTACTCTGATTATAGTGTTCAAAATGATTCAGAAACAATTATTGAAACATGTACTTTTCCTTGTTGAGGCAGATCAGGGGACATCATTCTGGAAAAGTTTCTCAGACAGCTGCTGACTGCTGGCTCTTGGTATAGTGGAACAGAGACAGTGATGGTGGTTGGACCACTGAGTGGCCTTCAAATATTAGAAATAAATCCATTCAAACTGAATTTCCAAACTACTTTTGGAACGTCAGTGGATCAAAAGTTGAGCACTTAAAGACAATTGCGAACAACTTTAATGATTATTTTGTTAATGTTGGACCTACTTTGGCAAACAAAATTATTATGGACAATCAAAATAAAGAACTCTTTAATGGTTTAATCAAACAGAATTTAAATTCTATGTTTCTTTGTGGGATGGAAGAAAGGGATATCATTGACGTTGTAAATAAGTTCAAGAATAAAACATCAACTGATGTAAACCTTATTGATATGTGTACACTTAAAGAGATCATCCATAGCATTGTAAAACCTCTAACATATATATGCAACCTTTCCTTCCAAACAGGCATCTTCCCACAGGACATGAAACTAGCCAAAGTAGTCCCCATCTTTAAAAATGGTGACAGACACAGTATGGACAACTACAGGCCTATAGCTCTACTGCCACAATTTTCTAAAATTTTAGAAAAGCTCTTTATAAAACAATTTGATAATTTTATTGAAAAATACAATATTATAAATGAACAACAATATGGATTCAGAAAGAACAGAACAACTACATATGCAGTGATGCAGATGGCTGAAGAAATAGCTGATGCAATCGACAACGATCTTCATGCAGTAGGTATCTTCATAGACCTAAGTAAAGCTTTTGATACGATTGATCATAATTATGTGCTGGAAAAAATGGAACACTATGGATTTAGAGGGACCGTTCATGCCTGGTTGAAAAGTTATTTAGAAAGCAGACAGCAATATGTTCAAATTAATCAAAGACTGTCCGAATTTAAACCGGTCACCTGCGGATTGCCTCAGGGCTCCATTATTGGCCCCAAATTGTTTATTCTTTTTATAAATGACATTTGTCATGTTTCCAATAAGTTAAAATATGTCATGTTTGCTGATGACACAAGTTTGTACTCCTCCGGTGAAAATTTAGAAGAACTTCTGCACACTGTTGAACAAGAACTTGGAGTGTTCAAAACTTGGTTTGACGTCAATAAATTATCTGTTAATATAAAGAAAACTACATTTATGATATTTGGAAGCCAATCTGAAAGTAATATTAAATTAAAAATCTCTAACATTGAAATAGGAAGGGCTTGGGAGACCAAATTTCTCGGGGTTGTGATCGATCATAAACTAAACAGGAAAAAACATGTTGAGTATGTAAAGGGGAAAATCTCAAAATCAATTGCAATCATGTACAAAACCAAAGACATGCTAAATTATAAAAGTTTATATTTAATTTACTGTTCTCTGATACTGATACTACAAAAACGAGCCATACACATCATAAACAAAGCTGGTTATTATGACCATACAAATCCGTTATTTTTAAATTCTCATGTATTGAAGTTTAGAGACTTGGTTTATTATAGAACAATGCAAATTATGTTTAAAGTAAAAAATAAAACACTACCAGTGTGCGTAAGTTTTTCAGAGTGTCTGAGAGTAAATATGAGTTGAGAGATGGAAGCAAATTTGTGTTACCAAAAGCTAAAAAAGAGGTTAAAAGAAGATGTATTTCTTTTAAAGGGGTTCAGCTGTGGAATAGTGCTGATCTCAAACTTAAGCAATGTACTTCTTTTGTTATGTTCAAAAAATCATTATGTGGATTTATATTTAGGAGTTATGGCTGTAACTGAAAAAAGGGGAAAAGAGATATGTATGTGCATAAGTATGTATTAATGTATGTATGTATGTATTTTTTGTTTGTTTATTCTTTCGACTTGATACCATGAATTGTGTAGCTTAAGATGCATAGTAGGCGGGCATTAATAAGCTTTGCTGCTGCCTGAGCCTTTTTCAGTCAAAATAGCTTTTTTTTTGTGGTTCTTTTTTTCTTTTGATGCTTTGAAGTGTATATATGACTGAAATAAACTAACTAACTAACTAACTAACTAACTAACTAAATGTAGATATGAGGTTTGTTTGTGTGACTGAAGGATTTAAAGGTGCGTTAGGTTAGGTTCTATGGGAACTGTCTGTACTGATGCACATAAATAAATGTGAAAATCAAATGTATTTTTCTTTCTTTTTGTTTCATTTTTCAATAAAATCCCCAACTTTGAAACGTTTGGCTCTTTCTGTGAGTCCACACTTTCATCTGTGACTGTAGTTTCAGTAACATGAATATTAGCAGCATTGTAATATCTTGTCATGTTGTTGTTATCTCACTGTCACTGAGTGAAAATGACCCAGATCCATGTGTAATCATTAACTATGGGCCAATCCCAAACCTTCCCATCAAAAATACTGGACAAAGGTTTAATAAACAGCTGCTTAATTATCTTTCCATCCACATTGTGAACATAAAACATGATGTGTTTCAGTCTGGTTCCAGATGGACCTGAAACAGCCCTCATCAGAGTCATCAGTGACCTTCAGATCAACAGTCATTTGAAAGATGAACTTCAGAATTGATGTTGATGTTCTAACTGAAAGGCTCAGAGGTTCAGTTGATCCATCAGGTCCTGCTCTCCACTGGATCTCTTCCTGCTTTACGGCCAGGAGCCATGTTTCCATTGGGAGATTAATCTCCGTCCAAAAGGATCAATCCTTTGACTTTTTCATTTATACATGCTCCCACTTATATATATATATATACTCATTCATATGCTGAAAGCAGCACAGCTGCATTGTTCAGTCTCCTCTGGTGAACTCAGTCCAGTGAACAAGCTGCTGAACTGTACTGGACTCTAATAAATTAATAAAAAATGAAATGACACTGTGACACAACGAGGAAGTCGGGAAACTCAAAGTCATACTGGACTCTGATCTTATCTTTGAAACTCAAGAGGAGGAACCTAAATAAAGGCAGCTTTTCATCGCTTCAACAACACACCAGGATTGACATGTCAACAGGCAGTAAAACAGCTTCATGAGTTCATCTGAAACAGGTTATATTACTGTACTTCTCTCTTTGTGAGATTCTACAAATAAACATGAGCAGTTTGTTCAAAACGCTGCAGCCACAGTCCTCATTTAGTTAATTTAAACACAAGATACTTGTGCTCAAAAAGAGGATTCATTCTCAGTGAAGAACCTTGGAGCTCTAATCTGCCTCTATACCTGCCAAAGAGCAGTGATTCCTAACACGTCTCTGGGGGTCATCAGGTGGAAACCTCCCTTCAACAGTGTTTCGCCTACTTAGTCCCACTACACCTCCAGGAGGTTAGGCAGTGAACTCCGGCGTCCCAGAGTCACCCCCCCTAGTGCCAGTTCACACTGCTCCTACACAATCCAAACAGCACCGCCACGTTCAACTGACCCAGAGATGCTCCAGGTAGTGGCCAGTACCGATGCTACCATTTAACTATTGCTAATGCTACTGCTAACCGCTAGGAAGAACAGAAGAAGGCAATACAGTTCCGATGCTACCATTTAGCTAATGTTATGTGCTAACCGCTACCTGCTAAGAGGAACAGAAGAAGACAATAACGCTAGATTCACCTATACTGTTAATGTTAATTGCTAGCTACCAATACTAACTGCTAAGATACTATCATACTCTCACCGCTTTAGCTATTGTTAGCTGCTACAATGCTACCACAGGCCTAGATGCCACATGTAACTGCCGATTGCCACACTACCATCATCTACCCCTGCCTCTCACCAACTGCACCAAGAAAAAGCGGGGTGGGAATACAAACCCTGGTTCGGGTAGGGGATAGAAAATAAAGAGGTAGAGTCAAAAGATGAAAGTAGGGATTGGATACAGACCCTTGTTCGGGTAGGGGGTGGAAAATTTAGAAGGTGCTGAAGGTGGAGGCCTAAACCACAGACTAGATTTAACAGCCTCTTCTAACATTTCCTTCAAGAAGCAGCAAACCCTACCATTTCCTTCAAAAAGCAAACAGAGCAGGAAAACAAACCCTAACATTTCCTTCAAGAAGCAGACAAAACAGGAAAACAACCAAAAAGATCAAAAAACAAGCCAACTCTGTGTCTTACCACGCAAACTCACCTGAACAGGCCGCATGGTCCCAAAGAGAGACTCTAGCTGGCCACACCCCCACCTTATCTAAACTTCCTGGTTCTCTTCCTATTGGCAGAGCGAGAAGATGGGGCGGGGAAAGCAGAGCAGAGGAGAGGTGTCTTGTTCAGACTTTAACCTCTTCTCTTGCCGGGTTAGGCATGCATGTCCTCTGCCTGCCCCCCCACTGTCCCTATTTCACCCCCCAACTACTATTATTTCTCCTGATCCATATCCACTGACTAGACCTAGCAGCCTCATCTGACATCTCCCTCACTGTCTTTCTTAAATTTTGCCCATGCACTCCCAGCTCCCTCAACAGTGAAACAGCTGACCCTGCAACAAAACCTCTACACCCCACTTCAACCGGACAGACCCTGGTCTTCCATCCCCTCTGCTCAGATTCTGTCTTTAAATCTGCATACTTAGTCTTCTTCCTTTCATAAGCTGCCTCCACTGAATTTTCCCAAGGGACTGTTAACTCAATAAAATACACAGTCTTTTTACTCATGGACCATAAGACAATGTCTGGCCTCAGATTACTATAAACTATTTCCTGGGGCACAACTAGCTGTCCTCCCAAGTCGACCTGCATTTGCCAATCATCAGCCCCTACCAGGCAGCCACCTCCCTGCTTTCTCCCTGACTTAGCAGCTTTATTTTTCTCCCCCTCTCGAACAAACTGCACATCTAACCTCTCCTTTCTAGAACTTCCAGAATTCACCTGCTTCCTTCTCTCCTCAATGCCTGCGGCTAAGCTTCTCAGCACCTGATTATGCCGCCATGTATACCGGCCTTGTGATAAGCTAATTCTACAACCTGACAAAATGTGCTTTAAACTTGCTGTACCTGAGCAGAGTGGGCACGATTGATCGCCCTGTACCCAGAGACTTAGGTTCTGCGGGGTTGGCAACACATCGTATGTCGCCCCTATCAGAAATTTGATACGGCCTTCCTCCATATTCCACAGGTCCCTCCAACTAAGTTTCCTCTTCTCAACACCTTCCCAATTCAACCATTGTCCCTGTTTGGCTTGACCAACTGCTTTTGCCCCTCTTAACAACTCCTCCTGCCTACGCACCTGTTCCACTACAAGCTTTCTTTTCTCCTTTAGACCTGCTTTATTCCACACTGGTTTGCCTGGGCCAAGCCCCAAGCCTCCCCGGCCAAATTGAACATTTCCTACTATTTCTGCATGCCTAAGAGCTGCCTCTGCCTCCTGCACTGCTGCCCTTGGGTTCCATTTCCTCCCCCCAGAAGGATTCGGAACCACATTGCTAACTAACATGTCCTTACTCCCAGATAATAAAAGTTCTGTCCTAACCTTAGTGCATTTAAACTCCTCTGTTAGACTGGATACTGGCAGCTGAAGCATTCCTTTCCCATACAAAGCTACATTGCTTAAGCACCTGGGAGCACCCAACCATTTTCTAATATAAGAGCTAACTAGCCTTTCCATTCTCTCTGCTACAGATAATGGGACTTCATATACTGACATTGGCCACATTAACCTAGGATACAAGCCAAACTGCAAGCACCACAACCTCAGTTTTCCTGGGAGCCCTGATTTATCTATTCTCTCCAGCCCTTCTGCAACATCCTTTCTAAATTGCACAACCTGTTCAACATCATTCAGGTCCACATTGTACCACCGTCCTAGACTCTTAACTGATTTCTCCCTAATTGTTGGGATTTCCTCACCATCTATAGCAAACTTTCTATCACTTACTTTCCCTCTGTATATTGAAATACTCCTTGACTTACTAGGCTTAATCTTCATACTAGCCCACTTGAGATTCTGATTGACTTTATCTAACAACCTCCTTGTACATGGCACTGTTGAAGTTAGCAGTGTCATATCATCCATATAAGCCCTAATTGGTGGAAGACGCATTCCATTCTGCCGTCTCTCTCCACCTACGACCCACTTGGAAGCCCTAATAATTACCTCCATAGCCATTGTGAAAGCTAGCGGGGACACTGTACATCCTGCCATAATACCAACCTCCAATCTTTGCCAGCCTGTTGTGAGCTCTGCGATACTTGCACACAGTCTGATGTCTTGGAAATATGCTTTCACCAAGTTAACAACTATCTCCGGCACTTTAAAGTAGTCAAAGGAACTCCAAATAAGGTTATGTGGCACTGACCCAAACGCATTAGCCAGATCTAAAAATACAACATTCAAGTCTCTTTTCTCCCTCTTAGCTGTCTGAATCTGATGCCAAATCATGCTAGTATGCTCTAAGCATCCCGCAAATCCTGGTATCCCTGCTTTTTGCACTGTCGTATCTATCATACCATTCCTTTCTAAGTATTTAGCCAGCCTCTGTGCTACGATACTAAAGAAAATCTTTCCCTCAACATTTAGGAGAGAAATCATCCGAAACTGGCTAAGGTCCGATGACTCCTTCTCCTTAGGGATGAAGACACCTCCTGCCCTGCGCCATGCTCTTGGAATACTTTGTTTCTCCCATACTATTCTCAGGTATCTCCATAGTGTCCTTAAGATGCCAGGTGCACTCTTATAGACACGGTAGGGGACTCCATTAGGCCCTGGGGCCGAAGAAGCCTTTGCACGCCTAACCACCTCCACCACTTCTCTCCACCTAGGTGGGCTCACATCCATCTCCTGCTCCACTTCCCCTAATGGTGGCATGTCAGGTGGAAGACCTATGTTCCTATTCTCCTTTGAATCTGAATACGTCGACTTCAAATACTGTTCAATCTCTGATTTCGTTGCCTTAAGTTGCCCTCCTTTTTCTTGATTAAACAAGCCTTTCACAAAATTAAAGGGGTTCCTAAAAAATGCTGACCTTGCACGTTCCTTCTTCTTTCTCTTCTCCCTAAGGTGTTCTGCCCTTCTGAGTACTGCTAACCTGCTTCTCAGTTCCTCCTGCAACACCTTAATTCCCTCCCTTTCTTCTTCTGTCGCCTTCCTCCACTGCTTTCTTAACTGCCTCCTTTCCTTTACTAACTTCTCTATTTCTCTTTGCCGCCTAGACTTGCCGACCTGCACCCTCTCGCCTTTCCTTTTGACAAGCACCCCAAATCTCTCTCGACCATAGGAGTAGATCACATCTCCAATTTTATCCAATTTCTCCACTACATCTCCTCTAAGCCTGCTTAATATGACTGATAAATCTCTATCAACTGCCTCCCACTCTTTGCTATCATTAGCCCTCGGCCACTTAACTCTAGCTTTCTGCTCCATGCTTCTCTCCTTGGCTGGCCTGTTGCCCTCAACACCAACTGCATCCCCTCTCCGTACCTCCTCCTCTCCAGGGATAGTGTTACTGATATCCTGCGAACTGTGGTTTTCTACCTGTCGCTGGACTTCATCCGACTGATTCGACTGACTTCTCAAGAAATACTGGTCGATGCGGCCACTCTGCCCTTCCACCGCTAAACACTTCCTCCTTCCCTGATGAGTTCTAAGGCCTCGGATTGATGTTATTTTCTGCCAGCCACATGGGCAAACTTGAAGCTTCTTATCCTCTGCTGCACAACTTTTGCTCTCCTTAGTTGCCTTCCCTGTCACCTGAGTACTGCTACCTCTGGCCCTAAGAGATGGGTCCGTGCCCCCATCCCTCACTGAGTCATGTATCCAAGGCATAGTCATATCCGTTATCCTGTTCGTTACCATGCAATCCACCTGTGAGTCATCTTCCACCCCTGCTCTCGCTGACTCTTGGGGTATTTTCCTTATATTGGTTGTAGCTAAGTCTGGTTGTAGCAAGGTTAAGGCTTGCCACTGCTGCCATGGGTTGCTAGCCCATACCAGCACCTGTGGGGTCTTTTCCCTCCTGTCAGCTGTCTTTCCAAGCAGTCACATGGTCTTTCCCATGTTGTCAGCTGCTCTATTCACAACAGTCACTAGCCAAGCTAGTTGTGAGTTAATTTAAACACAAGATACTTGTGCTCAAAAAGAGGATTCATTCTCAGTGAAGAACCTTGGAGCTCTAATCTGCCTCTATACCTGCCAAAGAGCAGTGATTCCTAACACGTCTCTGGGGGTCATCAGGTGGAAACCTCCCTTCAACAGTGTTTCGCCTACTTAGTCCCACTACACCTCCAGGAGGTTAGGCAGTGAACTCCGGCGTCCCAGAGTCACCCCCCCTAGTGCCAGTTCACACTGCTCCTACACAATCCAAACAGCACCGCCACGTTCAACTGACCCAGAGATGCTCCAGGTAGTGGCCAGTACCGATGCTACCATTTAACTATTGCTAATGCTACTGCTAACCGCTAGGAAGAACAGAAGAAGGCAATACAGTTCCGATGCTACCATTTAGCTAATGTTATGTGCTAACCGCTACCTGCTAAGAGGAACAGAAGAAGACAATAACGCTAGATTCACCTATACTGTTAATGTTAATTGCTAGCTACCAATACTAACTGCTAAGATACTATCATACTCTCACCGCTTTAGCTATTGTTAGCTGCTACAATGCTACCACAGGCCTAGATGCCACATGTAACTGCCGATTGCCACACTACCATCATCTACCCCTGCCTCTCACCAACTGCACCAAGAAAAAGCGGGGTGGGAATACAAACCCTGGTTCGGGTAGGGGATAGAAAATAAAGAGGTAGAGTCAAAAGATGAAAGTAGGGATTGGATACAGACCCTTGTTCGGGTAGGGGGTGGAAAATTTAGAAGGTGCTGAAGGTGGAGGCCTAAACCACAGACTAGATTTAACAGCCTCTTCTAACATTTCCTTCAAGAAGCAGCAAACCCTACCATTTCCTTCAAAAAGCAAACAGAGCAGGAAAACAAACCCTAACATTTCCTTCAAGAAGCAGACAAAACAGGAAAACAACCAAAAAGATCAAAAAACAAGCCAACTCTGTGTCTTACCACGCAAACTCACCTGAACAGGCCGCATGGTCCCAAAGAGAGACTCTAGCTGGCCACACCCCCACCTTATCTAAACTTCCTGGTTCTCTTCCTATTGGCAGAGCGAGAAGATGGGGCGGGGAAAGCAGAGCAGAGGAGAGGTGTCTTGTTCAGACTTTAACCTCTTCTCTTGCTGGGTTAGGCATGCATGTCCTCTGCCTGCCCCCCCACTGTCCCTATTTCACCCCCCAACTACTATTATTTCTCCTGATCCATATCCACTGACTAGACCTAGCAGCCTCATCTGACATCTCCCTCACTGTCTTTCTTAAATTTTGCCCATGCACTCCCAGCTCCCTCAACAGTGAAACAGCTGACCCTGCAACAAAACCTCTACACCCCACTTCAACCGGACAGACCCTGGTCTTCCATCCCCTCTGCTCAGATTCTGTCTTTAAATCTGCATACTTAGTCTTCTTCCTTTCATAAGCTGCCTCCACTGAATTTTCCCAAGGGACTGTTAACTCAATAAAATACACAGTCTTTTTACTCATGGACCATAAGACAATGTCTGGCCTCAGATTACTATAAACTATTTCCTGGGGCACAACTAGCTGTCCTCCCAAGTCGACCTGCATTTGCCAATCATCAGCCCCTACCAGGCAGCCACCTCCCTGCTTTCTCCCTGACTTAGCAGCTTTATTTTTCTCCCCCTCTCGAACAAACTGCACATCTAACCTCTCCTTTCTAGAACTTCCAGAATTCACCTGCTTCCTTCTCTCCTCAATGCCTGCGGCTAAGCTTCTCAGCACCTGATTATGCCGCCATGTATACCGGCCTTGTGATAAGCTAATTCTACAACCTGACAAAATGTGCTTTAAACTTGCTGTACCTGAGCAGAGTGGGCACGATTGATCGCCCTGTACCCAGAGACTTAGGTTCTGCGGGGTTGGCAACACATCGTATGTCGCCCCTATCAGAAATTTAATACGGCCTTCCTCCATATTCCACAGGTCCCTCCAACTAAGTTTCCTCTTCTCAACACCTTCCCAATTCAACCATTGTCCCTGTTTGGCTTGACCAACTGCTTTTGCCCCTCTTAACAACTCCTCCTGCCTACGCACCTGTTCCACTACAAGCTTTCTTTTCTCCTTTAGACCTGCTTTATTCCACACTGGTTTGCCTGGGCCAAGCCCCAAGCCTCCCCGGCCAAATTGAACATTTCCTACTATTTCTGCATGCCTAAGAGCTGCCTCTGCCTCCTGCACTGCTGCCCTTGGGTTCCATTTCCTCCCCCCAGAAGGATTCGGAACCACATTGCTAACTAACATGTCCTTACTCCCAGATAATAAAAGTTCTGTCCTAACCTTAGTGCATTTAAACTCCTCTGTTAGACTGGATACTGGCAGCTGAAGCATTCCTTTCCCATACAAAGCTACATTGCTTAAGCACCTGGGAGCACCCAACCATTTTCTAATATAAGAGCTAACTAGCCTTTCCATTCTCTCTGCTACAGATAATGGGACTTCATATACTGACATTGGCCACATTAACCTAGGATACAAGCCAAACTGCAAGCACCACAACCTCAGTTTTCCTGGGAGCCCTGATTTATCTATTCTCTCCAGCCCTTCTGCAACATCCTTTCTAAATTGCACAACCTGTTCAACATCATTCAGGTCCACATTGTACCACCGTCCTAGACTCTTAACTGATTTCTCCCTAATTGTTGGGATTTCCTCACCATCTATAGCAAACTTTCTATCACTTACTTTCCCTCTGTATATTGAAATACTCCTTGACTTACTAGGCTTAATCTTCATACTAGCCCACTTGAGATTCTGATTGACTTTATCTAACAACCTCCTTGTACATGGCACTGTTGAAGTTAGCAGTGTCATATCATCCATATAAGCCCTAATTGGTGGAAGACGCATTCCATTCTGCCGTCTCTCTCCACCTACGACCCACTTGGAAGCCCTAATAATTACCTCCATAGCCATTGTGAAAGCTAGCGGGGACACTGTACATCCTGCCATAATACCAACCTCCAATCTTTGCCAGCCTGTTGTGAGCTCTGCGATACTTGCACACAGTCTGATGTCTTGGAAATATGCTTTCACCAAGTTAACAACTATCTCCGGCACTTTAAAGTAGTCAAAGGAACTCCAAATAAGGTTATGTGGCACTGACCCAAACGCATTAGCCAGATCTAAAAATACAACATTCAAGTCTCTTTTCTCCCTCTTAGCTGTCTGAATCTGATGCCAAATCATGCTAGTATGCTCTAAGCATCCCGCAAATCCTGGTATCCCTGCTTTTTGCACTGTCGTATCTATCATACCATTCCTTTCTAAGTATTTAGCCAGCCTCTGTGCTACGATACTAAAGAAAATCTTTCCCTCAACATTTAGGAGAGAAATCATCCGAAACTGGCTAAGGTCCGATGACTCCTTCTCCTTAGGGATGAAGACACCTCCTGCCCTGCGCCATGCTCTTGGAATACTTTGTTTCTCCCATACTATTCTCAGGTATCTCCATAGTGTCCTTAAGATGCCAGGTGCACTCTTATAGACACGGTAGGGGACTCCATTAGGCCCTGGGGCCGAAGAAGCCTTTGCACGCCTAACCACCTCCACCACTTCTCTCCACCTAGGTGGGCTCACATCCATCTCCTGCTCCACTTCCCCTAATGGTGGCATGTCAGGTGGAAGACCTATGTTCCTATTCTCCTTTGAATCTGAATACGTCGACTTCAAATACTGTTCAATCTCTGATTTCGTTGCCTTAAGTTGCCCTCCTTTTTCTTGATTAAACAAGCCTTTCACAAAATTAAAGGGGTTCCTAAAAAATGCTGACCTTGCACGTTCCTTCTTCTTTCTCTTCTCCCTAAGGTGTTCTGCCCTTCTGAGTACTGCTAACCTGCTTCTCAGTTCCTCCTGCAACACCTTAATTCCCTCCCTTTCTTCTTCTGTCGCCTTCCTCCACTGCTTTCTTAACTGCCTCCTTTCCTTTACTAACTTCTCTATTTCTCTTTGCCGCCTAGACTTGCCGACCTGCACCCTCTCGCCTTTCCTTTTGACAAGCACCCCAAATCTCTCTCGACCATAGGAGTAGATCACATCTCCAATTTTATCCAATTTCTCCACTACATCTCCTCTAAGCCTGCTTAATATGACTGATAAATCTCTATCAACTGCCTCCCACTCTTTGCTATCATTAGCCCTCGGCCACTTAACTCTAGCTTTCTGCTCCATGCTTCTCTCCTTGGCTGGCCTGTTGCCCTCAACACCAACTGCATCCCCTCTCCGTACCTCCTCCTCTCCAGGGATAGTGTTACTGATATCCTGCGAACTGTGGTTTTCTACCTGTCGCTGGACTTCATCCGACTGATTCGACTGACTTCTCAAGAAGTACTGGTCGATGCGGCCACTCTGCCCTTCCACCGCTAAACACTTCCTCCTTCCCTGATGAGTTCTAAGGCCTCGGATTGATGTTATTTTCTGCCAGCCACATGGGCAAACTTGAAGCTTCTTATCCTCTGCTGCACAACTTTTGCTCTCCTTAGTTGCCTTCCCTGTCACCTGAGTACTGCTACCTCTGGCCCTAAGAGATGGGTCCGTGCCCCCATCCCTCACTGAGTCATGTATCCAAGGCATAGTCATATCCGTTATCCTGTTCGTTACCATGCAATCCACCTGTGAGTCATCTTCCACCCCTGCTCTCGCTGACTCTTGGGGTATTTTCCTTATATTGGTTGTAGCTAAGTCTGGTTGTAGCAAGGTTAAGGCTTGCCACTGCTGCCATGGGTTGCTAGCCCATACCAGCACCTGTGGGGTCTTTTCCCTCCTGTCAGCTGTCTTTCCAAGCAGTCACATGGTCTTTCCCATGTTGTCAGCTGCTCTATTCACAACAGTCACTAGCCAAGCTAGTTGTGAGTTAATTTAAACACAAGATACTTGTGCTCAAAAAGAGGATTCATTCTCAGTGAAGAACCTTGGAGCTCTAATCTGCCTCTATACCTGCCAAAGAGCAGTGATTCCTAACACGTCTCTGGGGGTCATCAGGTGGAAACCTCCCTTCAACAGTGTTTCGCCTACTTAGTCCCACTACACCTCCAGGAGGTTAGGCAGTGAACTCCGGCGTCCCAGAGTCACCCCCCCTAGTGCCAGTTCACACTGCTCCTACACAATCCAAACAGCACCGCCACGTTCAACTGACCCAGAGATGCTCCAGGTAGTGGCCAGTACCGATGCTACCATTTAACTATTGCTAATGCTACTGCTAACTGCTAATAAATAAACTCATAAACTGTACCTCCAGTACTTCTATACTGTAGCACCGGCTCCCAGTGCAGCACAGAATCAGCTGTGAATTTTACCAGCTATCCACCACCTTCATGTGATGCTTTTCCTAAATCTAGAATAAGATCCAAATCTGGCGAGAGATGCCGCGAGATCAGTCCATGTGTCAAGACGAGTAAAGGAAGGTAGAGCATAACAAAATAAATCCACACACCATTTTATCTCAATTAACACAATTGTCATGAACTGAAACAGCCGTTAAACAAACATTTTTTTCATTTTTTAGCTGATAATGTGTGAGAATTGTCTTTGTGGCTCAGACTGTGTTTCCCCACGTTACCACCAGAGAGCAGCATGAGCCTGAAACTTCTCAGTTGTGAGAGAAGTCCCAAAAGAGCATTTCCACACTGAGCATTGTCTTAGAGTGGGTTGCTGAGTCCTGAGGTCCGTTTCACAAAGCAGGTTCAACAAACTCTGAGTGTAACCCTGAACTCTGAGTTGATCTACTCTGAGATAGGAAACTCTGAGTTTTCGATTCCACAACAGCAGATTTGAGTTAGTTTGATTAACTCAGAGAAGGTTCACCTCGAGTTACGCGCGTGCACCGCAACTATAAAAAGACAGCATCAATGGAACCCCGATTTGAGGAGTCACCATGGCAACGGGGAAGCGGAAGGCTGCGTACTTCACGCCACTGGAAATTAGACATTTTAATGCGCTCATACTGCGAATATGAACACGTTTTTAGACGGAAGTCCAACACCGCTGCAGCTGCGAAGGAGAGGGAGACGGCGTGGGAGAACATTGCTGCTCGGGTCACTGCGTGAGTATAAATGTAGTCCTTTGAAATCACAATAATATTACAGGGCAAAACTGCTTGAATGATGCCTATTAATTTATTTCATTTAAGTGCAATCCCACGGGGGAGAAGCGCACTTGGCAGCAGCTTAAAATGAAATATAAAAACACTGTTCAAACAGGTAAGACCTCTGCATGATCTCATGGAGGTAGCTACCTCATTTTGATCATGTTTTACATTGTAAAGTAAATATTAAGTGGCTCCCTTTCATTGTAAAATTGGTTATATTGTGTTCATATAATGTTTTGTTTTTTTTGTTAACGAATGAAATAAAATTTAAAAATGAAAAAAGTGTTCTCATCTATATCATGTTATGTTAAATAACTTAGCCAAACTAACACAGACTTTTACTCAGCCCACAGAAAAAAGGCAGATGCACGAAGAACAGGGGGTGGCCCACCACCACCACCTCTAACTGAGGCAGAGGAGCTGGCCCTAAGCCAGAAAATAGGAAGGCCAACTGTATCATTTAATGTCCTCCTTATGTATTCCCAGTTACCTGTACATCTACAAAAATCTATCTCCTGATAAAAATACAAAAAACTGAAAAAGACATGCAATACTTGGACCACAAGATAAAAATTGCAGACCTAGAAACTGCAATACTGGAGCACAAGTTAGAGGTGGGTGCATGGTGAACTATGTTAATTATATTAACTATTGGAACATTAACTAAACAAGTTCTTGTATTTGTAGGAAATAAAGAAGACCAACTGAAATGTGTATTATTGATTTATTTGACTGCTGTGGTGGTGGTGACGATGGTGACTTAATCTCGGAAATGATTATGGCATATGGTGTCTCTGACTGCTTTGCAATCCTGCATAGCTGGCAGGTGGAAGGGGTCATCATCAGGGTCGTCCATTTGTAGGGCAGGTTGTTGCTCTCCTCTAATAGTAGCAATATTATGAAGAACAACACAAGCCACAGTAATATCACAGGTCCTCGCAGGGGTCACCCTCAGGTGACGTAGGCATTGGAAACGGGCTTTCAGCAGGCCTATGGTCATCTCCACCCGGGCTCTCGTTCTGCAGTGAGCCCGATTTAAGTTCTATTGGGGGCCTGGTTCAGGGTCAGGGTAAGGGGTCAGCAGCCTGGGTTGGCATGGGTAACCCCTGTCACCCAGCAGAAGGCTGTCAAACTCTCCTGTAATGTATAGTTAGAGTATATTAAAGGAGGGAGACAAGTGAATTGTGCAAATTGTGCAAATCTTTAGGCTGCTTATCACGTTGCAGTCTGTTGCTCAGGTTAGACTCGCGATAAATCCTTGAGTCATGAACAGACCCAGACCACTTGTCCTCCACATTGGAAATAATGTATCCAGCATCACATATGATCTTGACAGTGCAGAGAATGACAGATGTTCAACTATGATGCAGTCTTTAACATTTTGAAACAGTAGTCAATCTACATGTACCTGCACATTTATGCTGTGAATGGACTTCCTATTCACATAGTCTGCTTCATTATGTGAAGGAGCTGTGATGGAGATATGTGTGCCATCTATGCAGACAATCACACTGGGAAATCTTAAAAGAAATAATCCCAGTCTGAGGTTGCAGCACGTCATTAACCAAATATAATTTAAAATTAATTTAACGGATCTCTACATCATTCACCTGCAATTCTGTGGAACTCCTCCTTGATGACTCTGACGGGTTTATGTCCAGGGAAAACGACAAAGATTGGTAAAAGCCGTTTCATGGCGAGGCACACTTTTCTCACCGCCCTGCATACAGTCGCCTTGCTCAAGTGCTCTGCATCTCCGACATTGTAAAGAAAACTCCCATTTGCAAAAAAAAAAAAAAAAAAAACGCAGCGCAACACACAATATCTGCTGAGATGTCAGGGCATGACTACGGCTGGTAAAGTTGCAAATGTAAGGACGGATTAGATTATGTATGTAGATGATGGACTGTGCCGTGAAACGGTTCCGCTCAAAAAGATAACTGCCTGGAAAAGCAAGAACATCGATGCGTGGTCTGATAACTCTCTCCAGACGAATATTTAATTCTCTGCGCAGTATCGCTGCACCTTCATCCACGGGATCATGATCAAAACGACATGCCATGTTAACGAAAAAAGTCACCACCTACTGTGCCTAATGGACTTCCCACTGACTGATATTTTTAATAAATATATCTTTTAATAACAGACGGCAGAACTATGCCAAAACTCGTCTGCCGACTGAATGAATGAGGAAATGAAATACGGTGTGTGGTTGAAAGAGGGCGGAGACACAGAGAAACTCGAGGTTCCTTGAGTAAAACCTGGTCCCGACCAGGTTAGGTTCATAGAGTCAGTTACTGCGGTAACTGACTCAGAGTTTAACTTACCTCTGTCTGTGAAACAGGCTTGAGTTACCCCTCTTTCTCTGGTTTGACTTGCCTTCCTATGTGAAACAGAAAACTCAGAGTTTCCCTCATTTCAGGGTTAACATACTCAGAGTTTTCAGTAAACCTGCTTTGTGAAACGGACCTCAGAGGTAGTTTAGCTTTATTGTGCAGCACTTATGAATGGTGACATCTACTGGTCCAAACGTGACATTACACATGTTTAGGGGAGCGCTGACATTAACAGCAGCAGGACTTTCCTCTGTTTTTTTTATCAGACCAGACCTCGGAGTACATACATAATTGAGTTTTACCCAATTATTACTTATTACTTTTGTCTTAAAATACATAAAAACATCGAAAAAATGACTAATTTCAACTCGTGCAAAAAAAAAAGAGGTTCCAACGACCCCCAAAATCAGTCACTGTATTGTGTATAAATGAGGTATTTTCGTACATATACACATACATGCAAGTTGAAATACCTTACTACACAATAAGTCATGTTCCATTAAAGTATCTGGACTTTCAGATCGTTATCATTTTTTTAAGACCACTGCAGTACTCACAGATGACCGCGAGGTTGAAGGGGGCGCTCTTCTCCATCACGTTGGCCCTGATGGTTGCATTCACATTCAATTCTCTACACAAAATACATATCTTACCTTATTTATTTGCAACCAATAAAGAACCAATAAATTGTAATTTTTACCAGCAATGGAGAAGAGAAGCAGAAAAGACCTCATAATGAGCAGATCCACTGTAGTCGATTCATGCCTTGCTTGTCAACTTGCTCATTTTAACAGGACACACCCATGAAAGGTGACAAACATATAATTAACTACATAACACTTGATCTCACATAAGCTCAATTATTAGGAGCGTTTTATGGGAGATGACATTAAGCTTTAATAAATCCTTCATTTTCACAGTTGCTTCACATCACATATCATGGGTGCGTTCTGGTGAAAGACCATCATGGGAATCATGGTGGAAACAAGCAATGCAAATGAGCTGGAAAAGAGTGAAGTGAGTTTGGTGCCACTTTCTTTCTTTGACTAGATGCTTTTCATTCTATTATTCTATTCAAACATCTGTGTGGAAGATAAAATAACGCTTACTTTGGTTTCAAGTGAAACATGGACCCTGGTGTCCTGAGTCCTGTGTTTTATCCTTCCAGTCACCCTCCTGCCAACATGGACTATCACAGCCTGCCCCCACCCACTGTGTATTTTCCCTCCTGTGGGAAAGCTGGTCCTGAATGCTGTCAGAGTTTACGATAATGCCTTCTTTTCATCATCCTGTCAGGATATTGATGTTTTGCTTGGGACAAGTAGCATTAGCCTCAGTCCCTTAGCACAATGCCAGGAGTGTAGCCAAAGTGCATATTTAAGACCCCTTTAACAGGATTCTCATTTTGAAAAAAGTCACTGTATTGTGATGGAGCTGACAAACAGGAGCGATCATCTGATCGTAAATTGATCCACTCAGAACACACTGAGACTTTTCTGGACAAGCCCTGGCAGAAACAAAACAGCTGGAACCTGCTCCCATAAAACCCTCCAAAAGGTCAGAGATGCGGGGGTTTTACCATAAACAACAATGTCAGAGCTAAGTCAAGTAAACACAAGAAGACAGGAAAGCATACAAGGATGCCTTCACAATAATAGCTCTAAACTGATCATGCCAGAGTATATTTGCTGTTTGTAGACACACTTTAACAGCTTTATATGAAAAGTCTGTTTTCTTCATGGGTATCAACGTATTTTGAATATAATTATGATTATGAATAAAACATACCATTTATTTGTATGTAAAAATATACATCCAAATGTGTTTCAATACAAAAATCACATCACAGTAAAACAGTATGAATATTTTATATTTATATATATTTTTATATTAGTGTTAATATATCTGTACATATATTTATTTACATTTATCGTATTTATCTACATACACAATGACACATAAAAATATGAAAAGCTGTATGTAAAATGCATCTTTGATAATAGTGTAATAATAATCCAGTGTAATTATACATAGGCTAATAATATGACACTGAGGAGTAATTTTCCTTCATAACGTGTATACACTTTATTAAGTACTTTTTGTTGTAAATACTTCAGTGCTTTTACTTCTGAAGTTATTGAAATATTTTTACATTGTGATTGTTTTACTCTTACGTTGATAAATGATTCTCCTCCACTGGATCTCAGTGTGTGTGCTTTACTTCTGTATTGGTTTACAAACTAGTTTGTAACATACACTTTGCAGCGCCAGTGGGCTTTTATTTTGAAATACATGACCGGAATGCACCTTGCTTACAGTGTGGTACTTGACTCCAGCGCGTAGCGTTAAGAAACAGGGAGAGGAGAGAGTAGCCCACAGTGTGTTGCTCAGTTTTACTCAACACTGAAACTTTCTCAACTCTTAATTTCAACCCCTTCTTTTAATTCCAGCGCTGAAATGTCGACCACCGGGAGCCCCCCGGTCTTTGAGGGGATGTACTCCAAGCTGATAGACAACGAGGGCACATATGACGAGTTCATCCAGAGGCCAGATGTGGGACACGGCGGTAAGACCTCAGAGCTCCATGGAGGAATTCAAAGCTGCTGTTCTTTCCCTTCCAGCCTTATTGTAGCTCTGTTCATGGTTTCTTTTTCTTACTGACACACTCTCTGACAAAATGCAATACTGAAGATGCAGAATGTCAGCTTTGCACATATTGTGCTCGTATTGTACCATGTTAATGCTCCTTTTTTAACACTGTGAGGATTTACAGCCTTCTCTGATATCATCCTGTAGTCTAGAATGAATATTTTGGCTATAAGTGATTCATTATTATATATTATTATATTATTAATGAATTATTTATTCTGATCAACGCTATTAGGGCTGCCAATAATGGTTCTTTTTATTACTGATTAATTTGGAGATTATTTATTCTAGAATTAATTGTTTGGTTTATTAAAGTTTGAGGCGATCACTTCAAATTGCAAACAGTCCAAAACCCAAAGATGTTCATTTTACGATAACATACGACACAGAAAAGAAGCAAATCTTCACAAGTGAGAAAATTATTTTGATTCATTGATGATCAATTGCAGGTTCATTTTCTGTTCATCGTTGAATCAACTCTTGCTCTAAACTTTATTATTAGAGCGTTTTTCAAAACAAAAGTTCCAAAGAGCTTCACAACATAAAAAGCTGGGTTTCTGTGTAAATGTGTAATGCTGTGATAGGATTGTGGTTGGGTGTGAAAGGAGCATCCTGGAAAGGCTCAGTGGTTCACAGCGAAGATGGAGCGAGGTTCAACACTCAGGAACAGGACTCAGGACTCAGTTCGTCTGCAAACGACTGAATTCTATTTTTATTGACATTTTACACGTAATCCCAAGTTTACAAAACTTCCTCACATCTGGGAAGCTGACATCAGCATCTGATGATGATGATTTTCCATTTGATCAGCACTTTCAGTGTTTTCTCATCACTACTGGGTGAAATGCCACGAAGTCTTCTCTGCAGACATGAACCCTTTGATGATCCTCTGACTTTTCCTCTAGCGCCACCAACAGGTGCAAGTATAGCTGATGAAGACGAGTGGCTTTTATTCTGCTTATGTTTAACTCAGCAGGCACAGCGAGCACTAAAAGGATCTCGTGTTCACTTGGACTTAATTGCTCAGTATCATCCAGCAGATCAGGCCTGATGCTCAAGTCTGTTCTTCATAAATCACAAAAAATATCTAAAACAAACGTAGTAGAAGACTTTCCGTAGTTCGGATCTTTATGTAATGAGAGAAAGGTCAAACGTTTGTAGCTGTCTCACATACAAACCAAAAAAAATAAATTGCTTTCTGCTTTGTCTTATAATTCAAGTGCAGCCAGTTTTCCCACATCCCAGAAGCTGCGCTGACATGTTCGATTTCCACAAGTCTGTGCAGAGCAGAGCAGATTAGTCTGTGGATAAAAGGCTCTGCATCCAAAAAATGTAATTCATCAGTTAGTGTGAAGACATCTTATACAGAGCTCTGCAGGCCACAAAATAGCAAATAATAATCTTATAAAAGCACATGTTGATTTTATTTTGATTTCATGTACCACAGCTGTTGAAGCTCCTTTAATGCAACAAGACAGGAGCAGTGATGTTAAACTCATTTTTCACGCAACACTTCCTGTCAGAGCGTCAAAGGGGTTATGTTAGGGCGTTTAAAAAACTTTCACATACACTTTGTAAAGTCAGAATACAGATCAGCCTTACCTCAGAACTGAGAAAATGAACAACAAAATTTCTCATTTTTGCAAGCTAATTTTCATATTATAACAAGATGTTTTTCATCTTATTATGACATGGGGCTTAGCTAAATAGCAGTTACTGTTTATTTGTTAGCTAAATAACAGTATCTTGTAGCTACAACCGAAGATAGCTACAGCAATGAGTATAGTGAGTAGCTGTAGGTTACTCCGGCAAAATGCTGCACCCTTTCGAATATTACAAATACGAATATTATTTTACACATGGAAAAGACATATAGCCTTTAATTCTGTACAGAAAGCCTGGTTTGAGTATTCATTTTTGCTGAATATTAATCATAATGACAGTCTACTATCAAGCCACATTCTTAACTATACTAAGCAGCAATGATGTGGGTAGAATTTAAAGATTTAAGGGAAGGATCAGCATGCAGTATCCTTAAAACTTGGTTTTAATTAACAGCCTTTCCCACTTGCCACCTCCAGCTCACCCAGTCCCCCCAGTCAGACTGATGACCAGGTCGAGCGGCCCCGGGCCCTACCGCCTCGCCACCATCTGCCTGGCTACGCTGTGTGCCGTCCTGGTGATCTCCATCATAGGCGTCACTGCACATTGTGAGTCCACAAACTGCGAACTGACGTAAAAAACACAGGTTTCAAAACTTTAAACAAGACTTTGCAAAGGTTTTATAGCCTTTTCTGTCAATTCAAGCCACATGTGGTGGTTTCTGTTATTCAATTTGGGAGCTAGTGTAAAGATATTAAGAAGCCTCCTGATTATGAAGGAAACTGTCGTTATATTTGAATTACGTAGACACCCTGTAGTCTGCTCTTTTCTGCTGTTGAAATTCTCCCACGTGCAATCAACACACTAATTTGTTCACTGCTGATAATTTGGATGCAGCACACAACAGTTAAAGCAGAAAGATTCAGCATGAAGTCCACTGTGTGCTCATCATCAAGTGCACATTGTGAAAACTCAGGCAGAAATAGTGAATTCAGATTAGCTGAATGAGCACTTTCAGGTAAGAGAAAAAGAGGATACAGTGGTTTGTACCTCGCAACACTGCCATTTAAGACGTGTGTGTTTTATGTGTGTGTGTGTGTGTGTGTGCTTGTTATGTTGAAACAGCCTCACAGCCAGGAGGCCGAAAAGCTGCTTCTGCTTTTTAATGAGCTCGTTAGCTGGGCTGCTGCCAGCTGACAGTGAGAGGACAGAGACAACTTTTCATTGTTTTTAAATGTGATAATTGGGCTGTAGATGAATTAACATACTTAGGCTAGACGTGGCAAAAATGTAATTTTGCTCGTTTAGATAATTATCGTCATTTGAGAGTACATTTTCAAAGAATCTACAGTTGAAATGCTCTTTCAGGGAAATTTTGAAAGAACACTGCAGGTCAGGTTTTTTTTAAATTCTTCTCCCGTCCAAAAGAAGAATTAAAACCAAAGACAAAATACATTTGCAATTCACTTTGATTTGATTAACATTATTTAGCATATTTTTATTTTCCTCATCTTAATGTGGCCCTCTTGTGGCCCTCTTAACCCGTGAATTCAGTGATAGAAATGTCACATTTATTTCAATGCTGTAGTTTTTAAACAAGACTTAACTACAAATAAATAGACTCATCCAGTCTGTCCTTGATTGGTCCACAATTTGAACCTTTACACAGGAGCACAATCATTTATTATAAAATTTTGAGGCAGATTCTGAACTAAATATTTCAGAGTTTAAAGAAATCAGATAACTTTTTATCAGTAAAAAGGCTAGAACACGTCACACTACTAGTCTTGATTTGAGTACCTTAGATGTGTTTGTGACCAAGATGCAAACTAAGTAGGACATTTTGCATTTGAAAAATCTTCTTGTCAGTTTTTTTGGTGGACAAACTATGTAACTGTGACCTCGCACCTAGTTTTGCATTTCTGTTCAGTAACTGGAACTGACTGATGTTGGCACTTAGCCCAAATCAGTGCTGTGACTCAGTACAGCCTCACAGACTTGCTAGCGTCGCTATACACTTTTAATATTGAGTAAAACACCAGTTTGATCCTGACTCCAACTGAATATCTTGACAAATATAATATATTATTGTATCAATTGCCGCAAACATTCAAGTCCCCTACAGGAAGAATTGTAATCAATTGGGTAATCGGCTACTTTTCAGCTTTGCATGTTGTCGTTCCTAAGGTGTTGTTCCAAAATTAATGTATCCATTAACTTAGTAGTCCATCGTTCCATTTGTTTCACAGATAAGAACAAACCTCAGGGTGGTGGTGAAGCGACCTCAGAGATACAGAAGCAGATACAGGACGTTAACGTGTCGACTCTAATCGCTACCATCACCAAACTGCAACAGGAGAAAAACCTGCTGCAGAAAGAGAGAGATGAGCTGCTGGCCAAACTGGCTGCCACTAATGGTATACAACTGCATATCTGTATACGGGTGCAATTGAGTGCATTTGATTTTTTTGGAGACCCAGTACTGCTCTGCTTCTGTTGCCCAATTTCTTGCTTTGTCTTTGTGTCATCAGCGCCTGAGGTGATCACGACAAAGGCGGCGCCGGCCCCTATAACCTGCCCCGTGGACTGGCATCTCTTCAATAACAGCTGTTACTTCATCTCTAGAACCACAAGGGATTGGCCAGAAAGCCAGTCGTACTGCCAGAGCCAAGGAGGTCACCTGGCCATTATCCACACGGCCGAGGAGCAGGTACAGTACGCCAAGCTGCATGGTCTCAACATGTCTCTGGAAGAACTGAAGACACGAATCTTTAATAGTGCATTTGTTGGCGACTGTTTTCAGTGGTGCATTAATACACTTTTGATGTTGCGTTTGAATGCCTTCCTTGAATCTAAAAGTTTAGCTTGTATGTGTTTCCTCTCAGACGTTTCTGTGGGATCTTCTTCCCAGAGGACACTGGAACGCCTTCTGGTTTGGGATCACTGACGAGCACACGGAGGATCATTGGAAATGGGTGGATGGCACAACCCTGGTCGGAGGGTAGGTTCACTTCATTCACTACTCATCTGCCTTCTGACATGTTCAGAACTACGTTGGCAGCCGAAGTCGTGACGTCACATCTGGCCTGGCCTTTGTTCCTCTCACTTCTGGTGCTCAATGCAGTCTCTCATTCAGCATTTCTAACATCAGCCTTTCCGGAACAATGAAGCTTGTTCCTGAGGTTTACTTTCCGTGGACTAACAACTTGGCTCTACCACAACACTTGCTTTTAGAAATTAAAGCTTCTTGATCAAGCTTTTCATTCGTAGTTATTTAATCCAGCTGATGATGTCGTCAGCATCTTCATCACAGGGGAAGTTAAAGTTAAAGCCTCTAATACCCATATATTTAAAACAGCACTTATCATTTTTTCATATTAAAAATGGGTCAAATTACTTGTGGTGTTTTGTGGTGACAAAACCCTCAGAGTATTATTATACAACCTGCAGTTTTTGCTGATTTGCCTCAATCTTACTGCTCTCATTGGTGTTTTTTCTAACAGTGAATATTGGACTATAGGATCAGACCAATAAAACAATGAAGTTGTTGCTCTGTGTCTGTTTGATGAATTAATAGGCAATTGTTTGGTAGCCTGTGTAACAACTTTATAAGGTGATAATACACCAATGTGTTTATTAATTAAATGCAGGTTTTAGAGGCACTGCAGATCGACTGTAGAGAATTATTTAGATATGAACAAAGCGTCAATAGAAAGGAAGTTACAGTGTGTATATATAGGACAATATCATCAAAACTGTGATTGTATATAAAAGTAATAGGTTCATACTAATATTCGCCACAACAATAAGGAAGAGGTTAAGCAAAAAATTCTAACATTACCCAAAACCCACTAAAGCCTACAAAACATACAAAAGAGACACAAGTTCCTCACTCAGTGTTTAATATTATGAACTTGACCATGTATTAAAATAGACAAGATGGGACATGTAGCCTTGAAAGCTATGGCAGACTTTGATTCAGACTCAAGTTCACAGCATTAATAGAAATAACCTGAGTTCATTTCTGCCCAAACTGTGACTCCACTCCTCTGGCTCCAGACTGGCTGTGACACACACACACTTGGACAAACACCCACACACAGATTGACTGGCCACTGGACTTTTACCTCTGTTGAACGCTGACCCCTCGCATACCTACAGACTTCGGCACATGTTTTGCTCTGTAAGCTGCACAGTGATGGTTGTTGGCCTAAATTAACACTGAATGAGGCCAAATTAAGAGAGTCAGACGGCCAGAGGGAAGACGCAACAAGCACAGGGAAAAGAAGAAGTAGACAAGTTAAATGACAAGTCCAAACTCTACCCAAAATTCCCCTTATATCCCTTATTTTGGACAGCAAGAACCAATAAAGGAACTGAAGTTCCTGAACTCCAAAAAAGATTGGAAAACCCTCCCATGATTATAATAAAAACAATCATTAGCTGCACTTTTTATTTATATATTTTACAAAAGCTGTTGTTTATTCTGCTGTACAGAAAGTACAGAAACAATACATAGGACAGTCACTGAAGACTTAAAGGTTAGATGTTCTAGACGTGAGATAACAGCTGGAGGGAGGCCAGGATCATGTCTGCCTGCAAACAGCAGCTCTGAGCAGCGTTATGTCAGTGCTGCTGGCCTTTGACCTCTGATGAAAAACAAATGAGTCAGAGCCACAGGGTAAACTGTGGAAAGATAAAGATAGTTTTAATATGAAAAGCCAGGTTGTCTTCATCTTCCAAGCTGTTTTAGCTGGTTAATACTGTGTTTTCTTCACTTCTGCTCAGAACATAATATTTTTTAGTCCTTTTGTTGGCTCGACTGTAGTAAATGAGGGACATTATTTGTCAATTAACAAATAGTGACCAGGGCCTTTATTTGTCTCAACTGCGGAGGGCACCAGGCCTTTATTTGAAACAGACTTGTATTAGAGACAGGCCTCTATATTTGTTGTAAGTATATTTAAATATGTTTTCGGAAACCCTGAAACCAAAAGAATATGTTGCAGTGTGTGCAATGTTTAATGCACTTTCTTCCTGGTGTATAAAAGTCCCTTTTGTTTTTACAGCCATGGCAGTGTATGGGGTTGTATCATAGAGTCTTGCAGTTTGACTTTTGTCTGAAATCAGTGGTTATGTGCACAATAATCTTTATGTGATCATTATTAATCATCCTACTATATTTGCATTTATTGTTAGACACCAATTCTGTTTTATGTCATTTAATACACATGCTCCAACAAAAAACACTCAGCTTTGCTTAACATATGTCAAGCTTATACCTTGCACTTGCCTAAATGTTTAATATATTGACTAATTAATAACTCTACCATTTACTATTACTGAGTGACATTTTCTTTATTGTAAGTTGTCTGTCTATTGAAACATCTTAAGGGACCACTAAAGAAAATTGCAGATTAACTTTTCATATCCAATAATTCACATTATAGACACTACCAAAGATTTATCTATGTAACAATTTGGCCACAAGCCAAGCCCACTGGCAAACACATTCATATTCCAGGTTTTAACCCTAATCTTGTTTCCCAAGTTTCTTCCCCAACTTGTGTCAACTCAACAGATTTTCTAAGAGCCATCTGATTTCTCTTCCTCATTTTGGAAACATTTGTTCATGACTAACCTTTTATCATTCCTCTTTTGCCCTCCGCATTTCTTCTCTTCCTCTTTTTCCACTGAGATATTTCTTATCATTGTTTGGCTGCTGTTGCTGCGTGATATGAACCCCTATTCACAATGTCTGCAATTTCTTATGTTTAACATACCTTGAAGTTACTGGCATTAGTGAGTGCTTTTTTAATCTCATTGGCTCAACCTGATGAAACAAAGCTTTGCATTTGAAATCATTGCTGGAGGTTGGTATGATCGTATATTTGATCATAAACCAAAGTAGTGTACAAACTGAAATTATGAACCAAAGTTACTACAGTGCTTCCTGAGGGGACCATGAATGTCTGTGGCAAATTTTGTGACAAGTACATCCAGTAGTTGTCATTTTACAGAAAAAAAGATCTCGACCTGTTGGTGATTTGGTAAAGTCAGGTGATCACTTAATTCATTAGTATACCTTGACCGGGGACCAAGAGCCAACATTTTAAAGCAATCCATCCTATAATTATTGAGATATTTCAGACTGGACCAAAGCGATGGACGTAATGTCAGAGAGACCAACTGACATTGCTATAAAATCACGCTGCTAACTGTTGCTATAAAGCAAAAGCTACTGGTTGGTCTGTGACAGGAAGGGAACTCCAGTCTCCAGCATAAGAGTTGATGCACTACACACCCATCCAACAGCCTGACCTCCTCGTCTTTGCTGTCTATGTTACCATGTAAAAGACAAGCTGCTTGCAGTGGCACTGGACATAAATCATAATAATCCAACATAAGTTTATGGACTTTAAATATATTGGCGACCAAATGAATTTTTCATTTGCTTTCTCCCTTCTAACTATAGTTTTTGGGAGGACGGCGAGCCCAACAACCACATCGACGAAGACTGTGGCTACATTGTGAAAACACGCGTGTTGACGCGAGTGGCGATCCGGAGCTGGTACGACGCCCCCTGCAGCATGTACTGCCGCTTCATCTGTGAGAAGGAAATGGGAGATGGCGCCAGCACCGCCATACCACACTGAGACGTCAACACCTCTTTGATCATCTGGGAAAAACAAGGAGAGGAAGTTAACCATTCGGGTTGTAACACGCTGCTGGATGAACAGCGGCTTTTTGTCAGTTTTCTCTGAAGACCTGGCTGATATTTTTCCTCATGTTTAAATTCACACATTATTTAGATGTGACTCTATTCAGTCTGATATTGAGGTTCATCTGTTGAACTTTTTTCCCTGGCATTAATTAGTGGTGTGTTGGATGCATGGATGGTCTGCTGTGTCCAGAACACCAGCAAGGTTGAAAGTGTTTTATTGACATGGGTTTACAGCCATATGAAGACAATTAAAGGTAGCTGTCCTCTGCAATAGTGACTGTTCTTTCAATTTCACTCATGCTATTATTTTAACCTCCTACATATTACTTATTTTTTGGTAAGAGTATAATGAACATCAGCATTTAAAAAAACTTTTTTAGATTATTAAGGGACTTTTAAGGTTTCTAAAAAAGGGTGGAAAAAGACATTTAAATTGTAGAATGATTGAGGCGAAACTCACATCAATTTAATTAATAAAGTCCAATTATGATTGACGCTAGTCAGTTATATTAAATAATTACTTTGTGCATTCTGGAGGCAACATTGTTAAAATAAAAGTATTAAAAATGAGCGGTTGAGCCATTTGTAGAATTAATAGTCAGCTGGAAAAATGTTTATCCTTAATGTTTATACAATTTATACATAGCCTGATTTAGTAAATTTATTAAATTAGTAAATCAGTTACTAAGAGCCCAGGAAAAACTGCTGCAACTCAGCCCTCTTCTCCCTTAATGGAAATGAACTTAATTCAATTAACAATGCAGCAATTTACATAAAAATTTGTGTTGATACAAATTCAATTTATATACCAATAGCCAATCAACATAGAGATTACCACACTGTGGTTTTACAGTTTATCTGTGCCTTGTACCATGTAGATAAAATCATAGTTTTTTCATTCAAGATAAATGTGAATGTTTTCATGTCATTGATATGTGTGTGTGAAATTGGTCGTGATATGAATTATGTTTGAGATTGTCTGATCTAAAATATTAGTGATGCCACCACTTCAGTAAGAATGAGTCAGTTGAATCTGGTGCACTTGTGATTGAGCAGCATGAATAATTTATGCAGAAATGTGTCCTGTGGATCCTGTAAAATAAAGTTGTGTTTCGTATCTTCACGTCTCACCTTACTTGTTCCATTTTTCTTTGTTCTTCAAGAATATATCAGCTGTATTGATCGTATGTCAGTGTTGTGTTAACATTGTGTTGTGCTGCCCCCAAGTGGCCAAGAATATAAATTTGGCAGCTTTAATGTGGTTTAATTGTGAAGAAAGACTCAATCAGTCCAATAATGTAGCTATGTATGTTTGTTGGTGCTGCTTTTCAGTCTCCAGTTTTACGTTTTTGATACTTATTAAACTTACACATTTACATTTTGTCCAGTAGGCTGTTACATGTTGTAGTTGGAGACAAACACGTATACCGACACCTAACATGTTTGTAAAACCTACATTTCTGCTGGGGTACATGACGGACTCCGACTACACTGTTAAAATACCAATTTTATAGATTTCAGGAGACGCAACTGATAAACATGCTGGCAATTAGTCAAAGGCTAGACGTTAAATGATGAGTATGTATCGTGACAGTGAGGACGTTTTTTTTAATTTGAACTATGTCTTGATGTGTTTTCATAAGTTTGCACTGATGTTTCTCAGTCACTGTACATTTAGCTCATGGCTGCCAGTTGTCTGCTTCATGAGAAATAAATTAATAATGAATAATAGATAAATTAATAAACCATGAAACATTAGATGACAGTACGGCGTTGTGTCTCCTCTCTTCCTTGTTGTTGTTTTTGTTGTTGTTGTTTCTTCCAGCAGGTGGCAGTGCTAACACAAGCAACCTGCCGTTAGCATGCTCTCTGTGTGGGAGTCCACAGGCCACAATCAGTGATAACGCAGCTGAAGAGCAACTAAAGCAGATTTTACACTTTTTCATGATGAAAGCATGTGAGGTAAGAAAAGAAAACTTTAATGTACAAAAACATAGAGTCATTGTTGAGATCATATACAGACATGTGCAGGATCACCAGACTTAAATTCAGGTCAGACTTTAATGCATTTTAAAAGTCAGTCTGAAAGTGAAGGGAAAAATTAAGTTTACAGATTAACTTCTGTTTTTTCAAGTGAATTTATATGACAGTTTTTTTTTTTCATAGAATAAGATTCACGATAAGAAAAGTCTGAATGTGCATGTACTTTGACCTATCCTACCTTGAAGAAAGGCTGCATAGTTCCCCATAAACTATGTCATTTTTAGCAAACATTTGTCATTTTTAAGACAAATCAAACCAAATTTTACTTTGTAATTCCAAGAAGTAAGTTCTTTGATTGGAGATACAACAAAGTACACAGAAGTACCAAAAAATACACAAAGTAAAACAACAGCGACAATCCATGAAAGGAACAATTAAATGTTTCATCTTTCTTATGAGACAAACTCAAAGCTTTTTTCTTGTACATTTCTGGCTTGATTCTCATTTTGTTTTCCCTTTATTAATTATGTATTATCAATTGGAAAAGTATTAATGTATATACACAATCTTAGTCTCTAATCTCCCCCTGAGGTTTCATCACCCACATTCTGTCTTCCATGTCATCTCATCCACTTCCTGTCTTGTCAAAGTGGGCTAAGAGTTGCCCTGAATGAAGAAGCCAAAGGTGGAGGAGAGTTTGCCGAGTGCAGGGTTTGTACTTGTGCTTCCCTCCTGAGCTCGTTACCACAGGGAGTTATCAGGAAGTCAGCTAGCCCTCTTCTGTCACAGTTCATTAGGATTACAGGCCGACGCTTACTGAGAGAGAGAGAGGGAAGGAGGAACTCACAGGCTCTTTACCAACACTGTGTAAGAATGGCCAATCAACAAATCAAACAAAAAAACAAGGTTTCTGTTTCAGGAAGCCTAAAGCACAGAGGAAAGGTCTGTATAAGAAGAATAAACACCACACTGACACTGTGAGGACACACTGTGAGCGGAAATTGCCTCAAAACCAGCCAAACACCCCAACTCCGAAATAAGATGGAGTATTTCTTGCAGGCATGTACACTGGAAAACATTTGCACCTTTATTTTAAGATTTTAAAAGCTTTTTTGTGAATTACATTCAAAAACAGTCTGAATTTGCATTTATGGAAAGAAATAAGAACCACTTAAAGGATGGGAATTTTCTAAAGTCTGCCTTTAAATAATAGCTGAGTGCCCATGTGTACACTGAAAGAAGTTGCTGGATTCATTCCTCCTGTTCGTACTGGCCATTAAAAGATTCCTTCATGAAGCCATTTCAATGTTACGAAAGTAAAGTCTTAGTGTTGATGCAGAAAAAAACATAAAGAGCCAAATCTTAAGTGTTCAGTCGCTGCCAGCAGCTCTCATGAAGACTCAAACATGTCTGACAGTTGTGACTGACGCCTGAAGGTGGGATACTGGTAAATAAACAGCTTTATCTTTTTATTTAACACCCACTTTCAGCACTACTACGAGCATCTCCGTCCAGGATCCAGACGTGAAGAACACCCCTGGTGTTCACGCAGGATTTGCAGGGTCGTCCAGTGGTTGCAGAGAAGTGGATCAGTGTGTTGTCTTGTGTATTTACTGTCAAAGACTGATCTGTGGAAGTTGGTGGAAACAGCCTTTAAGTGTGATTTATACAGTCTTAGTAGATTTCGGCTCTTCAGGTTTGTCCGAAGGTTAACTCAGACTGCTGAAGTAATTTTTGGCAAAACAAGGATTGTGGATTTTGTCCTCCATCACTTACACCGGAAGAGCTTTAAAGATCCCGTCCAGACGTGTTTGAACATGAATATAAAATACTACTTCACTACTACTAATTTGTATCTGATGTGTTTTTTTTCCACAAAAAAGTTCAATTATCTTGTTAAAATCCTTAAAATCCATCTACTCCACCATTTAAAATTCAGTTAACTGAAAAGTCTCTGCTCTGTGTGTGTAAGATGAATACTGGACCAGGATTGGCCTAAAAACTGGTTGTGATGTCACAAATCCTGCTGGTAGGCCCGCCTCTTGAAATTGGATTTCAAATCAGAGATTTGATCGATCGGCCTCCTGGTGTCAAACTCACGCACACATCAATCTGCACAGTGACGCTCAAACATTCAACTGAGGGAGCGAGAATAAAAACAAGTTTTAGAGAGGAGGGGGACTTTAAGGGGTCTCTTAATAAACAGGTGGAACAAAGCTCCTCTAACTCATGAATTAAATGCAGTTTCCTGAGTGGACTCTGAGGTAAAAACTGTGAAATAAATATACGTAACGAATAATTGTCCTGTTTATGGAGTTTGGCTGCACAATCCTCTGAATTTACTTAAATGACAGAAAAATAATTAAAGAAAGTTAAGCAGGGAGTGCCTGGATGTGGAGATGTGGGTTTAAATCTCAGGAGAGCAGTAGATTAAAATAAAAACTCGCTGATTGATCGATTAAATATAAATATGAAATGTTAAATTCAAAAAAGCATCAGAAGACGTGAGTAGAGGACAGTGCTGCAAGTCTTTCAGGATTTATACCACTTTTAAACCATAATTAGCAGATAAATGAAAAGAGGCTGTCGATGAGTTTCTTTGTGCTTTCCGGTGTATCACAAACAGCTGGAAAACAGGGAACAGTAGAAGGCAACATGGAGGCCACTGATAATATCATGGTGGTTACTTTTTTGTATCTTTCATTAGAAGATGACGAGGAGGTGGAAACGGAGCATAACGAGGCCACAGTTGCAGCCGGTACGCAACCCACCCACTAAAACCGAATTAAAAATCCAAAATTGCACACACAGAAATATGTAAACCAAAGTTACTTAATTCACAAACTTTTCTGGCTCCTGATGTTCCAGCACATGCTCATGACATTTCATAGACGAGAGTTTACATTCACACACGCAAGTTCAAATGGTGACCAAAAGTGGCATAAATTTCCTAAAGACAGTCTCTGGCAGTAGCAGGTAGGACTTCAGAACCCTTGATTGGAAATGGATCCTGCAGGCCTTGAACCTGTCTGTGTTTGCCTTATGGATGAACCCCAAAGCCAACCAGGGCTGTTTAAACACTGATGTCCCTGTTTGATGTCACCGGGCCTGAGCCGAAACCTGTTGCATCAATTACTTAAAAAAAAGACACGGCTTAATCTAAAGATCCCCATTAGAGGAGGTCATCAAACATCTCTGATGATCTCAGCGTGCTCCCATGATGCACGAGGACAAACGGTGGATTATCGGGATACTGAACAAATGTGGACGGGACTTGTGGCTTAGAGCTGCAGTCCTGTAACTGGGCTACGTTACCTGAGCCGGAGCAGAGAGTTAAACATTTCCCAAGTGTTTTAACATCTTAATGAGACGAGCAGCCAACTGGCACGCTGTCAACTAGACAATTAAGCTCATCTAACGATTTCACCTTTGTCACTGAAAGCTCTCATGTTGGCTGAAGACCACGTTGGAGGTTTAGTGTCCTGACATGCACAAACACAGCCTTGCACAACTCTTCTTCTTTGCATCACTTCACCTTGACATTGTCAGTGGTTTGTTTGCTTCTAGCCTGGCTTAAAGGTCGGCGGGATTATTATGCAAATGCATGGGTGTCTATGGAAAAGCATTTGTGTGTTTTTCTACAAGTATGTTGCACTTTTGCAGCAACTCCCAGCAAATATTTAATGTATAAATGAAGCCTTTAAATATGTCAAATCAGGACTTAAATATCTATTTGGCAACACTTAGACATTTGGAGTTTCAGCTCATTCATAATTTTTATTTGAATGAACTTTCCTTTTCTGCTGCGCCGCTCTCGATGAAATGCTTACTGAGCATCTTTTATAATCCTTTGCCAAACAACTGCTGCGTGAGCTCTGCAGTGACCCGAAGCTCTTTGAGTGAACTCCAGCAGGAAATAAACCTGTACCTCTACCCTCACTGATATTACAGTGTTATGTTATAGACACAAGAGGGTCGTGAGATACCCCTGTATCCTCACGATTTCAATTTATAGTGCAAAATTCTGCCTTTTTGCTCGCTTGTTGCTTTTCAGAACTGACAGGTATCAACAACTCAAGACTCAATCAGCAAACTGTTTCAAGCTGGTTCAACTTAAGCCTGCCTCAACGAATCCTCTTTGAGGGGCCACTTTGTACCAGAGTTGGTCCATGGACGACCGGCACTGGTGCACAAAATCCTCCCTTTCAACATGGAGAGCTGCTCCCAGTGACTCGCATGCTGGGAAGTCTGCTAATGTGCTGGTCATGTGTTTTAATTGAACAGTGTAGTGGCATATTTGTAATGTTGGTCAAACTCTTGTCAGATTAGCAGGGTGCTTCAGTAAGAACATTTCATTCAAAGACCAGGACCCAAACATTCATCATTTACCCTGCTGCAGTGTCTACCATCTCTCTACCCTCTCCAGGACGCTGCTGTATCTCCTCCTGACCTCTGACCTTCCTGTGGAACGTAGATGTAAGCAAGAAAATCCCTTTTTTTGGAGGTGTAATTAATTTTACATTACATTATTACCCACGTGGAGTTCCAGACCACTCACCTTTCCCAGAAGAAAAGCCACAAGTCAGATTACAGGATGCAAAGATGGGCGGACCAAACCAGATCATCTCTCACTGGAGACCAATACCTGCTCTCCTTCCTGGGATGGCTCAGCCCAGAACCTCCCTCCTGTCCTGTCTCACCGCCGGCATCCAAATATATCTGACCTCCTGCTTTCTGCCTATCTCTCGTCCGATTTGACCGTTTCACATTCCCACTCTGGAGGAGGGATGGTGGTTTGATCAGGTCTAAAACTGTGTTAGCGTGTTCTTTACGAGGCTAGCCTCTAGCACAGCAGCTGCCACGTTTCTCAAACAGCCTCGCCTTGAAACTCTACGTTTGACTCTTGATCCACTTTTCGTCTCTGCCTTCGCTGTGTGTCAGGTGTGACGCACGTTTTGCCTGACCTGCTCTAATTCCCTAACGAGATTGCCCGTTCCCGGATATCCCATTAGACCCTGATTAACCGGGCTCAGCTCATTAGCTCTGACAAACCAATTCACCCTTGTCAACCTCCGCCGCAGACTATCCATCCCTGCTCCTGACAGAAAACATGCACTGCAATGTCAGGAGTCAGCGTACAAAGTCACCCCTCCGTTCTCACAAGAGCTGCGGACATGCACTGAAAATCAAACCAGAAATTAAAATAAGGTGTGAACAAGGTTTCAAATGATTTGATGTGCACCTTTAGGAGGATTAAAAGTTGTTGGAATGAGCGTCATTGTGAATTTTTACTTTGTCCCGGCTTTCAGTTTGCTTTCATTCAACCTGAAACTCATTAAATCAGGATGGTCAGAGCATAAATTACCACACAGTCTTTCATATTTAATCACATGCATGGCTGATTTGTCCATTTCCTTCCTTTGCTGCCCAATATTGGTGCAACAAGTGTGATTTCCTCGCAAACCTCCACCATCTTTTTTTCTTCCTCTCATATTCTCGCATTTCATCTCCACCTGTTCCCTTTCTCTTCCTGTCTTCCTCTTTCATTTCTTCACCTGCTCTTGTCTTTTGACCTCATAACCTGATTTTCTCCCCCCAATCGGTTTACGCACCTCCTCTCGCCATGCTCTCTCTCCCAGTCTCTCTCTCTCTCTCCTTCTCCTTCCCTCTCTATTTCCATCTTTGAGCTTTATCCCTTCATCCCTTATCTCCTTCATCCCCTCCAATCCTCATCTGTTCTTCACTGTGGAGGAAGGGAGAGAGAAAGAGAGAGTTTTTCACAAGTAAGCTGCTAGCAGTCTGCCGGGGTAGAGTGTCGGAGGAGCCAGCTTGCAGGTTGTGCCCCCTGGGATTGTGGAATCTAAAAGAGCTCGAAGGGGAACGCAGAGCCGGAGGCGTCTGGGACCAGAAGCTGCACCGGTGCAGAAGTGGAAAAGGTGAGTTTCTTCTTTTATGCCTCTGTAGTTGCACTCCCTCCTGGAGCTTCCTCTGCTGTTGGAGAACGCTTGGAGCTGCAGTGAAATGCTCTGAAGCTGCAGCATCTTACTTTGTGACACTGTAAAGAGAGGAAGCGGATTTTTGATTTTGTGAGATCTGAAAAACAGGAAGTGGATATTTCCTTCAATGTGCAACACAGGACAATGATGGCAAACTTCTTAATTTAATGGAGATTTTCTGCACATGGCCACCAGCAAGGCATGAAATGTGTCTGCAGCTGCAGTTTGTGTACTTATAGTGATTCTGGAGAAGCTAAGCTTTCCTCCACTGCTCACTTCTGAGTTGTTTTATAAAATTCAGGGACCATTTTTCATGCAAGAAGGCTTCTCCACTTGACTGGATCCTCTTACTTTATTACAGGCATCTTCAAGTATTTATTTATTATGAGTCATATCATAATTGATGAGTCCCATGTGAGATTGCATCCAGCGTAGTGATTCCTTAAACCCTTCGAAGGTGATCTTTGGATTGTAGGGAAGCTGCCAAAGAGGATTGGTGCCTCAGGTGTGGCAGCAGTAAGCTGCAGCCTGACACAAGCACAAACCTCATCCCGCTCACCCGGGCTGTACATTTCTACGCTGCAGCTTTGGCGCTGCTGGGGTTGCTGATGCAAAGAAGGTTTTGTTTCTTACTGATTTTAAGTGTTTTTGGTATTCTGACTCTAGAAAAATCACTTGAGAGCGATACGTTTCTGTCACTTCTGTCAAATAAGAGAACAGGACCGTAGAGGTGGAGCTGTTGATGTTTGACTGTAACAGAGCCACCACATCTTCCACCGTCCGTCCACATCACCCTCCCTCCCTCTCTCCCTGATCCCGAGGTAAAGAGCAGTCAGTAATCGGATGACAGGAGATTTGACCGGTAAAGCTTCCCTTAAGATCTCCTGTCCAGGATTTAAAGCCCTGTAGCAACCCCCCACCAACATCGCCGCCGCCACGATTGTCCCTCCCATATTCTCCACCCTTCATCCTGCATCCTGTCAGAAGTTCAAGCCGCTACCTGTGCTGCACACCTCCTCTGTTAATGGATCTTTGACTTTATTGCACAAGACATGCATGCAGGGACGGTCAACTTGCCACTCTCAGTTACTCTTTTGAGTCATTTTTCCATTGATCACTTACCTATTTAACTTATGTCAGAAAATAGTAAAACAAATAGAAAACACCCATCACAGTTTGCCAATATGCCGTTTTAAAATTGCTTGTGTTGCCCATTGAACAACTTTGAAACAGAAAAATTCAAATGTGTGAATTATAAATTTTACATGAAAAAAGCTGCAAATCCTCACATTTGAGAATCTGCAACCAAAACAGCATTTTCGCTTGATAAATAACTTTAACAAGTAATTGCTGTTTAATTTTCTAACCATTCTCATTATATTTATTTTTCCTTGTCTGACTTTTGGCCCCACAAACTGCAGTGTTGTGTCACATATTTTTACTGGTGCTGATTAGTAGCACATAAATGTAATAATAGGAGAACGGGTTCAAACTGTTGCATGGAGCATTTCAATAAAAAGAGGTTGAAGTTCCTTCTTAATTCATTCATGCATTTTGCTAACGATGCTTTTTTTCCTATTCAACATTAACAATTAGTTGCTCCTTATTTGTGGAGGTGCAGGGCTTTAGTGTTGAAGATTTTCCTCCCCAGTGAGCAGAGTCATGCACAGAGGTAGTTGGTGTTAAATTAGTCAGACGTCAGTATCCTATTACAGAGCATTAGGCACATGCAGTGAGCTACTGCACGCAGGACTTTTGGGACATGAAAATGACTTTGAAGTAAAGGGACCAGTCAGTTAGAAAAGACAATGGGGACATTTAATTCATTTATGACATTAAATAGAAACACCCTTCACTCTTTCTCTGACTGGGATGTTTGTGACTGCAAACCTCAGCTTACTTCATCCATTGTTGAAGTCTGTGCACTTTTGTGTGCACGCAAGCTAACAAACCCCCCTCAGAGGGTTGATTTTACAAAGCTGATGGTAGTTAATGAACAAGTTCCCATAACTGATCTGCAAAGTTGAACTTCATCTGAAAAATTATGGACAAAAATGCTTTCCAGAGCTGGTATTTCTCTCCAAATGAGAAACGAATGCCGGAGCTGGTCAGAAATTCCTTCAGGGGAAAACTGTGATGCAACAGCTTGAATCAAACAACTTAAAAAGAATAAAAATGAAAGAGGAGATTTGTTATTTTAATTTAGATTGAACATTGAGGCTCATGCATAAATGTGCTGATACACTCCAGGGTGCTACATGTTTATACCTTAAGAAAAGTCTGAATGATATTTTAGTTCCCTTGTTCGCTTCCTTCCTCCTCTGTCCTTTCCTCTAGCTTGTTTCCTTTATAATATGCGTTCTTTCCTTCTCTTTCCAATCCCGTCTCTTCCACATTTCTACTTCAAATGTATTTCCTGTTCAATATTTCCCCTCATGTTGTCCTTCCTTTCATCTGCTCAGGTCTTTATTTTTCCTCCCTATCTGTCCCTCCCTTCACACCCTTCACCTCTTAGGTAGACCAGTGTGAGAGCAAACAGTATTACAACTTTGGTTTAGGGAAGGATTATACCTGTCAGGTATGTGTCTAATCTTTGCTCTAGACTTGATGGTGTAACAGTAACCCAAGTGTTCCAGATCGAGGTATCAGGGTCACTGAGTGATGTGCAGCCTGGTCAGTGGATCGTTGTGTTCCTGCGCTGTAATGTTCTGCAGGATCAAGCTGGCAACACGAGGAATTTAACAGCTGAGGTCTTACATCCAAACTGGAACTACATTATTTGCCAAAGGACTTGTTGATGCTTCATTAACGTGGTGCAAAATCAATACAGCTTTTTTTGTTCATTCTGTTCCCAAAGATCAAGAATGAACTGTTTTGTCTTTTTCCTCTTCATTCCCGTCCTCTCTTTTTCTCTCTCTTTCCCGTCTCAGAGTTTCGTTTTCCGTCAGTAACATCCCCTAGCAACCGTCGCCATGGCAGCTGAGAAAGCTGAAATGGATGCACTGAAAAAGGAGTGCGATGGCCTCCGTGCACAGATTGAGGTGAGCAACTCCTGCAGTTTTTTAGAGTAGTTGGGAGCTTCACGAGGCCCGAAAACCATGTTGTCAGATAATCCAGTCGTTCTTATAAATGTTTATTTATCTTAGCAGGTAAAAGTTTCTCAAACCATACAGAAAAAGTTAATCTTTCAGTTTACCTGAAAAATCACCAAAATTGTAGATACATGTTTTTCACTGGATAACAAGGAAGGAATATGTCAGTAATTCAGTTTACAGAAAACTACAAAATAATTGGAGATACATGGTTTTCCTTGGACAGTCACAGTAGGTCAGTTTTGTTAATATCACTATTACTATTACTGTCTACTGCTGATAGCACTACCACTGGTGCTGTTACTAATAATACTAACAATAGTACAACTATTACTATTAGTAGTACTGCTGCTATCACTTCCCTTAGTAGTATCAGTTATCCTCGTGCCGTCAAATGACAACAGCACCTACACATCTGCTGAGCTGTTTTCCAGGGTCACCTGAGTACAGGTGAAAAGATCAAAAATTAGCTTCAATCTCTACCACCTCAAACTGCAGGTGGGAGAACATTGTGGGCCTAAACCATCTCGTTCACCTGCCTGATTCTGTTCTCCTTTCTCCCCAACATGCAATTCTCTGTGTGGCCACCAGGCGGCCCGTAAGGCTGTGAACGACAGCAGCATGTCAGGAGCAGCAGGGGGCGTGGCCTCGGTGGGCAGGGTCCAGCTGAAGCTCAGGAAGACACTCAAGGGTCACCTGGCTAAAATCTATGCCATGCACTGGTCAGCTGACTCCAGGTGAGGAAGGGCAGGTGGACCAGAGGGGGGAAGAGACATTTTAACTTGTCCTGGTTGGAAAAAGAACAGGTCCTAGTAAGTCATGTCAGTGTGACAGTGAGCTGCAAAACCAGGACCCTGAAACTGCAGCAGCTCAAAGGAATTCAGTCATCACTGATTTCATGATTTACACCTGTGCTTTCCCTGCTGTTGAACATTTATCTCAGTGGTTCAGTGCAGCATCAGTGGAAGGAGACAACAGATACAGTTGTATGGCCAGTTTGAATAAGGGTTTGCTTCTGCTTTTACAGTCGAGGTGCCGCCTAAACATGAGCCAGTTATTTTTCACAGCGGCAGGAGGTCAAGCTAACAGGCTAGCGAACTTGCCCAGATAGCTGCTAGGATGTGGAAGCTGTGGATCATCTATCGTGGCTATTCTACATTTGTTTACCCGGCAGATGTTTTTGTCCGAAGAAAACAGAAAAGTGGTTTGTCTCCAACAAAATGTGTGGAGCTAAAAATCCAACATGCCACCAAAATGAAGAAAAGCGGGGATCCGGTTCTGCTATGTTGCTAAAGCATCTTTCATTTATCTTTTTAGAATCAGTCATTAGAACCTGCAAGAAAAGACTCTTTGACCTTTCAACAGCAAGGCTTTACAGGAGACATGACAGGCGTTTGGATGAACTGTTGAGACTTAATTAATAAACCGTGAGCAGCATGATGATGATGATGAGCAGAACTCTAACAGGCTACAGCGACTGACTGATATGTGATCAGTAATATAGAGACGCCTGAGACACTGGCTCTTCAGTGTCATTGCAGCTCTTTGTCACCTTGTGGAAAAAGCCAGAATTCAATATCAGTGCAGCTGAATTACTTTAGTGTCTGTTTTAAAATATAATGACGATTTGACGTCTCTGCCGTCTCTCTCGCAGGCAAATGGTCAGTGCATCACAGGATGGCAAGCTTCTCATCTGGGACACCTTCACAGGGAACAAGGTAAGCTCACATATACCTCAAACTGGACCCCATAGAGCAGAAAAAAAACGAGACAAAGATGACGTCCTCTAAGTTTATGCTGCATATTGTGGGTTTGTTTATTGTACAGAATGCATCTGAAATGAGTATTAAAGGTCTTTAGTTGCTATCCGCTATCTGCTATCTATTTTGATCAATGCAGTTTGGCTGTAACTGATCTTAACCTAAACATTCTGTTTGCAGTGTGAAGCTCACAGACGTTGGCAGGGTTAGACTGATTCAGTAATCTATCATGTGTTGTTATTAGTTTGCTCTTGGTACGATGCAGCAAAGAAAACACAATAACCTGCAAGAAATTTCACCGAAATCTGTGTTTTTTTAGTTTAACTAGTTGATCTGTGATAGATTGGGGTGGTTTAACCTTCCTGTAGGAGCTTTTTAATCCTTAAATAATTAGATTAGTCTGGATTTCAGTGGCGAGTTAAGTATTCAGTGATGGTTTAACTTCTGTTTCCACCTTGTCAGGGATGAAATCATGGTGGGATGATTTGACAGAATCTGGCTGCAAAAGCTGTTTGAATCACTGGTTTCAAACAGCCGATGCAGTTTATGCCCCAATTATTGAAGGAGGGTTGCAAATCAATCACTAAATTTCTGCCTCCCAGTTGGTTGCCGTCCCACTAAAGTCAGCTTGGGTGATGAGCGTCGCTTTCGCCCCCTCTGGTAACCTGGTGGCCAGCGGCGGTCTGGATAACATGTGCACAGTGTACAACATCAAGGCTGCCAGCCCCAAGACCCTCAGGGAGCTGGACGCACACACAGGTGAGGATGACGCTTTCGCCTCCCTAACTGATCCTCCAACTGATGTTCATGCTACATAAAAGCAGAAAGAGAAATGAACTTTGACAAAAGTAGTTCTCTCTGTCCCACCCAGGTTACCTGTCTTGCTGCCGTTTCCTTAGCGACACTGAGATCCTGACAGCCTCTGGTGACACCACCTGGTGAGTTTAATACTGATTTATTTTGCCTACAGTACATCGTTAGCAAAATGGAGTGCGATGCCACCGGAAATGTCATGTTTCGGGAAAGCAATCAAATTTTTAAAGCAACTCTTCAGGCTATTGCTATTTGCTGACAAATGAACTGTGTTTCCCAACATATCAGAATCCAAAAGGGAGAAATCTTTGGTTTCATGCTTCAGTTGGACAAAAACAGACAAAGCTGCAAAATGCTAATTTCAAATTAGCAAAACTTCACAGAAAGCTGTGAAAATTTGTATTCCAAAGCATATTAAAGGACTTTAATATGCGTATACTGGCATTGTTAAAGGGAAAACTGCAACATTTTCATTAATAACCTTGTTTGCTGTCTTAACAGGTGTCAGCTGAAAGAATTGGTTTTATCTCATTGGTCCATTAGCCTGTAGATTAGCACCGCCTAGCCTAGCTTTATCCAACCGGTCCACAGTTTCCTCTGTAAATATTGCATGTGTGTATTTAACATGTACAGGAGGCTGGCTAACTGTTCCCTTCACTCCCGATCTTGTGCTAAGCTAGGATAAACATATGGCACACCACCTTGTAATTTCACTCCACAGATGTTGCATTTTCATAGAGATGCATAAAACACAAAATCAGACACCACTTTAGAAAACCCAACAAGGCGATGTCAGGTTTTATTGTCAGTCACTTAGCAAAAGAGCTCTTAGCTTTTCATTATACCTCAGGCTTTGCATGCTTGTTAGCCTAGAAAGAGGTTTTCGCAGATCTTAAATGGATGAGATACAAAGTGGACTACAAAAAACTGGCATTTATGTTTTCACAAAAAACAAGACCCAATCCTGTCTTTATTTCTTTCTTTTCCCTGCGTGCCCTCTCTCCTCTCCAGCTGTCTGTGGGACCTGGAGACTGGCAAGCAGAAGGTGATCTTCACCAACCACATTGGAGACTGCATGTCCCTGGCTCTCTCCTCCGACATGAACACCTTCATCTCTGGAGCCTGTGACTCTCTGGCTAAGCTGTGGGACCTGAGGGAAGGTGCCTGCAAGCAGACCTTCTCTGGACACACCAGCGACATCAACGCCATCTCTGTGAGGAACATCACATCGCACACCCCAGACATAATACGACCTCGAGTCATGTTTGACAACACAGTTTCTATCACTGCTCCCATGGGTGTTAGCTGATTTTTACATTACATTATTATACAGAAAAGTCAGCAGCATCTTCTTCTCTCCCCGCCTCAGTTCTTCCCCAGCGGTAATGCCATCATCACGGGCTCCGACGACTGCAGCTGCAAGATGTACGACCTGCGCTCCGACCAGGAGGTGATTGGCTACCAGGACACCAGCCTGAACGCCGGCGTCACGTCTCTGGCTCTGTCCAACTCAGGCCGCCTTATCTTTGCTGGCTACGACGACTTCAACTGCCACATCTGGGACTCACTGAAGGGAGAGAAAGTCGGTGAGTGGAGTTATTTACTCTGCACTTGGAGATAAAAGTGCTTAAAAATAATTCAAATCTGTTAAAAGCACATTGAGAAGTGATGCGTAGCACAAGTTAGCCTGTAATCTCACTGATGGGAGGTTAAAATCAGTGTCACACATTTACACTTTAAAGGAAAGAAGCTGAGTTTGTGCATTATTTAGTTATTTTCCTGTAATAACTCAGGGATTGAGAACATTTAAATAAGCATCATAAAACGTCTTATTAATAGGAAAAAAGCTGATTTTGTAAATTAACTTCATGAGCTACGTTTTCAGTGCATGTTTTGTTAAAAAATATATAAAAAATGAATGTTAGGCGACAGGTAGGTGCCACAGATGCTCTGTATGCTACAGAAGCTAACACTGAATTAATGTTTGTCCTTTCCTTTTCTCTTTTCCCTTCATTTCTTTCCTTTTCCATGCCTCTCCTTTCCTTTCCTCCCTTTTTCTTTCCATTTCTGTCTTTTCATTCTTTTCCTTTACTTTCATTCCTTCCTTTTGCATACTTTCCCCTCTTTTCTCTCCTCTCATGCCTTTTACATGCCCTCTCCTCACCTCTCCTCTTCTCTTCTTCCTGTCCATACCTGCTTCTCTCCCCGTCCTCCAGGTGTGCTGTCCGGCCATGACAACAGGGTGAGCTGCACCGGCGTCCCAGAAGACGGTATGGGCGTCTGCACAGGATCCTGGGACAGCTTCCTCAAACTGTGGAACTGAGGCGTCCTGGCGGAGGAAACCACCCGGAGAGGGAGAGGAGGAGGAGGAGGAGGAGAGGAGGAAAGTGGGAGGAAATGGGTGACGACGGGGAGGAGAGCAGCGAGGGTGGAGGGTATTTGATGCAGACGTTTGAGCGCAGACCTTCCTCTTTCTCTCTCCCTCTCTACCTCTTCCTCATTCATGTATGCAAAATATGAGAGGTTGCGAATGAGTCAAGTTGTACAAATGGCATCAGGTAAACAGTCCATGATGCATCCCGCTGTATGAACAAGAGTTTTATTGTTGTCGAGACGATTAAAACGCCGGAAAAATAAAAAAAAACTAAAACATAGCACATTATTCCAAATGATTATCGAGCAGAAAATAAGCTCTTACTGAGAATGTCAATTAAACACATATAGATTTTTGACAATAAAAAAAAGAAAGAGCACGTGAATGTTGAAAATACAGTAAGACTGTAGGCTTACAGATTTATTTTTATTGTAATTGAGATCTTTGACCTGTAAACGAGCCCTGCACTTATCTAGATGACAGATTGATATGTAAATTTATTTGTATTTTATAGTTTAAAGCATTAGGATGGAGAGTTGATGTACAGTGTCTTTTTTTCTTTTTCTTTTTCTTTTTTTTTCTTGGGCTGCACTCATCCAGAGTATATTTGAATGGGAGTGTATGTGATGAGCCGCCATCTTGGGTCCCCTGCTAACAACCAGCAGACTTCGATCCAAGATGCTGTTTCCAACGTCTCACCGCGAAAATCCGATGATGCGTGCAGACAAATGAAGGTTTTGAAAGGTGGAGCGAGGCCGGCGATGCTGTGAGAGTGGCTGCCGGGTGGCGGTCTGACGTGTGAAACACTCTGTAAAGACCTGTAAACTTTATTTTACTCCCCTGGGTTCAGCTACATTTTGTAGTACTTTTACACTTGTGCAGTTCCTCTGTAAAAAGACGAAATGTTTGTTGAAAATCTTTCTAATAAACATAGAATTCTGCATTAACACCATGTCAGAGTCTATGTGTTTGTGTGTGTTAATGACAATCAAACAACTAAACTTATACAAAACATGGATGCAGATCTTCTGGGATATCTGGAGGAGGAGCATCCGGGGGGCATACGTCAAAATCTAGCAAATTCTGGATGTTTTATAAGCTGATTCCAGCATTTTTCATTCATTACAAATGTCATATACATTTGATAACTTTTAGGCTAATTAAAAATGATTATATACATAAATCAAGAAGAAAATATATAAAATAAAATACAAATAAACTCTTTCAGAGGAGAAAATTTGGCCCTGTGTCCTGCTGTTAGAAAATAATAGAACTATATGGGGGGAGAGACATCTGCATCTATAATTATTGTGCTTGAATCCGCTGCTTACATGGTATGAAGCATCAGTATTGTGTTTCTAGTATTCCTAAACATCAAGCAGATAAAAGCAGGTTTGAAAGCCCTGAATGAGTGAATGTCAATGTGCAGCTTCTTGTTTCATTAAAAGATCACCATTAATGAGATAACATGAGATAAGATGAGAGATAAGATAAAACTTTATTGATCCCACGCCGGGGAAAAGTTGTTACGGACAGCAAGAATAAAAAGGAGGCAAAGAAATAGAAGAAAAAAGATAATAAAAATGGGTACAAAATAAAATCAACGGTAAGATCAACTAAAAAAAACAATAAAATCAACAGCAGATCATTTACATACAAGACAACATACAAACCTCTCACCTGGAAACAATAAACAATGTATTTGCAGAAGGAAACGGCTAAATTATGTTTGTCTATTAATTACTTAATTTATTGCATATTATGTAAAATATTTTATCTTGGGGTTTACTCTTTTCCATAAAAAGAGATGAAGATTTATTTTTTTTTAAAGTCTTCCATTTCACTGTAATGGGGACCTTTTAAAAAAAAAAATGTGACGTGAGTTTTTTTATGTTTAATGACCAAAGCATACTACTACTACTACTACTACTACTACTACTACTACTACTACTAATAATAATAATAATAATAATAATACATGTTTACAGGGTAGGACCATTAAAGGGTTAAGTTATATTCTTGAAGCATTTTCTCATCATGAACTCGTCTTGTTTTCTGTACAAAATCTTGCAAAGAAACTTTATCATATGAGTTAGTGGAAGAAAAAGTGTTGTTGCCCTTAGAAATATAGTGAAGTGTTATAAGTATAAAGCAGAAAAATAAAATTCTAATGTAAAGAGCAGGTTTCAGTCCACATTTGAACAGCAGGTGGCGGTAATGCGTCATAAAGCCGTTTGACACTCTTTATAAACAAGAGAAGAAGAAGAGGGCCGTCTTACAGCGTTGAGTTCTGATATTTCCGACAGCACCTGACGTACACACCAGCCGGAGCCTTACTGCAGGTGAACTGACCCTCCGGACGCCCACCAACACCTCTCCTCACCGGGTATCTACCACCATCAGCCGGCCATGGCGCTCCGGAGGTTCTTCGTGGGGGGAAACTGGAAGATGAACGGGAACAAGGAGAGTCTGGAAGAGCTGATTACCACCCTGAACACCGCCAGCCTGCACGACCAGACCGGTAACTGACCCACGACTGTGTCCGCAGGTTCCTGCGCAGGTTTCTGCGTTCCTGCACGTCAGCTGTCGATCCGCGCGGATGCACAGATCAGCAAATCGATGAATCGATCGTAATCGATAAAGATTCAGACAGTCAGTGAGGAGATGCTGCTGCTCGGTGACACAGTGACATTGAGAGTCATGTGATCAGGATGAGCTGCATGAAGGCCTCTGGCGTTTCTGTCCGCTTCAGTGACGGAAAGTAACTAAGTACATTTACTCAAGTACTCCAGTCAGGTCTGTGACTTGAGTAAAGTAAAAGTAAAAATTGGATTTCAAAAGTTTTAGCATCACAGTGTACTTGAAGTACTAAAAGTAAAAGTACTCAGAATCAGATTTTAATTAATGATGCATTCATGTGTTCACCACTTTAATGTTGCAGCTGGTAAATGTGGAGCTATTTTCATCTGCTTTATATGCTGCTGGGTATGTTAACTTATAATAATACATAATAATTTCTCATTTGATTTATAGTTACATTCTCTGCTGCGTTATTCTTCTTTATTCTGTGTTCTCCTGTTTACTCTGTCATTATTCCTCTTTATTTGGCAGCTGTATGTTGGGACTTTACATAATTCCAAGCTTTTTGGGGCTTGTGAGCTTGTCCTGTGAACACATCACATTTCAGATGAATCTGAGCTGTCGGTTCCACCAAAGACTGATTTGCCATCTGAACTTTTCAAATGATTTTTTTCTTTGATTTAACATTTAAATCTAATTTCTAAGTGAAATGTATATAAAGTTCTAAATCTAGCTCCACCTCAAGCAGTAAAATGCTGCTTATAATATTAATATTTATAATAATATATCAGTCACACGGACCATTTTTCAGCAGAAAGAGTACTTTTACTTTCGATACTTTTAAGTACATTAATAGTACTTTATACTTGTAGGATTTTGATTGGATGTTACAGGAGTGATCTGAGTACTTCCTTCACCGCTGCTTGTCCTGACACTTCAGGTTGCTTTTAGATCTTGTCCTGGAACAAACATGCAAACCTGTTCAATAGGTCTGCCTCTCCACAACATCATCTAACATTTTTGTCCAGTATGAGACTGTATGTGATGTTTTTCATGTAGTATCGCCCGGATTCAGCCCTCAGTCTTAAGCAGAACTATTTTGGGATTAATGTGAGTGATTAATAAGTATGTAAGCAGCATTTTAAAATTAAATCACTGCAGTTTAATCTAAATTACAAGTTCATGTGTAAAAATATGAAAGAGTACCTCAAAATTAAAAAAGTACAGTACTTGAGTAAATCTACTTGGTTACGTTCCAACTATGATTTTCATCACTTATTCATCTGCCAATTACTTTTTTAGTAATCAATGAATTCTTTAGTCTGCAAAATGTTAGAAAGAAGTAAAAAGATAAATAAATGCTCGTCACAACTCTCAGAGACCATGATGGTGTATTCAGATGACTTGTTTTGCCCAAAACCTAAAGATAATCAATTAAAGCCAAGAAAAGCAGCACATCCTCCCATTTATGAAGCTTCAGCCAGAAAATGTTTCGCATTGGAGCTCAAGAACGACTTCAACCATCAATCGCTTATTTAATATCAAGTAAATAACTGCCAGTGACTTAAAGTGGCAACAGCATGCTTTTTGTCTTTATTTTTAAGCTTTATTAAACTTTATTTAATTGAACACAGCAGCCTAAACATGCTGCTCCTGCGCTTCAGAGTGAGGAACGCTTCCTTCACAGCCACACTGCAGCTATTAGTAGAGCAACTGAAAATAAATTTAACCCAATTAAATGTTATTAAATTAACCATCTGAGTCCAGGGCCAAAAGCACATTTACTGCACGCATGACCTCCATTTATCTGCTCTCACAGCGTCCTGTCAGCTACAAATACTCGGTCAGAGTGTTGCAGAGTGTTATAGGATGAGTGCATGGAAATAAATGTCTTTTTAAGGTGGGATCACCAAAGCGCGACAGCTGATTGGTGCCTGTAAGGGATGAGGACTGTTGATGGTGATGATGGGAACAGTGGGTGGGACCAGCGTCAATGTGAGACTGGGAGGGTTGGAAAAGTGCAAAGAGGAACAGGAAACGATGGAATTGAAGTCACACCTTTGCTTAATTCTCAGAGGTGGTGTGTGCTGCCCCCTCCATCTACCTGGACTTTGCTCGGTCCAGCCTGGATCCCAAGATCGGTGTCGCGGCCCAGAACTGCTACAAGGTGGCCAAGGGAGCGTTTACAGGGGAGATCAGGTATCTCACTCATGAAATATTCAGTAATTAGACTGAAGGCCGATGCACATTCATGCACGGCTTTAGAATTTAATTCTAAGGCCTTGAAGGAAATCCATGAAAGGACGTGTCTTCAACATGTTCTCTCCCTCCAGTCCGGCCATGATAAAGGACTGCGGGGCAGACTGGGTGGTCCTGGGGCACTCTGAGCGCCGCCATGTCTTTGGGGAAGGTGACGAGCTGATTGGCCAGAAGGTGAGACTCTTTTAACTTTTAACACGTCAAACCTCAAATTAGTCGAGTCCGAGTCGACTTTCAGATTACACTTTGGTGTCTGCATGTCTGCAGGATTTCTTGTCCAGCAGCAGTTAAAAGGTCACATCCTGTACAGGCAGGACAGCAGTACTGTGCAGATCTATACGTCCACAGCAAAGGCAGCTTGTTTCCTCCCACCTGCTTCCCGCAGCGAGCTCACACCTGTCTGTCGTAACATGTTGCATCAGGTGTGCAGGTGCAGGTAAAGACTCTGTGGTCGATCCTCAGGTGGCTCACGCTCTGGAGAGTGATCTGGGTGTGATCGCCTGCATCGGGGAGAAGCTGGAGGAGCGCGAGGGAGGCACCACAGAAGAAGTGGTCTACGCTCAGACGCAGGTCATTGCAGGTGAACAAAGGAAATAAAAAATGTAGCATTTTTCTCATTTGTTGATTACTTGTTTTTTCACAGGTGTTACTGAACACTGACGGAGGTTTCTCACCAGAGAACATCAGTATTTTTCTCTCTTCCTTAGTTGAAAATGATTTGTATTTTTTCCTAAATATAATCCATAAAAAACGAAAACATCACCCAACACGTGATGATAATGTTCTCATTCTTGTGGCCAGTTCTTCAGTCGTCATGCATCTGCTTGCGAACAACAGCTGGTTTGTAGACCAGCCTGCAGTCAGATATTACAAGATTTTATTGATGGTCTTTTCCCTGGTTACATATTTGCCTCGTGTAGCCTAATTCTGCTCTCGAAGTAGGCTACACGCTGATTTAAAATGCAAATAGGTCAGGGGTCTCTGCTGCTGGAGAGGTTTCTTGAGACACCGCCGTCTCGTTCCTCTGTTCAGGCATCATCAGCATGTGAAACATTTTTAAAAAAGAAAGAAATGTGGGTTTTTGTAAAGAGTTCAGCTTCGTTGTCTGTTGTTCCAGAGAACGTGAAGGACTGGGGGAAAGTGGTCCTGGCATATGAACCTGTGTGGGCCATCGGCACAGGCAAGACAGCTACACCTGAACAGGTAACGCTGACTCCTGCAGTGTGTTCAGTCAGGCAGGCAAACAGCACCAGCTGCCACCACAACCCAGAACACACTCACGCCTGCAGGCTGCACATTCAGCTGCGGCCAGCCGGTTATTTTTACTCAAAGCAAAGGATTGTGTTCCCTGTGGACAGAGAAAATCATTCTAACGACAGAGAAGCTGAACAAAACAACTGAAAGGTGAAAGCATTTTAAAACGGTTAACAATTGTGTGTGTGTGTGTGTCCAGGCTCAGGAGGTCCATGAGAAGCTGAGGGCGTGGCTCAGAGCCAACGTGTCGGACGACGTGGCCGACTCTGTGCGCATCATCTACGGAGGTCAGTGATTGGCTGTCGAGTCGGTGCAGTTTCACCTCTAAGGCCACCTTTTTTTTCAAAAAAGCAGGCAGGAAGTCACAGCATTTTCAGTTTATTAATTAAAAAAGTTTTTAGGTCTGAGTAGTGTCTGTAGATCTTCCTCTCAGCCATCACCTTCTCACCAAACAGTCTGTACGCAGCCTGACAAGCACACCCAGGGCACAGAGGTCCACTTGGACTGAGCCCATTCAGTAAATGGTCCTCTTCCCTCCGTTGTGTATCTTCTTCACTGTTTTGTTCAAGCTGATTGGCCGACTTGAAGTCCGGCTCACATCATCGCCTTTTCTCCTCTCTCCGTCTTGCAGGTTCAGTCACGGGAGCTAACTGCAGGGAGCTGGCGTCTCAGGGCGACGTGGACGGCTTCCTGGTGGGCGGAGCATCCCTGAAACCGGAATTTGTCGACATCATCAATGCACGTGCGTAACAGACACAGGAAATGGCTCCGTCCGGACCGATGAAAGCACCCTCCCTTTAGATGGTCACCGTGTGTCTGCAGACCGGGCCGACTGACCCACAGACGGACACACAGATCTATCCTGCAAAATAAATGTTGAATCAGCTAAATTCAGGACGGTAGAATTCAGTAAATGTCAGTTCGTTTTTGTTGTGTTTTTCTGTCATCGCTCTTTTGTTTGTCACACACAGCACACAGTCACTACTTTGCTTTTACCTTGACGTCTGTTTCTCATTGTGTTGCAGTGTCGAATGTGTGTTCACTGCGAGGCATTAAAAAGTCAGGAAACGTGCAAACATTGTCAGACGAGTTCATGTCCTGTTCTACAGAAGAAATGAGTTCAGCTTCTGCTGTTAGTTTGTGGTGAAACTACATTATTGATGTTATGATACTGCTGTTATTTCCAGCAGAAGATCAGTCAGCCCGGGTTGTTTGTGCTAACAGGCTGATGACAGTGTTGTAATGTTGTATTGATGATGCACTCACTCTCACTCAACTGCACTAACTTCAGGGCCCCTTCGATAAAAGCTCTGGACAGAATGTACTTAAATATAAGATAAAATATTAGGCAGAGTCGGGGACTTTTGTTGTGAACTTGTCACTAATAGGCACTAAAGCTTTATGTGGACACGGCTGCACATTAATAAGGAGGATGTGACCAATGTAAGAGCGGAATGAATAATTAAATAAAATGTGAAAAGAGGTTTCATTTTGTGTTTGCTGGCTGTTTGTGTCACCGGCTTGTCAGATCAGACTACATGAGCCCGATACTGGCACGAGCCAGCTTTGATCCTGTGTGGAGTGAAGACGGCCGGTGAAGCGTCTGTGCTGACAGTAAAACCGCCGTGATGGATTTCTGAATGTTCCAGAAGGAGCTCAGAGCGCTGGTGCACAGCCGGCGACGCGTCGGAGAAAAGCAGGGACGATGTCGTTGTTGTCAGGTGGAACAGCAAAGTCTGATCACCTGTGTGCTTCGCTGCCTGCCATGTCTCCAGGTCACGTGACGACAAGAGGTCACTCGAGTATTTTCCTCTTTATGCAACTTTACTGTACTTCTACTCCACCACATCTCAGTGGCAAATATTCTACTTTTTCTCCACTTAAGATTAAACTATGCAGCAGTATATAAAGTAACTAAAACTAGCTCCACGTTTACCAGCTGCAACATTAAAGTGATGAGCAGAGTAATGCATCGACAATCATAATCCACTAATATAATAATAATTATAGTAATAAACTTTATTTGTAAAGCAGCTTTCATACAGGAATATTAGTATGATTGGAAAAAGGTCCGCTCCCCATAATGAGTACTTTTACTTTTGGTATTTTAAAGTACTTGTAATACACTATTAGCATGTTTAATTACAGTGTACTTTAATTTCACTTCATTTGAAGTATATTTAAGTATATTTCCAATTTATTTATGATATAGTACAACTGCAGGTGTGTTTTGAATGTTTATGAATCCTGATTTTCACTGGCGGCTTTAGTTCACTTAAAGTTTGCAAAACCTACTATTAACCTACCTATTTATACTCCAAGTATACTCAAGTGGTACTCAGGGACTACTTGAGTACACTTGAGTATACCTGAAGGTGACGGGAATAGCACAAAGTGTACTTAGTACATTCTTCATATCTTCTTCAAAAGTATCATTTATGTATAATATTTTTTCAGCTGTGATCTCAGAGGGGAAGATTTTACTTTTTACTCCACTACATTTTAGCAGCTGTAGTTACTAGATACTTTTCAGATTACATTTTGTCTCTCCCGTCCTGTCCAGATGTGTTGATGTTGAATGTTCGTGATGAATCAAAAGATGAAATGTTCTTTTATGGCTTGAGAAGATTCCCCTGAATAAACTGTTAAAAAGCCTCTTGGATCAGCTGAAAGATTGCATCGTCACAAAGCTGAAAACAGGCAGTTTTTCTGAGATACGTGGTTCTCAACGGACAGCGACACTACAAATAGATGATGATCTTATAGAATATGATGCGTTGCTGTAGAATAAACCAGCCAACAGTATATAAAGCAACACCTGCAAGTGCTCAAACTCATGATGATAATGAAATTTTAAATAGATGTTTTCAAAATTACAGCTGCTGAGAGACTTAAGTTAATTCAGACCGTAAAACTCACATGAACAAGAAACAGACACAGAAAAGACAAAAACCTTTTAACTGTGATTGAAATTGTAAATTAACGTCTTTTTATTTCACATATTTTCACATTATTTTCAATGACAAGCGTTCGGTTCTTTTTTTTTTGTTCTCTTTCATCTTTTTTGACACAGCTATTCTATGGACATTCAGGAGGAACAGAAGGAATGACGGGATTCAAGGTTGTTTTTCTTCTTTTTCTTTAGGACTTCAAGCATAAAGGACAAACTATCAGAGTCACTTCAGGGCGGGAAGAAAACGAGGGTTTGAAACTGAGAAACGGACAGGACAAGAAGTAAAAGGAGACAAAAAGGGGGTGGGAGGAGGACAGAAGTGGGTGGAGTGCAGGTACTTCAGTGTCCAGGTGAGAGTGTGACACAACTCAGTGTGTAAGTGTTCAGGTGTTCGTGTGGTTTTGTTGTTTTTTCACTCCGTCCCTGAAACTGCTGCTTCGTGTTTCTTTCTGCGAGTGCATCGTCCTCTTTTGGTGTTTTTTTTTTCTTCTTCATCTCTTTCGGTTGCGTGCTTCAGTCTACATTATTCTATTATATCTCTACTTATTTTTTCTCTCTGTTTTTACAACAATAATCTTTATTTTTGCAGGTCTGTCCTCTGGCTGTACATGAACTATTCCTTTAAAACTACAGTAACAGTGCATGTCTGGCTTAGAAATTAGATATTTTTATGGTGTTCCCCTGCATGTGCATGAGCGCGTGTTGCATTTTCGTACTCTGTTTGTGTGTGTGTGTGCATACAGCATCGTCTCTCTACCTATAAGTGCATAATTTCTTTTCTTTTCTTTTTTTTTGCTTGGCTCTTTTGCTCCTGTGTTTTTCCATGTGTGATCTTTCATTGTGCATGGCTCGCTCCATGTTTGCCCTGTCTGTCAGTTTATGTGTGTGTGTGCGTGTGTGTGTGTGTGTGTGTGTGTGTGTGTGGGAGTCATTCGTCGGTCAGTTTCACAGGGCGCTGGGGTTCCTGAAGTTATGGCCTGCAAAGCGAGCCTGGTCGCCCAGCTCCTCCTCAATCCTGCAGAGAGGAGAAGAAGACGAGCAGAGAGGAATTAATTTAAAGCTAAATGTCAGCGCTGAGGTGTCGGTTGTTCAGCTCTCCGCACCAAAAGGTGACAAATAAAAACTTAAAAGAAAAAAACATGTGAGCTCTTCCTCCAGCAGACCTACAATCTCCTTAAAGTGACATTCTGGACCTAAAGGACGAGGCAGCCGTTGCTCTATTGTCCTCCCTCGCTCCTACTGAACACATGAATCTCTAAAAACATAAATACATAGATTTATTTTTGAAAAGACTTCCTGAAACAGCTGCTCACTGTGTCAATTGTTTTTATTTGTATTTCCTTTTCATGAACACATTTATTAAGTCATAATTAAACCAAAACAAATTACGAGTATTTAGCTTTTAATTTTCAACAATGGATTTCTTTATGACATCATAGATGGTCTAATAAAAACACTGAGCTGCATTAAGATAAAAGCAGAATCCAGTGTTTCTGGAGCTCGACTCATAAATGAGCTCAAAGTGAGGAAATCCTTAAAATTAGTGGAAATGCAAAGTTCGAATTCTCCTTTTGAAAAAGAAAATGTCAGCTTGTCTCAGCATAAATAACTTATTTCTCTCTGCACGTGTGCACGCTTCACTGCACTGATTAGCATTTATCGCTGGTTAATGCCCCTGTAAGTCCCTCCACCCCCCCACCCCTCCCGCGTCTCCTCGGCAGTCCGCTGGGATTACAACGCTGAGCCGATCCCACCTCCTCCCCCCGCTCCTGCTGCTGACTGGCTCGGACACATGGGGTGACACTGGCGCTGCTGTGGCCTGTCACGTCAATTAGCCCTGTGATGCTAAGCGCTAAAGGAGAGCGAGCACCTGAGGAGCCATGTTATAGCACAGCTGCTGTCAGATTTGGAGCCAAAAAAGGGGGAAAGGAGGAAATGAGGAAAAAAGTTTGAATTAAATATTTACTTGAGTTGCTACTGATTGTACCTTTAGCAGCAGCAAGCTTCCAGTTGTTATGTTTGGGGTTTTTTAACAAGTTTAACAAGTTTTAAATACTGTAAAGGCAAAGTTTGCAACTTGGACTTTTATGGAAGTTTATATAAAGTCGTGTAATGAGGTGAAAAGTCAGGCAGCAGGTGTTGAGGATAATATCACGAAAATGTAAAGATAAATTCAGATTTTCTTCAGAATGCCTCATTAGAATAATTAGAAATTCAATTCCGCCCAAAAGCCTTTAATTTCCCTCCAAGAGAAGAATTTATGACATGAAAGAGAATATGTAGCTGCTTGTTTATAAGACTGCTGATCCTTCTGTCTACACAAGCTGTTTCTGGGTTTGTCTTCAAGGTAAGTGGTTGCACCTGAGAGGTGGGAGTGGCCACGGGTTTAAAAGGCCTGTTGCCCCAGTTCTTTGTCTCTCAGGGCAGCTTTCACATGTGTTTCCAGATGTATATAAGCTTGATCAGACCAGATTTTGGAAGGTGAATCGATTTGTATTCCCTCTCTGCTCCTTTTCTATTCTTAGACATCTCAACTTTTTACATTCGCTGGAAAGGTGAAGCCGTACGTGACACTAAACGCACGGTGCTGCATCTCACATTCATCCCAGTAAGGCATCACTGAACTGAGGAATTCATCTGAAATGCACTGATGAAGTGTTGCAGGAGGGAGAATGACAGATTATATCTGCAGCACTCTCACCTCATGAGCTGGTTGTACTTGGCCAGCCTCTCAGATCTGCAGGGGGCGCCAGTCTTAATCTGCAACAGAGAGGTGGCGAAAATCAGAACAAATGAGGAAGAAACAAAAGAAAATACTCAACTGGGAGGTAATATTAAGAAAAGGTCACAAAGTGATGAAAGGCATTTTTCTTTATGCAGGTCTTTGCAAACATTATGCATGTAGCGGTTACAGGTAGAGTTCAGGTGAGCCTCCAGGTCATGAATGCAGGTCAGTATGATGTCCTCTGTGTGTGTGTGTGTGTGTGTGTGTGTGTGTACCTGTCCAGTGCAGAGTCCCACCACCAGGTCAGCGATGAAGGTGTCCTCTGTCTCTCCTGAACGATGGCTGACCATCACACCCCAACCGTTCGCCTGAGCCAGTTTACACCTGAGAGACAGACACAAAGAGACAAGCAGACAGTTTTATCTCTAAGTAAAAAACTTAGTTTAGAATTTTTTTTAAATTTATTTAATAGGTCACATAACACAACCGAGCACCTTTAGCTCCCCATCTGCAGTTAAGATTAACAGTTTCCTTTCAGGTGCTTGTGGATGCATCGCTTTGTTGTAGCTTCACTATAAAAAATATTGAATGATTCATATATATAAATAAAATAATATAAATATATCAGGGTTTCCACCTCAGTATCCTGAACTGACTGCATGCCAAACTAGTAGTGAGAGTGAGGCTGCGCGTTATCTTAATTTGCACTGTTGTTTAGCTGAAAACTGTCTATGTGTGCACACGGAGCAGCAGCTAGTGGAGGTACAACCTGTGCAACTGTGCACAGAGAAAGTTCCTGAAGTACCTGAAACATGATGCATGATCAGTAATATGTTGAATAATACTGTAAAGTCAGCCCTGACATGTTTAGTCTGTATGTTTACCTTTGTTTTAGTTTTGCAGCAGCTGACAGTGTTGCAGGTTTTAATCATATGGCTCATACTGTTCACTCTTCTGTAATATTGCTCATTTGCAGCTTTTAGATTTAACTACACTATATAACGCACGACACTGTCAGCTGGTGATTCCAGGCATGAATGCATGTGTGCTCGTGTCCAGGGTGCAGAATGCTTGTTAAAACATCGCGCACGTCTCCTTAACGTGATTATTCTTTGTGTTAATTCATCTGACTTTGATTTATCTGTGACTGCAGCTCGTCTGACACATTAACCTGCTAACCACATGAAAATGAAGACCGCGCTGATGCCTCGGGTCAAACTTGAGGTTTTAATCAAATGAACAAGCCCTCGTTTAGTTTCCCACTCAGCCCGCTGAGCCGATAGAAGAATATATCAGATTAACGATGCAGGAAGCTTTTCATGTGACGGGCGCGATGCATCATCTTTACTGTCACCAGCATCATTTCCCTCATTTTATCTTTCTCTCCTCCTCCTCCTCCATGACTGATAGCTTCATAACCCTGAGTGACGTTTTGTTAAGCTTGAGATTGATGACACACACTCGAGACTGGAGCACACACTCTCTCCACAAAGATATCAACAAATGTGAGATACATGAACACAACGGTCCCAGTCAGCTGCACCAATGCATGTGACTGACAGCGAATCTTCATATGAAAGAGCTCCTGTCACTTCCTGTCCTTCATTAATCTTCTGTAAAGGTCTGCTTCCTCCTGCTCGTCTCTGGCACAAGGTCAACATGGCTGACAGGTAACGATGTGACTGACAGCACGCTGGCTGCCTGTGTGTGTGTGTGTGTGTGTGTGTGTGTGTGTGTTTCCACATCTGTGAATGATGGCAGGGCAGCTGTTTCTCTCTGTATCTCCCTATAGGCCTGTCTGTGGTCTCAGCCAAGATGGATGACCTTCTTTGGCCGGCCCAAGTTCATCGGCCTGCCCGAGGCGGCCATGTTAGTTTTTCTTTTTTTTTTTTTTTGGTGAAGGGAGTAGCCGTGTGTGGGGCATGTGTGCAGCATATGTTCACAACGTGGACTGACAGTGATGAGTCGTCTGTGTGGATCTGTAAAGCCTGCAGGCCTCCTAATAAGGCAGATTTTTATCACTTTAATGATGTATTTGACCTGTTTCTACATTACATGTCAGTTTAATCAAAAACAGCTGAGAGCAGAACTCATACTGAGCAACAGCTACCGAGTGAGTTTCCATCAACTTGTTTTTATGTGTGTTTTCAATTTGTGCATAAAAAGAAATGTAAAATATTGCAAAATGCTTGGCTGAGGTGGAAAATTTGATGTATCGATCAACACAAATGCAACAGAGTGTGGAGGAAACAGACTGTGCAAAATAATAACCATGTGACTGAAACGTCCACAGAAAAACTGCAGTGAAGGAAAACACGAGAAAGCCCTAAAGGTCGAATTTCCATCACGTTTCCACATCGTTTTCATCCGTTGCAGGTTCACCTCTTTTAATAATGTCGCCTTGTTGCAGCCAGTTCTTCTTAAATTAGAGCCTCCAAGTGTTTATCTCAATGAACCAACTCCTAACATTTGCTGATTTTCTTAAAAATCTGTTTAAATTTTGTTTATTTTGTTTGTTTAATGCTAACATTAGCTAACATTAGCCACCTGAAGCTGCTGGTCATACCAGAAGAAGCGAGGCTGCAGCAGCAAAACTCCTGAGTGGACTGAACTGAGCAAAGGTGTGTTTAATTGCTCGTGAATTCGGCTTTTTGTTTTATATATCATTTATTCATATTTCATTTTCTTGTGTGTGTATCCAGTGAATCTTTAACACGTTTAAATTCTGAAGCCTGAAATGTGAAATATTTTAGATATAGTTTTATTTTCTTTTGCATGCTGAAGAATGTTTCTGCCTTGCACTGCTTTCTGCGATGTCATTTTCATTGTGCTTGAATCTAAAAATCTTGTTCAGGCTGAAGTAAAGCGAACACACCCCTGTATGGCCTCAGTGACGGAGCCGATCTGGTTGACTTTGAGCAGCAGGCAGTTGCAGGCTCGCTCCTCAGCAGCTTTCTCTATCCTCTTAGGGTTAGTCACCGTCAGGTCATCCCCCACGACCTGGATCCCCACCTGGGCCGTGAGACGGGACCAGGCCTCCCAGTCGTCCTGGTCGAACGGGTCCTCGATGGACACCACTGGGAAGGAGGGAGGGAAGGTGAAAAGTTAATAAAAGATATTTCGCCTCTGGCTGAAGATCAACAACAACAACAAATATCGTCCACCTGGGTAGTTGTTGACGAAGCCCTGGTAGATGTCCGCCAGCTCCTCTGCAGAGATGTGTCTCTCTGAATCTGGAGGGGATTTGAAGTCCAGGTCGTATTTCCCCTCTCGGTAGAACTCTGAGGCGGCCACGTCCATCCCGACCACCACCTTATCCGTGAAGCCGGCCTTCTCTATGGCCGTCTGCAGCAGGTCCAGAGCTGAGGAGTGAGACCGAGAGGGATGGAGAAGAGGAGCGTGACGGAGACGGGAGTTAATGTAAGGAATAGAAGGTGGAAATGGTGATGTACTACAAACAGGTTTCCCGAACCCACTAAGTCCACAGTCTGCAGTTCCACACTGCCATTTTCTACAGGAGCCCAGAATGGACAAACCAAACACTGACTCCATGTCTCGCACATGCTTGGAAACGGAGGGCGAGGCGAGGTGCATTCAGTTAGTTGCAATCTGCTGCCTCACCACTAGATGCCACTAAATCCTACATGCTGGTCCTTTAAAGGCTGCAGTGCATCATTTTATTAACCACACTACTAATACAATTGAACGTGAATCAAAGCTGCAGCAAAGGACAGTGTTTCCAAAACTATATGTTTAAATATTTCAATGACTGATTTCTGAATGTAAATGAATGATGATGCATTTTACATTTAAGTCATTTTACATGAAAAGATCAGGATTAAAAGTCCGATTTTATTGCCATGTGCTAATGTTCCGCACGTACTACCCAGCATGCCGAGCTGTCAACAAACTCTAAAGAAGTGATAGAGGGTTTGAGGATAGACTTTGATTGAAATAAATACACTCACCCTCACTGTTCTCCAGGATGTTGGGAGCAAATCCTCCCTCGTCGCCCACATTGGTGGCATCCTGGCCGTATTTCTCCTGGATCACCCCCTTCAGCGTGTGGTACAGCTCCGATCCTATCCTCAACGCCTCCCTGAGAGACGGACAGAAGGAGGAGGAGACCGTCAGCGAGTGGAACGAGGAAGCAGGGACCAACATCAGCAGGAGAGAAAGAATCAAAGAGATATAAACGATGAGGGATGAATGAAGGAAAAAAGAACTGGAGTTAGGAAAGGAGAAATAACAGCACAAGACTTTAGACTTAAAGAGAATTCAATCAGCCAGTTAATCAATTTAGTTCCCTCTGATCAATACCAGAAGTAGTTGGTTATCAAAATTTTTTAGATGAATTCTTACTTGAAGGACTCGGCTCCAACAGGGAGAACCATGAACTCCTGCATGGCCAGTTTGTTACCTGCGTGGGAACCTCCGTTTATCACATTAAAGGCCTGAAGAGAGGAGAGGAAACAAGGAGAGGAGGTGGAAGAGGGAAGGAGGCAGGAGGACACAAGGAGACAAGCAGAGGAAATAAGAGGAGATAAGAAGAGGAAATTAAAAGAAAGTAAAAGTTAGAGTTTAATAATGTTTTATAAAACTAAAAAGCTTAAAAAACTAAGAAACATCAGTAAATGTCTGCAGTTCACATCTGGGGCTCATCATAAACATGCATATGAGTCTTAAAGTCATTATTCCAGATTATATTACAGTGCAAACACATGAAATAATCTAATATGTGTGTGAGAAAGAGTTTAATTCATTTGAATAAACTAAATTAAACATTTTAACTGAAAGAACAGTTGCTGATTTCAGTCTGTGTGCAGGTGGTGAATCGGCAGCGAATCCAGATGGAACAAAGATTTTATTTCCACGTTTATGTTCCATAAAACACCTCAGATCACCTCTTTTATTACCTTCATACCTCTTCGTAAAAACTGTGTGCAGATGTTGTGCAGTGAGTTTGTGTCTTACAGGAACCGGCAGCACCAGCTCTGTGTTTCCGGCCAGGTCAGCTATGTGGCGGTACAGGGGGACGTCTTTCTCTGCTGCACCGGCCTTACAGATGGCTAGAGACACTCCCAGGATGGCGTTGGCCCCAAACTGAGCTGTTTGACAGGAAATTCACTGTCATTTTTTGCCTTGATTGTTAAGCTAATAACCAATCCAACAGTATTTCTGGAATAACGATTTCCTTTAATCTCACAGTTTTAGTACTTTTGTTGCAGTAATACATGTTGGAGGGGCTGTAAGTCATGTTTGTAGCGTGTGATGATACAAATAAAGTTTTGAACTCAAAGTTTATTCTGCTTAATAAAATGGAATATTTATTTTACATTGACAACCAGGCAATTTTAAACAATTAATTTTTCAGTTATTTATTTTTAAATTATCTTCACATTTAACCCATAAATTTGTCCTATAGATGATGCATTTCAATTCTTTAACCACTCTAATCATTAGGGACACGGGGCAACGTCCCGAGTCACTGGCTCCTACAGCTATTTCATAGCTGCAGGAGTCACTTATTACTATCCCGCGCGTTTCTTCTTCTTCTTCTTCTTCTTCTTCTTCTTCTTCTTATTTTTCATCCTCCTCCAAGTTTTCGTCCCTTAACTCGTCCCGCAGCTTTGAGAAAACCCTCGCAAATTATATATCAAAACAAGATTGAAATTGGAGTTTTTCAAACATCTGTAGCTCAGGCATACATTCACCGAGAGACTTCATTTCAACTTTAAAATGCAGACCCAAGTCTGGTCTATTGGTGTGTTCATCCACATTTTGATTGGTCCTATAGTTTTTGATCAGTCACTGTTCAATGACAGTGATCGTTTGGAGGGAAATTTTGAGATTATAATGGGTGTGTATTGCGCGGAATGTTCGTGCTAGAGTGCGTGCTAGAGTGGCACAGAGTCTAAAAACGATCTGAAAATCTTCTCTTTTTCTCGTCGCTACGGCCACAAATTACACTCTACACGCATAATTTTGGGATCAGTTTGTAGACAAACTTGTCCTCTTTCGTGTGATGTCCTCGAAAAAACCGAGAGACTTACTGAATTTAAATAGTGAGGCTTTTTGTGTAGCCAGCTCCCTCCTGCTCTCCCATTAAGTCCCATGTTAAAATTCAGAGCTGTTTTGGGAAAAAAGCAGAAATGCCTCCTGTCTTTAGCTCGCCATAAAACGAAAAGTTGTTGTGTCAGGAATAAAACGAGGTGATGGTCGGACTCAGGAAGTTCTCGGGAGTCCGATGATCTACAGTACACTCTGATACGAGGTACGGTTCTCTCACCAGAGGATTTAGTTCAGGAGGTTCGCCGAACCCAAATCTCACTGCATACAATACAAACTCCTGTTCTCTGAGTCGCAGAGTCTTTTTAAGTCGACCATTTTGTCATTTTTCTAAAGAATATCTGGACACAAAACACACTTACATCTGGCCCAGACTTGTCCGCATCTCACAGTGTAATCGGTTTTTTGATAGCAGCTACGGTTTTGACACAATCGCAAGTTGTTCGGAAGAAACCGACAGCGAAAAAGCCGCTTTTCAAGGGAAGAGTTTAACAGGTGCAACTGTCATTTACACACACACCGGTCAATAACCCACGCACACACATCTGCAGGACAACAAGCCTGAGAATGATTATCTTAACGAGCTCAGTCAAAACAAGGGCATTGTTTGAAAACAATCTCCATCCAACAAACAGTTAAACTCAGCTTCACCAAGCGCTTTGCCAAAAAGGTTGAGACAGTAGTCACACAAACACACACACAAGCAGGGCTAACCAACAGCTAAAAAGTGATTAAAAACAAGCACGTCAAAACTGAACAGGAACAGGTAAACAGTGGGAGAGGTGCAGAGGTAATTATCAGCAGGTGGGGCAGAAGTTACACACGCACACAAACACACACACACACGCACACAAACACACACACACACACACACACATTCAGACACATATATACCATACACATCTCCATGTAGGAGCTGGTTGGGCTGCTTGTGTAGTTCAAGCAGACACACACACACAAACAGACGAAGACACACACATACGCAGTCACACACAACGACAGATACATAAACACACACACACAGACAAATGCATAATGAAAACCCCATCCCCCCGCCCCCTTGTTAACGCTGTTAGCTCTATTAGCTCTGCTAGCACAGTTAGCTCTGTTAGCGCTACCGCCGTTAGCGATATTCGCACCGTTAGCTGTTAGCTCAGTTAGTGTTAGCTCTGTTAGCTCTGTTAGCATTAGCTCCATTCATGTTTATTGATTCAGTTCATTAATTCATGTTAACAGAGACATGAAGCAGAGGAGAGAAGCAGACACAGACAGCTGAGGTGATCAACAGAGACAGACAAGGAGAAAGCCACAGAAACACAGCTGGGAGCAATTCATTAATCAGGGACTGACTGCCTCTGATATCTGCAGTTTTCTCAAATTGCAGCCTTTTTCAATTGTCCGCTGCTTCGCCATAGTTTCTCCTAGAGACTTCATTCAAACTTTAAAACGTAGATAATTTTGTCGGCTCGAACGCACCCCGTGTCCCTTTCAAAATTTCCCAGGGGGAATTTTCTAGTTGATTTTATTCACCTAAATTTAAATTTGAAGCGTGATGCTGAGCAGTAAGGAGAAGGAACTCTCTGTGACTTGAATCTGAGCTCATTTTATCCGGATATAATTGAGTTTTTCTGCACAGACAGATAATAAATTAAAATCTCTTCACAACACATTCAGCTGCAGTTCAGTCTGACAGCTTTCCTGTGCTGGCTGAAATTAATTTATCCCAACACCATTACTTCCAGTGCTGTTTACCTTGCAGCCTGACATGATTACTTGGCGTGATCGTGGATTAAAATAAATGAAGAGTGCAGTTATTTATCAGGGCCGTCTGAGTCGGTGGTGTTTGTCTGTTTGCTCTGTATTTACGCCTCTTGTCGCCACTTTGTGACAAACATGCTTTTAGTAAAGACATTTTTCACAACGTGTGTGACTTCACATGAGTGGACGCTGAGCGGGGGGAGATTTCCGGCTGGCTGGATGTGATGTTAGCGATCACGACTTGTTTTGACTCACATTTGTTTTCTGTGCCGTCCATCTCGATCATCATGTTGTCCAGCTGCTCCTGCTCCACCACGCTGATGCCCTGCGGACACACATGCACAGAAACGCACTGTAAGCACACACACAGGAGCGATATTTCCCCAGAAATCTATTCAGAGTTTTGTTCATTAAGGCTTGAAGTGTGCATAACAGAAATTACTTCAATACTTAAATGTAAATTTGCCAACTGAGGCAGAGAGAAAAGTTACAGTATTACTAAACACGCATAAATAAACATGACATATTCTAAAGAGTCACTAAATCCACTTTTCTGAGTCAGTTAATTTCATGTACAGTATCGTTTGATTCTGGTCCCAGTCAGTAGTGTTTATTGCAACATATCATGGAGAGATTTTGTCCTCTAGAGCAATAAAAAGGGAAAATGTGAACCTGTTCACTCTGATCTGGACCATGTTCTTATAATATGAAGTCTGAAATCTACTCTTGGCATCGTGAGGAGGTGCATTTCATTCTTCCAGGCCTCCACCAACGGTAATAGTCCAAGTTACACAGTATAATGATGCTAGCATGCGATGACATGAATAACAGAGTAGTGCAAAGAGTAGATTGTTGGGTTTTTATTTTTTATGTTCCGAATGGCAAAATTTGCATTGTAATATTTCCGTTTTACAACCGGGATTCAAAAAAGTTGGGACACTGTTTAAAACGTAAATAAAACCAGAATCAGTCATTTACAAACAAACTGAGTTTCCTGACAACAGTTTCCTGAAGTGTACCTGAGTCCAGGTATTGACATCCTTTATCCAATCATGTGTTCACAAAGTGTTGAACCTCGCTCCATCCTCGCTGTGAACCACTGAGCCTTTCAATCATGATACTATCACCTGTTACCAATCAGCCTGTTTACCTGTGGAATGATCCAAACAGGTGTTTTTGGAGCGTTCCACAACTTTCCCAGTCTTTAGTTGCTCCTGTACCAACTTGTTTGAAATGTGTTGCTTTATCGAATTCAGAATAATCAGATATCTACAAAAATCAATGAAGCTGATGATTAAATATATTGACTTTGTGCTGTTTTCAGTTGAGTTTATGTAAAAAATGATTAGCAGATTATCACGTTCTGTTTTATTTATGTTCTACGCAGCTTCCTGGCTGTTTTACAGACCTGTGAGCCACATTTTAACCAGTTTTTGACTGGATAAAAGTGATTTATGAATGAAGATCTTAGTGTTATTATCGTCATTATGACACCACACACACACACACACACACACGCACGCACACACACACACACGGACCGACTCGTCTCTCTGATTGGACGTTCAGGAGCTCGGAGACGTTCGGCTGCTTCTTCCCGCCTGACCGATGACCGAGATTCATTTCCCGGCAAAACATCTGGAGGAGATTACCCATACTGCACTGCAGCAGATATCTGATTCATACTATTGTACTCACACACACTCACACACTTTCTTACAAACACTTACAACCACACACACCTCATTTGCTTTTCCTGTCACTCACTCACAGTTTTTTCTCACACAGACACATTATCATCATCTTTCATTCACAGCATCTCTCTACACACACACACACACACACACACACACACACACCGTTACTGATAGCTGAAAAGACTTTATCTTACTCTCGCAGCTTCCCGTTCGCCCACCCAGATGCGATCTGCACATCGATCGACTGAATCTGCGCTCGGCGTCACCTGCAGTTCAAGGTCGTTTTGTTCACACTTTAAGTCCAAATGGGACATTTTTCAGCCTCACTGACTGATACAATCTGACCAGAGACCGCGGAGACACACGAGCACAACATCCTCGGTGTCGCACAGAGGTTTTTAAAAGGAGGTTTGAAGCCTGGGGTGCAAAGACTTGCTCCTCGTGATGAAATTCTAAGAAAATTGTTAGAATTATGACATTTTCTAAGAATTTCCCCGCACAGTTAAGACTAGAGCGTGGGAAAAAAAGATAAGAGTTATTCAAAAATCATCTCAGTTCTTAAGAGAAAATGTTTGGAGGACGTTTAAAGGCTTAAGAGTTTCTTCAGCAGGGGGGAAAATGGCAGAAAGACAGATAGGAGAGATAGTCGGCAAACATTCGATCTCGTTAGAGATGTGTTCTCATCTCCCACCCAACACAATAACACTACAACATCAGCAGTCACAGAAACTGATGGAAGCTGAGTCATTATTCCCCCGTTTATAGATTTATCAGATAGTTTAAAGACTAAAATTACCAGCATGGTGATAAATGTAAGCAAATAAATATAAAACTACCAGCATGTGAGTAGATCTGCGTGCAGGTTGGTCTGAGTTTTCACACATTCTGTCGGCTGCTTTGATGTATGGCTCATAATTTATTCAACAGAGATGTTCGTCACATAAAAGAGCATTCTTAATCACACCATGTCTTAACAGAGAGTAAATTCTGTGATTAGGCCTATTGATTTCATCATCTGTTCAATGTCTCAGAGCGCAGGTTTACCAATCACACCTTTTAAAAGAGTGTGTCATTCACACCTCCTCACTCAGGACTCCTGACTGGAAATGTTGAGGCTACGTCAGGATCGCTCTGAGAGGAGAGATCCTGACGTAGATGATCCCGTCAGTCAGTTACTGGGGCCAGAAAATCCAGATTTGGCAAGAACCAGGTGGAGAATTTCTATCCCTATATAAGTTATAAATAAACTCATGAAATTCAAGTCCCTTATTGAATCTTTTTTTATATTTAGCTCTCATATAATCCGTTTTTGTTGACTGGGAGGGCAGTCAACAAAAAATCTCATCTATGCTGAGAATTTACAGAGAGCGACAGTCAGGTGTTTTATATTTAAATGTGGTTATTTATAATTAGACTGTGTGAACTTACAGAGGCTATAAGAGCTGGACCCAGAGTGTCGTTGATGTGCCCGACTGCCTTCAAAACACCTGAAAGAAGAGGACAAATGAAGGGAAGTGAGTCAGAAAAGGGAAATGACGGCAACTAGAGGAAAGGATAAAGGTGGTGGGGTTGTAGCAACACTTCAGATTTTATTCCAGAGAGATTTATCACAAGATCTGCAGCTCAAAGCAGATATTAACATTTTTTTAGCTTATTGTTTTGGTTTTTCAGATGCACTTGGACTATATGATTGAGTCAGTTCTTTGCTGGTGTTAGATACTGGCACATAGCAGAGGCATCATGGGAGTTGTAGTTGTTTTGGTTAAAATGGCACAGCTAGCTAATGTCTTGGAACTGTTCTGCCCCCTTGTGGTCAAAAATCGCACAACGCAGCTTTAACTTTCTGCAGAATTACATGCAAACGCAGCCGGTGTGTCTCTGTACCTTTGCCCTTGTAGCGGCTCTTGTCTCCATCTCGGAGCTCCAGAGCCTCGTAGATCCCTGTGGATGCTCCGCTGGGCACCGCAGCCCTGAACAGACCTGCAGATCAGAAAGAACGAGACAGAATTAAGGCTTTAAAGGCAAGAAATGGACAGAGGAGAGGAGGGAAGCTTTTTGCAGTTCATAGTTTTAAACGTAAGCATCTCAAAGCTGCACCAGATGTGTTTTTATGGCATGAGACTAATTAAGAGGCCGAGTATAACTAAAGCATTAGCTGCAATGGCTAATTGCTTGCTTTTTGATATAACAGTGCTTTTATTTTTTTTAAACTGTTTTACACCCTCTTTAGTTTTTGTTCTGCTTTGTTTTTCATCTGATATTGGATTTTGTAAAATCGTTTTCCATGATTGTGATGTTAATCTGTCAATCTTTGCGTTTTTATTTCATCCTCTAAAATAACTTCATTCGTCATTTAGAGTTTTTGACACAGAAATCTAATTTGAATCTAGTTTGAATCTATGAAAGCATCCTGTACCGTATATCTCCAGCCTACAAGAAGAGCCCCAGCTTTCACTGAGCTGAGAACTGACTGATGCAGACAGAGGTCAAATGACGGTCATTTCATGTCAGAAACAATTTACAATCACAGCACAGATGCTGTTGCGCTGCCAAGTTTTCTTAATGCTCTTTGGCAAATTTCTGATATGATTAATATGAGCAGACACCATCGTGGTGAACATTATGTTATTTCTCTTCCTCTGATATTTGCAGACAGGCATGGCGGCGGTCACCTTTCTCTGTGCGAAGGTCCACTTCCACGGTGGGGTTTCCCCGGGAGTCCAAGATCTCCCTGGCAACGATGCTGACGATCGACATCCTGAGAGACACGGAGAGGAAAAGATGCTTCGATATGGTCGCTGCACCGTGTGAGATGTGTTGTAAATCGTGTTGGAAATACAGTTATGGTTTGTTACATTGACTTTAGATTGAATTGAGAAAGAGGGAGAAAGAATAACGGAGAGAGATCTCATGGACACGAAGATCTATTTTTACACCATACAAACACACACACACACACACACACGCACACACACACACACACACACACACACACACAGAACAACCTGTCAGGGGAGACATGAAACAACATCCTGCAGATTCACAGTGAAAATCAAAGCTCGCCACAGAGGACTGGGTTGTGTCACACACATATACAAACACACACATGCACGCACAGACACACAGTCGTGCTTCTATCACTTGTGGGGACATTACATAGACTTGCATTTCCCTAACCACAACCACTAGGTGCCTAACCTTAGCCTAACTCTAAACCTAGCCTTAGCCCAAGTCTTCACCCTAAAATTGAATAATTGACATTTCAGGGATTTAAACTGCAGGATCTTCTTACAAGTAGACTTAATGGCAGATCTGCTGTATTGGATTGCAGTTTGAGAATGTGTGTGTATTTCAGAATGACAAAACATCCCATCTGACAGCCGTGGGCTTTTTTTTTGTTTTTTGTTTTGAGGCTGTATAAACAGATTTTTGTCCCCACAACATAAGTAATACATGGCCACACACACACACTGCGTTTACTTTTCTGTTTCTGGAAGCAGTTTGCAGTAAAAGTCTTCAGAAACAGAGTAAAATATGCACCGTTTTGTCGCTGCTGTCATCCACGCTTGAAAGCAATATTCTGTTTTTTTCTTATTATTCTGAGTATCTGTGTCATAGAGCTCCAAATGTGTATTACTCCACCACTGAAAATAGTCCCCAACAGATTTCCTCCTGTTTGACTAACTTTTGCTGAAAACTAGTGGCCAATTTAGGAAATTACTGAGCCTTTTTTAAAAAACAAAGCTTATATGTATTTTTGCAATGTTTTTTTTGTCTTCAGTAGGTAAATCAGACCTGAGAGAAGGACGAACACGTTTTTGGTTTTGGTCTTGTCACAGAATTTGTTGAAGGTAACTAGCCTGATCCTTTTAAAGCTATTTACTCACATTTCTGCCCAAGTTATGCTTTCGACATTATCACCTCCATTACATCACTTCAGGGAAGCTAGCCGATGCTAATTAGATGTAAGTAATTGCGACATGAAAACGAAAATCAGTGAAATATTTGAGAATTCTGCAATTTGGCTTGTTTACATCTTCAAAGTCACAACACAATGACTGCTAAGTAACCACTTAGCTACAGCTAGTAGTCCCAGTTCAACCACCCGGTTTAAATAGGAAATAAACTGGATCACGGTTGGTTAAACTGTCAAAGTGCTGTTTCCTTCTAAATCAAAGAATTTAGCAGCACTTGAATGATGAGCATCAGTATCCTGCTAAAATGGACACAGACAGACGACCACCTACAGAGGACATTCTCTAAAATAAAGGCAAAGAGAAGAAGAAGAGAGGTTTAGCATTTGGTGCATTTCAGCAGTCTGTCTGATCCTGGTACTGCTTTCACAATCATTGCATGCTGTACTGCTGTTTACTGCTGTCGCCGCTTCTCTCCCAGGAGACCACTTTCGGAAAATCCTGCAGCACTAACGCAGGAAAGATGCATCTCTGGACGCCATTTGATATTTTGAAAAACAACATGACCACAAGAGTATTCGTCTGAAGAGGTGAGTGCACGGCAGCATCAACCTCGCAGGCGCTGAGAAATAAACCACCAAGCAGCAAAAATTTAAAGGATTTTAAGTGACTTAAATGCAGTATTGCATGGCCCCAAGCTGTAGGTGCCAGGTTACTAATTTACAAACAAGCTCCACTACACAAACTGGGTCTTAAGTACATATTACTACAGTATTTACACCCTGGTACTGCCGGGGGAAACTGCTATGAAGGTACTAGACCAACTGACAAAACCAAAACCACTGAGCCTTTCCAGGATGATTCATACCCAATCATGATGCTGTCACCTGTTACCAATCAACCTGTTTACCTGTGGAATGATCCAAACAGGTGTTTTTGGAGCGTTCCACAACTTTCCCAGTCTTCTGTTGCTCCTGTCCCAACTTGTTTGAAACATGTTGCTGCATCAGATTTCAAATAGATTTGCAAAAATCAGTGAAACTGATGAGGTCAGTCATTAAATATATTGTCTTTGTGCTCTTTTTGATTAAGTTTATGTCATAAAGGATTAGCAAATGATCACATTCTGTTTCATACAGCATTCCAGCAGTATTAACATCAGACTCTAGCGAGGTTGCAGAATCGGATCATTCTAAACACTGTATGAGTACTGCTACCTCTGAAACACTGTATTTCTCCATGTATGCATATATAAATATAACAAAGTCATGCCTACATTCACAAAGGACTTGAGGTAAATGTTTAATGTGACGTTTGGCCTCGTAAAACTTATCTTTGGCAGTTATGTTGATGGTGCAGTGACTTCCTCTTTATGAAGCTGTTTCCTGGAAATCTTTTTAGCTTTAATGATCCAATCCCATTTAGTAAAGTTACACACAAACTTCGTGATGGATTTTCAAATAGCTGCTGTAACCCACTCCTGTACCGAAGAGTGACATATTCAGGTCAGACGTGATCTAAAGGACAGAAATCAGATGTGGATTTAAATGAAAGATATAAAGCACCTGCTTTATATCCAAAATAAGCTCATTTCACTGTGCAGTCCTTTCTTAGTTTCACTTCTAATTATTAACACTTCTAATTATTAACATGAAAGGATTTCTCACTGCGAGAGCCTGACCCGCTCCACATTACAGATTAAAAATGCATTAATTATGTTTGATGCATTTTAAATTTCTGCATCATCGTGACATTACTCACGTACAGAAACCTAAACTCCAAAACATTACGAGCTTAGTCCTCGCTGTCATTTCACTATCATCCATACTGATCTCCTCTGAGCGTTTCCCCTCTTCGTCCTCATTGATATTCCAGTCACGCAGCACTGCAACGATATGTCAGAAAAAGGATTTTTATGCCATTCTCGTCTCTGTACCGTATGAATACTTTATTGATCTGTGAGGAGCTAAATCTGGCTCCCTGCTAGCTTGCAGAAACGTGTCACTGTACTGAAGATGTCCTTTCGAATACAGCAGAGATTCATAGTAAAGGGTGTGTCGACTCCTGTGGACACGTCTTTTCTCATTGCCCCGCTCTGATGTGCGTTCGTTCATGCAAAGCTTTACTGTGTTTCCCACAGAGAACCAGATATTGTGTCGTTTGAAGTGAAGTCTATGGGGAAATTGGTGCAGTGATTTAAAGCTTCCTTTTTCCATTTTGAGTTAGAAGTGCAGGTGCAAATAATTCTATTAATGATGGCTCAGTTTCACCGACAAGCACATTACAGGGTGTGCCTTCTTTAAATGATGGGAGCAGATCTCGAGGAGTTTAAAACATAAAACAAAGAAGAAAAGTAGCCAGAAACTCTTCACATGACGAGCAACAAGTCCCTTAAATTAAACGATAAAATATGTTGTTTATCCACTTTTTTAAGCACAAAAACAGCTTGTTAGCTTGGTTTGGGTTAAAGCAGCGACTTTATTATGGTTAGGACAGCTTTGTCATCATGGTGAGAATAATAAACGCTTGGTTGAGCAATCATAGTGATGATAAAAAGAATAAAGCAAGGTTGATTGTGCAGTCCGATGTTGTGTTGACACACCCGCCTCCGCCCTGCCCGGACTTTTTCGCTCTTTAACGTCGCTGAACGAAGCTTGAATTCATTTAGACTCAAATTATAAAGGTGAACCTTGTTGTTTGTGGATTTTATTAAATTTGTCTGTGTGTGTTTTGTTCTGGTAATGTTTCACAACCCCTTTAAACATGCCTTCACGCTGCTTTTCATGTTACTCATGCACTGAGTAACTAGAAAGAAGAAAACATTCCGCCTTAAATTCACCAGTAGCATTCGAGTACTACAGTGAATTAAACTAGTAGCAGTCTGCAGGTTGCTAATTTGTGAGGCATTTGTTAAGAAAAGTTGCAAAGCAGCTTGTTAAACTCAGCCAGCTTGTGCTGCGTCCACAGCGCCTGCAGGAAATGAAAGCTAGCTTAGCTCTTAGCTACGTTTCCCCCAGCCTGTTAGCTGAGCCTGACCTGCTTGTGTTCGTTGGCCTGGTGCCACGCTAATTACAATCCACTACATCCATGCTATCGCCTAATGCTACTTAGCTCGATGTTTGGCTGACTGCCGCATATTATTCTCAGCGTGACGAAACTATTCCTACAGTCAGTCTGACATCATGTGGTCAGTTACAGTTGACTAATGTATGTAAACTTACCACAGTAGAAACAGTGGTTACATAACCTTCAAACGAGCTTATGCTGCTACACAAACATCTCATCACGGTTAAAGATGCAGCGTCTCTGTCTGCTTCAATGACTTTAACACATCCTTCATCTCTCTTCTCTGAATCTGAACTTGTGTTTGCATGCTGATAATGTTCATTCTTTAATTTCACCTCACATTTCTATTTTAAAAGTGATGAATATCCTGTTCTCGTTATGTATTCGCCTCATTTTATTTTGTTGCAACATGCATTGAAATCCTTATTGAGTACATGTGCAGTGGTCTTATGTAAATATCTTTTCTTTTTATCCACTCTTTCTGTGTCTTCCTGCAGATGTTTGACTGACCACACAGATACTGTATGTGCACATTTGTTAATTTCACTTGCAGCCTGAATGCAAACACTTTCTGTATATGTAAAACCTTCCTGAAGACATTGAACACAACACATTTCTTTCTTTTGCTGGTCTCGCTGTTACCTTTCATCTCTTCCTCTGGGACATAAATCCCCCCCGTGTGTTGCTTTTAACCTGCCTCTAAGTCACATTACTCCTCCTGTCTTTTTTCCCCCTGTCCTCTGACTCCTTCGCTCAGCACTCCTCTTTCCTCTATCTGCTTGTGCGACTCAGGAATATTTCCATCCATTTCCACAGCAGTTCTGAACCTTGTTCCCCTCAATGTTGGGCGATTACGACGTCGACGACCTACGAATTTATGCTTATTCAGTTCTTACACTCTTTGTAAGTCACAGGGGATAAAAGCGTCAGCAGAATGTATAAATGGTGCTCAGCATCAGAAAAAGCAGATAAGGCGCCTGACTCGCCGCCAGCATACAGAAACTTCCACACACAGAGTCAAGGGGATTGATGCGTGGGTGATTTTTCTCTACTGGCCTATATTAATTTTATGGAGTTTTTTCTCTCTCCCTTTTATGTTGCTGTTTTGAAGCCCCACCCTAGAGTACTGCAGTTTTCCAAACACCCTCCTGAGGGTGGAGCAGCAGTGTGCAGGGTGCATGCCAACAGTTTTACATCAGAAAGTCTGCAATTTCATCATCAAAGCAGGCCTTTTACAGTGAATGTATAACACATTCCCAAATATTCTTAACCCAGTGAAATTTAGTCAGTATGTATTAATATCCAAATGAGGCACTGACATTAATATCTGTAGCAACGATGCATTAAACGCTATTTCAAAGAGTCTGCAGCCATGCTAGCAGCTCTTTGAGGCTGCACAGTGTCGCTTTGAGCTAGATGCTAATGTCAGCATGCTAACTCACAGTGACAATGCTTACATGCTGATGTTTGGCCGTTAATATTTTACCGCTGTCACCGTCTTAGTTGAACGTGTTAGCATGCTAACATTTACTAACTAGCACTGAACACAAAGTACAGCTGAGGCTGATGGGAATGTCAATTTTGCAGGTATTTCACTATAGTAGTGGACAAAACATTGTGCTTTTTTAGTGCGGCTAAAAATACTACCACATACTACCATAATATTATATTACTGGTGAAAATTCTGTGCTTGTTTGCTTGAAGTTCTGTTTTAGCTTCATGTGTCTGACAATAAATAAGCACCTCGGGGTGCTGTTCCTGTAATGGCCACTAGATGCTCTAAATGCGCTAAACTATTGGTGGAATGTAACTAAGTACATTTACTCAAGTACTGCACTAATGTACAAATTCAAGGTACTTTCATGTTTTGCAGCTTTATGCTGCTACTCCACCACATCTCAGAGGCAAATAATTTACCTTTTACTCTTCTACATTCATCTGACAGTTTTAGTTACTAGTTACTTTTCAGATTACAATTTTTCATTCCATTTCTGACCAATGAAAACCATGTATCTCCAAAACTGGTGAATTTGAATGTGAATGTGATAAACTGAAGGATGAAGTGTTCCTTTATGTGCTGAGAAAATCCTCCTCCTTCTCCAGCTGAATAAACTGTTTCAAAAGCCTCTTGGATTAGCTGGAAAAAGCATCGTCACATAGCTGAAAATGAAGATATGTGGTTCTCACAGGTAAAATTAGTTTATAGTATTTTTATTTGTAGTGGGGTATTTTCACACCGTGGTATTAAATGGTCAGTCATGTATGCGTGACACTAGCAAGGTGTTTCTCAATATTTGCTGCACACTCATCTCATATCGATAAACACACATTCCTCCTTTCCAGTCTGTCACCGCCTCAACGAATTCATCTCATTACTCTCGTCTCCATCTCTCTCTCCTCTCCCTTTCTCCGTCTCTGTCGGTGTCTCTCGCCCGGTGCTGTTTGTGCACGTTGCTCTGAGTTACGTAAGCTCTACAGCAGCAGCAGCAGCAGCAGCAGAGAGGGAGGACACCCATGAACGCACCACACCACACCTACCAGAGACTGCAGTGCTCAGCAGAAAATATACCAGCACTGGAGAAAAAACAAAAACACGTGAGCCGGGGAGCCGAAGTGAAGGGATGAAGGCACGCAAGGAGAGAAGAGGGAGGACGGTATATCAGCATTATATCAACCATAGCTCGGTATAAGGAGGGAAAAGGAGGATGGACTGCAGAGAGAGAGGCGAATGCAGGTGGCCGAAAAGAAAGAGAGAGAGGAGAGGAAAACATAAAATCTTGCAAAGACAGAAGAAGGAAGAGACGCAGATAAAGCAAGAATGACAAAAATACAATGAAGGATGGATAGAAATGCTGAATATGGAAAAAATAACCCTGGCGATGTCATCAGGGTAGTTTCATAGCAGAAAGCCTTACATGCTGCGCCTGGACTAAAAGTCAAGATATCAGGCCACTCCTTCGCCTGTCTTGACCAGTCTGTCTGTTGCAAACTCTGCGTCAGATGAAAACATATTGCAGATATAAAAGCACTTCTCAGGCTTAGCTCTGGGAGCTTATTTTTCTTTTTAAAGGCAGAATGAGGACACAGCATTCAGACTGTGGCTCAGTGGACGCCGCTAACGATCTGGCACCTGGTTGCTACATTTTTACGGCATCCCGCCCTCACACCCTTTGTGCTGTTATTGGCTGGTGGGCTGCACACCAACTGCACAAAGGTTGACACCCTGAAACGTCTCGAACACAGCAAAATAAGAAAATATAGGCAGAGGGCAGGTCTGCAGATCCAGACTCAGAGGGTTGTGAAAGTGGTGATTGAGATGAATTACTTATTGTCGTTTTTTTTTACAAAAAGTGCAAATCATGAGCTGGATTGCGAACACATTTCAGTAATAAACCTCTCATAAATCAATCACTAATAAAGTTCTGAAATTACAGACTGAAAAGGCTGCTCCGTGGGAGCAGCCGACGTTTTGTCAAGTTTATTCCCGCTGTAAATTTCCATTTTAAAGTTGATTTCCTCAATATTCAAAAACACAAAGGTCTTCTGGAATGATTCAACAATACGCTTATTTATATGTTATGTCCATCACTTTGAATTATTTCTACTTTGTTTCTTTGGTGTGTCTAATGACTTTAAATACTACAATACCCATGAGCCTCAGCCACTGTTCCTGTGTGGAAAAGCTGGAAGGAGCTCAGAAGGGTTTATTGTAGCATTTGGGTAGAAAATATGAGACAGTTGCTGAGTTCATCCACTGCTAACTCCATGACAACTGAACAAACACCATCTGCTAATGAAGAACATGACAAATGGCAATTAATCAGAACTTGAGTTAAGATTGTTTTGTCAAATATAAATGGATTTATATAAATATAAATCCCTGAGTTTTAACTTCTGCTCGCCATTAATGAAATTGAACATAGATTTATGTACAGAAATGGACCTTGGGAATCGTAGCTCTCTTCTCTCCGATCATTTTTATTGGCTTGAATAAAAACTTCTTGTCTGACAAAGTTGTTCCTTTTGTACTGATGATTCAACCTGGAGAGTTTTACATGCATCCATGGTGCTCAAACTGCCGGTCACCTCACAATGACTATGAAAAAAAGGAAGGGAAGCTTGAACATCTGAAATAACTTATTCCAACTCACAACAAAGGTATGAAAAGATCCAGAAAAATCCAGTTGTGTCATGTAAAATAGGTCAATAACACACACAAATTTAAAAGAGAGAAGCTAAAGATGAATCTTGGGATTTTAAGAGTCGGTATTGGATCATTAAACTGGAAATCATGATTAATTGGAAAAACTTTTTTTTTTACCCAGCACTTGCGAACATATGCAATGAGAAACAAAGAGAATTATGGGAAATCGCTAATGGATGGAGGAAGACAGAGAAAATGAAGGCAGGGTAAGGTGAAGAGAAAAAGACAGAAAGGAGGAATAAGTGGTGAGAGACAGATTTAAATATAAATATCAGAGAGAGACGTAAGAATTGCCAGGAGGAAGGAGGGAGAGAGAGGGAGAGAAGGAGTGATGGAGGACGAAATGGAGAGCGAGTGAAAACGAGGCAGGGCGAGAGAGATAGAGAGACAAAGAGAGGAGAGACAGATAAATAATTAAATGACCCTATTTGGCTGGAGAAGAGAGGAGAAATGGAGGGATAAAGAGAAGGAAGAGGAAGAGGAGAACAGAAGGCCGATCACTGCGCGTATGGCAGACGCACACACACACTCACACGCACACACACACACACACACACACACACAGAGGAAGTGGAACACTCTTATACACATATAGCTTGAACTTGCAATTATCTCAAGTACTTTGACACACGCACACACTTCACATCCACCCACACGTCACACAGACTCGACCAAAGACTCGACCGTGTTCCTGCTGTCACAATACACATAAACAAACACACACACACACACACACTCATATACTGAATGTTCTCATGTTTCACACACACACGCAAAATTCCCATGCCTGCCATATTAAAAGATACACACATACATTTGGTCTGAATTGATTATCATGATTGTCACATAATATTTTCACAGCATAAACACACACTTTGCAGCCATTTTCCAAGAAATCACACTCACACATACACACACAAACACATACATACACACACACACCAACCATCTAACACCCTTGATATACCAAGGACCCAACCATAATTGACTGGCTGATTCCATCACACACACACACACACACACACACACACACAATATTCCTGCAGCCAAAACACACACCTAAATAAACACACACATTTACACACACACTTGAGAGCCGTTTTCCAAGAAATCCAACAGAAAATACATGCAAAACAAAATCACACACACACACTTTTTCCTGTGCCTGCTATTTTAAAACCCATCAGCAATCTAACACACACACACACTTGACTGCATGATCCATTCGTACACATGCACACACACACACATATACACAGATATACTATACATGCACACACACACACACACACACACGTACGCTTTCCTGTATCTTTCACACAGATATACACACAAACACACACACGCAGCCATTTTCCAAGGAATCAGAGAAAATGCATGAAGCAAAAACACACACACACACACACACACATACACACAGTAGCACCTACAGCTGAAGCATTTCGGTCTCACACAAGCAGCATCATTCTGCATCCTTCCTGCACTAAGCAGCAGCCAATCAATATGAGATCAAAGAGAAAAAAACACAAACAATGGATGTAAAAACACAAAATCTCTGGAGAGGATGAAAAGAGGAAGAGAGGATTTCCTGCCTTTACCTGCCGCCTGTGTGTGTGTGTGTGTTCTGCCTTTCACGGCGACCGAGAAAATACTGGAGAGGCAGAGCGAGAGAGACGGAGAGGGAGAGGAAAACAGGAGGGGAGGAGGGGGTGAGATGTGTGACTGAGGGGGGAGGGGAGATGACTCAGAGGGAGATGGAGAGAGGAAGAGGAGGAGAAGAGGAGGGTTAATTAAAAAGGAGGAGATGGACGAAGGGGTGGGATGAAGGGATAAGGATGGGGTGCAGAGGCTCGTCGCCCGACAGTGGTGGCAAAAATAGATGAAGGGAGGACCGGGTCTCTCTCTCTATCTGTGTCCCTGTCTTCCTCTCTGGTGCTGCAGTGGGGTTCAGTCGATGTATATACAGTTACATAATCCATCCTTCTCCACCACCCTCAGACATGATGATGCTCTGTGTGTGTGTGTGTGTGTGTGTGTGTGTGTGTGTGTGTGTGTGTGTGTGTGTGTGTGTGAGCATTTAACCACACAGGCACTGAAAACAATGCAGCGGCAGAAATCCCTATGAAAGAGGAGAAGGGGCTTTGCTACAACGGCGCTGAATGATCGATTTATTTTGATTCGCCGGGCTACTTGGTTAGTCCCATGATAACAGCTGACTCTCAGTGTACCCTTGAGCAAGGCACTTAAAGCCTAGTTGATCCAATTGTGTTGGATGGTAGCTGACAAGATGAAAATTAGCATCCAAATCAACAGAATCCAAATCTGCATGACAGTCCAACATTTTTGGAAACATGCAAATTTGCCTTCTTTCCAAGATAAATAAGAAGATTGATATCAATCTCTTGTCTGTGTGTTAAGTGCAGAGCTGGAGAAGTTAGCCTAGCTTAGCATAAAGCCTGGAGAAATGACAAAAACAGGCTCTTAAAGGTCTACCTGTTAGTACCTCTAAAGCTCATTAATTAACACATTTCTCCTTTGTTTAATCTGTGGGTTACATAAATGAATCACACTTTTCTGCAGTGTTACGTGCTATTTCTTGGTGAGTAACAGCTAGACACAGTGCAGCTTTGCAACGTCTTGTCATCTCAATGAGGTCGCCAGGTCTTGTATCATCGTCGCTGTGCAGAGGACAAAACCAGGGTTCTGCAACCTTATCTGGCAACCGACACTATAACCAGCGACGCAGCACAGAAGTAATGGACAGATAGATGAAGAGTCGTTTGTCAAAGAAAAGTTCAAAGCCTCACAGTAACTAAAGTTGCTGCATGTCAACAAAGGTGTGTCAACTGTTTATTTCTTGGCTTCCATTATGAGGTTTTCAGGTTTTTAGAAATCTTTGAAAAATCTTTTAATTTTCTGAAAACTGACCTAGGTATCTGTCTATGTAGGAAGATGGTGCTTCCATTCTTAACATTGCCTTCTAAGCTCTGGTGGATGGACGGTTTCCGGGGAAAATACTGTCAATGGGCCGCCAGACCGATTTGAAAAATCATAGATGTTGGCACCAAGTTGGGAACAAGCGGGGATGAAAAATGAAGCTGATGCAAAGGGCCAAAAACTCTAATTCCTTAAATGGCTACTTAAGATTGGCTCCAAATCGAGCCAATCCCCATAGACCCCCATATTAAAATGTGAAACTTAACAGCAGAAATAAACATGTTTACAGGCTGGTACAAAACATTTTTTGGCCTCTATACCTAATTACATGTATGGTGGGTGATTTTTTTTTTTTTTATCAAAGTCCCTCATTTAAATTACGTTAAGCGTAAATTTATGCATAATTATGGGCATGGCTGCTTTGAGTGACAGCTAGCTGCTAGGTTTCAGCAGCTAGCGAGCTTGCAGAGGAATTTAGCTGCCCTGAGTTTGTTTTGTTTTTTGATTAGCTTGTTTTTGTTAGTTTGTGTCACTATAGTCACTGAAGTTTCAGTTAATGGCTAACAAAGTGTGAAACACAAGTGAGCTAAGTGGGCCTGCAAAATGGACTAACTTAAAACTTTGGTTCAACTGTCAAGTAGGAACTACATTTATGGATATCAGGAATAAGCATTTTCTGCTGTCATATCTCCTTGGATTACAGCAGTATCACTAATATAATCAATACTATGCTATAAGCATTATAACTTACAAAATCTAAGATATATGTATAATTATTAATTGATGGTAGAGTGCTACAGTCAGCACATTACACACAACATACTAACCATACAACAAACTGTATGAGGTGCAGTAAAACTTGTCAGCGTGTCTGAAAAGTCCTGCACGTTCATCGTGTTTGGCAGCGGCAGTAAACTGTGTTTCAGATGAGTTCTGTGCATTTGTTTCACTTCCTTTGCTCACTGCAATATCATGTTCAGCTGCGTCCTTGCTGCTCTAAAAACAGACTGGTGAAGTTGTTAATGCCGACTGGAGGGTGACGCTGATACACATTGACAGGGCAACAGGGTGAAGCCAGCGCGTGTTTGGTGTGTGTGTGTGCGTTCATGTCTTTGTATGTTACCTTTGTGTATGACAAACTACATCTGCGTGGGTGAATATTATCCTGGTGTAGGCTACCACTCTCTGGATTCATGTGTGTTTCTGTGTGCATGCACATTTGTGGATGTGCATGCATGTATATATGTATGTATATGTGTGTGTGTGCGTGTGTGTGCGTGTGTGTGAGTGTGTGAGATAATCTATAATTAAATTCCTGAGTTTAATGGGATTATCTTTGGGAGACAAGCAGCACAACGTCCTTGACATCCATCCCCCTGGTTAGTCACGGGTGAGCGACTGATAGAGACGCATACACACACACATACAGAGAGAGAGAAAGATGAAGAGGCTGTGAGAGAGAAGAGAGAAACCAGGAGGCAGCAACAAAGAGAGGACGAAGTAAAAAGAGCAGTGAGGAGAGATCAAAGTGCGATGAAATGCTTGTGAAGTGAGAGAAAGAGAGAAGCCATCCGGAGGGAAAGGGTAATGGAGAAGTGCCTTGCATTGTAATTATCTCATTTTCTGCTGTGTTACCACTGAAGGTCGGCTGGCCTTTCCCTCAGCGAGCTCCCTTCCACCTACAGCACAACACAGCCAGCCAGGCCAGCCAAAACAAGCACTTTTCATCCCTATTAAAAAAATCATGCACGAGCTCTGTATTATTTTGTCTCTGCCTTACATATTCTTCCATTGATTTCTCCTTGATGAACTCTCTGTACATCACTGTTCATGATAAATTACCCCCTCTCTTTTACTTTAGCCAAAATAAACCACCTGAGAAACTCACAAGATGAGATATTTTATTGACTTTTATTTCCTACAACACACCAGATGCTATGTTTAGATGCCTTCCAGACATAAAACCTATCAGATGTATCAGTGTTAAAACCATTGATTAATTAATAGAGCTGAGAAGGCACAGTGAGTCAGCCTTGCCAAAACTTGATACTGGACTGATGTTTTTTTCCGAGGCTCCTGTAAGCTTTTAGGATGTCAAGTCTGGAAAGAGTCAAGTACAAGTCAAGTCTCAAGCTTTCATTTATGTGACATGTAAGACCAACTTGAGTCAAAATTCTACTGGTCTGATCCAAAACCTTCTTCCTGGTAGAGGAGTGGACTGTGGTAAATGTAGAGGCAACATTGTGGGTCTGAGCCCAGCTCCCACTGTCATCCGCTGTTCTAAAATATATGTTAAGTTAACCCCTTGACGCCTGAATTTATTTAGAATTATAAAATTTTAAAAAAATTAAAAAATGTATTGTTTGTTTTCAAATCGTTCCTAAATTAAGAGGAGTTTGTTAATTTTTCTGAGGCACATACAATAGATATAAATTTAGGTAGGTTCACCAACTAGAATAAGGTTCAAACAAGCAGTATATGTCCACTTTTTTCAGTGCTTAAATGCAGTAAAAACGTCTTTTTTGTGTATTCAAAAGTCATTTATTTCATCAAAACAGCCACAAAATTGGCTTTCAACCATTACATTGTAACAACAATTAGAACAGGGGTTCTTTCACTTTGACCGGTCCGACGAGAATCCAGTGCTTGCAAAAGGTTCCTAGGTGTGTGTTGAATATGCACAAACGTGTTAGAGGAATGCATGCGTTAATAGGCGTTAAGGGGTTAAGCAGAAGTGCCACCCATTTCAGACTCACATTAATAACTTGTTTAGCTTGAAATGCAGCTCATTTTGATTGAAATTCATACCATTTATTATCTGGGGGTAGTCAAGAGCCCACATTTTCCAAACATTTGAAATATGACAGGTTGCATTAAGATCTAAGGAGACCCCTGAAGAAGATGAGGATGGACAGACACAATGGGGACAGAGCACCCCAGTGAATGCCATGTCACTACCCCGTGGTCGTGCTGAAGCACCTAAAATGGCCTTGTACTGGAAGGAATGTAGTAACCCTAAAAACACCAACAGTCTGTACTTCATCTCCCTCTGGTGGTCATTGAGAAACCATAGCCTAATCATAATCTTTCAATCTGAAGTGGTCCTCAATAGACAAGCAGTCAGGCTGATTGTGGAAATACTGTAAATAGTTTTTTTTAAGTTGATAATTAATATAATGTATAAATCTTTAATTAATTAATGACAATTTTGAATGTCAATTGCAGTTGAGCGATACAATTAACCACAAATATTAAATTAAACTTAAGTAAACCTTCAACTGTACATGACACCTTTAAATGTAAGATAGACCCACTGATGTTGCTGACCCAACAAGCCCTGATGCTGCCTTCAGGAACTGTTTGAAAAACCTCAAATCAAGGTTAACCTTCAAAATCATTTCTTTATGGACCTGGTTTGAGCAGTGGCATTTTTCTCATGTTGAAAAAGGAAAAGGCCACAAACTGTTGCCACAAAGTCAGATTTGAGATTGTCCAAAATATCCTTGCATGCTGCAGTCTTATGTGTCACTGTTGAGGTGCAATGTTGACTTTGGAAACACACGTCTGTGACTCATACTTTAAACTCAAGGTTCACTTGCTAGTTTATTCCATATCCTAATTCCTTCTTCAATGAATGGAATGTGCTCCGGTGTGCTCAGTTTTATTATTTTTGCTCAAAAGTGAAGGTTTGGATTTTTTTCTTACAAATGAATTCAAAAACGCATCATAGATATGAAAGAACTTGAGATAAAAGCATGTAGTTACACAACAATTATTTAAACAATAATGTAAATAAAAAATCAGTGGGGATTTGTATGTATGTATCATTAAGCACAGACAGATTAATTTTTTTAACAGGCATCAAATTATTGACACGAAAAACCATTAGTTACTGCAGTAATTCTAGAGGACCATGAACACAGCACAATACATTTTTCTGACTTCCGCACCGGGGGAAAGGGGAGTTAACGGGAAGCGCCTGAACGTAGCACAACATTACAGGCACTCCAGCGGCTGAAAGCAGAGAAGGTAGTATCTGTCATTTCTTTAACTTCGATTTACTAACCATAGATACCGAAATATCAGCAGAGAAACAGCAATATACTTAAGAGTGACTTTTTTCATTGTAAAAGCTGTGACCGTTAGCCTGCTGACAGCTAACCCTGCTAACCGGCAGCTGTCAAAACAAACAATTTCCTTTAGCTAACTCTGCTAGCTTGGCTGTTAAATCTCTGCTGAAAGTTACCGGTGTGACTGTTGGTAAACCAGAGCAACTATTGGACTGAGTTTCTGCGAGGCAGGTTACATGTAGCTAGCCTCAAAGGTGGTGTTTTGTCGTTATACTCATTTAAAACGTATTTTAAACAGGCCTTTTTGTTGTGGGTGGGGGTCTGGCGGATGTAACTTCACGTTAGCTACCGACCCAACTTAGCTAACATAGGTTAGCCTCGCAGGAGTAAACTTTTCAGCATTAAGCTTAAGTTGCACGTAAGTGCTGTCAACAAGTACTAACATTATCCTTTGATAACTTTAACTCTGTGCAAACAAACTAACTAACGAGCTGGCCTGTGATAAAGTCTATAACTGGGTTTTTTGTAAGTTCTTGCCACAGTTTTCTGTCCGGAAGTGACACTAACTCTGCGAAATGAGATGGATATCACATATTTTATATATTGATCATCATATTACAGCTCAGAAACTTTCTAAAACCAAATTTAAGCCGTCTGTGGTTCGTCGATGGACATTTAATGAGTTGTTAACTGGCAGCAGTACTGAAGGAGTATAATGTTTAGTGTCTTACATGCAGCACCTCACAGAAAATTGATTAGTCACAACCTGATAACTGATTGCATGTTTGTTTCATCAGTGTATATAACCCCAAAGAGCCAAACGTTTGCTTTCATTTCACATTGTGAAGATTTACTTCCTCTTTAATTATGAATGCTTTGAATATTTTGGGCTGGAGGTGATTAGTTAGAGCTGAGACGATTAGTCGATTAATCAGTAAGTTCATACACATAAAATGAATCTGACACTATTTTGATAATTGATTAATTGCTAACATACTGTGTTACAGCTTCTCAAACATATGAATTTAATGTTTGTCTCTGTTTTATCTAATTGTTTGCCATATCTTTGGGTCTTAGTTAGTCTTGCCCCCTGAGGGAAATTTGTTTTCACAGACTCGGCATGTTCCTGTCTTACAGGAAAAATCGTTCCATGCAGTACATCAGGGCAGTAACTAACAATTGTTTTCATTATTATGATTAATTTGCAATTTATTGTCTCAATTTATCATTTTGTCTATAAAATAGTGAAAACAGTCATTGTGATTTCCCAAAGCAAAATTCAAATACATCTGTCTTTTGTCCAACCAACAGCATCGTATCAAGATGTCAGGTCTGAGAAGCTGGAAACAGAGAATTATATTATACTATATTATATTAAATTTAGGCTTTTTACAAAAAAGTACTGAAAGTACTTATAAAGTCTCCAGAGCCCAAGGTGACATCTTGTTTTGTCTGGACAACAGTCCAAAACCCATAGCTACAAATGATAAGTGGACAAAGAAAAGCAGCAAATCCTCACACTTGAGAAGCTGAAAAGATAAAGCAAAAATTAGGCATTTTTTCTTGTTTATTGACTGATTGAGAATGATTATATTTGTTGTCTTTTGACAAATCAGTTCATCAGCTCTTCTTTTCAGCAGTAAGCCTCTGATTGCTTCTGGAAAAGTTGAAACTTCAAAGAGTTAAAGCAGAATTTCCCATTACATCCATTTATTTGTTGCTACCCACCACAATATAAACATTGCCAACATAATGATTTTCTATTTTTGGAGCCGCCTAGCTTTCGCTCTCTTTGTCTCCCAAAACACGTCTGGTAATTCAAATAAGAGCTGAACCAGTAATGAAAGTAATCAAATGCTGCATCTCCACGAGCTGCAGATGGCAAAACACGATCAACTTGATGCAGATAACATTTTGTGCAAGACACAATAGCGTGTTGAAATGACATGTTTGCCAGTAATTGCTGAATTTTCCAGAATTGTCCTCATGTGGATGTGAAATATCTCCGAGGAATCAATTATATAGACGTAACTGGTGTCATGGTCCCTGTAGATGACCAGTTAACTTGTCCCTGACTCATCAGAGTTCAGCTGAGTGCTGCCACTGCCAAAAGGCCCAAACAAAGAGCCAGTGATGAAGTGGCAGGACGTAGCCCTTTACCATTGTCCCCCTTAATGAAGCGCCAGCCTGGGTATGTGAGCTGCTCAGCGTCTGGATGGTCACAGGATCTCAAGCCAGTGTGTAGTAAACACAGCTACCTCTGTTTCTGTTAACTGTCTCACACTTGGTCAGCTCACGGCATCCCAGTCAACCTGCCACCTGACACACAGGCTGAAGGCTGCTGGACGTTTTACATGCAGCTCAAACATGGCAGACAAAAGAAGGCAGGGATTTTTCTTTTTGTTTACAGGCTACGGTTATAAATGTACTCCGAAAGTTAATCGGCAGACAAACGCCTGATTATTTGATTATCATGTAGTTTCCAATTAATTCTCAGCTCTGCTATAAGGAGAAAAATATCGTACAGTTTGATAAGATGTCAGAGGGACAATTATGTGTAAAAGGAACCGTTTGGCACTATTATGCAATCTAATAATGATTAAATTGCAGTGGCAGCAAATTATTGCTTTCATTATTAATTAACCGACTGTTATTCTTTTGATTATTCTGTTAGTTGTTTACAAAATGTCAAAATAAAAGGACAAATGCTCATTAGAGGTTACTGGAGTCTGTCAGGCGACAGGCATTGTTGGCATGTCGACATCATCACAGGTGTCCCACTGCATGTTGATGCGTCAGGATTTCCCAGCATCCACCTGCATCCAGTGTCTAGAAAAGCAGCAATTTGATCACATTTGCTCGCACACAGCCTACCTACTGTACCTTAAATACTAATTCAGTGTGCAGGGCACATTCTTGTGCTCAGGACATCAATTCTTGCATATTAGATGCAAGTTATTATAGTTTGGGTTTTTCATTAGTTTTTAATTTTTGTTTCAGGTTAGTTTCAGTTAGTTGGACTAAAACTAAAGATGTTTCCTGTGTGGTTTTATTTTAGTTTAGTTTTGTAAGTACACAATATTGTTTCAGTTTTTTTCATTTGGATTTTATTTGTGTTTCAGTTGACTAAAATGTTTTTTCTCATCTAGTTTTAGTTAACTATAATAACTTTAATGAAGTGATGTTTGCTGCCATGGTCGCAGTATGTTGCACTTCAGACTGCTTGCTTCACCAACCACCTAAAAATAACCTTTAAAAACTCAATTTGTCCAGATGTGGAACTAAAAAATCAGGACTCTCATTGCATTTGCGAAGCTGTACCATTCAAATTAATTGGTGTTTATTATGAGTGTATTAGATTGGTCTAGGATTTACAATAAGGGAATTGTTGTATGCCAACCATTTCAGAGGTAAATGTAATTGTCTCTGTATTTTTGAGTGGATTATATTACTTGTTGTGATCTTGTCTATAACCAAAGGCTTTCTCTGTCTCTCACCTTCATTCTGCCTCTCCATCCTTTCTGTCTCTATTTTCTCCTTCGTTTCCTGCCTCCATCCTCCTCCTCAGATGCAGACTATAAAGTGTGTGGTGGTGGGTGATGGTGCAGTAGGGAAGACTTGCCTGCTCATCTCCTACACCACCAACAAGTTTCCCTCTGAATACGTCCCCACGGTGAGTAACTTTGATGACACAACCTCTCTTTATTTACTGCAGCGAGCTGATCATAGCTGACATGGAAGTGACATTATGAAAACATAGAGCAGCGAGGGTTCATATACTGATCTTTACACTCAATGCCACTTAAGCTCTTTCCTGTCACACAGGAAGTGACAGTCAGTTATAGTCAACTTAGATGTGTAGTTTGCATGAGCAGTGATCTGTCACCAAAACTAAAAAAGGCCTTTACAGTAAATCAAAGGAGAAAAGCATCACATTACAACACTTCTGTGTTCACAGTGCACATGTAGTTTTCCTCTTCAATGAGGGACTATTACTGACATTTCAGATGTGCTCACTTTTGGTTTAACTTTGAAATATAATGGTTTAGATTATCTGGTTGTCCTGTTCACTTGCTTCCAAGTTGTTTAATTACCTGGCTGAGTTGTTTTGCGCTGTTGGACTTCATTATAGCCATGTTCCAGATTGGGAAAATAAACCTCACTTTGTAATAAACTTGAACTGTCAAAGAAGAGTTGTTGCCAAGAGTTAAATGAGAATATTACGACTCATGTCTGTACGCTAACTGTGAAGCTACAACAAGGAGATGGTTAGCTTAGCTCAGCATAAAGACTGTAAACAAGCCTGGCTGTGTCCAGAGATCTGCCTACCTGCACCTCCTTAACTCCCTAATTAAAGCTAAAATTAATTTCCCACAATGTCGAGCTATTTCCTAGTGTTACATTTTCAGAAGGCTGGGCCCAGAGGGAGTCAAGCATGCACCCTGCCAGTGTTGACATGTTGTGTAGAAACACAAACATTCACGTAACAGGTAGCAGTTTGAAGAACAAAAGCTGTTGTTTGCATGAAACCTCAAAGTATCTGGTACTTGCTGTTGGGTTGGATTCTTAGGATTGCAGCCTGCGTCGTAGCGTGCGTGTGTGTGCGTGCATGCGTGTGTGTGCATGTATGTGTGGATATATATGCGTGGGTGCTTATTTTCATGTACCTGCAAGTTAGAAAATTTGACTTTCTCTGGAGCCATTCCTGTTTGATTTTTCACTACTCAAAAGTGTTGTGTCATGCTGAAGTAGCGCGATACGTGGCCTCACAGGTTCTGCAGTCTGATATAAAATGCAGTCCAGACCATCAACTCAGCTCGGCTTATCCTGCAATCTCTGACTTTTTGGTTAGTGACAGTCAGAAAACAGCTGACTGACTGTTAACCGGCACTACTGTCCTACTGGAAATATCTTAAATGCCTAATTGATGGGCAGCTTCACCGACTGCTGACTGCAATTTGATGAGTAATTCTCTCCTGTTTTCTATCGGTACCCCATCTCTCTGTCTGTCACTCGTCAGCACAGTTTGATCAGAGCATTGCAGAACCAACAGTGCTGACTCAACTTTATCTTCCTCTTCCTGTCTGGCTATCTGTCGCTCACACCTCCCTGCCCCTACCACTATTTTTAACCATTTAACCGTTTGAAATTGTCAGCACTGTCCCAACACACACACAATATATTTATTTTTCATCACAGATATTTGGATATTTAGTAAAGCAGCTGCTACTAGAGGTGGCCAGCTGGATAAAAAAATATCATGCATTATGTCATTCAATCACAGTATCCATAAAGATTGTGAATAGGGCTTAAACTAGGTTTTATTTTCATCATTGATAAAATGTCTGGCCTGTAAAATGGCAGACAATAATGAAAAATGTGCATCCTATACGGCTGAATGATATGCAAAAAAAATATTTTTGACAGATGTGGTTGCAGCATGAATCACGATTTTGGTGGGAATGGTAATTTTAATCTGATATAAAACAGGAAATTCCAGTATTTGAGATTTTTGCATGAAAAATTACTTAAATGAGTTGTCGATTCTCAAAATAGTTCTTATTTTTGACAATAATTTTCCTGTCGATCATCTAATCAATTAGTCGACTAATTGATTGATTTAGTTCTGCGCATTCTGTACCATAATTATGCAAAAATCCTGATACAACCAGAGATATTGAGGGGAGTCCAGCCGAGTACAATAAACAGATATCTGTTGATGTTCATCATAATGTCGTCATATTTTGAGAATAAAGTTGTTTCTGAGATAAAAGTTGTGATAGAAGTTATAGGTTTCACCTTATTTTTGTGATAATAATCATGATCATTGTGTTTGTGTCGAGCATTTTCCTGACAGTCAGCTCTTCACCACAATAAGAAATCAGGAGACAGGAAGTCTCGTTCCAGGAAGTAATCCCTCATAAACATTTCTCCTTGTCACATCCTTAACTTTTTATCTGGAGTGTCTTTGTTTGGCAGCTCATTTCAGGCTGAGGTCTGGTGAAAGTTAAGTTAAGCACATCATTCGAGCAAAGTGTAAATCATTTATAGAGAATAGTAAAGTCAGTGGAATACTAAATAACACCAGTAGTAACTGGCCTCTTGTCCATGTAGCTGCAGCTCTTTTCCACAGTAACCACTGCGTTGTGATCAGACTGTTTCCAGCAGCTTCTGTAGTCTGAGCTCTGTCCAAACACATTATCATCACAAACCTGTATATGCTTTGGCCCGTGTGTGTGTGAACAATGAGCATGTGTGTGTGTGTGTAGTTTGTATTTAATTGAAGTATTTTAAGCTGTGTGTGTGTGTGTCTCCATGGCTCGCCCCTCCTCAGTGCCTCAACATATCACACAGTGTTTCTGTCTCAACCCGAACAGACGAGTGCGTCGTCCTCTGTGTGTTCATTTCTGCGTGTGTGTGTGTGTGTGTGTTACACCCTGAACTGCCTCGGCGGTCTGTCTGAATGATGTCCGAGGTAGCCTCTCGGTTCAGGAGAAACAAAACAAATCGCACTTGATAAAACAAACTGACATTTTTCTCAACAACTACAAGGAAATATAGCCGCAAGCAGCGTTTCCAGGTTCAAGCCCTTTTTGGTCCAACAGAAGGAAGCGGCTCAGTGGGCCAAAATTAAAGCCGTAAGCAATGATGAGCGGCTGTCAGGCTTCACAAAGGGGAGCAAAGTCACTTCAGCTAGTTTTATCATTCTTAAAGAAGGAGTTAAACCAGTCACACTTGTTTTATCATCACAGCAGCACCTGCACCTTTTCAATAATTGCGCACTTAAGGTTTGCAAAGCAGCCCATTTGTTGCCCCTTCGTTGATTTGAAGGAAACTTTGTGTGTGTGTTCAGGAGATGGCGCGGGATATCTCCAGTGAGTTTAATCAGGATTGCTTAAGGTTTAAGGGCATGGTGTATCCAAATTGGATTTTTGGACCTTAATTCCAGCGTTTTTTACTAAGTTTAGTGCTAGAGTTAATAACAATGTCTGAAACTGTTTAAATTATAAAATAAATGCTATCAGGGAATTTCTTCAACTTTGGAACAAATGGATGGAAGGATGAATTGATTGGATTTTGGTGCTTAAAGGTCAAAGGACACTGTGACCTCGCCAAACTCGGCCGTAACGCAAGTATTCATACGCTAATTGTGACAAAATTTAAAATGTCTCACAGGATAAAATGAAGTGGTGACATTTTATATCCATCGGCTTCACTGGGACATGTGCAGAAACACTTATTATTCAACCCCATAACACATGAACACAGAGCAGGTGACCAACAAGGTGACCATATTTCACATTTGGTCAGATACTGAATTGGTGACACTAATCTTGGGCGTCCACCTTGACCTGAGCCTGAGCTGCCGGGTTGAAGATGTGTGTGTGAAACCTCCACATTTTACAGTTTGTAGCTTCTCTGCAGCAGCGTCCATATTTGAAGCATTGTGGTTCACCACAAGCTGATTGGTTCTGCTGATATTGATCTTCAGGTGATTGTCGTTGCGTGTGATGAAGCTCTCCATCAGTCCTCTGTACAATTAGTACAAAAAGTGAAGAGAGCATGTTTCTCACTGGACATTGTTAACTGGAATCACACATGTCAATATAGTGAGAGCTTCCACTTCCACCAACAACTACACTGAATACCTTTAATTAAACTCCTCCATGAGTCTGAACAAACATGGGTGTGAACGTCAACTTTACTGATTGGTGGAGGCAAACAACCAGAGTCAGTAATTAGTTATTTTTAAACGTTTCTTTTTATGTAGTTTTTTTTTCCATTGTGGAAAATGGCCATCAATTAACATTTTTCCGTAGGTTTTCTCAGCAAAACAAGCACCCGCCCAGTGCCTGCTCTCACTACCTGAATGTTTAATATGCAGTGCCACGGATACATTTCAGTCAGTACCAGAAAAGTATTGCTGTTTGATTCAGTCCTAAACGCAGGAGATATTGTGCAACAAGCATTTCCAGTCACCTACTGTGAGCCTGCCTGTTTAAATATAGACTAAACAGATACAGGAGTAAACCCAGCTTGAGTCCATGTTTGTAATACTCAGTTGTAGCTTCCTCTCCTGCAGGCTACATCCTCCAGTTTATCTGGAACCTGTCTGTGCATACGGAGCTTCATTAAAACCAAACAGTGTCTGCAGGCTACAGCAGACCACAGCGGGTCTACGTGTGAAAGCTGCGCTGTGTATTCAAGCAGGCACACAGTGGCTATAAAACACTCCCCGCTCCAGATCACTTCCACGCTCACAAAGCTGAGGTTAGCAGGCATGTTGGGGCTGTAGTTATTGCACATGGCAGCAGCCTGAAGGTACACGAGTGATGAAGCAGGAGGGAGGAGTGAGAGACACGAGCGAACAGCAGCAAAACAAAACTCTGCTCACTGGCAACATTCAGCTTGTTTCCTTCCTCCAACCATTCAGTAACGAGGATATGAAGGATATTTACATGCACACACTGTTTGTAATCTGGCAATTCAAGCAAATGAATAAATCTTATAGATGCCTTTGATTTATTAAAACATATTTATTAGCCTACACTTTTATCTCCCAGAGTTATAATAACGCAGCTTATTGCACATTTCTGGTTTGATGAAACTTGTTGGATAAAGGTCACGTCGCCTACTTCCACCTACAAATTGTTATGATATGGACATAATAATCTGAACATGACAGTTGTTGCCAGGGAGAAAGCGCTCTCAGTAAAATGTTATTACACCACACCTACACAGTCCTGCAGAAGTGTCCTTGCTGCAGACCTCTGACTTGCTGCCCACATCTCTGATTTCTTCTGAGAGAAGGCCTGATGTTGTGCTCGCTGTGGTTTCCCACAGTCGGCGGAATAATTGAGCATATAATCAGAGCTTTGTTGGCTGGATTAAGACGATGCGTCATCCTCCCCAAAAAATGACAAGTGTGGATGAGATCAACACAGCTGTATCAGTTGTTCCAAGGCGAAATAACAAACTCTGTATTTCTAATAAACTCAGTGCTGACTGTGTGTTTCATTTCCTTCTGTCTACCATGTGCACATTAAACAAGTTAAACCCCCATTTTTGCTTATTTGTCACAAATGTTTAATGTTGAGCAGAAATATTTGTAATTTGAAATGTTTCAGTGCTGCAACAGAGTCGAGGTCTGCTGAAGGTTTTGGTCAAGGTCTGTGAGTTGCTGTCAGTTTCTGTTCAGTCTCTCTGTATGTGCATGTCACCAGATGCAATACACAGTGTTGTGTTTACAAAGAAGGAAGCACGGTGCAGAGGAGTGTCGAGCACTAAACTGTTAATTAAACGGCTAATGAAAGGTGTACAAATATGGATGTGGGATGTTAGAGGCATTTTGTAAATGTAATCTTAGAGCAGTTCTGCACACCTATAAATGGACAGGTGCGTAGGAGAAGACCACGGATCGTTACAACAAAACAAAACACTCCTGCGCACCGTTCTCTACACTTGCAATTAGGAACATTGAGTCTTTTGTTTTGTTAAATGTTGTAATCAAAGTATTGCCGTAAGCTGGCTACTGCCATGAGTCAGAGTGTTTGTGTGCTATTGAACATAACAACACTTCTAAAGCACTTCATGTCCTTTCTTGTTTAAGCCCTCTGACCTTTGAAATGCTCAGGGTGAGGGAAAAGAAATACCCACCCCCTCAGCCAAAGATTCTGCCCTGTTTACGCTGTTGGTTTGGATATGAGCAAACTAAACAAAAATCCCTGAACGGGCTGCGGTGATGTGAAACCTTTTGCTCTTGTACTAAGAAGTGAAGACTTTTCTGTCTGGTCTTCACTTCTTCAAATGGCCGTTTTGTTGCACAGTTAGTTTTGGGGGAGGGAATGTGCGTCCTTACAAGCACAGTACAAGACATGTGTGTTTCTCTTTTGTTGGACACTCACGAGCCTCGTAAACACAAGACGTATACTTCCTGTTTTGTTTTAAAGAATGCCCGAGATCATATGTCTTTTTCACATCTTCCTGTTTTCTCCTTCCTTTGTGCTCTCTCTCTCTCTCTCTCCAACCTTAACCCTGCCCCCCCCATCATTCCTCACCCCTCCTTAGGTTTTTGATAACTATGCAGTGACAGTGATGATTGGCGGGGAGCCTTACACGCTGGGACTGTTTGACACTGCAGGTAAAAATAAAGGCCGCGTGCAACTAGGAGCAGGATTTGTTGCAGTACTGTGACCAGAAAGCTATGAATTTATCCCTGAAATGAGAGAGAAACTTTCAGAACACTGTGGCTGTGCTTTAGCTTTACCTGCATTTTATACATAGTGTTTGTTGTCAGCTGTTGATTAGAGTGTTTGTGTGTCTCCCCCTGCAGGTCAGGAGGACTACGACAGGCTGCGACCCCTCAGCTACCCTCAGACCGACGTCTTCCTCGTCTGTTTCTCTGTCGTATCGCCCTCCTCTTTTGAGAACGTCAGAGAGAAGGTGATTTCAGTTATTTAGTCAGTGTCGCTGTTTGTCATCTCCAGCTGGAGCGTTTGTTTGGCTATGAGCTTTAAATATAAGAGGTTGCAGTTATTGTTGTATTAACATCAAACATTTTTCTGATGTAAATGTCGGATTTTGCATAAAGCTACTCAATGTCCCCGAATAGAGAGGTTGTCCTTGAAACAAAATCTGAAAACATGCATCGAACACGCAGCTGGATGTCATAGAGAAATGCAGCACTACTAATTTTATTCAGCAAAAGCTTGTTTTACTGATCTTGAGCTTGATCCCAGAGCCTGGCCCCCCAGATTACATTCCTCACTCTCCTTTTGGCCCGGCCTCTTCACAGTGGGTGCCAGAGATTTCACACCACTGCCCGCGGACGCCCTTCCTGCTGGTCGGGACCCAGGTGGATCTGAGAGACGACAGCAACACTCTGGAGAAACTGGCCAAGAACAAACAGCGAGCCCTGGCCTGTGAGAGCGGGGAGAAACTGGCTCGGGAGCTCAAGGCCGTCAAATATGTGGAGTGTTCAGCTCTTACGCAGGTAAACAGAGGGAGGAAGTGATGTTTTATAGTGAGGAACTGGAGCTCTCGGCAACAACTTACAGGCCAGCTCATTAAAAAAGTAAAAGAAATGTCTTGAACATCTATAATATATCAAGACATTAAGTTTTACTTCCATGAAAACGAGCAGATACTAAGTCAGGCATCGGGAGGAAGTAGGAAGTAGTTGTAGGAAATTAAATATATTTGAGTTTTGAAATGTTGTTGTACAAAAAAAGAAATTTTGAAGACGTGACCGTTTTTCACTGATGTCTAATGTTTCATAGACCAAACGATGGATATTGGAAAGCTTTAGGGCAGATTAATCAATAATTACAGAACAGTTAGTTACAGACGAAGCAGCAACCTTTGGGACTGAAAAACGACGCCAACTTGGAGGCGGTCTAATGCCTCTTCAGAAACCTATGGGTGACGTCACAGAGACTACATCCATGTTTGGTACAGTCTGTGGTCCAGACCTAATAATGAAGCTGCGTCTTTGCATGAGGTTGATAATTGGACCGTTAGATTGCTGCTGTTACATTTCTTTGAGCGTTTTTTTGCATCACATCAAAGCACAAAAATGCAACCGAAGCCCCTGAAACCAGGGATGGTGCAGTTTCATACATACATACACTCCTGACCCCTCTGCTCCATCATGTTTGGTCTTCCAATGGAGGCATTTGATGAGCAGTGGCAGAATGACACTAAAGTTTTGTCTGCAGTAGCAGACAAAAGCCTTTATCGCAGGTTCTCTTTTATGATTGGCCAACTTTTCCCTCTCAGCCACAAGGACACATTTTTGGGATATTTTGTTGTATTATTTCTGGCATTTCTACTCAGGTTTTTTCTTTAAATTCTATGAGCTCATGAGTGTTTCTCTCTTTCTGTCTCTTTGTCAGAGGGGACTGAAGAACGTGTTTGATGAGGCCATCCTGGCAGCTCTGGAGCCCCCAGACACCAAACCCAAGAAGCGCTGCATCCTGCTATAGACAACGCGAGAGGAAGAGGAGGTGGAGGTGGACGAGGGGGGGTAGCGGGCGGGGATGAACCCAGACGGGAAGAGAGAGAGGGAGGGAGGGAGGGAGGTAGAGGGTGTGAAGGTGGACGAGGTAGACACATTTAAACAGTGCCTTCGGCCGCAGTGACTTAACGTGGGTGTGGTGTTGGAACAGACGGGCTCTCGACAGGCTTTATTTTCGTCATAGATACATTTCAATATAAAATGACTAACACGTGAACAAATCTCCTCACTAACCAGGAAACGGGGTTTTAGCTATAGGAGGAGGCAGGTTGAGCAGTTGAGAGGTCTGAACCTCAGACCCCGTAAAGATCCAAACAGCGGCTGGAGGCTCATTTACAGCTCAGACAGAAGAACTGTCATTTGATGCAGCAATAAAGAACATCATGATATTTGCTACCAGCCACCAATCTGATTAAAACCTGGAGAAGAGCAAAAACAACACATTCCTCAAGCTAAAATAATGCTGTTTTTAATGAAAAGAGGCAGACATACAAACATGACCCAGCTGGTGAGCAGCACTCCCTGCAGCTCAGAGGTCCGTTGGGGTTCAACAGCCGTGCTGACTCGTGCATTTTGAGAGTGTTGTATTGCAGTGGTGACTTTAACCTGACTTCATCCGGAAGAGATTCAGATTACTGAGAGCAGAACCGGCCAATTAGAGTTTCAGTAGAGCTTTACTGACAATATACACACATATGCACACATGCAGGAGTTAAAAATGCCAACATGCATACACGTAATCTCACAACAGCAGAGATGATCGACGATGCGAACTCGACATCCGTGTGAAAATGATGCTTTCTAAAAATATAATTTATTCAGATCATTTCAACTGATTTGTAACATAAACAGAGTTTCTTATCAATTCCCTTTAACCATGTGGCAACATGAAAAACATGGAATAATCAGCAAAAAGTGGACGAAATAATACGATTTATTTGTCATTATGGTTTTGTCTTTGTAAAAGTTGTTTCTCTGCAGTTTCGCTGCCTTCTCTCTCCTGATGTGCTCAGTTGGCTGCAACTGAAAGCTCTTAAATGCATCCCACCTAATATAAAGTATTAAAGGTGCTACATATAGATCGTTAACAATCAATAAACCAATGCTACATTCGTTTTGGGACAGTATCATGCCGGTATCAAACTCCTGGACCGTCACAGAGAAGAGCCACTTTATGGCACGACACAGGACAGTAACAAAGCTGAGGCTGTCAGGTTTTCTGATTAAAATGATGACGATAATCATGATGAGTAAAAGCCTTCATTAATTTTTTCTCAAAACATAGAAAGAAAAATGTTACAGTAGAGTGTTGGGGGGACTAACTTCCACTGAGATGGCGACCAGCTGCCATCTGAACTGAGCTGATTCACAGTCAAACCCAAGAATCACAGTTAACATGTCATTAATAGGAGACACTTCTGTAGTGTTATTAAGGAACCATCTGATAAAAGTAGTCATGTTTAAAGTAGCTTTATGTTGCACCTTTGAGCAAACAAAAAACCTACAGGCGCCTTAATTTTACTGCAGCTTCAATGCTAGATTTCACCTCATTAATTCAATTTTGTGTGCGTGTTGAAACTGTCAGCTGCCAAACCAGTTCACCGCAAACGCCTTTAAAGGTTTCTTTCTTCCTCAAGAACATGGCGGCCTTATTGCTTAAAGTCAGGCAAATCCTAAAAAGTCTTACACAGCAAAAGCTTTGTGAAATTCTCCTTTTTTAAAACTTAAATCTGGTAATTCACATGTTTTTCATTGACTGAGCCAAGATGTCAGGACTGTTTTTGAAATCTCCAAAAACATTTTTCCTGCGTAAGATTATAGTTGACCACCACGGTCAGGGTCAGGGATGGATTAATGACCCAGAATATTTTCCTTGGAGGCAACCAGCCCTTCTTCTTCTTCACATGGCTTCTTAACATATTAAACCAGGGTATTTTTAGGGGTCTCTTGGGTGAAGACGACCCTTAAAGGAAAACTTATTGGCTTGCTAGATGAGAGAGATGAAAAGATGTCTCTATGCTGAAGCTACAGCCACCAATCAGGTTAGCTTAGCTTAGCACAGAGGCTGAAAACCAGGGAGAACAGCTAGCCTGGCTCTGTCTGATGGTGACAAAAGCCAGATTGTGTTGTTTTTTTTACACTTTGGTTTTTATACAGATTGGAATTGGTGAGCTTTAGAGGTGGTGGTAGCAGTTTCCCCCCTTTTCCAGTCTTTATGCTAAGCTAAGCTAACCAGCTGGTGGTTAGGAGAGAGGTTTTGATCTCCTCAGCTCAACCATTTCTTAAAGAGATTCAGGCTTCGATGCAGTCTCAGTCTCCCAGCAGCCTTCTGACATCAGCAAAAACAACAAAACATTGAAAACAAAGTCAACCCTGTTAAAAAATCATTTGTCGTGCATCACACCTGGCTCCCATCTCACAAACACTGAAGTTTGTGTGGATGAAACCTTAGACTGCACTGTTAAACGGGAGCTATCCTTTCATGGCTGCTGCTGTTCTGGTAGATGTGGCTGCTGAGCAAACACTTCACACATGAACTCCTCATATTGTCCACTCCTGCTTCGCTCTCCTCCTGGCCTGACTGGAACCTCAAGTGCCCGTGTGTTAGCACCACCTGGAGGCCTTAAAGGGGATCGCCGCTCAGTTTAAAGGTTCATCCGTGTTGTTACTTTGGGCTGCGGCAGAATGTCGATGTCTTTAAGCAGCTTCACAGGCTTCAAACTGTTGTTTGAGGATTTTAACGCAAATTGGCTTTGTTTTGTGTTGCTGTTATCATGTTCGAATGAGAAAATGCAGCCATGTCCTTCACAAAACTGTTTTTGAAGTCATCTGCTCAAATTCACAGAAAGTTCTGACGAGAGCTTTGACTTTCTTCTCTTCATTTTTGCTAAATTATGTGTAACAAAACAAAAGAAGTTTGCTAACTGGGGATCTGAGGACTAGTTTTTATGTTAAAGGTGGAATAATAGATGAAATATCATATTTGTGTATATTATAGTTTATATTATAGGGCCAAAAAGTGACAACAACTGAAATCATTAAACTGAGGGCGCTCCCCATTAGTATGAACTAAAATTCCACTTTGCTTTTTTTCCAGTGTTTTGGAGATTACACTTTATTCTGATGATGTATGGATAATTACAAGTATTATATTTTTTTTCTTTGCTCCTTCTTGTTTCTAGAGCACATATGGCAAACCGATTCCATAAAGGGCCGTGTGGCTGCAGGTTTTAGTTCCAACCAAGGAGGAGCACACCAAGCCAACCAATCAACATCAAGGGATCACTTGATCAGCTGAAGACTGAGATCAGCTGATTAATTGATTCCAGCCTGGTGTGCTCCTTCATGGTTGGAATGAAAACCTGCAGCCACACGGCCCTTTATGGAATGAGTTTGACATGTCTGTTCTAGAGGAACATTATTTTAGCTTTTTTTTTCTTTTTTTTTTGGACACTTGAGTTTTTATTTCTTCTCTTTTTAGATATTTGTACTATTACTTGACGGTTGCGTGCCAACGGTTTGAGCGAGAATCAGCACGGTCAGCCTGGTTTGACAAACTAAACAATCCTCATAATAAGCTTCTAGTGGCAGAAAAAATAACATAACAGCTGAAGCAATAATTACAGATGTGGAAAACTGCTCTGTATTGATAGATGAATGTTGGAACTGGCGGGTGTTTGGAAATAATAAAATCAGTACTTGAATGTTGTTTCACATTGACTTTGATTTTATTTCACATTTGAGCCAGTTTGTTTTTCCTCTGCTCCTGAAATAAAACATTTTAATTAGCTTGTGATTAATGGGAAAAAAAAAATCAGATTTACGCTTTGTAGTCTTTAATAATGGGTGTTGGAAATTGAGTTTACTAGTAGATGTTCAGGATACTTTATAATGGAAATGAATACATAGATTTTAAGAATATGTCAAGAATTCACTTTTGTAAATACAAAAACAAAAATAAAATTCAACCTAACCATTATCGTCTGTGGAGTCAACATGAAATATCTTGAAAGTATAGTAAAAAATGTCAAATATGCAGGATGCTGAAACCCCACACAAGCTCACAGAAAATACAACACAAAGTGCTCAACGTAAAAGCAAATAAGGTGTGATAAAACAATTAAAAAAGAAAACAAAAGTAGCATTCAATTAGCAATCTGGGCAGCTTTTGCAGAACAACATCACTGACAAGATGTAAAGATTTTATTTTTGAAGGATTAATCCTTGTGTCTGATTGGCTGTGCCTGGTCTGAGGGTACATGTGATCAATCATGTGATCCCTTGAAACTTGATTTAAATTCTTTAGTGATCTTAACGGTTACCTCTACACCTTGATGTAAGCCTTCAGTAGATAAACAGGCATTTTTAAGTGTAATTATTTAAAAAAAATGATGAAAATGGGCCCAGGAGATAATAAATTAATTTTAAAAATCATTAATCTCTCAGTATTTAAAGACAGGATAATGAGACAGAACTATTATTTGCCACATTTAAGATCTTCTTTTTTTTTTAAACTCTCTTAATCATACCATAGACGTGTAATCACAACAACTTTGTTTGCATCATAAAATGCATACATATAAGCAGCTAATTATTATCTGATTTAATAACTTGTTCTTACATGTATAATCATTCCTGTGGCACATGTTGGACTCCGTACACAGTCTGGTATCCGCACACATGTTTGACATAATGTTTGGTGATGAGAGGGTTAATGTAGTACCCTACAGTGAACACTAGGGGGAGGTGTTCCACTGGTTTTGAGAGGGCCTCAGTGAATACAGTATGTAAATGACCTGGGCTCATTTTGATTGGCAGACTAAAATGGATCCTTCAGACCGATGTGGCATGGAGGCTCAGAGCCACTCGATCCTTTGTCTGAGTGACGGCAGCGAGCGCGACAGAAGAACCCACCGAAGAAAACTGATCGCTCTTCATTCACAACCAGAATCTGGCCTTTATTTCTCCTCCTTCCTCTATCTCTTCATCCCCCCTTTTTTTCCCCCCATCATCCCTCTCTCCTCTCCTTTAACGTCTTTGATTTGAGGTGTGGAGGATTGAGTCCTCTCAGCTGAGGTCTTCACTAAAAGCTTGAGTCACCTCCATTTCACAACACTTTGTAATCACTGTGCTGATATGGAGCGCAGGGACTTATTCTCATTATTGCAACACGTTCGCTGGCTTCTTATGAGAGCTCCTCCCAGCGTGTGTGTTGATTTGGCAACATGACTGTGGCACTGCAGGTATATTAAAAACAAATCATCTGCCGGGCTACCTGCAGGTCTCTGTATTAAAACTGAACACATAAACCGTTTTGAGGTGTTTAAATTCCATTAAACAGCACTAGTTTAATACATTGTTTTATCAAAAAACACTGATTCTTCACTCTGAAAGTCTTTGATGCCTAAAACAACAGAGCGATTCTTAGATCAGCCCACAAGACAAAAGCAGTTATTGTATGTTTGTATGTTTTTTTCTTTATGCTGGTTGTGGTTTTTTTTACAACACGGAGGTCAGGATGCTTCAGTCCTCTCAGTACAAACCCCGCCTGAGAAACATTTAACTGTTTATTTATTCTTTAACTGTTAATGTTCATCTGCCTGCATTCTTGTGTTGTTTCTCTACACAGCAGGTATGTACTTCTGTTGGAAAGTACTGAATCATTTTCATTTTAGAATCATTTATGACCTACAAACAGTCCAATTTTAAGATATTTAGGCTAAAAAAAGACCCAGATTCAGTGGAACTTGCCGCCCTCGTCCGGCGGTAAATATGTATGAGAAAAAGATCTTGACCTTTCGTTCATCAAGTTAAATTAAAAAGGATGTTTGTATGTCTTTTTCTTATTTCCAGGCTTCCATTGACTTCCATTCATTTGATTCATGGCATAAAAATCAGCTAACAGACTCCGATAAATTGCACAAGCTTCCAAAGTGAACGTTAAGCACAATTTTAAAGGCACTTCAAACAGATGAAGTGACTTTATACTTCTGTTCCACTGCTTTAGAGGAAAATGTTGTACTTTTTACTCCACTTTGTTTGACAGTTGCATCTCAGATTAAACATTTCATCCCACAGCATGATTTTTATCTGATAAAATGCATTATCATAGGTTACATTTAACAAAATAATGCGTCAATTATATAATATCCCAATCATGTATGTCTGAATGGGGCCAATCTGCAGAATGAGGCCTTTTTTTCTGTTAAAACATTTGTGCTTTTACTAAAGTAAAACGTTTAACTGGTAAGGGAGTATTTTATTTGGAGCGTGATGGATCGAAACACTTCTTCCACTCTGAGTTCAGCTGAATCGTTTGTGGCTCCGTGTGATGAATGAAAGATATTTTTAAAACAAATACATTATTTCCACACCAGCTCTGATTAACTTTGTGGATTTTAACTTCGCTCCTGGAGTTTTTTTTCCCCTTTTCAAAACGTTTCAGAACTTTTTAAAGTTATTTTTTGTGTGATTTAAAGCTGCGATTAAACCCGTCAAGTCAAACTTCTCGGATGTCCAAACTTACCTCACTAGCAGGTAAATAACAGCTGAGTTAAAGTGAGCGCTGCAGTAAATGAACTGATTCCAGATCAGTTTCAGTTTTGCTTTGTGTGACTTGATGAGTCAGAGCCAACTTATTCTATTTATTTGGTGGCCATCTTGTCTTGTTGCTGATTCAGCCTCTGACACTTTGACTGCTGTCTGTCCCAACACGCCTCGCTCTCTGCTGCTTGCTGGTTTGGCTGGTGAATATTATTGGATGTCCATCTGACCTCATTATAAGTGCGTTGCCACTGGCAACCCGCTTGGAGAAGAAAGAGGGGAGGGGGGACAGTTGCATCATGGGATAGAAACCTGACCTCTCTCTCTCTTTTTTTTCCCTTCCTTTTTTTTTTTCTCCTCGTCTCTCGGCGGACACGCACGTGCACATATGCACATGTGTACACGTGCACGCATGCACAGTTTGCCTAAACAAAGATACGTTGGAGAGGAGGAGAACCAGAACGTCGAGCGTCTGAGCGACACTGCACACAACATTTGTTTATGGCTGAATGTAAAGAAGGAGACAGACTGAGTGCGTCTCTGTGTGTGCATTTCCAGTTGGGTCTTGTTTCAGGTGAAGCTGATTTGTCATTGAAACTACAAAATTGATCAGAATGAAAGACAAACATTCATGGTTCAGGGTTGGAAGTAGTCATTACTTCTATAACTGATGCATCTAGAACTAGTTTTTCAATCAACTAACAGTTTTATTTCTAAAAATATAAAGAAGCAGACGCCTTCAGACGTCTTGTTTTGTCCAAAGAAGTTTTATATTTTGTTTGTGGCCCCTCATGCATGTCTGTGTACCTATGTGCGTCTTATTTTGTGTGTCTGTGTGTTTATTGTTTGCGTGCACGGCTCGACGTGCACAGACTATGATGTATATCAGGGAAAACAGTATCTGTCTTCAGGTGCAGAGAGATTCACATACAGGTTGTATGTGTGTACTTGAGTGTGTCCTGATGAACTGTGTGCATTAGTGTGTCAGATGATTTGTGTGTGTGTGTGTTCGTGTCTGTACTTTTAAGGAGACGTGTGTCTTTAATTCAGCCTTTCTGACCTTTACTTTTATATGTTGTGTCTTATCTTTGGTTTTGTGTGTCCATCTTGTGTGTGTTTGTGTCCATAAACAATAAGGTGTGTATTGCATGCAGTTTATTTATTTTCGTTGTGCTCGTATCTTTCACCTCGTGTGTGTTTTTGAGCACTTTTTAGCGTACATATTGTGTCTGTATCTTGTGCGCCCACCTCCTGCCCGTGTCTGTGTGCATGTTTTTGCTGCATGTTTTAAGCGTTGCCTTCGTGTCTTTCATTCTTCTGCTTTGTGTCACTTTTTGTTCGTACGTTAAATCTCGTGTTCGTGGTCTTTTTGAACTGTCCCTGTCTGTCTGCGTCTGTTTGTGTCCGTCTGTGTCGGTTTTTGCGTGTGTTTTGTGTACTTTCTTCTTGTTCATGAATGTCATTATTTCTATGGACTTCTGTGTGTGTGTGTGTGTTTCTGGGTGTGTACATGTGGCTGCATGCACTCTTGTGTTTTAGTGTGAGTGTCTGGATGTATACCCGAAAGCCTGTAATTTTGTGTGTCTGTGTATGTTCTCGTGTGTGTGTGGGAGGTGTATATATGTGGGTTTGTGGAATGTTTGTGTGTCTGTGTGTAATTGTGTGTGTACTCAGTGTGTGTGTGTTTATGTATGAAGTGAGCATTATGTGCAGATACACAGCTGTATAAATGTGTGTGTGCGTGTTCATATATACAGTGAAACACACCCGCTCACAATGCCTTCATCTCTGACATAACTGGTTACCATGCATACTGGGCGACTCTGACTATTATGGGGTGTTCTTTGTTTTGTCACGATGTGCCCTGGTATGGAATGGGAGGGGGGAGGGGAACAGGGTGTGTGTGTGTGTGTTAGCGTGCGCGAGAGTGTGTGTGCGTGCTTGGAGGGGGGGCATACGTGTGTGAGGGGGAGGTATGTGTGTTTTGGTGTGTGTGTGTGCGGAGGGGGGGGGGGGGTGGTGTACCAGGGAAAAGGGTGTGTGCGTGTTTGCATGTGTGTGTTGTTCGAAGGATTGGGTGGGGGTTGGGTGCGCGTGTCTGCGCGGACGTGCGAGCATATAATGTGTGCATGAGAGAGAGTGAGCGAGTGCATGCATGTGTTTTGGAGAAGGTAAGAGGGTAAGATAAAATGGCGGCTCGTGTGTGCGTGCATGCAGGCCTCTGAGGCTGGATTACAAAGTTTGAAAAAAAATCATGTCTTTTTCTACTTTTGCTCACATCATCGCCGTCTCTTCATTCACCGTTTGTTCAGCGCGGATTCTAGAAGATTTCATGCTCAAGAGTTTTGATTTGTGGTCATATTTGACCACAGCCTGAGAGGAGATAGGAATAGGAATTAGTGGCGTAATCATGGCAACACAAAACTGCCAGAACACCTAAAGACGTCACTTCCTGTAACATCAGTCTGAGGTTAAAGTGGCCGTGCAGTCCCTTTAAAGGACCACACTTGTGATGTTTTTGACCGTTTACTAATCGACATGAATACACCGCTACTGATATTTATGCAACCAATTCTGTAATCTAGATTTCTTTAGTGTATCGCTCCTGTCTTCCAAGCAGCCATTGGTTTCCATTCATTTCTGTTTTTGTTGTATAATCCAGCTGCGTTTTATGAAATTGTTACTGGTGTGAAGGAGTGCAGACACTTCACATCAATCTACCAATAAACTGCTTTACCATTCGACCATAACGGGCTCAACCGAGTGTCAGAAGTGAAAATAAATGGAGATCAATGGCTGCCTGTTAGTAGAAACAACACATTGGAAACACAGGTAAACTCATTAAGGTTTAGGATCTGGGATTAGATTTCTTCTAATCGTTACATCTTTGGCCAAAAACACTCAGACAGATGGATGAGATATAACGTCTTTGGCAAGGAAAGCGTCTCCAGAACTGTCAAATCAAGAGGGTCGAATGGTTGTCCCCTCTGTCAGAGGGCTGGTTTGCCTTGCTTTTGTTTAACTCCCCATTTATGCTGCTGTCACTTTTAAACATGCTTGATAATTTCATCCGCAGTCAAACTCGTGCTGTGTGATGTCCCCACGCAGCATAATGGCTGTTTGTGGCCCTGGAGCAAAGAGTCTGAATTAAGTCTCTAATGGATCTTGAGAACCACTAAATCTTGCTATTTAAGCCAAGACACATCTGTCCACCAAATGAAGCAGGAATGCATCAGTCAGTCTTCGATATAACCTGCTAACAGACACACAAACCAGTCAGAAAGGTGTGTGATAGACAGCACAGAACAATGTCTCACAGACAGACACTGCAGGTTGGACGGAGACAGCTGTGACAAAACAATGGAACTAACCTCCAGTTTGTATGAAAGTGTGTAAAAACATAAGAAACTCTTCTCTGGATGACGGCAGACACGGCATCATGGGACACCGGCTCCTCCGTCAGCTGCTGCTCAGCGTCACTGCTCCGTGTCAGAAAGACTTCCCATCAGCCTCTCTGCCATTGATTTCTCCAGTGATCAGTATGTATGGCTCCGCGTGTCCTTGCACCACGACTTTCACGTTTTGATGCGGCTGCAAACATGATTAAGTCGCAGCGACTACACCTGGAGGATACATGCAGCTCTGATGAAGATTATGGTTTAATATCAGACAGAATCATGACCGTAACAGATCTCAGAAACATTGCTCTGCTTCTGGAAAGATCAAGTGTGATAGAGGGCTGAAGAGACAAGGATGGAGAGCATGTCCGTCTCTGCAGGTGTCAGAAGATGAGAATGAATGAATGATGTCATTCAGAGCAAGACCTGTAGATCTCTATTTATAGAGATTAGCTGAAATTAATTGGACTGTCAACAGTGACGAAGAGGAAGTCTTGGCTTACCAAATATCTGCTGGCTTCACCAGACACTCCGAAACAGTGGTCGCTGCCCCCGGAGGCTAAATCATCATCCGGTGATAGCCGAGGGGTTCTGAGGCTGCTCCAGCTGTAATTCCACAACAGGGCTTCATGAGTAAAACCAGGTCTCAGAGCTTCTATTACACAATAGAACGATGGTGCTGCAACATCATGCTTTACTGCAGCACCGAAATTCCAACTTCCAGTCTTAAATGCATCTTCTCATGGTAGGCTAACATGAAACAGCCCCGTTAAACATCCGAGCGCAGGGGTTCCCAGCCGAGGGGAGTCCAAAGAAGTGATATTTCCTTCTCAGATTATCTCAGTCGAATGTTTTTTAGAAGCCTGAAAAGGTGCACATATCCAGCATTTTGCCAGAATTAAGCAATCCAATCGAGAAAAGTAAAAAATAAACAGTCTAGGTGTTTGCTTTCTTGTCAGATTAAACATCTCGTGACCTCTCAGGTTTATCTCAGGACCTGCAGGGGGGTCGTCACCTATCGACGCCCGTAGTGACTGTATTAACTGGATCTGGTGTCTGGTTTGATTTTCTAATAACCAAGCCATGAAAAAGACGAACTCGGCCTGTGGTTCAGAGTGAGTAAACAGGCCGTATCTCGTATCCGTCTGAGAGAGAGAGAGACTCCGGGTTGATGAAGTGCGATGAAGACGTCACAGATAGGAAGGTGTTTTTTTTTTTTTTTTTTTTGCGTCTCTTTAAGTGGCTTCTGTTTGGGGAGACGTACTGTACTCTGCACTTCAGGAACCTATAAGACAGGAAATGATGGTGGCGGTGGTGTGTGTGTGTGTGTGTGTGCATATGGGGGGGCTAAAAGAGAGAGAGGAGGCGAATTAGAAGTGTGATTATTATGGAGTGGCAGGCCAAGCAGTGAAGAAAGGAGGAGGAGGCGATGGTGGTGGGGTGGGGGGGTGGGTGCACGCACATGATTATTATGGGATGTCTGTGTTGTCGGGTGGGGGGAGGGGCAGAGGCAGTGAAGTAAGGGAAGGGAGGGCGTGGGGGGGGTGAGTATTATGGTCTGGCCTAGGCCTGTTTTTGTGCGTGGTGGCTCGCCCACCTCCCTCCTCCCAGTCCATACAGGCTTTGTGTATGTGCGTGCACAGACTATGATGCGTATCAGGGAAACAGTATCTGTCTTCAGGTGCCGAGAGTGATTCACATACGAGCAGGTAGAGAGACCCGGAGACGAGGCGGCGCAGTGACACGCAGGCAGAACGGCAGCTGGGAATTCATCAAAAAACTTCACTGGCAAACTATCTGAACAGCGCACCGAGCACAATACCCCCCCTGTCCCCTGTAATGTAAATTATTGAGGCGGCGTCGGAGCCATGAATGTGTTCATGTGCGGCGGTTTGCCGTCTTCACGGCCCAAACGCCTGCAGAGCCTGCGCGGGGTCCTTCTGTGCCGACAAAAACAACCAGCTTCTCTTGAAATTCATTAAATTCACTGCAGTTAAAACCAATTTAGATATACAGCACACGAGGGAGTTTTTATATAACCTGATACGGAAGCTTGATAAACATCGACTCAAAACTGCACAAAAAATGGGTGAAACATCATTGTTACAGACATCACAACTGGATTCTGGCTTTCAGCCCGGCTGGCTGCTGGTCCCACACTGTCTGCACTGGGACCAGTCACAGTGTAACTAGGAGGGACAAGGGTGCTTCAGCCATGACAGAAAAACATTACAACAGACTGGCGAATCGGAAAATTTCCATCTCTGTGCAATCAAGCAACAAATGCCTGGAGATATTCAGCTTATAATTATATCAAACAAAGAAAAGCGGCACATTTTAATATTTGAGAGGCTGCAGTGAGTGAGCGAGTGTTTGGTATTTTCAGCCACAGCACCAGGGTGGCTTTATGAATGGCACTGTCGCTCTTTTGGTCAGTCGACCACAGATGATTAATCTTAACGTCGGCAATGCCCTGACTTCTCATTTAGCGCCACCAGCGGGTCAAAGTTTTCACGTGTCCGGTGACGTATCGCAAAAAACACAAGAGAGATTGGTGAAACATTTTCTACTGATATTTAGGATGAATCCTACTGATTTTGGCGATCCCCTAAGATGAGATAAGATAAGATAAGATAAGATAAGATAAGATAAGATTAGCCTCACTGATTCCCAAAGGACAAATTTGGGTAAGAACAGAAAATAATAATTATACAATGTATAGAAACTAACAGATTCTCCTTTTATTTGGTTCAGATATTCATGTCAGGATTAATTTAAATAACTTTGACTTTTCATTGTGCACCATCACCAGGTCAAAATATGAATTTGTGCGATACTTTGGTTTAACATTTTGTGTTTCATGCTAATTGGCAAATACTAGCATGCTAACGCGCCAAACTGAAATGGTGGACATGGTAAACATCATACCTGATAAACATCAGCATGTTAGCATTGTCACCGTGAGCATGACAACATGCTAAAGTTAGCATTGAGCTGAAAGCACTGCTGTCCTACAGTGCAGCCTCACAGAGCTGCTAGCATGGCTGCAGACTCTCAAACCGGGGAGATGCTGTACACATTAAACACAATATTAACCCAGAATTGGTCAACCTGATTGGTCGTCATTTGACGTGCACAACGTTTGATTGACAGCCCAAACAATTAACAATCAGCTGTGACAGCATTGATTAGATCTGCTTGGGGCTTTACATGCAGGGTCTTAAACTGATATAAAACTAAAGTTCACTGCAGAGCCGTCCTCTCACTTTCTGTAACGCTGCCTTTCTCTCTTGTAGTCAAGATTGATTTGGATGCTGCTGTCTTGTTTGAATAAACTTTACTGAAATTGTAACAAATGTACGGAACTGACAATTGATTTGTAGAGTTTAAGCATATAAATGGCAGGTTCTGGCCGTGCAGAGATGCAGATCAACGCACGCGATCAGTCAAAACGCAGATTAAGTCTTATTATTGTAAACATTACCGATTAGTTTTCTCACAGCTGACTAATTGTTTTATCACTATTCCAAAGATGAAACAGAGAAGAAAGATGAGGGCATGAAAAGGTCACGACGCAGCAGATTTTGAACAGCACATCGGTGCCGTCTGGACAACCTTGATGCACCAATCTAATCCCCCCCCCCTTTTTTTTTTTTTGGTTTTCTCCATCTGTCATCCGCTGCTGTGTGTTATCTCATGTGGCAGACATGTTGGGTCTGATCAAATCCATTTGCACTTTGTTATGCGGTGCGGCTTCAGAGCGTGTACTGTGGGGCAGGATAGGTGGAGCGGAGATGGTGTCTGAGCGGGGGGAGGGGAGGGGGGCAGTCAAGAAGTATTATGGTATGCATTTTGACTTACATGATAATCTGACCCGCCTGTAACCCTCCTCCACCACCAACACCACCACCCCTTTGCTTATCTCCATGGCGACCAGCAGCACAGGAGCAGTATTATGGTCTGTAGTCTCCCCTCACCTCCCTCCCCCCACCTCCTCCTTTTTTCCTTTTTGCCTCAGAAATGATATTATTATCATTATGTGATATGCAATTCTGCGAGTGTGGTGGGGTGGGAGGGGCGTCGAGAGCCGTGCACGAGGTTTCTATGACAACTACCCCCAGTATCCTTCTGATTGGTGATTATGGGATGTCCCCCCCCTACCCCCCGCCCCACCAACCCCTCATCCTACACCCCCTCCTCCCCTCCACCTCCCCAAATGCACACATGAACACTGTGTCCACAGTCAAGGAAAGGAGAAGTGTGGGGGAGGGGGGCAAAGATGCAAACCAAAGGGGGAGAGAAAGAGGAAGAAATGGAGAGAGAAGAGGGACAGAGAAGTTGTTTTCTTAAGTCGTCCTCTGTGTCGTCCAGCGAGGGAAGCTGCCCCCGGCAGCGGGACAAAGGAAAGGCCACAGGAGAAGAAAGAGATCGAGTCAAGAGAAAAGGTGTGCTGAGTCAGAGCCGACTGGTGATCCACTGGAAGAAAGGAGGCCAGAGGGAGAGAGGCCTTTAGCTGCAGCTCGAGGGGAGGGGGACAGCTTGAGGCGGGTTAAAAGCCAAAGTGTCAGAGCGCTGCAACAATATGCTGACATGAATAATTTGTTAGCAGATTCATAAATCCTCCATAGATTAAAACAACCTGGAAACTGGTGCTGATGTTCCAGTTTCACAGGAAATATGGCGTTTGTGTGCGTTGCAATGTAATGATTAACCTTTATGCTGGTGTGGTGGTCACAGCGGTGTTTTTTTCTGCTCAATAAGTCATTCATAATGAGTGAATAATGCACACTCACCTCAGGAAATTACCACCAGCTGTCGTCTTATCTTACAAGTTTCCCTCCAAACCGGACCAAACCCCATCCAGCACCTTTGGGATGAACGAGACTGCCGCCTGTGAGCCAGACCTCATCATCAACACCGATGGCAGACTTTGTGCATAAGGTCGCGTTCAGACGCACAACAACGCTGCCTCTTTCACTCATTTCACCACTGGGGTCCCGACACAGAGGCTGTATTAAAAAAAAAAAATAGGTCAAAGAAAAATGACGCACCTAACCTAAGCAAGTACGTACGAATGCACATTCCTAATAAACTGCAACATGAACGGTGTATTTCTACTGTTTACCTCAAGATCAATAACTAAGCTTGAGTAGTATTCAAAGTAGGGAGCTATTTCAAACCTTAATCACATACACTCGCTTTCTAGTTTATCAGGAACACCTTGCTAAAATTAAAGCAGTCTCATACAACAGTCCTGTACTGCAATACAGTTCACCAGCATCACAGCCTGCAGTCTCCAAGGTGATCCTACAGTTAAATCAAAACCTCTCTAAACCAGTTTCAACAAAACCGATCACTATAACCTTCATAAAGGGAGGATTCAGTGCAGGTCTTGCTTTCAGCTAAGCAAGTCATTTACTAGGAATGTGAACTTGTTTGTGCACAGGGGCACTGACGTTTTAAAACAGTAAAAGTACATCAAAAGTACCCTGAATACATTAAAAATGTCTAATGAAATATGCACTTATTTATTACCATCCTTGTGCCCCCACTCTGGGATTGATGTACTTGAATTTTTATGTCACACTAGTCAGGCTAGAACCGCACCTGTCATCTTAGAGCCTATCAGTGTATGCAGCATATGGGCCTGATGAAGATGCTACTGGAATCAAAATAATACCTATTTAAATAGTTTGGAGTCAGTGGCAGGTGTTGCTGTGTCCACATACTTTTGGCTATGTAGCACACTGGCTGGTGCAACAGCTGTTGAATTTGGGCTTTTTTGCAGACTTGTCCATGACTCGAGTGGCATCGGGAGAGTACATTTGTACATTTGTGCTACAATAACAATGCATAGCTCATTCTGATGCCTCGCAGGCCCCAAATGCAGAACTCCCCATTAATGGACATGCACACTGTTGATTTCCCATGTGGTAAAACGCCATCCAGAAGCTTCTCTGCCACACTAAACACAGACTGTTCCGCATTTTGCCCCACAGTCTAAATGTACTACAGTCAATGGTGGGAAAAAACTGTCTAGGACCCAGACGTTTTTCCCACCATTGACTGCAATGCATTTCCAGGCAGCCTGTGGAGCAAGCGTGTGTGTGAGTGTGAGAGTGTGTGTGTGTGTGTGTGTGTGTGTGTGTGCAGACAGCTTAACTCAGCTGTTGGTTTGGCTCTAGTACTTCTGGACTCCCTGTTTCTTGTTTGGAGGGGATCTTGAAGCAGCAGACTTGAAGGTTTTGACTACAGCTTGACCCCTGTGACCCCCTCCCTGGAGAGCCGTGCATGTAACCTGGCTTTTCAACCTCACACAGACCTGTTCGCCAGACTTTTTAGTTTTAATCATCTTGGGCCCCATGTGCTGATGAAAAGATGCTTAGCCATGCACATAAAGAAACTATATATTTTGGCTCATAATGCTTCATAAAGGGGTTATGCCTGGGTCACCTGGTGTCACCCCACTTTTGGTGACCCGAAGGTGCTTTAAAGGTGATTATCAGCCTTGCATTACATCTATATCCTGTGCAGTCCTTAGCAGCCAGGCTCATATACAGTACAGTGCCTGCGCATACATGCAAACATGCACACTCAAGTTAAGCAGTCATGTGGCACACACAGTTGCCATGTGACGGCTTTTCGCCCCCCCCCTCCTTTCTCCTATCTCTCTCTTTTTGGAGTTATGCTCATTGAGGGATGTCAGTGACTGCGCTCATTACTATTATGGGATGCCGCATGGAGTGGGAGGGGGTGAGCGTCTCCATGGTAACCCTGGTTGCTAAGGGGGGGGGGTGCATGGAGGAATGGGGAAGAGACTGTAGGAGAGGGAGGGGTGAGTTGACTATTATGGTCTGTACGTTGCAAGGTAACTATGCAGAGTGGGGGAGGGGTGACTGAAGTGTGTGTGTGTGAGTGTGTGCGAGTATCTGTGTGTGTGGATGGGGGGATATTATGGGATGCCTGCCCCCTGATCTCTTTGTATGTGTGTGCGCGCGCGCGGGGTGTGTGTAGTGTGCGAGGGAGAGAAAGAGGAGACGGCGTCGTGCGCACACGCTGCCACAAAAACACGGAAATATATTTAAATTGTATGTATACCGTTACCTTTACAAAAAGAGCTTCCAAGTACTGAGTGATATACAAAGTGAGCCCGGAGTTACTGTTTCTGGAAGCTGTGTGAATCAAGTTGTGAGTATCTCAGTTTTTGATTGTATTGTTTGTAAATTTACTTGAGGCAGGGTAAGATGGTCGGGGTAAGATAGCCTCGGATGCCGGGTTGTTACAGAGATAATATGTGAATAACGCTAGATATTGGTGTGTGTGTGTGTGAGTGGTGCGGCTCGTTTCTTTAGTTCGTCTCAAATCTGAACCTGGCCGCCGGTCAAGCTCGGCTAGCACGCATGCTAATGGTACGGAAACTAACGATAGTGGCAAGATGGCATGTCAGCTGAACGCAGAGATGGAGTGAGTGAGGGTGCTAATCTTCGAGGGCTGTCCAATTTAATGGACAGATAAAGTTAGATTTATTGTCCAAGAAGAAGTCCATGCGGTGGCTGTTTATGCTGCTCGGTGTTTTACCGGGTGCTGTGTTTTGAATGCTCTTTGGTGCTATATATTCACTTCCGTTTTCTTTTTTTGTTCTAATTTCCCTTGTCGAAACCTGGCCGGCTGCCCTCTCCTAACTACACAATACACACCACGACTTGGACCGACTCAAGACTGGGTCAGAACTCTGGATTATCCTACAAACAAATAACTTTATTTAGTTAGCTAAACTGTTAGCTAACTAAATAGAAAGTTTTCTGCTGTCCGCTATGTCTGGAAGCGAGGATGACAGAGATGATTATGGAGCCCCCGACGATCGGTTAATGCACGGTAAGACAAGGCTCATTTGTTAGCTCAGATTGCTAATGTTCACACTGGTTGTAGGCTAGCATGAGCAGATGTTTTTTGACGTTCATATCAATCATGTTTCGTTAGCAAAATGCTCGCTAGTCAATGCTGCTAACTACCGGGTAGCTAATGCTAGCTGCAATATTAGCAAAGTACTCCTTTTCGCGGCTGCACTGCTGACCGTCACCTTTTAAAGTCACACTGCTTTACACCAACCACAGCCAGGTGCGGTATGGCTGATAGATGCATTGTCGTGAAGTCACGCCGACTGACCGGCATGTTCCCGGGGCCTAACGCTAGCCAGCTACCGGTATTTTTTACGTGTCGATGACAAGATGGAGGCAGCCAGTTAGCTTGGAAGCTGGCGGATGACGTTCTGAAGCGTTCCCCTCCTCATGGTCGGCGCCTTCGGTTTGAGTGTGGGGAAAAAAGTAAAAGTAATGCTGCATAGTAAATAAAATATACAACATCTTATCGAAACGTTTATATTCTCAAATATTGAGCTGCTAGTTTATACAGGGTGGTGTGGCCGAAGAACGTATTGTTTACAGCTTGTATGATTCCGATGAGCACGCGCGTGCACGTCGGAAACATTGAGAACAAATAGTCCCACGAGTAGCTGCAAGTGCTAAAATCAGCTCAAAAGCCGCATGTTTTTAAATTAAATACGCCAACGTTTTTATGAATCTGACAAGTGATGCTGTGCAAACACAATATCATGTAAACAGAAACCAAAGCCTAACGATAGGTGTGGACATTGTGTACATTTTCGGATATAAATGCACGTCATTGTTCTAATGAATAGGCAACTTAACGATAAGTCATGTTTTGTCATGTTATGCTCTGAGACACTGCCACTGGAAATGCACAAGCATGGATTTTAACAAGCTGAAGTCAAGTCTCAAGTTAAAGCTGCAGCTGATTTATTATTATTGATGAATCATTTGGTCCACCGCGGTTTCCCAGAGTCCAGCCAACAGAATGAGAAGAACAAGATAATCATTTTATAATCATATTAAACAGAAGAGTGGCAAAACATCACACCGGAGAAGCTGGAACCTGAAGACTGATGTCTGGTCTTAAAAAACTGAAAAACTAACAGATTCTTTAAATGGTTGGATTAATTTTCTCCTGCTTCAAATAATAGATTCATTGATCCGTTTCAGATCTAATCCCAGGTTTTCACAGGCAAATTGCAAATCACTTGCATGTGTTGACCTTTAAGTTTCCAGAGCACTTTCCTTTAATAGCTTTGTTAATAGTGCTGTTTGATCAGTTTAAAACAGCGGCTCATCAGTTGCCCTTTTTGTTGTTCTTTTATTGTTCAGTCAAAACTTGAGACTTGAATTTATTTATTTTATTTAAAGATCTGAAGTGTCATGTAAAGTCCACAGGAACTCAGATCTCGAGTAGGAGTCCAGGTTGCTTCTGTTTCTAATTTTAAGGCTAAGATGATCTTACACCCACTGTGAGTATGTGGGCTTTGATCATTTTAGCTTTAATATGCTTCTGGGAAACTTAACATTTCCAAAACATACAAAAAGTAGAAAACACCATCACATTGTTTACAATGAGCTTCGGTGTGAGCTCTGAATTTCTTTTAACGGAGCTTAAAAATTTTTCCCCCTCGCTTGAATTTACAGTTGTGCGCACAGCTTGGTCTCCTTTATGTGACCTAAAAAGCTCATCACATTAAAGCTTCTTCCTTACCAGGTACATCTTAATGGCAGCTTGCCATTTACTTTTTACCATAGTCAATTACATTAATAGGCTGTGAGCGTCATACTGCCTCTCTTTGGAGCCACTGAGGCAGTGCCAAACACTGGACTGAGGTCTGCTCGGTCGTAAGGCCTGCAGGGGTGTGTAGTAAATCATAATGACTAATCAGTTGTAACTGACAGTTTGAACCGCTACAGCAAAACTGTTTTAAATCACCCCCCTCAAGGGCAACATGTAAAATGGGGTGGTAACCCAAACCACAAGCTTCTAGCACTAGCTCTACTAGTCCTGGTTCTCAGTCCCCTGTTGGCTTGTAATCATGGACCACTTTGATGTCATTTCACACCAGGTGAATGTGGTTGCAGCCTGGCAGGGGTGGAAAGAGGGCTTAATTATCCTGCGCAAGTAAAAACTTTGCTCCCTGTTGAAAACGGCAAACAGGTGATCGCTGCAAAGCAGGAAATGTGGCATCCCGGCGGGCGTAATTAAAGTACGAGCCCTAACGATCAGTCCGTCTCAGTGATGCTATAAATGTGATGGCAGTCTCAAATGAAAAATCCTGCTGATTGAGCAGTAACAGCGTCATGTTACTTTACTTTGTAAATACAGTACGTGACCTAAAATCTAGATAATTATTAGAATACAAGTACGTGAGAGAAACTCAACCAATCAGTTGTTTACCTGCTGAATCAGCCGACTCAGTGAGCAAACTGAACCACAGCCAACACGTACCAGTGTTTTATTTACAGCCAAATATGCAAGTGTCGTCTTCACGCCGCTCTGTTCAGCAATGTTACCAGACGGCCCAAATGGACTGATGCACAGCTGCTCCTCTGTATATCTTAACCATGAAATGTCTCCGCTGGCCTGATTTTTGTAGATGATGAGGAAGAGGAGATCTCGGAGAACGAGACTCCGAAGGTGAAGAAGAAGAAGAAGGCCAAGAAGAGCCGAGAGAGCAAGGGCAGCAAGAGGCGGTCGCGCAGAGAGGTAAGGATACAGATTATTGTGTGTGTGTGTGTGTGTGTGTGTGGTTGCTTACAGAAACTACACCCTAAAAGTAAGAAAAATCTCCAAAGAATACGACAAACTGTTTAATCCCATGTCCAATCCAGATGATGTGTTAAACTGAAACTGGGATCAAAACTACTAAAACCCAGATGCTGTTCATTAAGCTTCCCTCACAATCAAAAGCATGACTGTCTGCAGACTTTCATAATCTTCTCATGTAGTCAAAACGGCCAATAAAATCAAATTTGCCAGGAAGAAGTTATGATTGTAAAAGACTTTCCGCCGTCATGTGCTAAAATTTAACAGACAAAACTTAAACCTCTTAAACCTTCTCATATTTCCTTATTTTGCACGTCATGTTTTACATTTAAGCTACTTTTATTACTTTTTCTACAGCGTGTCTTTCAAATTGACATCCACCCAGTCCTCCTTTTTTTTTTAATTTAAATTTATTTCCTTTCACAATAGATTTTATCTTGCAGTATTTTGAGCTCTTGTAAGAGAATCTTGTCAAATTCCAGCAAGAACTCTGTTTCTGTGTCCACTTCCCATTATCCTTGAATATTGTCTTCTCAGTTTGCTGAATTCTGTCTTTGCCCTCCTTGTTCCAGGAGCTTCCCATCAGCTCCCCAGAGCCCATGGACATGGGCGGGGTGGAGGAGGCTGAAGATGGCGTCCCTGCCCAGCGCTCTGACAGCGAGGGCAGCGACTACACTCCAGGACGCAAGAAGAAGAAGAGAGCCAGCAGCGGCAAAGAAAAGAAGAGGAGCAGCGCCGGGACCGACAGGAGCGCCTCCAAGAAGAAAGACCCGGAGCCCGAGGAAGATGAGGACGAGGATGATGACGACGGCTTGGTGAGTAAAAGCATGCAGGGTGTTTGAGGGGAGAAGTTAGCATGGTGTTACGAAGTTTCTCAACACATGAATTATAGCATATAGCATTATAGTGCCAAAGAATCAGGCAGGGACTATTAGTCTTTTCTCAGGGTAGAAAAGCCTCTGACACGGGATTTACACCATAATCAGACAGAAAAAATCTTCTCTGAACACCCAAAAACTCAATAATTAAAAAAAAATAACGAGTTATATAAATTTGTTTGGACAAGATTTAATCTAATCTAATTAAAATGCTGAAATATAGCATGTGTAAATGTTGAATCAATCAAACTCAAAGGAGGTTTACTTCAGATTGAAGTACAAATCGTTGAAGTGGGAAAATCTCAGATGTGTAGGTGTCCATGGTGTTAGAGGTTTTGCCCTCTGGATTCTCTGTATTCAAATTAAGATCAGTGACATGTTTTTTATTACAGCGCCGGGTTGATTGTGTGTGCAGGAATAATCTTAGATGATGCTCTTAAAGGACGTGCACATTTTACAAATCCTTTCAACTTCACGTTTTTGGTGATCACCCTCAATGCTAGGCTGGATTTTTGCTTTGTGTTTTTCCTGTTCTTCTCATGCAGCCATTTCTGCAGACTCTTAAATTTGCATCAATTTCTGACATTGTTAACATGGCTGTCTGTAAATGTGGTTAAGCACAGGTTGAATTGAAAGGTCTCCACTATGTTACCTCATGCCGATTATTTTGTCACGTTGACAAAAAGGACGACCATTGGATTGCACCATTTGTGCAACCTTTCGAGGTCCGCTGATAGATTATCGTTAGGTAGAGAAATGATTGGATGCCAGTCTGTTTTCTGACCTGCAAAAAAAAGCACATTAACATTTCAAAAACACAACTGCATCTTTTGCAAAATAATTAGCTTTGATGTAAAGTATATGCAAGTTGTTGTTAATGGGCCAAAACATGCAAAAACACTGAAAAGAACAATGCAGAAACAACATGCAACTGTGGGGGCACTAATGCAGCTGAGGGCAGGGCCCAGCTACCTTTTTCAGGTTAAATGGTGAGCATGTATGCTGTGGTCTAATTTCCAACAGCCAAATGTCTTTCTTTTTTTGAACAGAACTTTTGTAACAGCCCTTTCTTTGCACCGTGACGAGCACCTATTGACTGTGTACCTGTAATGGAGCCTGTGATATGAGAGATGGTTAAACAAAGAGCTGCGTCTGGTGGACTCGAAGCCTGGCGGCCAATAGGGGGCCTTGTAGTTAATTACACTTATGCAAGGGGTGGCGTGGGGTGTGTAAGTGTGTGTGTGTGTGTCTGGGGTGGGTGTGTAAGGCATATATGCTGTTACCATGGTAACTCCGCCTAGCGCCGTTCTGCACTGCGCTCGTGACCCTTTTCTTTTTGGTTAGATAAACACATTTTAATTCATTGGCAGAGCCGCGCGCAATCCAGGCTGCAGCGCGTTCTGGAAGACAACAAAATGGGTTGTGGTGAAAGGCTGGTGGAGGAGCAAGATGCAGGGGGGTGCAGTTTGCATCAGAGTGATAGTGGCTGAAATGACTGCTCACCTGCTCAGGGCCTTTTAAACTTCAGGGGATGAACTCCAATCTGCAAGAAGTTGGTTTTACTGATCATAGTTTTTACAGGTAGAAGGCAACCACTCTGAGACTGAGCTGAAGTGATTAGTCTCAGTCTCCGATTAACAGAAAGGTCAACAAGCATCTATTTTGACAATTGATTTGTTTCTCATTTTTCAAACAAAGATGTCAAACATTTTGTGGCTCCGGCTTCTCAATTCTGACCTTTTGCTGCTTTTCTTTGTCTTTTGTGATAGTAAATCTAATATGTTTGTTTATTAAGTGTTGGTGCTAATTCATGGTCTCTTGGAGATTGTGATTGTGAGGTCAGGTTCTGCTTTTTCTGAATTTAAATCTTTTAATTTTTTTTAATGAAGCCTCAAATGTCAGTGATCAGATAGTGTTGTCACTCTTAACAAAAAAATAATCCTCAATTTGAAGAAAGTGATTTGCTGTATTTTTGCCAAATCAGCTTTCTTTAAAGTATAAACTTCACCAGTATCTCAACATATATACATATAAGCATTCAATAAAATTTGTTGTATTGACTGTCGGACGCTCTGGAGTTACTGGAAATTGCAAGACCAGTTAATCAAAAAAGTAATTGGCACATTAATCTAGAAAAGAATAATAATTAGTTGCAGCCTGTGTTTGACAGTTTGACAGCAGCACAAAGTTTAACGAGAAGTGTAGGTTTCTAACTAATTATTATTTTTTATCATCAGTGAACATATCCATATTATTTCTGATTCATCATGTAGTCTATGGAATATATTAACATTATATATACAGAGACAAAGTAATGAAACATTTCCATCAGTTTCCTGGAGCCTAAAGTCATGTTTACCTGTTTTGATTAAACAAAAGTGACTTAAAAACGTTGAATTTTCAAAAGGAATTTTTTATTTGATATATGACATAAATCACTTATCAAAAATGTCATCAGTTTGTTGATGCACTAACAAATCAACCAACCCATTTAGCGTAATTATCTTTAAAAAGTAGTATGTGGCAGGTAAATCCGAGTGGACGTATTAAATATTAATTTTTGTGGCTAATTTCAGACCACTTAAACCCCACAACCATGCAAATGCAGCCTGTTCAAGACTATTGAGTCTTTTCAAAAGTGACAAAAAAATCCCCATTATTTCTAAATGAAATTCACTTGTTGTGTAAAGACTCAGATAACTTAAGCACCTGCAGCGTGATCATTTTGTTATTGTGAGGTGTAATAATGGCTGCTGATGATGAGCAGGGATGGAATAAAAGTGTTTTTGTAAGAGGTGGAAGGTTTGGCTTTTGTGATGCACAAGAACACATCAGCGCTTTTTAAAAAACTCTTAAAAAAAAAAAAAACGCCACAGCTGGTCCCGCGTGTTTGTCACTCAGTCAGTGCGTGATCGGTGATCAATGCTGTAATCACCCAGCGGGAGCTTCTTCTGTGAAATGTGTTTGTTGTGAACAGTAATGTTCAGAAATACACTTGGCACCATTCATGTCTCTTTAGCACACATTGAATTATGGGAGGAACCGCGTTGCACATTTTGGGGCTCGTCTGCTACACCAGGTTCTCCTCCACACTCTGGTTACCTAATCAATTGATCAGATTAGTATTGATGACTCCATACTCGCTGAGTTAAAGTGGTTGTGCAATGTTTTGTTTGTTTGTTTTTTTTTACTTTTTATGACTCTTTGCCATCAGTACATTTCTTTCTAACGGATTGCACGGCTGTAACGAATAGTTCAAAGCTTCATTCACATTGAAATCAACATTTTTGTTTGTTTGTTCCTCGTTCGTCTGTTTAAACCCGGTAGGTCAGAACAGTTGTAGATTAAGTTTAGGCTACACTCATGTTATTAGTATTACGGTATTTGCAGAATGAGATTATTTTGGCTGCGTGCGTGTTGTTTCTGTCTTGTGTTTCACAGTTGTTTTACCTGCTGGTGTATTTTGTAACAGCACAGGCCTCTTTCTACGTTGTTGTACATTGCAAATATACTCGTCTTTTTTTAATGGCGTTATTCAGTTTTAGTAATCGCTAAATCACTTGTCACTTTGATACTAATGAAGCTTTTGTTGTTTGTTTCCCGTAGGAGCCGAAGTCGTCGGCCCACTTGCTCGATGACTGGGGCATGGAGGACATCGACCACGTCTTCACTGAGGAAGACTACCGCTCCCTGACCAACTACAAGGCCTTCAGCCAATTCGTCAGGTAGATGGATACACTCGTGCAAAGCTGATAATGTGCCGCGAACCACTTGTGTATGGTACCAAGTGTTCATTCAACTGTTCAGAAATATGTTGCCATGGATGTGTGGTGCTCTTTCATAAAGTTTTTTCAGGTTTGCAAGTTCCAATTTCGCACTAGATACTGTTCTTTTTCCTACTCCTGTGACCAGTTTTGGAGGGAAAATTGAGCTAAAATTGCACTTAGAGAAATCTGCAAGCAGCTCAATGTGTGAAATATCCACTGAGAGCCTGTGTGGTTCATGCAGGAGATGTCTAAAAGCCTGAAATTTGAATTTTTTAATTTCCCTCCTCTCCAGGCCCCTCATCGCAGCCAAGAACCCCAAGATCGCCGTGTCCAAGATGATGATGGTTCTGGGCGCTAAGTGGCGCGAGTTCAGCACCAACAACCCTCTGAGAGGAGCCGCCGCCGCCAACGCAGCCCTGGCCACCGCCAACGTACCGGCCGCCGTCGACAACATGGTGGCGGAGGTCGCCCCGGCTGCCGCGGCGACGCCGGCCCCAGCGGAGCCTCAGCAGCCCCCGCCGCCGCCGCTACGCAAGGCTAAGACAAAGGAAGGCAAAGGTAGAGTGTAGACGAGGGGTGAATGAAATAACATGACTTGGCATGCCAGAGCTGGGTTTGGATTTCTCAGCCAGATATCAGGGGAAGTGTCTTTTTTTAAGGAAATCACTGCCCAGATAGCCGTTGGTTGTTTAGTCACCCAGTTTGTGGGTCTGAAGCTGTTCTTTGCTCTTCTTCTTCTTGGATCTGTGCGTGACTGACCTCCGCCTTTCTGTTTTGCGTGGGCAGGTCCGAACGCCCGCAAGAAGTCAAAGTCTACACCTAAACCACAAGAGAAGAAGAATAATGCCAAGACCAAAAAAGTGGCCCCTCTCAAAATCAAGCTGGGAGGCTTCAACAGCAAGCGGAAACGCTCGTCGGTACGACCCGTCTCTCCTCTCTGACACGCGCCCGTGTGCCCACATGCAGTTTAGACACGTACAGCGAAGTGTGTTTACATAAGAAGTTTGTCTCCCCAGAGCGAGGAGGATGAGCCTGACGTGGACAGCGATTTCGAGGATGGCAGCATGAACAGCGTTTCTGTCTCAGAGGGATCGAACAGCCGCAGCAGCCGCAGCAAAAAGAAGCCGTCCAAGAGCAAACCCAAGAAGAAGAAAGGTAGGTCAGACTGGGCTAATACGCAGCCTCTGCTCTTCAATAGTTTTTGTGTAACCTGCGGGAGCCCCCTGGTTGTTTCAGAGCCAGAGCTCTACCTGTTGAGCTGTGAACGGCTGCAGGTGGAGCCTGCAGATCGCAGGTTAAACGAACAGAGGTGAATGGTAATGACTTCATGCAGAGTAAAGCGTTAAAAGTCTTTGGACTGCCTAACAACATGCGGAGGTGTATACACACACACACACACACACACACACACACACATACATTAGTCACTGTGACTGACTCAGCAGAGTTTGGTATATTTAGAAGGACAACATCTTGGTCTTGGTTGTTGCCTACGGATGCATCCTCTGTAGCTGCTGTCACAAGACTCGAGCACCGCTCAGACGACGTCACGGTTGAATTCAGATCTGCAGCTGAAAGAGGTCAACAAGTCGTCATCGAGACTCGGCTGTTTCACGGTGGAAATCCTTCCAACTGCAGTTTTGGGGGTTTTGTTCAGTCTCTGAGGACCTGAGGTGAAAGGTTAGGGTTATTTGCTGCACATTTAGCCCATGAAATTCTTTCCAACGTGTTGTTAAGAAAAGCTACAGCTTCTCTCACAAAATGTAAAACTCTTCTTTGTGAGTTATTGTTTCATTTAGCCCTGCATCATATTTAGTAAATATTGAGAATGAGCAGTAAAAAGCAGATTACCCGTCAAAGTGGATGTTTGTATTTTCCCCGTGAAACCCCTCGGTCTCAGTCTGTTGATGTTATGGAGGAAGTGGGTTGTTGAGGGGGTGGGGGTGACTCAGAGTGGGTTTTCCTCTGACAAACAACATAAACACACGGCAGAATGTCATAACTGAGTTTGGATCACGGCACACATCACATCCTGTGGTAAATATGAGAATGTCAGGAGGTGTTTTGGTGAACGTGTTTTCTGTCAAACCAGAAGCGGAGGACGGTGATGGCTATGAGACGGACCACCAGGACTACTGTGAGGTGTGCCAGCAGGGCGGAGAGATCATCCTGTGTGACACCTGTCCGAGAGCGTACCACATGGTCTGCCTGGACCCCGACATGGAGAAAGCCCCCGAGGGCACTTGGAGCTGCCCACACTGTGTAAGCGACATGCTCATACTCTCCAGGTTTAACCACATGAGTGACTCTCTCATTCCGAGCCACTTAAAGGAAAACTTAAACATGACGTTACCTTTCCGAATATCAATCAATGAAAGTCACAGTAAATAAAACCACATTTTTGGAGTTGATAGTTGATTCCAAGCACTCAAACACACTGACAACGAAGTCAAAGCGTCATCTAAATGATCAATTTTTGCCATTTATTCTTGTCCTTGTGACAACGCTGATCTATTTAGCAATTTACTACCAAAGCCATGACTTGTTCAGAATATACTGAGCATGCAGATCAACAATGGAGAGGTGGATTGTGCTGCAGGAGTAGTTTATGTGAGAATTTGATGCATTTCATGCCACAAAAGTGAAGGAGTTCATTGTTGCAAGCTGACAACAGCCGTCCCTTTGTGAAGCCAGACACCGCTAATGCTAAAAGTTAGCATGAAAGAGGTAAACAGGTCAGATTGTCAGTGGAGTACTCCTTTAAAGCAAATACAGGAATAGAATGATTGGCAGATGAGGTCTGAGTCTCAAATGGTCTCAATGTAAGGATATTAAAACCTTTTAAAGACATTATACTTCATTGTCATTGCATTATTTTTCAGCTAAGCAGGACAGGAACTTTGTGTTTAAAGTGTGTGAAATATAAAAGACAATTTTCCTTCAATTCCAGGAGAAGGAGGGCATCCAGTGGGAGGCCAGAGAGGAGGGCTCAGACGCCGAGGAGGACAACGGCGAGGCTGGAGAGATGGAGGAGGACGACCACCACATGGAGTTCTGCAGGGTGTGTAAAGACGGAGGGGAGCTCCTCTGCTGCGACTCGTGCCCCTCGTCCTACCACATCCACTGCCTCAACCCGCCGCTCCCAGAGATCCCCAACGGAGAGTGGATCTGCCCCCGCTGCACGGTGAGCCGCCAACAGTCGGGGTCAAATGGGGTTATTGATGTAAAGTCTGCGCTGTCAGAGTACTTGACAGCTGAGGTGAGACAGCACCTGGCAAAGTTTAGTCATTGATCCAGTGGACGGTTCTGCTCTTTCTGCCCGGCGCTGCTTGATTGGAAGAAGTATTTCATTGATCCTATGGCTTGACAGTCATGGTCTCATTATACAACCACCTTAAGAAATCAAAGCAGAGGTACATTAACAGATTCTCTCTGCGACCAGAGAAACATGAAGCATCTGCGTCTGCGAGGTTTGATGAATTCAGAGAGAAGTGGTACAGTCCTGGAAATCCTGGAAGATTGTGGAGTTTTGAGAAATTATCTAGAGTAATTGTAGCACATGGAAGTAGAGCTGCGGCTAACAGTTATTTTAAGAGCTGAAACAATTTAATTAGTGAATCAGCGGAAAACAAATTGACAAATCAGTTTTTTAAAATAGTTGAGAAACCGTCAGGAAACACAATCACATGAGAAAAGATGTGCAGGTCTGCTGATTATTTTCTTGATTTATCAGAAAACGTCAGAAGAATTGTGAAAAATGTTTTTGCCACAATTTCCCAGAACTCAAGGTGACGTCTTTTAAATGTGTTGTTTTTGTCTTAGCGACAGTTCCAGAGTCAAAGACATTCTGTTTACAACTGAACAGAGAAAATTCTCACATTTGAGAAGCTGCAGCCAGATGATGTTTGTTTTTTGTTTTTTTTTTTGTTCGAAAAGGGACAAATAAGCGGTTATTGAAGCGTTCACCAGTTCATTTTCTGTTGATCCGCTAATTTCAGCTGTAGGTGGAAGTGCTCTGACTGACAGGTCAAGTATAAAACTGTTATATCTTACCATCATTACTGTAACTCGTCTTCCTCGCCGTTTTTCACTGAATAAACTAAACTGTGACGAGTGTTTTCGGAAAAAACCTGAGATGGAAAGAAAAGAGCAAACACTCAAATATTTTTCTTTCTTCTCCTCCAGTGTCCACCCATGAAGGGGAAGGTGCAGAAGATCCTGACGTGGCGGTGGGGCGACCCTCCTGCGCCCACACCGGTCCCCCGCCCTCCAGACCTTCCGGCCGACGCCCCCGATCCCGCCCCGCTGGCAGGGCGGCCGGAGAGGGAGTTCTTCGCCAAGTGGTCCAACATGTCGTACTGGCACTGCTCCTGGGTGACAGAGCTCCAGGTGTGTTTTACTTGCACGCACACACACACACACACACACACACACACACACACACACACAGAAGAAGAAAAAACAGGATTTGACCCCGTTTCATGTGCACGACTACAACTTCCTTCTCTAACCTTCATCCTCCGTCTCCCCTCTAGCTTGAGCTTCATTGCCAGGTGATGTTCAGAAACTACCAGAGGAAGAACGACATGGACGAGCCGCCTCCCATCGACTTCGGCGATGGAGAGGAGGACAAGAGCGTCAAGAGGAAGAACAAGGACCCCATGTACGCACAGCTGGAGGAGAAATACCTCCGCTTTGGAATCAAGATGGAGTGGCTGATGATCCACCGCATCCTCAACCACAGGTCTGAGCTCTAAAGTGACAGCTTCACTTGTTAGAAGAGAAAAAGGTTTTAATTGGTGTACCTTTTTTTAGAAAAAATCATAAGACTGCATCATAAGTAACAAGCCAATCAAAATAAAGCTTCTTCAGAATAAGAATAAGAGTTCATAGGATTTTGTTCCAGCTACTTGCTATTCATAATATCTGAAGTCTTTCTGCTTGTAAGACGTTTCCTTGAAGATGCACCACCACCCTCTTCTGGAGTGAATCAAACCAAACCTGAAACCAACTTGAATTAAAGTGAATTTTTCCCTCGCTTTGCTGTGTTTTCCAGTGTGGACCGGAAGAATAACGTCCACTACCTGATCAAGTGGAGAGAGCTGCCGTACGACCAGGCGACCTGGGAGGCCGAGGACATGGACGTCCCCGATTTTGACACCTACAAGGTGCAGTACTGGAACCACAGGTAAGACGCAGACACAGGACCACGCCTTTAAACTGTGGTGTGATCCAGACGCACAGTAATACATGCTGTCAGCCAACAATTACTTCTTTGCTAACTGTGCATGTGTATCTGTCAGAGAGCTGATGATGGGAGAGGAGGGGAAACCCGGGAAGAAGATCAAGGTGAAAGGAAGAGTGAAGCGGCCCGACAGACCTCCTGAGAACCCCGTGGTCGACGTAAGTCTGCAGGGCCTGCGAGGGTTTACCAAACGTTTTGACGACTCAGCATTCAGCTGAGAACTGTGTGTTTTCTGGTTGGAGCGTCCTCTGAAACATCATTAAGAGTTCACAAGCCACACAGAGATTGTCAAGAGATAGATTCATTAACATAATTTACATAATTTGTAAAATAATCAACTTTCACTGTTGATTTTTGCCGACTACTCCTGTGCAGATGTGGCCTGTATATGAAGGAACTGACCATGACTGACTACATCCACTATATTCTGTTAAAAGATGACTTTCGTTTTTTACAACCTGGACCTTATTTGTAGCATTAAATATGACCATTTACTCACCCAGACAACTTTGGTGGCATTTGGAGTCGTTTTGAAGAAGTTAGCCCCAGAGGAGCGGCGCGTATATCCGTATAATGCGAGTACTCGGGGCATCCATGTGCAGCCTCTATATAACGCATAATCTGCAGAAACACGTTCATATTCCAATATTTAGTTATGATATGCTGGTGCTATTCCCCTCTGAGCCTGTGGTGGCATGTTATCAACATCCGGCGTCTCTAGAAAACTACCTCTGACGTGGATGATGTCATTACCGAACGCCAGGCGCTGCGAGCAGCCAGCCACAACACGGCTGACTCTGCGGCGGTCGGCTACGAATACGCAATAACGAACCATAGCTGTGCCAAACTACAGCTAAACTAGCCGACCGCCGGCTCAGAGGGGAATAGCACCAGCATATCATAATAAAATATTGGAATATGAACGAGTTTCTGCAGATTATGTGTTATATAGAGGCTGCGCATGGATGCCCCGAGTACTCGCATTATACGGATATACGCGCCACTCCTCTGGGGCTAAATTCTTCAAAACGACTCCAAATGCCACCAAAGTTGTCTGGGGGAGTAAATGGTCGTATTTAATGCTAGAAATAAGGTCCAGGTTGTAAAAAACTAAAGTTATCCTTTAAGCCTGACATAGATAGTATTTATCTCTACCCAAACTTATTCTGACCTTTTAATTTGTTGCTGATTTTCATTCGATTATAACCTGAGTGTGAAATGTTCTAAATTGGCGAATGTGACTATCAGCAATGTCTTCTTACTTCTACACGAGTCGTCGTCACCTCTGCTTACAAACCTGTCCCCTCTCTCTTTTCTGTTTACAGCCGACCATAAAGTTCGAACGTCAGCCGGAGTACCTGGACAGCACAGGGGGGACGCTGCACCCCTACCAGCTTGAGGGGCTCAACTGGCTGCGGTTCTCCTGGGCTCAGGGTACCGACACCATCCTGGCTGACGAGATGGGTTTGGGAAAGACGGTCCAGACCGCCGTCTTCCTGTACTCCCTCTATAAAGAGGTGGGCGGCTATGAGATGCTGTTTGTCTGTTGTGAGGATGTGTTTCACTCCTCCGGGGGCCACACACACTGAAACTGTATACACTGGTTTTGTGGTGAAATGCTTTGGATTTGTTCCTTCTTAACTGCTTTGTTGGAAACAGGAGCTGCTCCGTGAGCTCAGCACAGGAAGCTGAAGTTAGTTTTGATTTTTAAGTTTGTCTTCTTCATGATCCCTTTATTACATTTGTTTCCTATTTTGTTTAAAACTAATGAATTTGACCCTTTTTAATACAATTTTGGCTGAGCAGTAATTGCTGGGCCTTCCCGTGTTCGACTGTGTAGCTGTCGTCCTATTGGCCGGGAGCCATCCAGCCATTTTGTATAAGTCAAGTGAAATGTGACGACATGAAGTTCGATCTCAAACAGTAAACATTCACAGACACTGATCATGTGTGGGGCTGCTGCCACCTAAAGGTGGGAGGTCAGAATGCACTTCCTGCCAGAGCAGCAGGGAATCTTTTAATGGTTATAAACTTTCTTTTTAAATGGCAGTTATTTTATGTTTTCTCGCTCGCTTAATGTTTTGATTTATTAACATTTTTAATGGAGTCAAGTTCAGAAGTAGTGGAGATGTTGTGTTACTGTATCATGGATTCAAGTTAATTGTATCAGGATGTTTGTCGAGAGGTTTCAGTCTGTTATGTAAAAATTAGACTGAAAATTAAACTGAAACTATCTTGATAATCAGTTAGCCGTTGTTGATGAAAATTGACAAATGTATATTATTTGCAGGTATCTTACTCTTCTGTTATAGTAAATTGTTCTAGACTGAAAGACAAAAATAGCAATTTGAAAACGTCAGCTTAATTTAGCATTTTTGACCAAGGAGATCATTTAGAGCTGGAAGTAGATTTTTAGGAAAGCTTTTTTTTCTCTATCATTCATTAACTTCTGCTCTCCTAATTTCAGTTCTCATTAGTTTGAAATGAGAAATGGAGTTGGTTGCTATATTTCTGAAATAGTGGAATTGTGTTTCAAGTCTACTGGGATCATGATTTTGGTGCCTCGAAGGTTTGAGTCAGCTGAAAATTGAAATGTAGATAAGTGAGAGAATGGAATGCACACTCATCTGTCTTGTGACAGTGATGCTAACTTGTACAGGCGTTATTGCATAATCGTAGCTTAAATGTGAAACATCCAGTTCTTAGGGAAACTCACGACCTCTGGTCCGTGTTACACGTTGAACTGACTTCCCCTCTCCTCCTCAGGGCCACTCTAAGGGGCCGTTCCTGGTTAGCGCCCCACTCTCCACCATCATCAACTGGGAGAGAGAGTTTGAGATGTGGGCCCCAGACATGTACGTGGTGACGTATGTCGGAGACAAAGACAGCAGAGCCGTCATCAGAGAGAATGAGTTCTCCTTCGAGGACAACGCCATCCGCGGAGGGAAGAAGGCCTCCAGGATGAAGGTGAGAGGAGGCAGCGCTGAATGAAGACTTCGGCTCCTGCAGGAATAGAAAACAAATACATAAGTTCCAGATAAATCAAGCATCATTTTGGAATTAGGTTCTTTTTAACTTCTTTTGCATTGATGTCCTCCAACAGAAAGACTCGTCGATCAAGTTCCACGTCCTGCTGACCTCCTACGAGCTGATCACCATCGACATGGCGATCCTGGGCTCCATAGACTGGGCCTGCCTGGTGGTGGACGAGGCCCACAGACTGAAAAACAATCAGTCCAAGGTGCGGACACACCTGTAGACACACAGGATCATTTCTTTAAAGATTAGGATTCATTTAAAGAGAGAAAAAGGAGTTCAGACGCTGTAATTAAAGCCCTGTGGATGCAAAGTTGTGGCTGTAATTGCAACAATGTGTTTCCTACTTTATCTAGTTTTAAAAATTGTAAATGTGCTTAATTCAGACGTTTTACCATTTGAATGATTGCTGCCTTTTTTCTGCTTCAGCTGTGCGGACAGATGAAGTTTTAACTGAAGCTAAAGCTGCTGTAAAAATGCTGTTCTTCATTTCCTCTGTTGTAGTTTTTCCGGGTATTGAACAACTACCCTCTGCAGCACAAACTGCTGCTGACCGGAACTCCTCTGCAGAACAACCTGGAGGAGCTTTTTCACCTGCTCAACTTCCTCACACCTGAGAGGTTCAGGTAAGGCTCCAGACTCTGTTCTTCAAGATGTTCCCTTTTATAGAGCCACAGCAGGTGGTTTCCTTCAGGTGGGCATGACGTGTGGATTAGTAGTGGAGTTATATTATTTTTCAGGCACTGAAGTCTTAAATGTGTGTGATGTGACCTTGTGCAGATCGTTTGCATTAATGTGCGTTCTGAAAACTTTTCACACGTCTACAGTACAAGAGGAACACTGACTGGCGCACATCATCATATCGCTCCTGTACAGCAGCGTTTCGCAGTCTTTTATGGCGCATGACCCCTTACGACAAAGTCATGTCTACCTGAGACTCTTCACAGGTTGCACATATTTGTCCGAAATGTGACTGCTTTAAGAATAAAAAAAATACATCAAAATATTCAAAAAAGCCAAAGATTAGAAGAAATTCCACAAAGTTAACCCTTTTTATTGCCTAATTGTATGTTGCAGAAATGCATTTTGGAGCTTTTACAATGCAACTTTCTGTTTAAATAAGTGCATGAATGTCAAAATATTACAGCAAACAGACAAAAAACATTCGTATCACATTACTGTTAAGTCTTAAGATATCAGGAAACAGATTTGTTGCGGAAGCAGAAGAGGTCTCATGTTGAAGAGTAATGTGAAGTCAATCTGGGTGTGAAATTCCTCCTAACCGTAACTCACCTGTCTGTGTCCCCTCTGTGTTCGCAGTAAACTGGAGATCTTCCTGGAGGAGTTCGCCGACATCGCGAAGGAGGACCAGATCAAGAAGCTGCACGACATGCTGGGTCCTCACATGCTCAGGAGGCTGAAGGCCGACGTCTTCAAACACATGCCCTCCAAGACCGAGCTCATCGTCAGAGTGGAGCTCAGCCCCATGCAGAAGTGAGTCACGAGGAGGGAGGGATTGCTACGAAGGCCGGGGTCTTTTTTTTGTTGTTGTTTTCCTCTCAATGTTGATCTCTCCAAAAGATCTTGTGCAGAAGTGGAGCTCGATGAGGAAAATGTAAATGTGTGTGTCCTCTGGTTGCAGGAAGTACTACAAATTTATCCTGACGAAAAACTTTGAGGCTCTGAACACCAAAGGAGGAGGAAACCAGGTGTCTCTGCTCAACGTCGTCATGGACCTCAAGAAATGCTGCAACCACCCCTACCTCTTCCCCGCGGCTGCTATTGTAAGAGCCAAACATTAGATGGTTTGTTTTAGAAGAGAAGTTTATGTTTCAGGCCAGACCGTTGAAACATTTTGATTCAGAAAGGGAGATCCCCGTGGAAGCAGAGATCTCCATTTGTTACGAAAATGCTGTCAAGAACCTAAAGAGATGATGTTTTTCTATGCAAAGATTCATGCGATCAAGACTCTGTGTCAGATTATTTTACATTTTATTGGTGTAGATTGTTGTTTTGAAAAGAATTCTTTATAAAATATTTCTCTGCAGTCATTTCACTGTTAACAAAACCGAAATGTTTGATTGGTCGCCCCAAACAGGAAGCTCCAAAGATGCCCAATGGGATGTATGATGGCAGCGCTCTAACAAAGGCTGCTGGAAAACTGCTGTTACTGCAGAAGATGATGAGGAAGCTGAAGGAGGGAGGACACAGAGTGCTCATCTTCTCTCAGGTAGGAGACCAGAGAAAACCACTAAACCTCTTCTGCTCGGCTCTCCTGCTCGTGTATTCTTCCTACAGACTCCAAAGCACTGGTGGAATGACAAAATTAATAAAATTAGCAGAAACACTTTTCTTCCGTTGTTGGTAAATGATTAGAGAAAGGGAACGTGACTACAGATCAGTATTTTCAGTTGCAGCAACAAGAAGTCTCACAGCTTTTTCCTCCCCTGTGTTTCACTGTAGATGACGAAGATGTTGGACTTGCTCGAGGACTTCCTGGAGAACGAGGGCTACAAGTACGAGCGGATTGATGGAGGGATCACTGGAGGGATGAGACAGGAAGCTATCGATCGCTTCAACGGTGAGACTCAAACGCCACCTTTTTTGTTTTCTTTAGTGATTCTGCTTTTTGAATCCTACTTTCCTTTTCACTTCTCTTTCTTGTGCTTTAACTCCACACTTGACCCAACTCTTCACAGTGTAAACCTGAATAGTTGCTCGGCAGTTTTAAATGGCTTTTTAGTCGACCTGTTATCAAAGCTCCAGGTCATTGAAGCTGATGATTAACACATACTTGCAGAAATTCTTTAAAGCGACCTTTTCTCTCTCTCGATAATTTCCTGCAGCTCCTGGTGCTCAGCAGTTTGCCTTCCTGCTGTCAACGAGGGCCGGAGGTCTGGGTATCAACCTGGCCACCGCCGACACCGTCATCATCTACGACTCTGACTGGAACCCCCACAACGACATCCAGGTACACCAGATCTCTGCTGCTCCATTTCTGCTAGGTCTGGTTGATGATGGTAGTCTAAGGCAGTGGTCCCCAACCTTTTCTGTACGATGGCCCAGTTTAATGTCTGAAAATATTTTCATGGCCCAGTCTAAAGGTGTAGCAGATAAAAACAAAATAAAATGATAAGATCAGCATTAAAAACTGTGGTATTTTCTCTTTAATAATAATAATAACAATAATCATGAACGTAAATCCACTTTTTAATCATGTCAAGAGGACCTGGCTGCAGACTGGCACTGTCAGGCACCTCCACTGTCAGTACGGGAAATCACGTGATACATTTCACTTTTCAAAATAAAATGTCATTAAGACTCGAAAAATAAATCAAACAAATTATGTGAAAAAACAAAATAATGGAAATGATTTTTTCTTTCTGTGCGGCCCAGTACCAAATGGCCCACGGGTTGGGGATCAATGGTCTAAGGAACAGTTGTATGTGAGCAGCAAAGTTTTCTCGGCTTGAACTTTTTTGGAAATCTTAATCACATGCTGAATTTTGTCTTTATTGTGAGTCTTTCTTATTGAAAGTTCTAGAAACTGCCTTTTATTTCCCTGGTTTATTTAAAGTTCGGCAGATTTTTTAAAACTCCTAATTCGACTGCCTACTCTTCTGTGTCCAGGCCTTCAGCAGAGCTCATCGTATCGGTCAGAACAAGAAGGTGATGATCTACCGCTTCGTCACCAAGGCCTCTGTGGAAGAGAGGATTACTCAGGTAAACAGGACAGGTGCAATTCATGTCTTCTGTCATGCAAGTGTGTTAGCAAGTTGTATGTAAAAAAAAAAAAAAAACAGTTTGTTTTGCTCGTTTAAAATCTGATTTGTGCTAAACATTTGAGAATCTGTCCCACTTGTAATTCTTTCGCCTGACATATTAACAAACGTCTTACCTCCTCTGTCCAGGTTGCCAAGAAAAAGATGATGCTGACTCACCTGGTGGTCCGTCCTGGTCTGGGATCCAAGACGGGCTCCATGTCCAAGCAGGAACTGGACGACATCCTCAAGTTTGGAACAGAGGAGCTCTTCAAGGACGAGGGAGAAGGTGAGAGCCGAAACCATGCACATACGCAGGATTTACATGAACGCATCGACTGGTGAGGTTTATTAACTGCTGCATATTTTCAGGTGAGAACAAGGAGGAGGACAGCAGCGTCATCCACTACGACGACAAGGCCATCGACCGTCTGCTGGACAGGAACCAGGACGCCACAGATGACACGGAGCTGCAGAGCATGAACGAGTACCTGAGCTCCTTCAAGGTGGCTCAGTATGTGGTTAAGGACGAGGAGGAGGAGGTGAGCGCCTGTGGAGTGAAGATGTAGATAAACATCCTGATTTCCTGGAGTGAAACACTGACATTTAGGAATAAGCTTCATTCATTGAAGTAGTGAGCCAAACCTCATTCAAATTGTAGGTGCTTTTATATTTGCTGCTGTAAACATCTGGACTCTGTTCGCTCTTTTCTTTTAGGGGCAGTGAGTCACTAACAATGCTCCTTATTATATATTTGGTCAGGTGGAGTTTGCATAATCAGTGACGAGCAACAGAACGGACACAAAGAAATGAGCATCAGCTGAACAAAGGCTAACTACTTCAAGCCACTGTGTTCTCAGTTTCCATGTTTCTCCATCGTTTCTCCTTCATTTAGGAGGAGGAGGTGCAGCGGGAGATCATCAAGCAGGAGGAGAGCGTGGATCCGGACTACTGGGAGAAGCTGCTGCGCCACCATTACGAGCAGCAGCAGGAGGATCTGGCCCGCAACCTGGGCAAAGGCAAACGTATCCGCAAGCAGGTCAACTACAACGACGGCTCTCAAGAAGACCGAGGTAAGAGGGGAGGAAGTCTTTGTGAAGAAAAGTCGAGGTTCAGGACACGTTTAGCCACATTCAGCCTCCTCAGGATTCACCAGGCATGGTGTTTGAACCACATACATCACGTTGCTTTTGCACTGGATATTGTTTTAAAAACTTAAATACTGCTGCTAATATGATACTTGAACAATTTGACTTCTTAAATTCTTTAGTCTCTGTGAGAACTGGCTAAATGAAGCTTTCTAATATCTGATCAAGACAAAGTCCAAACATGAGGAATTTAACCAGGCAGGAGCTTTGGCCCCTGACCCCTTCCTGTGTAGCAGGAGGTAAAAAAGGTCTGTTTGTGAAGAATGTTTCTGACGGCAGCTCAGCAGTGCAGACTTCACCTCAACCTTTTTAGCGCCTGTTGATCGACTCTGTTCATCCATAATTGAAGCTGTGAAATGATTACTGTGCAAAGCTGCCATCTAAGAGAGGGTGGAAAGAGGACTTGTTTAATCCAGAATGCTTGTTAACCTCTTCGTTCAGTCGACTGTGGAGCAGATTTTACTTCACTTAATGTGAAATATAGATTGAGCTCATACACATCTGCGCGTGTTTACATGAACACGGTCACACTGAACTACACCCACAGTGGGATGTGGGACAAACAGATGATTGTGTGTCTTTATGAGACCTCATTACCCATAATGCACGGCGCAGAACTGCCATGTTAGTCTGTCAGCAGAGGGAGGAAAATGCCGGAGCCGCCCACACACACACACACACACAAACTGACACTTTGGATTTGGATAGTTGTGAGGGGGCGGGGCTTCCAAAGCTGTTCCGCCCCTTGAAGGGCTGCATGGAAATACTTCAACAGTCTTGTGTTGCTGTGTTGAAGTCTTACTGGGCTGTGCATTAAAACTCTTTCATTTTTCTCTCAAAGCTGATTGGCAGGATGACCAATCCGACGGCCAGTCAGATTATTCTGTGGCGTCTGAGGAGGGAGACGAGGACTTTGATGAGCGAACAGAAGGTAAGAACCACTATTAGTGTTGAACAATGTTGATTTTAAGCTCTCTTTAAGTGTCGTGGTGTAATGTTTGTTTTGGTATATGTGTGCACTCTGTGTCTCTACAGGATATAATTTGGAAGGTTTTTTTTTTTTTGTCCCTCACTTGCTCCTAAACCATAAAAACACCTAAATAAACAGTAGAAGACGCAGGACTAGCTGTGTCATGGTTACACACAGAAAATAAAGATATAATTCATGCAGCTTACCTGCCTCCCTGCAGAGCTTCGGTTATTATCTGTATAATCACCATCTGTGTCCTCTCTGCAGCCAACTCCCGCAGGCCGAACAGGAAGGGCCTGAGGAACGACAAAGACAAACCGCTGCCCCCCCTGCTGGCCAGGGTGGGAGGCAACATCGAGGTGAGCAGCTCGGCGCTCGTCTGGGACCGTCTGTCATCCCTCTGTTTTCTGTTATCTTACCTGTATCTTACGCGTTCTGTTTTCCCAGGTGTTGGGTTTCAACTCTCGGCAGAGGAAGGCCTTCCTGAATGCAGTGATGCGTTATGGGATGCCTCCCCAAGATGCCTTCACCACCCAGTGGCTGGTCCGAGACCTGCGAGGGAAATCTGAAAAAGAGTTCAAGTAAGAAACGGCACGATGCCTCCAACAGAATATAAACCCTCCAAAAACAAAAGTTTCTTAAATATTAGGACATCAGTGGACTTTAAAACTACAATATAAGACTTTGATTATTAAAATGTGGATTTCAGAATATGGATCATATTTCTAGACTTGATTATTTTTTAATCATCCCATTAATGTATGCAGACCCTTTCTGACATTTTTTGTTTTTATTTGTTCTTGTTGGGCTCATTTTATGTCTTAATACCTCATTTTAAATTCATACGTAGAGATAAAATATTTTAAAAACCTTCATATTAGTTTATTGTAGCCTGCAGATTAAGAAAATTGCAGTTATAATCAGCTGTATGAGTTTAAAGAGATTTTTTCCATCTGTTTTTAATTAATATTACATAAAACAAACCTTTTATTGTCTTCATATAGTATTTTCATACCTCTCCTATTTTTTCCCTCTCTCTCAGGGCCTACGTCTCTCTGTTCATGCGTCACCTCTGCGAGCCCGGCGCCGACGGGGCCGAGACCTTCGCAGACGGCGTCCCCAGAGAAGGGTTGTCACGGCAACATGTCCTCACCCGTATCGGCGTTATGTCGCTCATTCGCAAGAAGGTAACAAACGCGGCTTTGTCTCTCCTTCAACTGAACTTTTCTTGTTAGAATAATAGAGAAAGCGATGATGGGAAGCGAAGATGCCGCTGATCGTCTTTCCTCATCAGAGTTTTGAATTTACAATTGAAGACGGAAGGAAACATTTCTTCTTAAACTGTGGTGAGGTAGTTAAACCACAAGAATTAATCAAGAAGTTTGATCATGAAATAATTGGTGATTTAATGATCATCGAGCAGAAAATTAGTGAATTTAACAACTTCGTAACAAATTCGTTGGATAGGTTAATTTAATTACCCACTAAGAGAAATTGATTGGATTCAAGGGGAAGATAAAATGGCAACGAAAAAAGCTGGAAAATTGCAACTTGTACTGTTTTCTGGTCTCTTATAGCAATTAGCTGAGTAATCAAAAGCTAAATTAATATTATCTGCTGCCTTAGTGTTGTTGCAGAAATGCTCCCGGCAGCAGTGACGTGTTGACGAGTCGCCGTCGTTCTGACCGCGTGCTCTCCGTGTTTTTCAGGTTCAGGAGTTCGAGCACGTGAACGGTCAGTGGTCGATGCCCTGGATGGCCGAGCTGGAGGAGAGCAAAAAGGCAGCTCAGCCAGACTCCCCCGGAAAGACCCCGTCCACCGGCACCCCCGCCGACACGCAGCCCAACACACCTGCTCCAGGTAACACACGCAAACACACACTCATCTTTCAGTGCAGTGCAATATGAATATGAAGGTTACAAAGTACATTAAAACAATGTAGTGAAGGAGTTTGTGTTTCTCTGTAGTTGACGACTCTTCCTCAAAGAACGACGAGGCAGAGAAGGAGGTGAAGAAAGAGGCGGAGGCGGAGAAAAACGGCAAAGAGCCGGCGAAGCCCCCCAGCGAGGTACAGAAACAACCTGTTTGAGTGACCCAGATAGAAGCAGGATCTGTGGATCCTGGACATTTTTTACAGTTGAATTTTCCCTGCAGGTGATCGCCATCCCGGACGACGACGAGAAGAGTCCGCCGGCGGAGCAGGAGGGCAAGAAGAACGGCGAGGAGCCGATGGAGACGGACAAGCCGAGCAACGGAGAGGCGGAGAGCGCTAAAGAGAAGGAGGCGGAGAAAGAGAAGGAGGGAGAGAGCGAGAAGAAGAGTCCGGAGGGAGGAGAGGACACCAAGTCGCCTTCAGAGGCCAAGACAGAGGGTTCAGAGGTCAAACCTGAGGAGTCCGAGGTCAAAGGTAAAACTGTTTGCTCTGTTTTTTAACAGTTTTTCATCAGTATTGGTCAATTTTCTGAGCGTGGTGCTGCAGCCAGATGTTGCTTGACGACAGTGGCCATTTGTGTCTGACTTTAATCTGTAAAAATCGCCATTAAAAGTGTTTTTACCTTTAAAATCTTTTCTCCTAAATGTTTCTTGTCTGTTTCCTTCTGTTTTGCAGCAGAAGAAAAGAAAGAAGAAAAGATGGACACCACTCCTCCTGCAGACGACAAGAAAGGTACCAAACCCTGAACCGTCTCTTTTTAGATATTTCACACAGGACAGTGAAACAAACAAGAAAGTAACTGGAGGCTCATATCGCTGCTATAATAAGGTTTGTTGTCGTGTCTCCTGCTGCAGATGTGAAGGAGGATAAGGAGGCTCCGAAGGCAGAGGAGGCGACTAAACTGCAGAACGGAGACAGCAGCAAGGAGAGCGGAGCCTCAGCTGCCACTGCCGCCGCTGCCACCGCCACTGCCGGAGCAGCCAGTGAGGAGAAGAAGAAGGCCAAGACCAGATTCATGTTCAACATCGCAGACGGAGGTTTCACAGGTAGGCACAGAAACTGGCAGAAACACACCTCAGCTTTAAAGGTGTGTTCATTTTCTAACTGATGTCTTTCTTCTCTCCCAGAGCTTCACTCTTTGTGGCAGAACGAGGAGCGCGCCGCCACCGTTACCAAGAAAACCAATGAGATCTGGCACCGTCGTCATGACTACTGGCTGCTGGCTGGCATCATACAGTATCCTTTTCCCACCTGTGATTGGCTCTCGCTGGGGTGGGGGTGTATTGGGGAACTTTTTGTTGCTGTTTTGCTGTTGTGGAGTTGTTCCCCTTGACCGCGGCTCCCTCCAGACACGGTTACGCCCGCTGGCAGGACATCCAGAACGATGTGAAGTTCGCCATCCTCAATGAGCCTTTTAAGGGAGAGATGAACCGCGGCAACTTCCTGGAAATCAAGAACAAGTTCCTCGCCAGGAGGTTTAAGGTGGGTTTGCCTTCATAGTTGATCCACCATCAGAAAGTCTGCACAAAAACCAGATCATCACAACAAACCAGCTCAGCTGTTCCGTTGAAGTTGATTTTATGGCGATGCTGACGCTCCCTCCTCTTCCCCCCTCCAGCTGTTGGAGCAGGCGCTGGTGATCGAGGAGCAGCTGCGTCGCGCCGCCTACCTCAACATGTCAGAGGACCCCTCCCACCCCTCCATGGCTCTCAACACCCGCTTCAGCGAGGTGGAGTGTCTGGCCGAGTCCCACCAGCACCTCAGCAAGGAGTCCATGTCCGGGAACAAACCGGCCAACGCCGTCCTGCACAAAGGTGAGGCAGAACACAGGAAGTGGGAAATCTCAGAGGGGTTTTTATACATGCAACTGTTTCACACCAGTATTTTTTTAATATTCATATTTACCTTTTTGGGTCCTGTGCTTGATGTTTTGGCCTCTTTTCAGCTTCTTGATGTTTGTTTACTTGTGTTTTTATTCATTTATTTTGACCTCTTGAATTGACTAATTTATTCTAAAATTGGTCTTAAAAAACTTAATTTATTATGGCTGCTGCCAACAATACGGAGTTAAATAAAATAAATTTGTGTCTCATAAATAGATGAAGTAAAGGAAGGAAATAAACTCTGTTAGTCCTGATGACTGTGCAAGCAAACTCTGCAGTGGGCGAGCGACTATAGTTCCTCATCTCTCTCTCTCTCTCTCTCTCTCTCTCTCAGTGCTGAAGCAGCTGGAGGAGCTGCTGAGCGACATGAAGGCAGATGTCACCCGCCTCCCGGCAACTATCGCCCGGATACCACCAGTTGCCGTGCGACTGCAGATGTCTGAGAGGAACATCCTGAGCCGGCTGGCAAGCCGAGGACCAGAGACGCAGACACAGGCACAGACACAACAGGTACAGACACAGACACTGCAGGTACAGACACAACAGGTACAGACACAGACACAACATGTACAGACACAGACGCTGCAGGTACAGACAGACTCTACAGGTACAGACACAGACGCTGCAGGTACAGACGCTGCAGGTACAGGCACAGACACAACAGGTACAGGCACAGACACAACAGGTACAGACACAACAGGTACAGGCACAGACACAACAGGTACAGACACAGACGCTGCAGGTACAGACACAACAGGTACAGACACAGACGCTGCAGGTACAGACAGACTCTACAGGTACAGACACAGACGCTGCAGGTACAGACACAACAAGTACAGACACAGACACTGCAGGTACAGACACAGATGCTGCAGGTACAGACACAGACACAACAGGTACAGACAGACGCTACACGCTTTTCATGTTCAGTGTCATTATCACTGTTCTGTCTGATGACGCTGATGTTCAGTATTTAAGTAGAAACCGTGGAAACCTACTGACACGTCAAGCTCTTATCTTATTTGTACACACTATAAAACATGTTTGCCTCCGGAAATTTGATATTCTTGAGAACGAGGACGCTCGGCGTATGTTTATTTAAATTAAGTTTTTATTCTTGTGTCATGAATACAACTATGCCCAAGCCTCTCTTACAAGACGCCATAATTTCATGTAAACTAGAACCAGAGTGCTGCTGAAACACTTCAACACATGTCGAAACAATGTTGGACAAAAAAATGTAACTTTCAAAAATATAACAAAATTCACAAATCACTGCCAAAAACTGGAGAATTGAGAGTCAACACTAATGAAATAATGAATAAAAGTGGTAAATAAAACTCTTAGTAACTTTTTAGTAACCTCAGGTAACACTGTACCTGTTTGTCTTTTTTAAATCTGATTTATCATGTATAGATGGTTAAAGTTGATCCAGGTTCTTTTGTGACCTCGAGAACGTCTGCATGAATATTTGATTTCCAAACCAATCAGTCACAGTTTATACTCACAGCTACACCGTCAGTGCAGTCAACTTGTACAGGAAGTGGAGTCCAGAAATAGATTCAGTGATTCATCAGGAGGCGTTATACGCCACGATAAGTTAACTGTGGTTTCAAAACCAGGAGGTTCAACGTGTCATTTAAACAATGTGAAAATTAATGTTTGTTTCAACTTGACAGAGCTAAAGCTGAATTTTTAGCTTTTTCCCAAAACCGTTACAGATTAACTCAAAGCTTCTCAGAGCTGCTTGTCCAAACTCTTCTTCACTGTCTTGCTATAATAAGAAGTTTAAAACCACTCTCATGTCTGTATGATAAGTTTAGATAGTTAGCTTAGCCTATCTTGTTTTAGCTTAGCATAAAGACTAGAAGAAGAGGGAAACTGTTAGCCTGGTTCTGTCCCATTGTTAAAAACACTTTTGCATAAATTAACAAATGAGATATAACATGCTAATTAGTGATCTTGTTTCCAGACTTTGTGCTAAGCTAACGCCTGCTGGCTGTTATCTTAAACGTACAGGACTGATGCAAAAGAGAGAACTCATCAAAGTCAGAGCAAACTAAAGTAACATCCTTGTTTCTGTTTCCCTCCTTCAGATGTCGCAGCAGTAGACTGAAACTCTGCTCTTTACCTCGAAAACCACCCCCTGCCTCACCTCGACATTCCTGATTGGTGCACAGCAGACTAACGGAGAGCGCGTTCAAGCTTGAAGCCACGCCCAGTTCACTTTTTTCCCCCTAAACAGACTTTACAGAGTTTTTCTGGAGGATCGAATCCCTTCCCGATAACCCAAGTTTGAGGCTGTGGACAGAAAAGCTATTTTATTTTTTTCTCCTTTTTTCAATTTCTGTATTAATATTATTGATATAATGTTATTATGATGGTTTTTTGGGACCTAAATAAAAAAATGTAATGAATAACTTGTTTGTGGTCGGTTGGGAGGAGGTGGGTGGGAGGTCTTATGCAGATAAATAGGTAATAGTAGGTAATGTTATGTAAGAAAACAAAGTCGACAGTTTCCAACTGACAGAGCTCCTGTAATCCTTTGTTTAGTGGAATCATTTGAATTGAAGGTGTTGCTGCTTTTTGAAAGTCAGATCAGAGGTGAATCTGAGGTGAAACTAAAATCTTGACGTTTTATATCTGAACCCAAAGCAGTGGTGATTCCAGATGAATCCGTGTGTTCATTCGTCTCAAAAGACCTCAGTCAAACTGACCTTGGAAGCTTCACAAAGAGAAAAATGTCCGGCTGTCTCAACATTAATTGCAATGAGTTGAATTTTTCTGCAGCTTTTAGCAGCTCCTCACTTTCCTTTAGTTAATTGCATTGAACACATTTGTACAATTTGGTGTTTTTAGTATGCATATTGACTGTTCGGAGTGTATCGAAGTTACTGTCATTTTTCCTGCATAGTCTGGAGGATGAAATTAAGACACAGCATTTTCTTCTATTTCAGTTCCTCGTCACCAGCAGGCAGAAAAAGACGCAGGACGACATTTCTGTTGCAAACATGAATTTATTTGAAACCCGAGGCCACAGTCAGAACAGCAGTGCCTGTAATCTTTAAACATCAAACGTAAAGTTCCTCACTTTTCTTAAACCTTTAATATCCGGCAGCGCTGAAGAAGCACTGACCCCAATTTTCACTGAACACAGCGGGATTAATGCTCAACATCACCCTTTCACAGTTTTAAATCTAGTAATTTATCCTTACGTTTTAATATCTGCAGTGCTGTGGTAGATACACCACTCAAAAATCCTTCATACAGAGGAATCACATTCAAGCAAGTTCGGAACACAGACATTCAAACCACAGCTGTAGGGCACAAAACACAAGTCAGGTTGGATCACAAGACAATAAGAATAAAAACAAGATTGTTGCCGCACCACGATAACTCAAACTGAGGCTGGACAGACAGACGGAGAACAAAAAGAGTCTAAACTGTTCCTGAATTTCTCCAGGAAATGAGATTTCTGCTTAACAGTGGAAAAACATCAGTAGCAGTACCAATGCTGGCAGCAAGGGGGCAGCGTTCCTGAGGAATACTGCGCAAGTACAAGAGGACAGAGGGAAACAGCAGGATCCATTGACCAAGATTTCAAATACTGTTTTAGTTCCTTAGCATTATTGAAACAAACTAAACTGTCCATCAATTGGCTCAAATCTGCTGCAATCATCTTCGAAACTCTTAGTCCAGATCCTCTGAACCCAGAACACGTCACTCACATCTACATTTGTATTTCTACAACTTTGCAGACTTCGTTACTGATGGGGATTACCTCCTAGCCTGAGGAGAAGAGAAGCAGCTGATTAAAACCTCCGCCTCAACAACAAGTTACTCATTAAAACTCACTTTCCATCTGTTTGGGAACACAAACTCCACCAGTGATGGCCTGGTTTTAAAGCCCAACAATGAATGAACCAATGAGTAAACAGTGGAGGAAAGTTACTAAGTACAAATTTGAGGCACTTGTACTTGAGTATTTCCATGTTATGCTACTTTATACTTCACTACACTTCAGAAGCAAATACTGTACTTTTCTCTCCACTGACTTTATCTGACTGTCACTGTTATCTATAATAATATATCAGGAGACATTTTACTACAGAACAAGTACTTTGATACTTTACATCTTGCTGTTAATAGTGTACTTTTACTCAAGTATTTTGAATATAGGACCTTTCTTGTAACTGACTACATTTACATAAGTGTATTGGTACTTTTACTCGTGTAAAATCCCCTTTCTGAGGGGATGAAATCTTTTTCCCTCTGTTGCACATACATGAGAAACATGTTACATGATGTATAAGATGCTTAACACGTCTGATGAGCAAACCTGGGTCAATGGATTTTAAACCTGCAGCAAATACTGTTTTAAAACCAGGAAGAAAGAGTCACTTTCGTCTACTTTTCTGAGAAATGAACTCCACTGAAACTGTCCGATGCAGTAAGACCCCGTGGTGCTCCCAGCAGGGTCAAATAAAAACTAGAACATTACATCCACCTGTTGTTCCACTCAGGGTTCCTGCCTGGAGAGGAGCAGAGAAAAAGAGAGGAGGCACTGGAGCACATTACAGACCATGCACGGGAGTCTCTGAGGAAGGCATCGGTGAGGAAGAGGAGGAGGAGGAGCAGGCGGAGCGCTGAGGAGAGGCTGGATTTGGCTCGGCGGTGTCGGTGCAGACTCGTCCTGCCACTTTTGTGTCCATCCCTGAAGACCAGCTCAGTAGAAGAAATACACTGAGGAGGAAGAGCGGAGGAAAGTGGAGCGTTTAAAACTGATACTCACAAAACTGGGGCCGATTCAAGAAACAGGAAGTCCTTACATGTTTGGAAAAATGGGAATTTAGACAATTCCAAAGTGATGTGATGTGATGTAAAGCTCGAGAACGGCTTCTTAAACCTCAGGTGAGGGATTATTTTGTTTTTTTCAAGGCACTTCTGACATTTTCTGAAAAGTTTTCACTGTTTTGATTTGGTCTCTTTGCTCAATAATCATCTCCTGCATGAAACCGAAAAAGCATATTTTTGTACATGTACAAGTTAAAATCTTTAAAACAAATACTTTCTGCCCATATAGTCCAAGACTGGAGCTCATGGTGAAAGCAGACCTTCCTGAGGGTGGCGCTAGAGGTAAGGTCACCAAAATTATGATGCTTTCATCCTGTGAGGACTGTTCATATCAGGAAACCTTGTTTTCAGTCATGGGTCAAAGTGGTGGTGAAGGGGACACTTTGGACTTTTGGTGGCGCTAGAGGAAAGGTAACTATGTGACAAAAACGTGTGTGTGGTGTTTGCTAACTTACAGAAGATGACTCCAACACATATAACACCTATAACCGCCATCATGATCATCATCTGGAAGGAAAACAAGAACCACAAAGTCAGAACAAAAACTACAATTATACTGCGTTTATATGTAGAGTTACTCCAGCTGTCAGGAAAAAGAACAATACTTCCCTCTGAAGTGTAGTGGAGTAGAAGTATGAAGTAGCATGTGTTTGAAATACTCAAGTATATTAAAAGTACCTCAAAATTACACTTTAGTACAATACTGTACAGTTACTGTATTCATTATTTTGCCGTCCATGTGACAGTGTGTGTATGTTTTTGTCACCCAAAGCACAAAATGTAAGGTTACACAACACAAGTGGTGAGTGTGTGTGTGAAATACTGCATAAATAAATGATGACATGAGAGTCAGAGCTGGTGACAGACAGGAAATCACATCGCCTCTGATGGGGGAGGGCGAGAGAGATTAACATGAACAAAGGGATGGAGAGAGAGAGAGTGGTAGCGGCTTGGTGTGTGTGTGTGTTTGTAGAGTAGAGAGAGAGAAAGAAAAGAGAGAAACCAGATGTTCATGAACTGAACAAACAATATAAATAACACGACCTTGACAATAATATGAGAGACGAGTGAAAGCATCATGTCAGCGAGGGTCCTCACAAGTATATAAGTACATAGAAGTGTGTACTTGTGTGCACTGGGGGAAGGAGGGGTTACATCACAAATCACAGCTGTCTTTTTAATCCCTGACTGTCACTGTAATCCAGATTGGGATTTCTCTCTCTGACTTCCTGGTCGCTGTCAGTCAAACTCTAATATAATTCTTCACGGCAGTTTCTGATTGGACGATCTGGAACGGCAGTGCCCGCCCGTCAGAGGCCGGATGAGCTGATGCTGATCTGAAAGCGGATTGGCAGTCGAGGTCGGCGGGATGATGCACAGTGGTGACGGCGTGATGGAGCTGAACGAGGGATAAAGATGGCGGCCTGAGACGATGAATTTATCCCGACAGACACACTGTGATGATGCCACAGCTACGGCACAAACAGCCCATAATTAAACTTAACTGTAAAACAACATAATTTAAAGGAGTGATTATATAAAATTGACCCTGTGTACAGTGTCATGAACGAGGAAATTAGCTGAAGAGAGTTTTTCGGGCTGTCTGATGGCATGGACTCACTTTTTGAGCCAGCCTCAAGTGGCCATTCGAGGAACTGCAGTTTTTGGCACTTCCTGTTGGCATCATTTTTGCAGCTTGGTGCTTACGATCTGGCAACTGGGGCGCGTTCAGTCTGCAAATGGTTTGGCAAACATTTGGCAATGGTTTCCGGGCTGAACGACACATTTCCTCGGAATGAGGTGGGCTTCTGTTTCCTCTTGCGTGGTGGGTGTGTCAGCGGTGCTACCCAATCAGCAGTCAGGTGTATATAAACCCCGCCAAATTAAAAGGCAGTGCACTTGATTTACACAACAGGGTGGTAAAGGCACCAACGCTTCCCTTTAATTAAATGTTTTGCTATATTACACCTCACACCCAGCACACTGTTATTAGCAAATTACCTTTAATTACCTTAATTAAAGGTTGATGCCCAGAAACGTCCCCAACACACAACATGAGGAAATACAGGCAGAGTGCAGAATCCCTGCAGACACAGACGGCGGCCCACTCGTCTCGTGGGTCTTAAGAGATGACTGAGAGGGATTGCATTTGACCAAAATCTGTAACCTGGCGGAGCGTGAGGTGGGACAATCTACTGCAGAATCCAGATTCTCGTTTACAGGCCTGGGCTCACTTCTAATGTCAAATGAATCAAAATGCTACAATCAGACAAGACAAAAATATATCAGTGTAGGTGTGTTTGCACGCAGATGCACTCAGACCAGAGAGCTGTTTCTATAACGTTCTTCAGATCTATTTACTGATCTGAGATCTTCTGAAATCGTCTTGCAGTTCATTTGTAAACAGGAAAACGTCTCTCCTGCTTCCGTCAGGCTTCTTTCTTTTCTAACACTCTCAGTGTGTCACGTCAAACACTAACATCTTAAGCAGAATCAAATCACATTATTACCTGTGGATGAACTGAATGAAATGTCTGAGTAAAGTTACAGGAAGGTGACGAGCAGTGAGGCGGACTTCCCGTCTCTGAGGCGGCCTGAACACGCGGCTAAACGACAAAGATCTCCTGTTTTCTGCAGAGAGCTGTCCGGAGTCACATGACATTGTTTCCTTGATTTGTATTCAAACATTTAAACTGATATTTATCAGCTCTGACATTCTTAAAGTCAGTTAAAAGATACTGAAGGCAGAGCTGACTGACTGATGCTGTCATGATTATAACAGCTGCAACGTTTTGATCCATCACAGACAAAATACTCAAAAAATGTTTTATTAAATATGTGTACAGGTGCACTTCCTCCTCAAAATTACATGTATATAAAAGTAAATTTCCACCAAAACAGGCAGTCCTGCAATGCACAGTCCACTCTTCGTGATTACAGGCTAGAATCTCTGAGCAAAAACTGATTTTTGTGAAATCTGGTTTCTGTTTTTTCAAGGCCGGCATGACTAAAGAGACGCTGCAAGGTAAAGAGATAAAAGACAAGATCCCTGACTGGTAACTGCACCTGCACCTGCCTTCCTCTGCACCTGCACCTGCCTCCCTCAGCACCTGCACCTGGACTCACTCAGCTTGGCCCCTGAACAGAAATGACTTTGCAGATTCGTCCTGACAGCTCAAACTGGTGAGAAATGCTAATTGAACCTTTGCTAAGACAGAAGTGATGCAGTCACACTGATTGATGGATGCTGTTGTCGTAATGTAGGACTGATGCATGATGGGAAACATGCCCACCTTGCAGTTTTTCCACCAGTACTTGTTCTTGAGTTTGGCGGCGCTGCTCTCGAACTGCGAGGCTCCGGCCTGCAGGGCGTCGGCCCGGTCGTCCAGCTCCGACAGCTTCTGGTCTCTCTCCAGGACTTTGTCCACGTTCACACGCATGATGTCCACCACCTGACGGACAAAGGTGCAATATGTCAGATTTCACATCATCAAATTATGACCAGAACGTTGATTTAAAGACGCAGTGTGTGAGTTCAGTCATCGCTCAAAGCTTTAGGCTTGTACTCGAGGTGTCGCCTTACAACTTGCAAACTAATGAACAAACACAGTCTAGATACAATCTGACCAAGTTAGCTCTGGCAGTTAGCTTAGCTTGACAGATCAGGTATGGTATCATCAGGAATAAACAAAAAACATGTTTTCTTATATTAATGTCAGTCTTAAATTCTCATTTTTTATGTGCTCTGCAGCTCAGTTCATCAGTCAGAAACAACTACTGTGTTCACAGAAGCCAATTCCTCACCTCATCCACCTGCGCCTGCGTCTGCTGCAGCCGTCTGTTGCTGGTGAGGTTCGGGGCCGGAGCTGGAGGGCCCCCCTCGCCCTCCGAGGCCCCAGGAGCTCCTGGAGTACCTGCTGCCTCTGGAGTCGACCTGCAGACCGAGAGCACACGTGAGGCGTGACGAGAAAAGTGACAGACCTCCAGGAAAAAGAACAATCCATGACAGAAAAGTTCAGGTCAGCCTTCACCTGAGCTCTGCACCTGAGCAGGAGCCTGTGTGGCTTTCTGTTGCACAGCAAACTCAGTCTTACATTTGCTAACATTAGTCACCATAAGACACTGCAGAGCGAGTAGCAGCAAAGCTAACAAGGGTTTTAAATGGGCCAACAGTGCATTTTATTCTAAGAAAAGCAACTTTTCATTTGTAAGAGGAGGAAAGTGATATTTCTGAAACAGCTGCAGAAAATCTTCTCCAAGTGAAAAGTAGTAAAATCAGTCGCAACAATAATACTTAATAATACTAATACTAATAATACTTAATTGAGCTTATCAAGTCTGTGATTCTTTTAATGATTGAATCTGCAGGTTTTTTAATGTTAATAATGACAGGATAGGAAGTTAGAAATGTTTCTGACAGTAAATAAATAAATACAATAATAAAAATCAGTGTACTTTACTACATTTTCTGCTTCTTTTGCACAATCAGGGAGAAATGTGCTAATTTTTACTTCACTGCATCTATTTGACAGCTTTAACATCATCAGATTAACATAATTAAAACAGACAAATAATGTTGCATTATGACAGATTAAATCAAAATTATCTCCAGCTTTACCATCTGCGACATTAAAGTGATGAACATGTTACTGAATTAATAATTCTACCCCAGTAATATGATTAAATTCTGCAGAATGATTACTTTTACTTTTGGTACTTTCAGTGTATTTGATGCTGCTTCTGCCTTTTTGTCTGGACTTACTTCACTAGTAATAGAGTATTTTCACATGGTGGTGAGTCTGGGATATGAATTTAAACACAAATTCAATAATAGAAACATGACTCATCAAACTTTGGCCCCCCTCCATATAACCAAAGTATCAGAGGCTGCAACTGCTTCGCACTTCAAACACTGACATGACAAAATCCCAAAGAGACAATATTGAACAGAGCAGACAGAGGAAAGATTAGTGCAGCAGCAGAGAGGGCTGGACATGTCCGAGGCAGATCAACATGCACGCAATAATACCTCCACCCCCTCCCCCACAACACAACATCCATCAAATCCCACCGTCTCCATTAAAAGCTTGTTTTTCTGCAAAGTTTAGAGACATTTTAAAGCCACGCGTTGTTTTTATGTCTGAGCAGTAGAATAAAAACCAGCTGAATAAACGTGTCTGATCAGATCCATCAGCTGAGCTGGTCACAGTATTGATGGATAGTTCTGTAGGTGAGTCAGCCGGTGAGTCACTCAAGTGTTTCTGCAGCTGCAGCCCAGAAATTTCCAGACAAGTTTCAGCTCAGCAGGATAAACGCAATAAAAGCAACACAGATCAACAGTCCGCCCAAAACTTCTGCTCCAATTAAACATAAAATATAAAATATAAATAAAATAAAAACGAGTAAAATATGCTGCGAGTACTCACATCTCAGCGGCAGGATGATGGAGATAATCTGAGTCCCAGAGAGAGAGAGAGAGAAAGTCAGAGAGGGAGGGAGGGAGGAAGAAGGAGGAAGGGAGAGAGGGAGGGAGAGAGAGAGAGGGAGAGAGAGGGAGTTAAAGAGAGAGAAACAGTGAGAGAGAGATAGAAATAGTAACAGAGGATGAGTCCTTTCTCCTCCTGATTCACTTTCAGGACAAAAAACTAAAACTAAAGCAGATTAAAAAAAACATCTGCGTCACACCCTGCCCCCCCCCCCCACACACACACACACACTGAGGTTGTAATAACCCCGAACGGAAAATCAGTATTTGACTGTTCCTTTAAATAGCTCTGAGGGGATACTGTACTGCGCATGCGCACATGGCTGTACTCTGGCAGGTAACGTTCACCTGCTCAGGTAAGCAGTGAAGCTGTCCACTCAGCAGCAGCTCCGCACCTCTCTGACTCACTGTACTCTATGACAGTATTTGAAAAGTCAAGGTTCAGTTTTTCCGGAGCTTTCGACCACATTTTCCCACCTGTGTTGTTATTGTGGTGAAAACAAAAACAACACAGGTGATTATTTACAGTTTGAAGTGTTCATGTGGTGGGGTGATAAGATTTGTTTGGGGTCTGTTACGGTGAAAGTTTGGTTTGTTGTGGTACACTTGTCACCTGACCTGCGCTGACCAATCAGACGCACCTGAATCAAACGCAGGTGTGCTCGTTGTCTTCCTGTTCGGTTTGGCGTCCGCGTGTTGACTCGTTTGTTCTGACCTCAGTGAGTGATTCATTTTCTTCTCTTTCTGTGACTTTGAGCTTCACTTGTTGACTCAAACTGTTCGGTAGAGTCTTGATTGATTATTCAGAGTATCAGCGTGCACAGTAACAGTAAAACACGGGGAAGCCTGGACAGGTAGGCACGGTGTACTTCACACAGTGATCACAGGTAATTCATTCAGCATTCATATTATTGTCCAACAACATTTTAGATTTTTCTTATAAATACAAACATCACAAGCAGCTGACGGCCTGCTGTTTTGGTTTTGACTGTTCAGATCAATAAAATCTGGCTGCAAGTAAAAGTCCTGCATTGAAAGTACTAGTCAAGTAAAAGTACATTAGTATTGTAAGCAAAATTCAGTATCAACAGTAACAGTACTCTTTATGCACACTGGTCCTTTCTAGAATTACTATTAGAATTATTTGATAATATTAATAATGAAAGTGTCAGTGTTTAATGTACAGTATCTGGTGGAGGTGGAACTAATTTACTATTAATTACTACAACTGAGTAGTTAATCACAGTTAATGAAGTACAAGTGCCTCAAAATTGGACTACAGAGGAGGTACCAGCTGTGTACACACTGTACTGCACTGTGTGTTTTTGTACTGTGATGGAAGAAGTATGTCCTTCAGTTAAAGTAGCAATACTTAAATATTCAATTTCAAGTAAAAGTGCTTTAAAATTTGTGTCAATTAAAAGTACAGAAATAATATCAGCAGCAGAATGTACTCTAAGTATAAAAAGTACTCCTTCTGGAGCACTGATGCATTAATATAAGAGCAGTATTTTAATGCTGTGGCATTGAACTGTTCACATGTTGAAATACTTTTCTGTGAAGTTGTACCTAAACGTGTCTGCAGTGCAGCAGAGACTTCTTCCTCTGTGGTGTTTTAGAATAAAGTTTACAGACAGTAGAAGTGGAGTACTTGGTTACTTAGTGAGTATCTTTGGTCCTGCTGTGCTTTCTGAGCGCTCCGTGTTTAATGTGCTGAAGCTGCACGGCAGTTTTCCCTCAGCAGCTTTTTCTTCTTCTGCTGTTCCGCTGTTTGTTCTTCTTCATTGATTTACTGTTTGAGTTCTGCTCAGTTAGGACAACAGGAGGCGAGTAATATCAAATCATTCCAGGAGCTGAAACTAATCAATACTGCCCAGATTCGTTCTGCTAATAAGTGTCTGATCAATAAATACTGTCGCTGGACTGCTGTGAAATGTTTTAATCTGTAATGGCACCGAACAATCTGTCCTTCAGCAGCAGCATTCAGCTTTCTGTCGCTAAAAATGTGCTTCAGAAGTCATTTTTAAAAAGTAAAAACGCCCTTAATGCAAACTGGCCAGAGAGTTTTTAATTACCGATAAATGAACCTGTAAATTAGAGGCTGTTTCAGTGGCAGCTGCTGATATTTAGAGAGCAGACTGATGTATATATAATGCAGATATCATGTCGGTTTTCAATCTGATAAAATACAACAGTTTAATCATCAATGAGGCCTGATTACAGAACATTTTTAACTCTCATGTTCTCGTCTGCGGGCTCTCTGCCTGCAGTTCACTTATTCTAAATGAAATTTAAGCAGCATTAATCAGCACACAGCAGCATCCCCGTTTGTGTATGTAAATATTTGACGTGTCTGCAGACATTTGTTGTCTAATCGGCCTCGTGAGTGCAGATACATATCAGCTTCAGTGAAACTACAGAAGCATCGGCATCGAAATGTGCCTAAAGTACTAAAAGAAAAAGTACTAAAAGTAAAAGTCCTCCTGCAGAAGAATGAAATATCACTGGATTCTCATTATGGATGCATTAGTTAACGATCTTATTCTAACTGCTTTATATACTGCTGGGATTAATCTATAAAAATACATCATTTATGTTTTAATTAGATTTTATATTATCTGAATCTGCAAAGACAATAAGCTGAAGTGTTGGTACAAGTAAATGTACTTTGTTACTGTCCACCACTGTATACTAGTACTACGCGGCTGTACCATTTTAGGTAGTTTAATGTGTGGTAATACATCATATCTCAGGCACAAGTAGAATATGTTTCATGTCATCAACAAATCTCTTCACAACTATTTTTTATTTGCTGTTGGACACTTGAAGCATCATGTGATCTTCAGCTGTTCTCAACCTGGAAAGTATTTATACAGAGTTTTCCCTCTGAAATGTACTGAAGTATTATTAGAGTAATGAACACAGTATTTACCACCGTGTACACCAGTAAAACTCTCACAGGGAGCATTTCTTCAGTTCTCACGTTTACTTTAACATTTTTAAAGCAGAGCTTGTGATCGAGTGTTTCTTGAATGTGGTTTTGTTACTTTTACTGCAGTAAACTGTGAGTTAGCAGTGCATCACATCTGATCTACCCTGAAAAAACACACAGAAACTTGTTCAGCATCTTTTATTCTGTGCAGCTTTTCAAACATTCAGCATCCTGAGAGAAGACGTTAACCTCATGAACACAACTCGTTTTACAGCCCAGCTCGTGAAATACGTGCACCCAAACCGCCACGGAGCTCAGAAACAGCTTCTGCTAGTTTCCATCCACACTTCCCGTTTGATCGGCTTCGATCTCTCCAGTTTCACGAGGCCTTTAAGTCATTTTCTCCCTCTCTCACTCGTTTTCTCTGCTTTCTCTCCACAGACGCTGGTTACAGTCTGATAATATAGATGTCAACAGTTCCGTTAAAGCAGCATCTGTACAGTTTGATGAGGTGAGTGATGTTTGTCTATTTAGCTTTGAAGTCTATTGTACACTTGCAGTTACTTAGTTTCACATTAAAGGAACAATTTGACATTTTCAGCTTCGGCCCGTCAGTAAAGCTGCTCAGACAGAGCAGTGAGCGGACCTCAGGACTGAAGCTGAAAGTGTTCCTGTAATGACTGTTTTCTGTGGTGAACATGGCCGGTTATTGAACAAGCAGACATTCAGTTAATCAAAGATGTGATTGACGAGCTGCACTGTGACGTATTTGTCGCAGCGCGTTGACAAAGATGCAAAAACTGGCACAAACTCAGTAAAAAAATACCGATTTTTAAACCGCTTCCCGCAACATGCCCCCCCCCCCGCACACATCCTGAAACAGGAGCATTAAAATAAACTCAGCTTTTAATCGCTGCTGCAGGTGTATTTGCTCTGTAACATCTACAGAAACAACGTTTGAATGATGCTACCAGACGTCTAATTCAGTTCCTACTGCAGCGACAACGATGCTAAAACTGAACGAGCGTGAATAAAATGTGAATTTACATCATGAGAACGTGACGCTTACAGCTTTATATTCAGCGCTATACACAGCCGCCTTATTCTGTACATTACATACAATTTTCAGCCTTTACAAACTGTACAACTTTGAGGACAAATACGTCTTTAAAATAGGTTTTACTTTTGTAAAAGAAAAACAAAAAACGCCCTTAAATTTCTGTTAATCGACAAACGTGCCGCTCGTTATTCCTGCAGGAAAACTTTAACGATTTCGTAACGCGTCAGTTTCCATTAGCATCGATAGCGAGCGCTAACGGGGACGATGGCTTGTGGTCGATGGGACATGAATATGACACCTTCCCTTTACATTTAGAGGAAAAATCAGCTCTTGAGATTCTCTCAGTTTACACTCAGTTCAGCAAACAAAGACTGATGTTGATCTGTCAGATGTCACTGAATCCAATTACGCATTTAATTGATTAGTTGATCGGCTGGAAATGATCCCAAATTTCACAGATTTCAGCTCCTCGAATACGAGTATTTGCTTGATTTAGTCGATCTTTAGCTCTTGATACTGGAAATATTAGTAATTTTCTAGCTTTTTCTTGATATTTTATAGACAATAATTGCAGGATTAATCAATAATGGAAGAAGTCGTTATCTACTGAGTCTGTGGCACAGTAACATTCACCTGTTTGACCGTCTCAGGCTTTACCTGAAACAGTTTCAACTACACTGTGACATTAATGTGAACAGTTTGGTCGGGCTGTGGTCAGGATTTGAGACATTTTACATTATTTAGCCATTTAATTGTTCTGTTAGTATTTTAAATCAGCGGTTCCCAACATTTTCTGGCTTGTTGATGTCAGAGTCATTTTAGCCTCTCGCCGTGTTTCCTTTGAGTAATTTGTGGAGGCCTGACGAGGAATAACTCTCCAGCGTTTCACAAGAAAAGAGCAAAGATTAAAAAAAAGAACGAGCGTAATTTTTCTGCCTTATCCAGTCAGTCGTCTCCTGATGCTCCTGCAGGATTACCAAAGCTCCGTTTTGGAAGTCGCATTAAAGATTTTGACTTATGAACATTATAATCTCCCTTTAAAAACCCATCATGTGTAATTTGCCGCTAATTGTAGACCATAAACGGCTCCTTAAATCAAAATTTAATCGTAACATTTCCAGAAACCGTGTTGAGGATGAGTGTCCACAGCCTTAAATGTTATTTAATGTTTCATATTCAGCAATCTGAGTTGCAGATAACAAAAATCTACTTTAAAAATCTTGAATTTTGTTTATATAATAATGCAGTTTGGTTTGTTTAGGAAGATTAAAACCTTTCAGATGCATTTCAGGGCGGAGAAGGTGTCATATTAATCAAATGTTGGACATCAGTTTAAGGCAAGTTGATAGTTGGAGATGTGTGAAAATAGTGACTCTACCTACAGCATCATCCCAGAAAATGGCAACTGGGTAATTCATATTTTAGGAATTAAACTTCTGCTTTATTTTTTGCAACATTTTTAAGCTGCTGCACGCGACAGGATTAAAACACAGAATAAAAAGCATTTCATTCTAATAAATAAGTGCGAATTAATCAGTAAAGCTGTTCATCACTCTTCATCGCTTTCATGAACAGTTATGTGCTGCAAACTGTTTCTTTGTGCATCGCTGCCTCTCTGCACTCGTGCGAACCTGCAGCTGAAAGGCATCGTTACAGAATCTGTGCAAATAAGCTCCTGCACTAAACAGAAACGTCAGTGTGCAACATGAGATCAGCTGTGTCCTTTTAAACCCCCGCTAACTGAGCCAGTGAAGATCTTTGAAAGTGCCATTTTTTTGTGGTTGACCTTCACGGAGGTGCAGTTACAGCTGATGACCACAGGAGGGCAGCAGCGACACCTGCTGTTTCACCAGCAGCTTTAACAGGAATCATTCTTGAATCAATCATCATGCTTTTGTGAGGACGTTGGTGTAAGTTTTGACCTTCATGACTGAGTTTGTGAGCAGTAAAGATCATGAAAATGTAACATCTGCTGGTTGTGAAATAATCTACAGTTTTGCACAACTTAATTTGTTTTCCTGCTCTCAAACAGCGGCGGAGGAGGAGCATCGGTGTGCACCAGCAGTGTGTGTGTCGGTGTGTGTCAGGGTTTCCTCCAGGCCAGAGGAGGGATGGCGGCGTTGGCGTCGCAGCAAGGCTCGCTGGCCTCGGAGTCGGCAGGGAGAGCCGGCTTTTTCCTCTCCTTCTCCTCGCCGTCCGAGTCGTCCACCATCAGGGTGATGAGCGAGGCGGACTTCCTGTGGAGGGACAAAACACGACAGGCTCATGTAGCTGTAACTGACCCCCTGTTTGTGCCTCTCATGGATTATCACAGCCAGGCTTCAGCTGAGAGATAAATCCTGCTGATCTTTAGCAAACAGACTTTCAGTCATCAAACGATCCCACTCAGATTTGAGGTTCCAGAGGTCGACGGGTAACTTTCTGTGTTAAAAACATGAATGAGATCTCTGGTGTGATGAAATCAAAAACAGAGAACAGCCGCTGAATCAAGAAAGCATTTCAAGAATCCTAAAAGACTCTTCTACCCAAATATATTAGTCGGCTGCATGGAAATTTTTTTTTTAACCTGTTTACCACGTTGCAACTCAGTTTCCTAAACAAATAATCATGTGTTTGTTATCATACATCCATTACATCAGTACTTACTTATCTTGTATTTATTGTGCAATAACCCAAAGACACTGCATGTTATAATTCAGATTTTGCACAAGCCACTAAAATTGAGGCATTCATCACAGGGCAAGTATTTAATATACATCACCTCTATAGCTGCAGTTATTTTTATTTGTTCAGTTTTTTCCTGAGTGAATTTTCACACAAAGTCTCATCTAACTACTCTCCTTTGATATTTTTCTTATAGTCTGCAAAATGAGCAAGGAGATGCTACTTCCAGCAGCTACCACAGTAGAAAAGAGTTGCAGCCTGTAAAACAGGTTTCAATATGTTTTTTACCACGTAGCAAGCAGAATATTTAATCAGATGGTTAAAAGAGTCTTTAAAGATTCAGAAAATACCGTAAAGTGTTAAACATTTGAGGCACAACCTGGAGCCCATCCTATGTGTTAGTGGCCTGAGGAGTGCTGAGCAGCTGTTCTTCACTGTCCTCAGGAGGAAGGTGGAAGGTGGAAGATATCTCCTGTCAAACATCTTTTTGAATCATCAAGTTTTTTCTTTGCAAACATGCTCAGCTGTAGCTAACATGATGCTAACCAAACCGACACGTGACAGAAGTATCCACCTGATTTAGCAAAACTCATTCTGGACCAATCACAGCCACCAAAAAACCTTTTTTACTGCAGGTGTTTTGAAGGGTCGCAGCAGGATCACGGCTCTGTTCCATTCAAGTGTCACAGGAAGCAAAGCGGCGATCCAGCGTGCACAAAACCAGAGCCCTGAACGCCAACACGGACCACTGCCGTCAGAGATGTTACGTATTACACCTGTGCTCGTCCTGCTGTGCCGTTCAGAACAACCTACTGCGTTAAGACGGAGACTATCCTTTCATTGATCACTTTATCATCAGTACAGAGGGAGACAATAACAATATAAAGGTAAATGCTTCAAATATGGATGCTGCTGCAAAGAAGCTACAAACTGTAAAACATGGAGGCTTCACACACACACACATTCAACCAAACATAAGAGCTGTACAATCAGCACAGGTTCAAGATCAGTGTCACCAAATTAGTATCTGACTAAATGTGAAATATGGTCACAATCTGCCTTCTGTTCCTGAGTTATGCTGCTGAATAATGAACAGAAAAGTGTTTCTGCAAAACATGATGTCACAGTGAAGCTGACCCTTGACCTTTTGAAAAATAAAATATCACTTCATTTTATCCTCTGAGACATTTTATATTTTGTCATAATTAAGGGATGAATCCTTCAGTTATTGTCAAAAATGTGTTTTTGAATGGACGAGAACGGCTTTGGGTTTCTTTGCAGTGTGTGTGTGTGTTACCTGTCTCCGCTCTGTGTGATGAGTCTCCTGCAGGTCTCCATCTGGACGTCCAGCCCTCTTTTCATCGAACACATCTCCATGTACTCGTGCAGGTGACGGTTCATGTCACTCTTGGCTGTAGCTAGTTCCAGCTGAGCGGGACAGAAAACACAAATCCATTAACACCAGTAACACGATCACCTCTCCAGTCAACCGACTCCAGTTTATACCGCTGTGCAGAAAAACAGACTCGCCTCTATCTGGTCGATGGTGTCCTGGTACTCCTTCTCTCTGGATTTGAACAGAGACTCCGTGTCTTTAATCACCTCCTCTATGGACTCGTCCTGCTGCTGCTGATGCATGAAGTGAAGAGAAAAGAAAGACGATGAAATGTTCTGCAGCTGGAAGAACGTCAGTCATCAGTATTTAAGAGCTAAACCTCAGCAAGAGGAGCCGAAGAACCGCAGAAGAAGCAGTGCATCACATCTGACGAACTTTTAAACACCACACCAAATATAACAGAAACATATAAATATACACCAACGAATGTTAGAGTGGCCAAAATAATAAAAACGTTACAATACAGGATGATCAAATGCAGGTGAGTCCAAATGTGACATCTTTTACACAAATACAATAAACATAAGACTAAGACGACATATTTGGGCCATTGTGGGTTGAAAAAAAATAGAAATATGGAGGAGGAAGAGGGTAATATTCCAAGAAAATAACTCAGAATTTCTGAAAATTAAAGACTTATATTAACAAGAAAAAAAATTCTCAAATTATAAAGTAATAACTTTGTGAAAAAACTATTAAAAATTACAAGATTAAAGTGTAAAAGTATTATTATTTAGATTATTTGATAACATTTATTGAAATAAATCAGATTTAACAATAAGGAAATAGTTGTGATTTTAGCTCAGAATCAGCACATTATCATCAGACTGTCCTCTAAAGACTTTAATCCTTTCATTTAAACCTGATCAATATGTTGATTAATCAGTCACATAAAACTGAAGAAAAACTCCCAAGACGACGTCTTACAATCAGTTTTGTCTGACAAACTGTAGAAAAATCTGAAGATATTAAATTCACAATGATATTAATCAGAGAAACAGGAAGCTTTGATGTTATCGTCACTGTGCATGAAGCTTGTTGACAGAAATGAATGATTAAACTTGATTAAATTGAAACTATTATTAAAATGCTGCCAACTTTGTTTTCTAGCACTGGATACAAGCTTGCAGCAGCACAGGTGAACTAACAGAGAACCTGTGTGAGGGAACCACAGGTGTGTCAATCTGTCGTCATCCTCTCCGGCTCAGTTAGTTAAAAACAGCTGGACGGACTCGAGCCGTGAACTCAGCACCAACATACTGCAGTTAAATGTCCTAAAAACAGCTCGCGCACCAGCTTCAGGTCAGCCAAGTGGGCCAAAGCGCCCCCGACAGGAAACACCCCCGATGTCCCTGACGCTGGGAAAACAGATCTGTGTGGAGCTGCTGATGTTGATTCAGCCAGCGCTCCCCTCTCATTCAGAGCACTCACTGTGTCCTGTCCTAAACATGCTAATTCAAATATTTGGGATTAATAAAATCATTAATCTCTGAGCACGGCTGAATGTTTTACTGTGGAGTATTATGGGCTGTCAAACGTGAGCAGCAGCATCCTTTAAACAGAGCTGGTGCTGGAAAGATTAGTCACTGATTACTGAACAGGAAGCTAATCAACATCATCACTGACAACTGATTAATCACTTAAGTCATTTATCTCTGCTGGTCTCAGCTTCTCACTATGAGGAAGTTACGACGTTAGTTGATCTTTAATTGAATTGATAATGAACATAAGATAGTGTGTGTGTGTGTGTGTGTGAGTGTGTGAACACACCTCTCCCTGTGTTTCCATTCCCAGTGAGTATCCAGGAAAATCTTCCCAGAGCAGAAGTGTTTCCTCGGTTTCCTCCCAGGCCAGACTGTCGCAGTCATCCTCGAACTCACACTCCCTCCTGAACACACACACACACACACACACACACACGTGAACTACACAGATTAACATCAGCGCGTTTCACCATCATTGTCCAGAACACCTACAGCTGATTCAGCATCCTCTGCATCTGCTCGTTGATCTGATTGGCCGACGTGCTGCACGACTCCTCGTCTTTGGCCCCGCCTCCCTCGCCCTCGGACATGCTCAGCTCGTCTCCGTCCCCGCCCTTCGCCGACTGCCCGCTCGGCTTCCTGGCCCGGCCGCTCAGCGTGGAGGGGGGCGTGGCCACCTGCTGGGAGGAGGCGTGGTTACGTAAGGCGGAGGTGGATCGTCTGTCGAGCGCGGTCGCCAACAAAACATACCTGGAACATGTGGATCATGTCCTCGCAGTTCCTCTGCTGGGCGACGTCGCAGAGGCGGGCGGTGATGTCGATGCGGCGGCAGATGTCCATGTCCACCTTCATGGCCTTCTCCTGGATCTTGCTGTCCAGGTCTGACAGGTTCTGATGGGGGCAGAGAAAACATCCTCAAACATTTCTGCTTCGATAACGAGGCGACACGCAGCTCAGAGCAGACTCACGTTGCTGACGAGTCCTTTAAATAGAACGAGTTCGGCCTTCAGCTGCTTCACCCTCAGAGCCAGCTCATCCTGACACACCTCGCTCTCCTGCAGGTCCTGAACACACACATGCATGCACGCACGCACACACGCACACACACACATATAAATTAGAAGAACACACATTTCAACCTCCAGACAATATTATACTGACAGAAGCTTTGCTGTGAATCTTGTTAATAATGATAATCAGAGTAAAATGTGAAAATATGCTGTTTCTCTTTAAGGTTTTTTTTAAATTAAAGGTTTATTTTGACTGAACCAGAGTCAGTGGTCATTGGTGGAACAGCTAGAGGACAAATCAAGATGATTTTGGTGAGTTTGATTTAATTTCTGTCCGGTTTGAATGTTTTACAATGGTAAAAAATTACTGTTTCTGTAAATGGAGTTTGGTGGCTTTGGTGAGAGCGATATAGTTGCTATTTCTTGTTAAACAAAAATGATTTTACTCTTTAACAAGAAGGTTTGTCTCTGCAGGAATCCTTTCCGTAGTAATAACTCAGCCTGACAAGAATTTCTCCATTTGTCCAGGACACTGAGGACACGTCAGACTTGGACATGAGTCCAGCACGCTCCTCAAAGCAGACAGGAAACAGACCTGTTGTTTCCTGTCAAAATAAGCCAAAGGTCTTCATCCCTTGGATCATTTATAATATTAAAAAGAAGATGAGGAGCTGAGATGTGATCTGAAGAACTAGAAAAGAAAAGTTGCACTTTGTTGGAGGCAATTTTCTTTAATTGATTCTGAGCTGGAGCAGTTTGATAATACAGCATTTGAAATTTACCTCTTCCAGCTCAGCCACCTTCTCCTGCAGGTCCATTCTGGCTGTGTACTCCTCCTCCCATCTGCAACACACACACACACACACACACACACACACATATTAATCATTGTATCTTCTTTTGGTATTTCTTTTTTTACTTCACATCCATTGATGCAACAGTAGTTCAAACAACCTCAGCAGCCAATTACAGCTGAATGTCTGGACTCTGTGATGGTGGTGGCCTTGTTTTCAGGTGGGTGAAGAGTTTCAGCCTGAGATAAATCCAGCTCCCTGAAGCTTAGGTAAAACCCACCGAGGTTACCTGACTGACCTACACAGCATCAAGGCTCCTCCTGCCTGCCACCACTAGCGTTACTCAGCAGGCGTTACATAAGGAGAGAGCATGCAGCGTGCATGTGCAGCATGAAGAGCATGCTGCAACACCGAGTCACTATGGAGACGACAGAAATAAACAGAGGCTGCTGGACTGCGAGCGTTCTCAAATGCATCTTGCACAATTTCTGCTAATTAGCCCTCTATTATAATGAGATACATCTCAGCTTTTACAAAAATATGACCTCGTAGCAATATTAAATATAGCAACATTAAAAAAACACTCTATACCATCTCAGGGAGCTCTCATTCTCCCACATTTAGTTCTTTTTGCTAATGCTAACAGCAGCATGCTACACATACACTGACTTGATCTTAGTGTGCTAAACATTAAGTTCATCTCAAAGCAGAGCTGAGTACAGCTGAGTCTGATGATGTAGAGCCGAGCCTGACAAGCTGAGTCTGAAATGTCCTAAAACGGCCACCGTACATGACAAACACTATTTTTGTTTGCATTCTTTCGTTTTCATGCTGCTTCTCCTCGTTTGGGATGCTTTAGCTGAACTGACGCGTTTTCTCAAACACCATCATCAACTCGTCTCAGCTGCTCTGGCTTCCCTCCATCTCGGCGTCCTTTTTGTCCTTCACACTCACACTGCTCAGCTGAGCCGCTGTGGCACTGAAACGATGACGTCGCGTCTCTGATTGCCAGCAGGGATCATTTCATTTGAGCGTTCTGGTACATGTCACATGTAGGTTACATGCACATGAGTGACACGTGCAGATTTCTGCTGATAAATATCAGACGTGTCACATGCGAGGGGATAAAATGTGAAGTGGGTTCATGTCAGCTGCAGTGACCGGAGGCAGAAACACTCAGATGTGATGAACAGAGAGGATGGCGTGACGGCTGATGCTGATCTGATCTGTTTGTCAGTCTCAACACGTGGCTCTGCAGTGAGGCTGCTGGGTGTCACAGAAGCTGCTTCAGGGCTGCAGGATGAGGCCGAAGCTCGTTGAAAAGCAGCATCTGAATCATAAACCCTTCACATGATCACCGCCGTCCCGTTTTATCTGAGACTTCACTCACTGCTGCACTGCACTGAGCTGTGATGTCGGGAAATGACGTAAAGTTAAAGCGTCCTCTTTGGAAAAACTGCATCAGTCATCGAGACACAACTTCCTGTTCCGCCTCCTACCAACACACAACTTCAGTGTTATGGTTCAGCGCTGTAGGATTCACTGTCTTGTCGATGCCACTCGGACGTCTGTGAGATTGCAGCTGGAGCCAGGAGGCAGTAACGGCAGCTTAATGTAAGGAGCGGTGGCAGAGGGAGGCAGCCGCGGTTTAGATCAAACTAACAACACACAGCTTGTTTTTTAGTGAGCTTCAGAGGTGCTGACAGGTGTATCTGGACACCCGCTGTTCTGTTGCCTGCTACACAGACTCAGTCTTTGCAGCATGTGGTTACTCTACACCCACCTGACAATCGAAGACCTCCCCCTCCCGACAAAGTTCCCCCCCTCCTGCTGGCCAGTATTCTTCCACACAGATGGAAGGGTTTGGCGTGTCGGCTACATGAGCTGACACTGAGTTAATGCACTTGATCACACACATGGATATGATTGGTTTGTTTTTAATGTGAAATGTAGAAACACCCACCAGGGGGCTCTGCTGCGACGCACTGCCTCTGGTATGATGATTGTAATTGCTTTTTAAACAGTTCTACGTAGTTTTTGCCTGTTGGAGAGCCGAGTAGCGCAGCTACATAAAAACAGAGATGTGCAGCACAGAAACAGCAGCTTCTGGGGTCAGCGTAGCAGCTTCATTTAGTTATAATGATGTGTTGCACCACATCCTTGCTCCGATATTCACGTCCTGGCTATGACTTTATGGTCAGGCATTGGAGAAGCATCTACCTCGTCATCTATCTCCTGGCAATAATGCACCATTACACAGAAACACATCTCTGACCACAAAATGACTCAATATTCACTATTATGGAAAGACTGAGGAGCCAGCAGCTGTCTGCAGGGGAGGAAACCAGCCTGAAAACTTCTGGTCTGTTTCAGGAAATAACCAGCAGTTTTGTAAAGTGTACAGGAACTGCAGTTAGTGGGCTGAAAAGCAGCAGTGTGTTCCGCTGGTGACGCTGTTGTTTCCACTTTTACCTCTCTCAATCTATTCACACACACACACACACACACACACACACACACACACACACACACACACACACACACACACACACACACACACACACACACAATGACTCACTGCATCCTCACAGTGCATCCATTATGAGGTGATATTGGTAAGGTGAGAGAGTTGACATTCAGAGCGAGCGTTTCAGCCTTTAGAGACAAAGCAAGTGTGCGTATAAATACTAAAGGGCCAAAAGTATGTGGACACTTGTTTGGTGTCTGGTGAAGGCAAACCTTCATGCTGCAGTACACAATGATATTCTAGACAACGTGGTGCCAACTGTTTGTGTTTGCCTCTTTGCTGTTAAACATGACAATGCCTCCGTGTAAGAAACTTTCCCGGCTTGGTGTGCAAAAACTTGACTGGTCTGCACAGAGAAAGCCTAAAACTCAACCCCATCCGACACCTTTGGGATGAACCAGAACACAAACTGAGGCCTTACCAACAAACATCCCTGCTGCTAGGCTCAAGCAACTGATGGGAAATCCTCCCAGAAGAGTGGAAGCTGTTGCAGCTGCAGATGAGTGCACGTTGTTCTGGAATCACATGTTCAACAATCACATATTTATGTTTGGTCGTCCACATATTTTTGGCCATGTAGCATATTCGCTTTAGCAACATGTTTTCTGATTAAAACATGACAATAAAGCTTCATTGACCTGATTTATGAGAGCCAGAGAAGAAGAAATGCGAAGGTGGGAGGTGCGGTTTGGGATGAAGGTGGTAATGATGATGCCAGCGCCGGCCTGACGCCACAGAGGCTCACGTGGGACAGAAGAGGGTGAAATGAGACAGGAGGAAAGGCAGCGACGGAAGAGGAGTCAGCAGGGACGGCAGCAAACAACGCGACAGAAAACAGAAGAGGGCATAAAAGAAGGAGAATGAGAAATGTGATGAGAGATCCACGCAGAGACAGTGAGAGCGAGACTGAGGATAAACGAGAGAGGAGTGACGGCAGCCTGGGTGACATCACTGCTGGCGGTCACAGGCCAGTGCTGCATTGCAGGTACCAGAACTAACCCCAGCAGGGAGGAGGAGGAGGAGGAAGAGAGGCAGAAAGGCAAAATCAAGAAAGGATGCAAAGATCACGTGAGCGAAAAACAACTCCTCAGTAACATTAAAGCACTTCCTTTAACTTCACTGCGAGCAGCTTTACAGGAGCAGCTTCTGGGAAGTATTTTTACTTCAGTCAGACCTCCAGCTGCAGTCAAACACAGCACGGCCATGTCCTCACAATCAGGAAGTATAACTGAACAGCTAACCGAGGAAATCAAATATTTAAAAAAAATCTAATTAAATATTAAATACAAAAAATGTTCTGGCACGATCATCAGAGGGTGGTCAGGAGTATTTTGGGGGGACTCCTGGTTGCGGCCCTGTCAGCCAGTCAGATGCAGAAATTAGAGATGATGTTCAATCAGGTCTCTAGGAAGTATAAATTAAGCTCTCTGATTGGATGTTTCTGACTGAAAAGCACCTTAAGAGCTGCAGCTCACTTCTCTCCTTGATTTTCATGTCCACAAAACCAAAAACCACATCTTTCCTAACACGGCTGCTCATCTGTTGTACTGATGAAGCCTTGAAATGCTCCAACTGTGAGTCACCTGCCTGTGAAAACAGAAATAATGTGGCTTTTACTTATGGAAAACCTGGACGGCCCAAATCAACCCCCCACTGTGCAACTCTGTGGTGACTTCATGTTGCAAAACACACGCACATCTTTAGGAAGCCATCTTTAAAAACCTTTACATTTGCATTTAGAACAATATGTTTTAAGAAGTGCAGAAGTAAAAGACACAGAAAGGAGGATTTTACTATGTGGTGAGTCTTTGCAAAGTGAAATAAAAACTACAAACATTAAAACCATCCGAGGTTTCTGAAGTCTGATCCTCCTCACTTCCCATCAAATCAAACTGCCTCTCTACTTAATTGATGTACTTTTGTTTTGCGCTGCAATGAAATCCCATAAGGAAGCAGGATGCTCTCAGAAATATCTACCATAGCCTTCAAACATGAAAAACCTGAATGCAGCTTGGTGCAGCACTGACATGGAAATGATGATGAGAGCAGGAACATTCAGGTCAGAGTGTGAGTTGTTGCTGTGCAGTAAAGCATCCTGCTGCTTCTGAAATCGATGTGACTGAAGGCTTGTCCCGCTGTGGCATCCTGCCTCAGCAGGCTGAGGCACAGAGTGGTGAGCTCAGTGCTTTTCAGTATAAAGCAGCAGCGGGTGACTGTGTGTTAATGTGTGTCAGCGTATGAGTGTGGGCCGGGTCAGTGCAGAGAGAAACACAAGCTGCATGCTGAGCAAATCCACTTGCAGACAAAATGGACGTTTGAGTCTCATTTCTACATGTCAGGCACTAATTCCTCAACTGAAAAGCAACATAAAGGCTGACTCCAATGACAAATTGATTTACTAAATTATTCATTAAAATGAAAGCTGCCTGGTTTGAATGTCTGTTTTCTGGTTAATTTGGCGAATTAACGAGATAAGTCAAAAGTACCCCTCAGACTGATGCAAAAATGAATGCACGTCCACATTGCTACACCTCTATCCTGATTGGATCTGACTGAGAACCCGAGACCATGTCGTGGTGGCGACTTGTCAATCACAAGGTAGCAACGCCCTAAAGCATACCCTCCATTATCGTCTATTTCACTCTCAATGGGAGCAAGATTTGCTAAATCAACCTCATGCTGGCTCAAGGAAGAACTGAAACTAGAGACTGAGACCATGAACCAATGAGGACACAGTTTACTGAGGTAATAAATCAAGGGAGAAGTCGCCTCATTTTCCCATAGGCTTACATACAATCAGCCTTCTTTTTGCAGCCCCCTGCTGGCCATTGGAAAGACTGCAGGTTCATGGCACCTCTGCGTTCACTTTTCAGACCCTGCGGCTTCGTCCATTATTTATAAAGTATCAGGTTTTAGCTTCTCAGAGGGATCAATGAATAAAAGCTTCAAAATACATGTGTAACGAGGTGAGGTTCAGATATATGATAACTATGAAAGTGTCACTACCTGATAAACTCACAATCACAATACTCGGGTGCTGATACCATCTGTACTGCAACTCCTAAGTATTGTAATTCTACAAGTACTGTTCAACATTCTGATTTATTTCACATTTACAAAAACATCACACGTGGCATGTTATTCAGTCTTTGAGTTGTGTTTCAGATCCATCATTGCTAAACTGTGTATGAAAGTGGTAAATAGAACTGTTTTTGAAGTAATCTGCAATATTTAGATGTTTCTGCTCATGAAGCTAGTGCCATAAGAAAATAATAAATAACTGAAATTAACTTGAAAACTGTTCTTTCAAATCTTTGGACTGGACTGCAATAAAATGAATTTAAAAAATCCACATTTTTTAAGTGAAGTTCTGAATGTAGCTGTTCCTGCTCATCGAGCTAGTGCTACAAGAAGAATATCGTCCATATCAGAGGAACCAAACAACCATTAAACAAACGCTCAACAGAGGAGGACCGACACCTCAGGTCAAGACTCGGCAGTTTACCTCCTCCTGAGAAATAATCTCCAACCTATAATACTGTCCTCTAATCCCAGGAGACCTGACAGCCCCACAGCGGTTAAATATCTGGGACCCCCCATCAGTCAGTCACAGCTGAAGAAGCCTCTTGGAAGAGAGGCGAAATGTTTTATGTTTCTACATCAAGTCCAGCTGCTCTTAGTTCATTTCCACAGAGCATCAAAAATACCTGGAAGTAAGAGTGCACTCTGATTAATATAGATTGTTAAAACAATATCACAGCTTTGATGCTAATTTCTGTTAGCGCAACAACGGTAATTCCCATTAAGTGTTAGCATTGAGCTAATGGTATACAGTTTTCCAGGCTACTCATCTGTATTATACATATGTTTTTGTACGTCCTGCTGTTAGGTTAAGCCTCCTCTAACTTTCCCTTTAAATGTACTGCTGGTCGGAGAGGTGGAGTATATACCACATATTAAAAACATTAGCATCACGGTGCTGTTAGTGTGGAGGCAGGTGCTGTAGGTGTGCCCTGCACCTGACAGCACACTCTCTGCTGGATGCCACCATCCATCCAATACAAATCAATACAACTTAGTCTGCTTGGTGGCCTGAGCCAGTATCATTACCAGAACAGGAGCTGGGACCGACCTGCACATTTCCTGCATGATGCTTTTATCTTTTAAAAGCCCTGAAGTCTGCATTCCTCTGTGCAACAGACCATCCAGGAATATATGAAGACCCTCACACAATAATGCAACCCCACAGTCCTCACGCCTGTCTGACACAACACATACAGGCCTGCACAGACAGGCTATACAGCAGTTTCCTTTTAAATAATTAGAATTATAGATCAGTGACTGCATGCATGATGATGACAGCATCTCATCTTATCAGCTGTGTTATTGTACCATGAGAACATTCAGTGTTTTACATGAATGATTTCAAGACAAACAAAGTTATGAGAAGCTTGTTTAATATGTGGCAGTCTCACTGGCAGAATGAAGCTGCACACAATCACAAACCAGCCGCTTGAAGGCCGAAATGTCTGCGTGAGAGCAGATGATCCAACCCCCCCGCAGCCATGTTACATGTTTAAGGAAACTCTGAGATCAAAGTGAGAGCAGCTCTTACCTCCTCTTGTACTCGTCTCTTTCTCTCTTCACCTTGGACAGCACATTGTACAGGGCCCTGATCTCAGGCGTGATGGTGTCGATCTGGACCCCGACGCCGTCCGGGTGCGTCCAGGAGACTCCGGGGCCCGTGACGCACGACTCCCTCCCGGTGCCAAACCGGCGGGTGTGGTTGAAGGACCAGATCGTCCCGGGGAGGAAGCGCGGGGGAGGAGGGAGGGTGTTGTTGGTGTTCGTCCCGGTGTGAGAGGCGTATTTCTCGTTGATGTTGGTGATGGTTTTGGACGGGTCGGTGGGACTCAGGGCCGGACTGATGGAGAAACCGGATGTGGTGAGGTTGGAGTTTGAATCCGTGGAGACTGGGAGCGGGTTCAGGTTGGTCCCCAGCTGGTATTTATTGTCAAAAAGGGGAGGGGGGTTCAGGGTTGGAGAGAGGAGGCCGCCGGGCAGGTAGGCCGAGTTGTTGGCGTTGTGGAGCGGGATGAGGCCCGGTCTGGCTGGAATAGGCCCGATAAATCCAGTCTGGACCCCCATCTCTTTGGTCAGCGGCTTCTGGTGTCCTTCCCCTCCGCAGTTATCCTCCAGAGCCTGCTGCAGCTGCTTCTCCAGCACCTTGTTCCTGCGCTCCAGCTCGTGCACTTTGGCCAAAAAGCAGCGGAAGCGCAGGTTCAGGGTCTTCAGGACGCTGATATTGGACCCTAGGTCGTTGCGCAGCGCCGTGGCGGCGGGGGGCACGCGGTGCAGGGGGCTGCTCAGGTGCAGGTAGGCGAGGCCCGACGGCGGCAGGGCGCCCAGGTCCAGCCCGGACAACCCATCAGGCCCGAACCCGCCGTGGTCCCCCAGGAAGTAGCCGGGCTCTGGGATGGCGGAGTCTGCCTGGCCCGTCATCTGGTGGTGGTGCTGCTGTGGGGCCAGGAAGCCGCTCTCCCCCAGGACCGGATTCATGCTGGAATAGGAAAATCTGAAGTGCTCGAAATCCGGCATGAACTCAGACTTCTATATGTTCAACTCTGCAGATAATTCCGTCCAAAACCTGATTATTGTCCCCAACCGGAATCAGGCCCAGCAGCCTCGGGTTTGAGTCCTCCTCCTGATGTCACCGACGATCACCTTTATGCAGAGGAGCTGTGTGAAGTCAGATAATGCGGGTTAAAATGATGCTTCGTGGGCCTAAAAATGGCAGCATAATATATCAAACTCCCAACAGAATATTACAGCAAACCCACGCTGATGCGCTGCGGGGAATAAAATCAAATCAAACACAACAAGGAGGCTCTAAACCCGCAGCCGCGCAGCTGCTCCTGCAGCAAAATTAGACGAGCGACTTCACTTTTACGCAGGACTGATTTCCAGTCCGGAGCGCAGCGGCGAGGAGCAGCCAGAAGATGTTTATTCTAAGCCTGAGAATAAAGCCAGAAGGAGACATTCAGCAGCTCTGATGGAAATGGAAACACCATACCTGCTCGTCACAGGAGGAAACTCTCACTTCGGCACCAGATAATGAGGTGAAATGAGTCCAAGCGCAGCGTCGAGCGGCGGTGCGGCAGAGCTCAGGAGTAAACACGAGCGACTGACTGCGGCTGTCAGATACCGAACACCCGGTAGGAGAGGAGCAGCGGGTCTGCATGGCTACCGTAGTGACCAGAGTAGAGGAGCATCTGTGCTGAGGCAGAACAAACAAGGACTTTAAAAAAAAAAGCGAATATTCTTCCTAAATAGGCTGAAGTTACAAAATCAACAGTGTTTTAAAATGTTCTGTAATTTAATCATCAGAAACAAGCAGCAAACGACAAATTTCCACCTTCTTTCCAGCCGGTTGGTGCTCAGAGTGGATCACAGGTGAGTTTATTAACTGAGGTAAATGTGGATTTAAAATAAATATATAAATACATAAATAGTTATTGAATTAAATTCTTAAATAAATGAATAGATAAATAACTATATAATTTAATTCTTGATATAATTATTTAATAAAATGCTTAAATAATTATATTGTTCAATACTTTATAAATGTATCATCATATAGCTTATTTATTCATTTATTTAAGCATTTAATTATATCACTATGTATGTATTTATATATGTTTAGTTCCCTCCACAGAGCTAGCATTAGCTCGCTAATTGCCTCCTCTCTCCTTAGTAATTTATAGTTAGCTAATTGTTTACCAGGCTCCAATTGTGCAACTTAATTGGAAACTAATTGACCTACTTTTAGCACACAGACACACCTTCAAATCAATTTTCTAACTTTAGCCAGTTCATCGTGGTTAACGCTGACTAGCATTACCTCGCTAACTCTCAACTGACGGTTTCTGCAAGAAAGAGGAGCGAGGGGCCCGTTTGTGTGCATTATGAACGAACGTGAACCACATATTCAGACGTTCTTCATCATACGATAACGAGCGAGACTTTCTCTCTGAATTTATTTGAGGCATCGGGTTTTTGGGGTTCCCTGTGAACCAAGAAACCGTCCTCCCCACGTACCCCCGGCCCTCTTCTCCAGGCGCCAAGATAAAGATTTTATTTTGGCTTTTCTCCCAGAAACTAATTTTATACTCTGCACCAAACTCAATGACACTGAGTACAGCCAGCAAAACAACAGCCTCAAGATCCTGGCTGGAAAATGTTATAAACCTCAGCTTAAATTTAAAATGATGACTAAATGCATTGATGCAACACAGGTTTTCTCCCTGTGTGACATCAGAATCTCTGCAGCGGAAAGGTTTATCGAACACATACTGAGATGCGGTAGTTTGCAGTACTAACGTCTGACTTGAGTTGCCCATTAGTTTTAGCTCACATCTTTAAATTGCTGTTTGCTGTTTGAGCGACACATTAAGCTAAACTGACGGTGTGTAGATCGTGGATGATGCAAAACGTTGATGTGGTGGTTCAGTTACTCTGATGACTGAATATCTGGGTGTAGTTTTCTGCCTGATAACACACAAGTGAATGAAAAGTGACGTTTAACCCACAACCTGAGGAGTTTCTCTCATAGTGATGAGATCAATTATTAGAGGTGACTGAGAGACACGTGATTTTTTATGAAGTGATCAGGAGTGATTTGTATGGCTTCCTCCTAAAGTCCATCCCGCCTTCCTGTCTGGGTTTCAGTCTAATAGTGTTGAACAAATTAATGCAATTTTGGCCATTCTCCCAGAAACTAATGTATTATTCTGCAGCAAACTCAATGTCACTTGTCGGGACGGGATGACGAGGACAGCTTTAGGATTCTGGCTGAAAAATGTTCAGTAGACACTGAAGGCAGGAGCGCCACGGAGAGTTGAACCAAACCCTTTCCAGATAAAGTCAGGCCTACTGTGTAGACGAAGATGCATACACCCAGTTAAAAAAAAAAGTCTTTCCACAAACTGAGGACTTTATTATCACGTTAAGTGCAAAGGAGCCACTGTGCATGTTTAGTGCAACAAGACCATTCAGTGCAGTTCAGTGATGGGAAATCATGTTGGCAAACGGCGCTGGACTGCTGCTGGACAGAACAGAGGTGACTTGATCATATAAAAAGGTTTTTTTTTTAAATCATTATTCTCCTGATTATTATCAGCTAGACGTTTGTCGTAGAAGAGTTTGCTCCCGGGATGGATGGCACAGCATCCGATTACAGGTGAAGGAAGAGGGAATCATGGGAAGGAACGATGAGTCATCGCAGGACTTCACTCCTTGGTGAACATGTGCTGGACCAGGTCGCACACACGGTTGCTGTAGCCGAACTCGTTGTCGTACCTGCAGACAGAAGATGGGCAGAGTGGGAAACGTGTGATATTCATGAGTGGAGGGAAGCACGGCCTGCAGGTGGAGGAGGATGTTTTACTGCGGCTTTAATGCTGGAATGTGCAAGTTTTAAGAAATTATTCTACAGTGAAAAAGTGCACAGGAAAGTGAGATTTAATGGAAAAATGGTGGACACACTGTCAGCACAGACTTTAATAAAGAAGCAGTGACATTTGGGTTATAGACTTCTGTCAGACATCTGTGGTGTTAATGGGCTTCACTCTCCGTCACAACTGTCTTACAGGCTGCCGTCACGCAGCCGTAAACTCACCATGAAACCAGCTTGACAAAGTTGTCGTTGAGAGCGATGCCGGCGCCGGCATCAAAGATGGAGGAGTGAGGGTCGCTGTTGAAGTCTGTGGACACAACCTGAGCAGAAAGAGTGAACACACCCGGTTATACATGCAGAGGTACAGCGGATACAGAGCTGAGCGTATGATTTGTAAGGAGTTGGGTCATTTGGATGTTGGGCAGGATTTTTTTAATGCACAATTACAAATTACTACATATAATCTTTTTATGGCACAAACAGGCCTGCAGATGAGTGAGGAATAAAAGTAAATCAGTTTAAGTTGCAAGGACGTCTTGATCTGCTATATTATTATAGATTTGCTGCCATCTAGTGGCTAATATATGGCTCTACACACATTCCCCCCCAAAAAACTACCAACACCTGATTCTGATGTTCTTTTTCCACACATCTATAATTACTTACTAATTATTAAAAAATTATACATTTATACGTGTTTTTTTGTACCTGGTCCTCTGTGTATCCCAGAATTCCCTTCATGGGTCCCTCAGCAGCGGCCTTGACAACCTTCTTGATGTCGTCGTATTTGGCCTGAAGGACAAGACATGAAATTTAAGTAGGATTTACGCCATAGGTGAGAAACTCATGTTTGGCTTCAGAGTGGCAGCTTGATTTCAACTGTTTATCACAAGGAAACAACTTCTGTTTCAAATCAGTGGAGGGCAACTGATGACAAATCTGTCAAAATTCACACTATTGATCCAGTCAAAAATGAAAATGTTATGCGAAACTTACGGGTTTCTCCAGACGGACAGTCAGATCGACGACAGAGACGTTGGGGGTGGGGACCCGGAAAGCCATGCCGGTCAGTTTGCTGTGAGAAAAAGACATTCAAGAGTCAGAAACACGTAAAAACATCAAAACACGTCAGACACAGACGATTTCGCCTCTCAAAGCCAGGTGAGTCGTACCCGTTCAGCTCGGGGACGACCTTGCCCACGGCCTTGGCAGCGCCGGTGGAGGCGGGGATGATGTTCTGGGAGGCACCACGTCCGTCCCTCCACAGCTTACCAGAGGGACCATCAACGGTCTTCTGTGTGGCGGTGATGGCGTGGACTGTGCTCTGGAACAGAAGATGATTCACGTGTTGAATGGGATCGTTAAGACGACGTCTCGTGTTAATCAGCTGTTCTAGATGAGAGTTTCATGTGACGCTGGTTGGTTGGTGATTTTAATCAATGAAATGTCTGAGTTCTTTACCATGAGACCCTCAACGATGCCAAAGTTATCGTTGATGACCTTGGCGAGGGGAGCCAGGCAGTTGGTCGTGCAGGAAGCGTTGCTGTGGAGACAAGACAGGAAGTGCGCGTCATTACACAAAGCGAACAAAGCGAAGGTACCGCTGGTGTCAGACGGGCACAGACGCTCTGCACAGTTTAAGAGACGATCTTGGTTTGACATTTGCTTTTTTTGGCAGGGCACTTGAAAGCATCCAGATGTTCACATCTGTCCTGACATCCTGCGTCACACTAACAGCAGGACCAGGTGACGTCACTCCAGCCAATCAGACGTGTCTCACCTCAGGTTCGAAATCTAGAGGTCATTGTCATCAACTACAGCCGAGGTTAAAACTACAGAGCTTTTGAAAAGTCGACTTAACGTGAGATTTAAAGATAAAGTAAAAAAAGTCGCCTATGTTTGATTCACACCGATCAATCGCACCAGGTAAAAAAAACTCACCTGACGACCTTCATGGAGTTGTCGTATTTCTCGTGGTTGACGCCCATGACGAACATGGGAGCGTCGGCGCTGGGAGCAGAGATCACCACCCTCTTAGCTCCGCCCTTCAGGTGAGCCTGCAGGGGCACAGGTCAAAGGTCAGGAAATGACACAGACACACACAAACGATCACAGAGAGGATGTAAAAATAACGTCTTCTAATCTTCTAGTGAATCATGATCTTACAGAGGCTTTCTCGATGGTGGTGAACACACCGGTGGACTCCACGACGTAGTCGACGCCAGCATCGCTCCACTTGATGTTGGCGGGGTCCCTCCTGCACATTGTTACCACATGTAGGAGAGGTTAGACAGCATCTGGACTGTGCCGGACTCGCAGGTAAAGTGAATGTGGAAGTGTGAGCAGCACGTACTCGTGGAAGACCATGATGTGCATGCTGCCGATGACCAGCTTTCCGCCCTCGGCCTTAACCTCTCCGTGCTTCCACACGCCGTGGGTGGAGTCGTACTTGAACATGTAGACCTGCAGGGGGGAAAACACGAGTATTGAAACGGAAAAATAAGAAAATAATCAAAGATCAGAGTCTTTGTGGCATCAAATCTCCACAGGTGGGTTTCCAAACCTCTATAACTGCTCTCTGCCTCCACTTTAAAACTTCTCCATCTTAATTTCACACTTTCCCATAACCCAAAGATGATTGGGACGCCATCAGCCTACAGCATCATACAACACATTTTAAAAAGCGCATCTACAGGCAGACTGCGGCCAGTCCTCTCACCATGTAGTCCAGATCGATGAAGGGGTCGTTGATGGCCACCACCTCGACCTTGCCTCCTGAGGCGGCGGCACGAGTCACGAGACGGCCGATACGTCCGAATCTGTAAAGCAGGATGAAGAGGTCAGCGTGGAGAAACAGTTCAAAAAACTCAAACTAACCGGGCATGAAACACAGATGAAACTGTTTCCTCTGGTGATGAAGTCAGATAAATATTTACTGCTCGGCTGTTCGCCTCAGACTGCAGAACAAAGATGACGTGTAGACCTGAAGTGGCAGGAAGCAGAACTTAAGTCCCTCTCACTCTGAGCCCGGCCTCGTCCAAACTGAATAATTCATAAACTCCTTTAATCTTTCATCTTACAGCTTTATGTGCAGAACAAAAGCCTGCTTCAACCACCTCACGCCACGTTTTCCCCTCTCTGACCAGCAGGTGGCACTGAAACCCAAACTGCGGAGGGAGTCACGGCGGAGGACGGCAGGGCCATAGAAGGCCTGCCAACCCTGACTGAAGATTACAATAGCTGGCACCAGCAGCCAAAAGCCTGTTTAGGCCTAATATGGCTGCCGTCACAGCGCGTCGAACAGAGAGGGGCCTGGAAGTGGAGAGCGGAGCAAACAGAGGCGCAGATGTTCAGTCAGGAGCAGATTTTTTATATAACATTACTGACAACTTCATGCATCACGAAAAGGGAGTAACGAGTGATCATCTAAGAGAGCGAGAGGGCAGAAAAATCTCCTACATCTTTCATTTTAACTCAAAGAGCGCGAGGAAGAAGATGTGACCTTCCAGACAGAGACTGACCTATAAAAACAAAAGTCCACTGAGGTCCAACCCAATACATCTAAACTGCTGTGTGTGGGATGAGCTGCACTGTTCGATGAGGAGGCTTCATTAGTTGGCTGAAGGCAGATTAGGAGAAGAAAACGAACGTGTTGTTCCCTTTGAGTGTTAATGAAAAGCTCAAACTCAAACCACCTGTTTGGTAACAAAATGATCCAGAAAGCTGGTTTAGCTTTGCTTCTTTACTAATGTCTGACTGGCAAAGGCCAAACTGTTCCACATAAAACAGAAAATCTTACAATAACTGAATTCAGTCAAAAGTAGAGAGCAACTGTCTACATTTACCAATAGCTATTGTGTCCTCACATGGAAACGCCATGTAAGACAATTTAGGACGAAGAAGGAAGCGTCACGTTCGTTAAAAAGTCCATTTGTTTACATAATGCAGAGGAGTGAATATATGCAACATTACAAACTAGCTGCAGGAGATAAACTGGACGCATCAGTAAATCTACATCTGAGAAACGAGCCGGAGTCCTTAAAAGAAAACTGAAGAGAGCAGCAATGAGCTGAAAAATCCACAGTAATACAGGCCCGAGCCTCCGGTTGTTCACGCCGCCATCATGTTACTGTAACTGCACTATTTATGATTCAGATATTCAACACTGGCCGAGTCCTGTTACGTAACATTGCATACTCCGGCGCTCAAAGGTCACATTTCATACTTCATGTATGTTCTCGTGGGACAGTTTGAAACGGAAGCATGTGACGATCACACGGAGCGCGTGCTAAACTAAAAGCCCGTCTGCAGAAAGGTCAGGGGTCACGGTGCAGCTGAGGGTCCACGGTGAGTGCTGGAACAAGGTCGTGGCTGACGGAGGAAGGTCGCGGCTACAGTTAAAGCTAAATCAACCATTAGCACACATTCGTACGGATAGTATGAGTGCTAGTGATTTCAGGATTCAGGAGTCAAAAAGACGGAGAGCTGGTGCAGGAAAGTGATCAGTGTCAAAATGTTTGCAGCTGCAGGGCTTTCTACTTTAAACCCTGCAGGGAAACTTTTCCTCTCAGGAGTGATGAACAGCTACAGTGCAGGTGCCAGGTGTTCCGCTGCTCTGAGAGCAGCAGCAGGAGTTTAACGAACATGCTCCACACAGACAGATCCAGGGTCAGTTCGGGTCATTCATTCTGTGAATCTGTTTGTCAGTTTTAAAGCCTCGTTGTCTAGATTTCTGCCTTTTGGACATGAGGGAACATGACACTGCGGTTTAGCTTTGGGGGCGCCATCAAGCAGCCAGAAGGCCAAAATGGACCAGAGCCCATCTTCTGTTTTGTGAGGCTCGGTGTTGGCGAATGGAGCAGCTTGACCCCCCTGCAGCTCGACGGCAGCTGCTTCGTGGAGGAGGAGGAGATGTTTCAGCGGTGATCTGAGCAGCATCCATGAACCGCGGGCCGGATGATCCCTGAACTTCAGCTGAAAGGTTAGAGGGTTAAAAATAGACGAGGGGAGAATAAAAGGAATGTGACAGCTGAGGAGAGCAGCGATACAGACAGAGAGGGGATTGGGGGGGCCTGAAGGGTGTGGAAGAAGAGGGGACGCCAACCGTGACACCGCAACACCGCCGGACTATAAATAACCAGAGAATAGACGGGTCCTGTCCAGAGTCCTCTCCTGTCACTTCAACAGCTTTTGGACAAAAAGTCTCAACTGAAAAGATGCTCAGCTCGAGCTGCAGCAGGAAACACTGAAGTGTGTGTGTGAGTGTGTGTGTGTGTCAGAAAATGCTTGTCCAACAAACTGTCCAAAACCCACAGAGGTTGACGAACTGATTAATCGCCCCAGCTTGAGTGTATAATGTCTGTTGATCTTTCCATTAACTTAAACACTTTTACATCTTCTCTTCTGTTCAGTAAAGTACGACGTGTTATTCTGCTTTTTAGCCCCAAAGGCATAAATCGAGGACTTCCATCTCCAGAGGAAAGCCAAGTCATCTCTCCTCAATGAATCACATCCTCGTTTCCAATTTCCTCTCCTTCAGCTGACTCCATTATTCTCTTGTCTTGAAGTGAAATAATTAAAATCTGCTCTCAGATAATCATTTAGGGGTCACGGGAACATCGTCCGGGTCCCGTGCTCAGAGGACCTTTATACTCCCGACTGTCGGACGCTTATAATATCAGTGATTCAGGAAACGGAGGCTTTTTTGATCTGCATGGAAGCAGCAGCTGAAAGCCCAGATCAAAAAACATGTCCAGTAAACCAGAGAGCTGGTCTGTTTGCTGGAGCCTTCTGATGGAGGTTTATCCTCTCATGCACGCTTAATGAGCCACAGGATGCTGGAAAGGCCAGCGTGTCGCATTTCTTCAGACATGGAAGAAGAGGATGAGCTCGAGGATTCTGGATGCAGCTGACTGAGCACCTTTACCTGCTGTCCTTCTATTTCAAGTTGCCACTGTTTGTGTTTCGGACTGTTTCTCTTATCTTTACATCCCATTTAAAGTTTGCCAGCGACACAGAAACATCTAACGTTACTGCTCTCTGCACGGTGTGCCAACACTAAATAATTACACCTTAAAATCAGTGATTCTTTTGCAGTATATGGACTGAAAGCTTTACTCTTTCCTTTCCTGAGGGACTAAATCTCAATAAAGAGCATCAACTCACCCGTTGATTCCAATCTTCACCATTTTGTCTGATATGGTCTAGTCCTCACTGCAAAAAAACACATATCAGCACATATTTTATCCAGAAATAACACAAATTTGGCATCATGCAAAGGTATGAAGCTGCAGCAAGTAATGCAGAGACAAATACAGGTAATTACACTACTTTAATAAAACTTTTAAAAACAATAAATCAATAAAAATCATATGGGAGCTGCAGAGTCATTACAGCCTGTTTCTTCCACCTGTCGCGTCAGAACCAGAACTAAACTTCAGGTCCAGAGCTGAACTGTACCGTGTGTGAAGGCACCTCCGTCTGACGGTCCTCTGCGGGAGAAGTGAGCGCGGGGACGAGCGGAGGTCGCGCCGGCCATTTATCCCCGCCGCGCGCCGCCGGGCACGCCCCCAACCCCACAATCTCAAGGTCGCGTGAAGCTGCCTGTCAGAGAGCCTATTTAAACCCGGAGTCAACAGGTTTGCGGGTTTTTTTAGACCAGCTGAGAGGAGAAACAAAAGATGTGAACTCAAGTGAGCTGAGAGACTGGCTTCTTTCAATTGGACAGTAAAATAACAATCCTCCGCCAGGAAAAGTAGTTCCCGGGTAAGAGGACTGACTGACTAGTTGGTGATTTCTAGTTATTATGAAAATTTAGGTAAAAACTCTGAAAGAAACTACATGACGTGTCACTCAGAGGCATTAAAACACACCTTTTTCACCTCAGTGTAGTTATGATTGCAGCAGCTTCTACTGGCTACTGTCAGCTAATACCTGCAAACCAGTCTCTCTACCTGTGCTGCTGTCACATCATCAGACTTTCAGGTAGGATGGCTGCTGTTCAGCAAAAGCTACTTAAACGTTAATCTTAAACAGGATCAATAAGCAGCCTAATATGTCAATAAAACAAACAAAATGCATAATCATAAAGCCTTAATTCACATAACTGGCTCTGTCATGTTGATCTTAACTGACAGACAGTTTACCTGCTTTATGTAAAACGTTTGAGCGCTGTGTAAAACAGAATGAAGACATTTTTCATGTTCCTGAGTCCAGGTATTAATCTCCTTCATCCAATCATGTGTTCACAAAGTGTTGAACCTCGCTCCATCCTCGCTGAGAACCACTGAGCCTTTCAATCATGATACTCTCACCTGTTACCAATCAACCTGTTCGAAACAGGTGATCCAAACAGGTGTTTTTGGAGCGTTCCACAACTTTCCCAGTCTTTAGTTGCTCCTGTTTGAAACGTGTTGCTGCATCAGATTCAGAATAAGCAGATATTTACAAAAATCAATGAAGCTGATGAGGTCAAACATTAAATATATTGACTTTGAACTGTTTGATGATCACATTCTGTTTTATTCAGCCTTTAAACAGCGTCCCAGCTTTTTTGGAATTAGGGTTTTGTCATATTCCACAATAAAAAGCCATCGCTGTAGCTGCTCTGTTCTCACAAACGCTCCATTTAGTTGCAACAAGCAAAAATTTGTTTTAGCGCCATTGATTATGAAGTTATTGACAACAAAAAAAACACTTTGCTTGACACACACACACAGTTCAGAGAGGAAGACTTCAAGCGATTGTGAATGAAGTCAGATGCTTTCAGCGTGGTTGATCTGGTCCTCAGGCCAAAACCAGACCCCTCGCCCCGCCCCACCCCGCCCTCCCTCAGCACCCTCCTGTCCAGTGTCATGTTCACTGTATGACACGGGTGGTCATGTGATGCTTCGGAGCCCACTGCTACATGAACCACAGCACGCAAACAGAGGAGGTGCAGAGGAAATGTCACGGCAGGTTCGCTCAGGCTGCTCGCTGCTTCAGTCAGTATCGTTTTATAACACTGTAGGTCATGTGATATTTTTAGCAAACAGCCTCGTTCTGCAGCTGCAGAATGCAAGGAAACTATTATTTATAGTATAGCATCATCTGCTCAGTGTCGACGAGAGCGAGCTGGTGATCAATACTAATGATTAAACACTTTCTTCAGCGGCTGCAGAGATTTCTACCTCTTAACACTCAGTTTCCACTGCATTTTCCTGCACAAACGCATCAACAGATTTATTTCTGGAGAAAACGCTGATATCAGTGATTGAAGGGAAACTGCTGTAACGCTGTGTCTCACTTCTTGGCATGCTGGAGAACATGTTTCATGTCGCTCTGTGACGCCTGCTGGGTGTGTTTGATGAAGCTCAGTCGCTGTGTTGTAATCAAGGAGCTGCTGGAGCCCCTGGTGCTGCACGCATTGGCACTAAGCTGCACCCAATCACAATCAGCACACTCATTTTCCTACGTGGGCTCTTGTACAGCTGAAGCAGACACTGTGCAGCACGTCATAGAACATTATGACTAAATACTGCACCTCAGGCTCGCTTTATCTTTCAACAGGCAACATTGATATTTTTTGTGTGTCATGTTCAAGCAGGTAGAAAACCATGAAAAACCCCAAGAATTAATAGAAAACTACATAATTGAATTCACTTCAGCCAAACTTTGAGCCGGCGACCAAATAAAGACGAAGACGAATGTAATGTTTGTGTTGACTGAGCGCTCTGTCGGTGGAATGAAATCTCCTGTGTCTCCCTCACAGAGACACTGTCCAAGTCTATTCTTGGATAATCAGCCTGCAGGCCAGATCTCCACAGATCATAACTCACATCCGTTATATTCTGTCGACACACTGCTCAGACACACCGGAGCAACATCTGTCTGCTCTGTTATTGATGGCGCGGGCAGGGCAGTTTATTAGGCAACATGACCGGGCCGAGCGTGCCAAAACAAACTGAACGCTTAGAAAATCTTGCTACTGTGACACAGAACATTTAGTCGTAGAGCTCAGACTTTTTGTTTTTGCTGTGAAATGCGACCACGAAGCAGCAGGAAGTGCAGAACACAACACAACCAAAGTCCATCAGGAAATACGGGAACTATGAGCACCAAGTCTCAGAGGCTGAAATGACATAAGATCTCGACATTTTCAGGGTTATTAGTGGTTTTCATATAGCTGAAGTCCTTCCAGTGGGTCTGCCGGTCACATTTTGAAGCTGCAGACTTTGCAAAGCCTGTCTGCTGTGGCATTTAGGTTTTATTGTCCAGCAATTTCATTTTAGGTCAAAACTTGAAACTTTTTTGCAAGTCTGGAATTTTATTGTTTAAGATTTAAAACATAAGGTTGGTGTTATTCTCTTATTGTACAATGAGTTAGTCCAGCTCTCAGTATGTATGACTTCAAGCCCATTGGTTCCTACTGGAGACGTATATCTTTAGAAACACCTCACAAATCAATTAATGTGCTTTAAAAAAGGCTCTGTGTTTATCTGAAGCAGCTGTTTATGGTTGTTTTTAGCAAACAAACAGCAGGAAGTAGTGCATTTGTTTGGGACTATTTTCAGTGGCGGATTAATCCACGTTCGGCGTTCCAGGAACATGTCAACAGTGTGGCTCACTGATGTGTTTTTAATAGTTTCTGGACAACAATGGAGCTCTGTGGCACAGATGAAGAAGAAGATACACAGATGTTTGTTAGTAGGATCAATTCACCGCTGGTTTAAACAAATAAACCAACCAATACTGGCAGACTTGTCGCTCAGTAGGCAACAGTCATGAACGAGCCTTTCTGAGTACTCACAATGCTCCGTGCCCACGAACACGCAGTTCTTTAAGTCAGCTCAGGGTGAAGTAAAGGTCAGCCTATAAATATGACATTCAACCTTCTCCTGCACCGAGCCTGAGCTCTCTTCATATTCTCTCAGTATGTCAAAGGGTGTGACATTTGGCGGGACGACACGTTGAGCCCCGGGACCGCCGGTCGGGGTCAAAGGTCGACGCCGTCGGGAGCGCGCGAACGTCTGGAAGGCAAAATGTGACTGAAGGTTGGTTTTAATGAATGAAACCTTCACAGCGCACAAAAAGAGCAAAAACAGTGAGATTAGATAAGCGTGGCTCTTTTGTGTGGACGTGCATGTTATGGTGCAACGCGTACAAACCTGCAGTTTATAGAAGGTCCAGCTTGAGAAATGCTTTGTCATTGGTCAGGGGTGCATTCCAGCTGCACTGATAACTCCCATGATCCACCACAAGCATGCCTTATCAAATGAAAGGGAACCTGGTTGCTATGACAACTCCTGTGGTTGGACAGCTGGTTAGTTATTCAAGTCTCACCCCCTCCTGTCTGACATTTGTCTTTCTGCTCCTCAGATTGTACAAATGTGCTGTTTTCTGTCTTTAAATGTCCGCAACATTTTCATGACTTTAATGAAGCCTGTTTATTACCTGAGGCGGTTCAGTCTCGCTCTGTCACCTCCGCCGAAGAGGTGAGGTCGATTTTCATGAAACTTTCTGGAGGGGTGTAGCTCTGGGCCATGGATGGAGCTGTGGGGGAGCCGACATGCAGTTCTTCAAGCTTCACGCAGAAAGCACCGTCATGGAGCACTCAGGATGATGGTTTCATAGGAAAACCAGTGCAGCTGTACCATCGCCACAATTTTAACACTTATTTCTCAAACAAACGCTTAGCTATGGAAACGTAATGTCTAGCTTTTACTAATGTCTGTTAACTATGTGAAATATTTCCAGCTTAGAAGTGCGTGATGCATGCACAGCAGAGATGATGAGGCTTCAGCTTGATACGACCATATTTTGATCGTTTTGGAAATATGTCCAGTATCATAGAGGAGTGGGCTGTTGGCCCTGGTGGTGGGCTGTTGGCCCTGGTGGGGGGGCTTCTGCTGTTGCTTTTCAGCTGATTTTCCACGACAGTTTCTAGAGTGTGACCTGTCTGTAAAATTCTCTTATATTCCCACTTTCACATAGAACCGAACAAATTCTCTGATGTGTCGAGTCTTAAAAAACAGAAATTTACTCGAGGGATTCTTGAGTCGGCGTCTAATTCTCTGCCATCCTGTTTTGGTTTTTGTGCCCATTATTGGAGCAGTAACGCCCTCACTGTCGGCTCTGCTGGAGCGGCCTATTGATACGACTGACGTGATAAAGGTCAGCACAGGTCAGCCAAAATAAACCGGTACACACCTTATTTCCCCAATCAACAGAAGTGAGATCCTTTTTATTTTGGTAAAATAATTCATGTGCACATTCAGAGCTGACATAACACTGTGTAGCGTCTCTGAGGGTACCTGGTGATCAGAGCAGGTAGCAGTGTTCAGACACGATTTACCTGAAACCAGCATGGAGGACTAAAACCACCCAGAACATGGACTGGTACCTGTCTGCTGAGCATTAGTGATATCTGTGAGGGGAAGTGAGCCCAAAGGATGCTAAAACACACCTGAGCAGCAGCCTGGTCACCCTGCTGCCGTCTGGCAGGTGAAGTCTCCGCTGCTGCACCACCAGACTGCAGAGCAGCGTCTCTCCTCAGGCTGCGAGACTCCTCCACACTCCACCAGAAACAATACGTTTATTTTTATGACTTATTATTCATTCATTTGTTTTTATATAATTTTTGTTCGGTGAGCAGCTAAAGGGACGACAGCTTGGCGTGTTGTGCAGCCCTGTGCTGTAGAATGAGAAATTAATGAGGCTTGTGACTTGTAAAACAATGAATAAAAAAACATCACAATGAAAAAATAATTCAGTTTGTTCAGATAAAACAAGAAGCTGCAGCCACAAAGTAGGAAGTCAGCGAGTTTCATACCGTTGTTTTTTGTCTTCTTCAGCGTTCTCCTCTGAACCCAGACACCCCAGGAGGCTCAAACTGTTTATGGAGATGACCTTTCATAATTTCATTTTAAGATGATGACATTTATAGCAGCTCCTCTTCATTAAAGAGCGAATGTGACAGTGGATGTGGGGGAACGAAAAAGAAAGACGCGCCACAAAGGTCAAGAAGCAGATCTGAGTCCGGATGACGGGAGTGGGCGATCAAACCTGCTGGGCCACCAGGACGACAAACACAGAGTCTGTCCAGCGTCTCCAAGAAAGATCCTTGAATGTGATAAGATACGCTCTTCAGTTTAAACCATCTGTGACTTATAAATAAACGCTTTGCTGTGCTTGTATGGAGGCTGTTTCTCAGGGAAGAAGAGTCTTCAGGTGCAGAAGAGACGATGGCTTTCATCTTTAAACCTCAGTGCACTTGAACAGATTCATGAGAGCAGCCATGCTAGCAGCTCTGAGCCTTTGCTTATATCTAGTCCACATGTACACAGGTGTTTGTTTTCCCTCCATCGTTCTCCATATGAAAATGAAGCACAGTCAAGAGCAAACCAAACCAACAGGTGGTGAGATAAAGAAGACATGTTGGCCAGTCGGCCTGAAAACAGCTGTTACTGGTAGGCAACAAGAGGACAGACCGTTAATTAGAGATCTGACTATGGCTGAGACATGACCCTCCTTCTCCATGGTGTTATGGAAGTGTTGGATTAGTCATGTTAGCAAAGTTAGCACCAGCACTACTTCAGCCACATCCAATAACGGCGCACACTCCATCATACAAGCCAAAATCCTGGAAGGACTTTTCCAAATGTCTGTTTTCAGTGGTCTACACCTGTGGAGGACGAGGAGGACAATAAAATCTCCTCATCCTAAAAGCTCAAACTGGACTAACGTGGTCCCTCCTCTTGGTTCTGGATGACAGTCCAGCTGAAGTGGCTCAGTGTTTTTTTTTTCTGGAGGCCAGTAAATAGTGTGTTTACATCCTCGTTTAGCACTAAAGAAAGTACAGCTGAGGATGACGGGAAGCTCATAGAGCCGCACCGCTAACAGAGCGGCTTTTTATCGATCAGAGGGATTAAACATCACATCTGAGTCACATTTAAGGGGAAAACATGAATCTGGAGATCTTGAGGGACAGATGAGAGGGCTCAGTGTGCAGTCAGGAGAAGAGGAGGACAGCAAACCTCTCCAACAGCAGGCGTTTGAACCGTGCCTTCAGCTAAATGACAGGAAATCAAATGCAGTCGCTGTTTCGCTGCAGTGTGGCGCCCTCCAGTGAGAACAAGCACTGGAGGCACCAGGAGAGGAACCACGAACGACTCCAAGGAACAGTACGTGTGAAACGAAACAATCTGAGGTCACATCTGGACTCAAACCGCAAGATTCAGTTACACGTCAACAAAATTATTAAAGAAGCACAGACAACTCAACTCAAGGTCACCTTATTACCTTTTTCTATAGATTTCAACCACATCTGAGGGTCTTCCTCAATGTGTGAGTCTTTAATGGATCACCCTTAGCGACAACTGAGCAAACCCCACCAGCTGAGGAAGACTATGAGGATGAAAGCTCCAGGAAAAGGTCGTCATTGTAATTTTGAATATTGCAGAATAAAATGGATTTTTCAGCCTTTTTATTTTGGTTCATAAAGGTGATTCTGAAAAAAAAAGGGTTTAACGTGCTTTATTTCTCTACTTAGTAAAAAAGCTTTATTTAAATATGATGATGATGTTATTTTGCATACTTGGTATCCATGGTGATCTGTAAGTCACATGATGTGGAATGTAGCTCGGTAAATTTACTCAAATACTAAATACACTGTATATAAAGAATTAAAAATGTAAGAATTAAAACTGGCTCCAGCTCAACCAGCTACAACATTTCAGTTCTGCTGATACGTTATAATGTGTCATCAATAATAATGATCTAATAACATGAAACACTCATTCTGTCTAACGAGGGCTTCCACTTTTAATACTTTGATGTATTTCTAAGGTAAAACTTCTGTACTTTTAATTAACTTTGTGAATGCAGGACTCAGTGTATTTATAGTGTGGTATTTGTACTTTAACTTACAGCTTTAAGTAAATAATGTGATTACTGTCCTGTGATTGTGTGACTGTTTATTTTTCCTCTCTGGTTTTCAGACCAATTACTGTAAAGTGCAGATTTTCAGAGCAGCATCTTTCTTAATTCTTACTTTTGTTTGATTTCCAGAGGTCAGATTAGATCATATTCTCACTCCTGATAAACGTCACAGTTTCTAAATGGGAGCATATTTCTCTGAGCGGCATTTTGCCATTTCTGAGTTTGCGTCTCGCTCTCATGAGGCCAAATAAAGATGAAAGGAAGAGACGTTCCAGAGGCCAAACAAACATGCTCAAATCAAACTATTCAAACTGCAGCCGTTTGTGGTTATCTCGTTGAACGAAAGTCCTGTGCGAGCGCCACCGGCCGCCATTTTAACCCACCTTCTCCCCGCAGGATTAGACCGTCCGTCTTCATCAAGCCGCAGCTTCTGCCTCGGCCAGGCCGACTAAATCTAAGAGCTTTCCTGGCAGACGGAGAGCGCGGCGTCCTTGTCTCGTCCTCTGGTGCAGGAAGGGGCCTCTAATCAGCTCGGCGGAGAGGATGCTGGGATAGCTGGCAGGAAACCAGGTGAGGAGAGGTAAATGACATGTGATGGATGTGTGGGAGTTTCCATTAGTGATCAAACACAACACAATCCTTTGACACAGAGAACCATTTCTTAAGAATTGTTGCTCATTTTGTTCTTGGTATGGACATTTTCTCACACAAAACTTCATTTTTTAAACTTTCTTTCCTGTTTCACAGCTGTCGTACATTAACACGCTCACCTTCCTTTCTTTCATTGATTAATCTGTCTTTACATCAACTCATTCGTCATCTTACTCATTAATTCTGCCCTTCTGTACCGACCCAGCTGACACTTTTTGAGGTTATGTTTTGTTCCATGAGGTTATCGAACTATTTCAATCTGGCTCTTATTCATGAATTAATTCGACGCAGCACAAAGAGGACAGAAAAGCTTCTTCCCACCCGAGGCTGGCGCTTTGTGGGAATAAAATGTCTTCGAGAAAAAAGGATTTGGTCTGTCACTTTTTTACACTGAAAACTCTCAATTCTGATTGGCTGGAAGGTTTCGGTAAGCAGACAGCTGTGACACAGGCATCTGTGGTTCTGAATGAATGCTGCTGTATTAAACAAAAGGTAAAGATCGCAGCAGTGAGGCTTGTCTGAAGAGTTTAGAACTAAAGGTAATTCATGAAACCAATAATAAAAAATGTTAAAACCACACAAAATAACTGTTAAACCTGTTTGATGTTTGGGCGTCCAGTTGGTTGGAGGAGGAAAATAGAGTTTTAGGTAAGGAAAAGAGGCAGAAGGTCTACTTCCTGTCTTTTTGCAGAGCTTGTGTCAGCTGGTATTCAGCAGATGGACTCATGCTTTATGTTTCTCAGCCTGTTTTGGGTGGCTTGGATCACTTTTTTGCCACAGTTGTGCAGAGTGTTGCTGGAAAATGACGCCCATGATTGACAGATCATCCACTTCAAAGTATCACTCTGATATTTTTGTAACCTATCAAGTCTGTAATCCGTAATTTAATCCCTTAAAGACTTTGTTTTCTTGAAACAAGTGAAGAAATCTACCAGTGCAGTAAACACATTTTCACTTATTTAGTGTTTGATTTGGTTTTTTCTGAAGCTCTTAAACTGCATCTCATGGTCTTCATCAGCGGGTTAATTGACTCAGGTGTCTTGATTGTAGGTCAGCGACCTGCCGTCTATGCTTTCTTCTTTTTAGGTGGAAGGAGAAACTTCACCCCCCCACCCCCTGCAGCAAAAGGCCACAGGTTGGAATCAAAATGGGGCCACTGCCAAAGACTCGGTCTTAAAAGAGGGCACATGGTCTACCAGCCGAGCTACTGGGGTGAAATATTCTGCATGCGCTGACATTTCTTCTCTTGTTTTAATAAAATAAGGTTTTAAAGACTCAACCATCGACAGAAATAACAAAAAAGAATCTGCAGTCGGATGAATGAAGACTAAAAAACTTGATTTCAGCATTCAAAGAAGCATTTCTGCACGTGTGAACCTCCAGACAGACTGAAAGACGGACTGACGCCCAGACAGCATGAAGGGAGTCAAAGAATCTCCATGAAACACACACACACACACACACACACACACACACACACACACACACAGCTACCTTTAACTGCCACTCTGTATGTGTCACCTGGGCTTTGTGCTGTCTCGGGCTCTGTCACATTTTTCTGCTGAGGCGTCGCGGCGCTCGTCGCCTCGGCGGCTTATCTGCCGTCCTCTCCGACGACGGAGACTCAGAGCTGGTCTGAGGTCTGCTGCTGTCGCTCAGATGGCTTCTTCAGCCTCTGAGAGAACAACACCAGGAATAAAACCTGCGGGGAGGACTTTGTGTATATAACAGAGTGAGTTATGCATAGTGCAAACACAGTTTCAGGTAAATACCTGCGTTTTCTGTGTATAAATAAAGACTGGAAACAATTCCAGTAAAAGCAGAAGCATCAAACAGAAACGTGCTTAAAGTCTCACGTTAAGAACTTTGACGAGAAAAGCTCTGCATCTCCAGATTTGGGATTTTCATGTTTTCAGATCAGTTGAATGAGGAAGGAAAGAAGAGCAGGCATGCAGGAGGAAAGAGAAAGAACGAAAGAACGGTTTCAGTGCATCATCACAGCTGGTTCATTTAGTGAAGACATCCAGAAAGTCCAAACACACTCTTAATTTGACTGTTTACTGACTGTCACACAGCCTGACAGCTTCTGCCACCACACCTTGACTCTGTTTCTGCAGCAGCATACAGGGAGGAACAGAGTGAAGATGAATGTGCTTCCAATAGAAGTGATGGGGCCACAGGTCTTGTTCTGTGAAAAAAAAAACCTTCAGAAGCTCCTCTGGCTGCAAAGTCTGATTTAGACAAATCAAGCGATTATCTTATGAAGTTACAGCCTTTTTAATGCAAAATTACATTTTAATGTTACTTCTACTGCAGCTCAAGAAGGAAAAACTGTCCTGGGAAACAGAAAGATGGAGATTTATTCTAAAAAGACCTTTTGGTCTGATTTACTCAGACTGCTGAAGACTTGTATTAATTTCAGATAAACTTACATTTTTAGACAGAACAGGGACTGTGAAAGGGATTTTTTAATGGTTTAATGATTGCAGCAAGCTAAAGCTTCTTCAGTGCACACGGGGTCACCTGACTATAGTTTTACGTCGTGTCCACTCAAAGGGTTTCAGGGTTCAGCTGCAGCCTCTTACAGAACGTCCTTCTAAAGCATTCGACCACTCTGCTAACGAGGTTATTATGATTCACAGATTAACCAAAGAGAACGTGGCGATAAGCCGAACTTCAATCAGCGAACTGAACTGACATCTCCAGCTTCATTAGAGACACCATTAACCATCAGGGAAATTACCAGATGTTCTTCACATTGTTTGCATTTGACACCTTTAGCCAATGAGCTCGTCCAAATTTGCAGTGACTTCAGGAGCAAAATGAAAAAGGAAAACAACTTCAAATCATGGTCATACTTTATATTCTTATACACACATTCACCATTAGCTAGTTGCTAATTAGCATGTATTTTAGTAGGATATTGCCTATAGCACTTATTATTGCCTTATTCTGGAGGTTAAGATCTGAATTCATGTACAACTTCCTGACTATCAATAAGGTGGTTATTGAGGGAAAACTCTTAAACGTTAATGGGCTTGTGGTTGCAGAATAAGACATTCATAAAGCTTTACAATAACTAGTAAAGAGTTTATATGCCACTAATATGCATACTTCTAATCATCCAATTAATGGTGAATATGTGCACATTAATGTAAAGTAGTGCACAGTATTCTTTAGGTGAGCTGCTGGGATGCGTGCACTTTAATATACCTCGCGCACTGACTTTGTTTGAGGCGTCATGTTATGTGATTTTAATGGACACGTGCCAGCCAATAGGAGGTTTTCTGTTGTCACGGCTCCTGTCAGAGCAGCTGAGTCACCTCCTTCTGTCATAAACTGGAGACTCATCTGTTTCCAGATGTTCTTCGTCTTTTCTCTGCCTCTCTCTCCTCCTGGCTCTTATTTATCTTCCTTTCTCAGCCTCTCTACAACGTGTCCACAGCTGGTTTCTCCTGTTTTAGGTGACACAGCTTGTGCACAGTGCAGTCAGAAAGCAGGAGGGCAGTGATGTGGTTTTCATTGTTCTGGCTCTGTATTATTATATGATGTCAAACCATGACCATGTGGTTAAATGTGATGGTTTGGGGGGTGACCAGTGTCTGACTCACAGCTTTCTTTAAACATCATCTCCCAACTTTAGGACAATCAAACAGGACAATGATCCTCAACATACAGACAAACCGACCGTGTTGTTTTATGGTCAAAATTGACCTTTTTATGACCAAATCAGCTCCTAATATTCACAAACCAGTGGTGGATGGAAATGTGGATTCATTTGCATTTTATTTTGCCGATTGTCTTAAACTTCTGTTAAATTTGTGCAACATTTGGATGGAAACCTGACTGCTAAGGATTTGCAAAGCCATGGACACTTATCCAATTACTTTTTTCTCCCTTAAATTGGAGGACTTTGCATCAGAGGGGTTGTAATTCCTGCACTTAATGTGGATGTGAGAACCTTCTATTAAAGCTTAAAGTCAACGCTTTGACCTCACAGTCACTGATTAATTTAAAACCCGACGTGCTGCAGCACAAAGCCTCCCCTCGTCATTTCTGTCTGCACTGTGTGACGACGCCATGCCCCCGTGGTCCTTTGTATGATAACAAAAAAAAAAAGAGAGAAATAATCAAACCAGCTGCGCTCTCAGAGTTTCCATTACAGAGCTTTGGTTCCGCGCTTTGCACAGAGACAGTGAACTGGACCCTCAGGAGCGGTTTGTTTTGATTTCAGAAGCCTGACGCGTGGCCTAAATGCGGCTTCGGAGGCCTTTTCACAGCAGCAGGGAGCCGAGCAGCGGGGCATCGCTGTGAGCAGAAAACAAAGAGTATCGATTCGGCCGGACTCAAGTGTGGGATCAATCGTTATGGCATTTACTGTGAGCTCTGTGAAGCTGCTGCTGGACTGTGTGTCTCCATGTTTGTGTGTGTGTGTGTGAACGTCATCATTCATGTCATGATGCTGGTGGTGAAAAAACACAGCGTGGATCTGTCTGTCTGTGTGAACTGTGTGAACTGTATTAATAATGTATTTCATCAACTGCCATGTTTCCATCAGTGTATTCTTGTGCACATTTTGATGGATTGCATTGGAAAAGGTTGATGGAAACTGAATGTTTGGATGTTTACGCTTGCTTGAGGTGGTTTTTGCTGTTTTTTTTTTAAATAAGAGTTAATGCAACTATTGGGAATGGATGAAAACACTTTTTTTAATAAGATCTGATGCAGAGAACATTTCATTCAAAGGTCTGATCGGCTGTTTTTGCTAAGAAAAAAGAAGAAGAGAAGGTTGTTTCCTCATCATCGCTCCACACAGATCTCATGAAAGTGTCCTCACATTGATACATGAGGAGGGTGTGCACTCTTCTTCTGTGGTGGCATAGTGGTTTTCTGATGGGAGATTTGGCGCCACCTACTGCTTATCTTGATTTACCAACTCCTAGTAATGGCATGACAGTAGCATGGAAACCCAGCCATTATCAGACGCAGATGTAACACAGTATATATGTACTGATTCACATCATGTCCCTCTGCCCCGCCCCTCGTGTTCTGCAGAGGAAACCCTGTGGATGGAGGCGTCTTTAAGCAGTCAGGGGGAGCAGTTAAGGAGTGAGTCCTCCGCTCCGGCTGCCAAGGACAGGATTACCCAGCAGACAGCCACACTGCTGCCTTCACCTCGTCCTGACCCGCCCCGCCATCCACACACACATCTCATCGTCCACAGAGACGCTTCTGAGGACGCGCGACAGCAGCAACTTTCCCTCAGCAACCCCTCACCTGAAGCTAATCCTTTAAAGCCTCCAGACAGCAGCCAGAGGTGACTGCATGCGTTTGACATTCAGTCAGTCAGTGATGATTTCTAAAAGAAATTTACATAATAAACCAAAAAGAAGAAACAAACTTCTTTTTGGCAAGTCAGATTACTTTCATGGGGTAAAGCCATGATTTCTTTTCTAATTCAGGTAATTTTAGTTAATTTCTTCCTATTTGACTGGATGGTAAATGAATCGATGTAATTGCTTTTAATAAAGAGCAAACTGTCGCTACAAAATACTGCAAGTAACAGCATTTCTTATATGAGCTTATATATATTTATATAAGCTCATATAAGTGTGGCAGAGAGAGCCTGAGCTGGAGGCTGCGGATTGGTCAGCTCCTCCCCTTTTCCCAACCCCTTTAAATTGGTAGCCTATTTAAGACACCTGTGGCATGAAGGCTGCCCTTTCTTTGTCTGTGCCGGGTGGCTGCCACATGGTCGTGTCTCTGAGTTTGCTGTCTGTGTGCTGGTGACCTGGTCGTCGTGGTGTGCATTGGGAGGGATTTGAGTGGTGACTTGTTCCAGACTGAGGACATCAGGGTAACTGTAGTACCTGCTCAGACACAATCAGCTGCTGTTTTGTTTTGTTCTGTTTTGCTGTGTTTTGTTGGATTCGTTTGTTTTGTTTGTTTCAATTGTTTTGCCTTGTATCTGTTTTGTTTTTGATTTATTTGTGCTGTTTGTCTTGGGTTATTTGTTTTAGATTTGGGTGTTGTAAGTGCTATTAAAAATTGCCCTTTTAGTTCGAACCAACTGGTTTAATACAGTTTTAACTGTTTCTTTGGTAACATTTGCTTTCTCCTCCCTTACAGTGCAGTGGTTGCTGGCCGGCGGTGGAGGCTAGGCACTCGGGGTGGTTCCCGGCACCTTTCTGTTGTCGTGATAAGGGCACTGGGACACGATAGTTTGCACCCGTTTGCTGTGAGTTCACGAGTGGTGAGTAAGTGCACTCCTGGGACACCTCCTTCGGTAGTTTGCCTCCCCCTTGCTGGCTTCCACTCACTTCCCCTTCCCTTTTTTTTCTGATAGTTTTAATATTTCACTTTGGAAGTGTTTTAAGTGAAAACAGTTACTGTAATAAATTTCCATACATCCTACCGTAATTTTGATCTGCATTCATTGCTCAGTGCTAATCTCTTCTTTCCCTCCAACAGACACTTCCAGTTTAATGTTTTTTTGTTTAAATCATTAATAAATTCTGATTTGCTTTTGAACCACGTCTCTGCCTGTAGTGCTCGAACCTGTGTTTGCCTTACTGTGTAGAACTGGGTAAAACTCCTTGGGTGAAAGTCCCTAGGTGGCGTTGTCTGGCTTGCAATTTGTATTTTGTTACCGCCCCTATATAATATAACGGTACCACCACCACCGCGTTGCCACATAAGCACAGTTTTAAAGGCTGATTGAAGACAGTTTTTTGAGAGGACAAATATGGAGGATCAACACTGTACTTTTAAACTGCTACGTTCACCAGCTACCTGATATCTTTGCACCGTTTGGTGCTGAGCAGGTCGTGGACAGCGGGTTTGTAGGAGCTGAAAACAGCTGCTAAAGGTTTTATGAGAGCAGCAACACTCAACCACAAAGGCTGCAGCTACAGAACCAGAACAAAGAGCTAACGGAGCCACACTGGCTGACATGTTCCTTCATTACCATGAACACACACTCTGCAGTTTATTCTGATTCACACACACCAGCCTGTTCACTAGAGCATTGATCCCCAACCCCTGGGCCGCATTTGGTACTGGGCCGCACAGAAAGAAAAAATAATTTCCATTATTTTGTTTTTTCACAATTTGTTTTTTATTTTTTTGCAATTTTATTTTGAAATGTATCACGTGATTTCCTCAAATGACAGTGGAGGTGCCTGACAGTGCCAGTCTGCAGCCAGGTCCTCTTGACATGATTAAAAGTGGATTTACGTTCATTATTATTTAAGAGAAAATACCAGTTTTTAATGCCGATCTTATCATTTTATTTTGTTTTTATCTGCTACACCTTTAGACTGGGCCGTGAAAATATTGTCAGACATTAAACTGGGCCATGGTACAGAAAAGGTTGGGGACCACTGCACTAGAGCACCAAATGTGGATTAATCCGCTGCTGAAAATAGTCCCTAACCAAATCCATGATCTCCTCCTTCAGTAAAAAAGCTCTTTTAGGAAAAAAATTAAGAAAATGAAAATGCATATATTGGAACGGTGTTAACGTCTTCAGCAAGAAGCCCAGAGCCACAGACAGGAAGCCAGACAGCATTCAGAGGCGGGCTTACGCATTGTTGATTTGGGTCGTCTGGTGGGATTTGTTGGTAAGAATTAAAATGTAGAATAATTCTAGACTTACCAAAGTCCAGTAAAGCTGAATGATGGGTGACTTTGCTTCTGTTTCCATCCTTGTGAGGACATCTGGCCTGCAGGATAAATAAAATGCAAAAAATAATTAGACACCGCTGCAACACGGAGGTTAAATTCTGCTTCTTCAGGTGGTTTGTTTTGCAAGTAATGAAGCAATTTAACAACTATTGTCCAGTGAAGAGCTTTTCAGCATTTTCTTTTGTCCTCGTATGTCCCCTCACAAACACACAGACACACAAACAGACAACCAACCAGCTGTACAATTATGCATTCATGCACACAAACACACACACGCGGCTATAAATAGTAAGCTACGTGTTTGTCTTCAAATACAGACACATAACATTTCTCCTTCTTGTCAGCTCCCTCTGTTTCTTCAGCTTCTTTCTCCCTCATTCTCACCTCACCTTACCCATCTCTTTTCAGCTTTCCCCCCCATCTCCCCTCCTCCAGCTCCCCCTTTTCTGTCTTGTCTTTCCTCTCCTCTCTCAGCCAGAATACTAATAAACCTCCTCCTGGTCCTTCCTTCCTCCCCCCTCCCTCTCCATCTCAAGTTTTCATTCCTACAGAAGCTCATATTCCCCATAAATTTTCTCTGCTTGAATTCTTTGTCCTCATCTCTCAGCATGACTCAGAGACTTTGCCCTCCTCTTCATCCCTCCATCCCTTCACTCTCAGGCAAGTTTTATTTGGAAAGCGCCCACGGTTGCTTAGGTTTTACCTCTCACTCTTTCTACACTTCCTCCTTCCTCTTCTTTTTACCCTTTTTTCAGTACAGACCGTTAATACTTCACCAAAGACCACCTGCATGCTTTCCATCTATTCCCCAAACACAACTTTAAATGAGTAAATCTGAATCAACGTTTTTACGAGACATTTAATGGTTTAAAATCAACTCCACAGAGCATTTTCTGTTTTGAATGCATATGCAACGTCTTTGTTGCAGAGAATGTGAGGGACCAAGCAGGCAGGTATCAGGAGACATAGGTGGATTTCCCCAAAAAATCGATTTATTTACAATAAAATAAAGTCAATTCATAAAGTTCTGGGCCCATAAAGAGGTCAACTGAACAGAACTTAACTGAACAGACAAAACTAACATAATAAAGACAAAAACAGAGCTAACTGACCTAACCAATACAAGAACAGACCTAACAAACACAACAGACCTACAAAGGGAACATATAGTGGCTGATCAGACCATTGTGAAACGAGGGGGATAACAAGAAACAACCATTACCAACTAGACTACAAATAAGACACAACAGGACAACTTGTCTGTCTGTAAGGATATGTGATAATTAATCTAAACAAAAACACCAAAGCCTCTTCTATAATTTGAAGAAACAAAGAAAACATCCAAAATCACACCCGGATTGGCACTTGGTGTAGCCCAATTGGCCACTTCCTGCATTTAACAGGTCTGCTCCAGCAGTGTGCCTTTTGCTCAGGTCTGGCCCGATGTCCCTCCTGCAGCAGTGAGACCCTCAACACTGGTAACTCAAAAAATAAACCCCAAAAGGTGTGTGTAATCCTTAATGTATTTGCTGTCTATGTGCACTGTGGATGTCATGAGGTCAAAAAAGTCTAAATGAATAATTAAATGTAAAGAAAATTAAGGTGAGTCTAGGAGGGTTACCGACATTTATACCAGCTGTGTGGCAGCAGTTGCAGCCATCACACAGAGATAAAAGTGATTTTCTTAATGTTGCTAGCATGAGATGATGATTCAGTATTGTTGCCCATCTAGTTTTTAGTGCAGTCATATGACGAAATGATCACAGTGTCGTTGAAAAAAGTCTGTTTAAAAACTGAGAAAATTAGTGAATTTAAAGAGCAACTTGCAGCAGAATAGCACAGAAACTATATTTAAAAAACAGCCCTATGTATATTTTATATAATACATGAGCACACAACCATTTGATCATTTCTTATGTCATTTTAAATACATTATCTTGTGTTATATATTAATATTGGAAAAAGTGGCCACACCTTAATGTCTGTGACAGCGTCTTTCTTGCCACGGCCACTAGGGGGAGCAAAGTAGAGTTTCTTTAATTCTGTGTCTCTGTATGATATCAACTAATCTGCCCACATCATTATTTCATCAACTCCTAACTAATGATAAAAATGATAAAAGTGTGTTAATATGCTTAATCATAATCTCATTACTACCTTAATTTTGATATTTTAGATTTAGTAATAATATATTTTATATATGGTGGAAAATTTGCCAGCTCGAGTGCGTCTGGTTTTAATGATTTTGGGTTTGTTTTTATCTAATTTCTGAGAACTATTGTCACTAAACAGTGTGGGTGCTGATAAAGTCTGACAGCTGCTGTATTTATAATCACAGCACAGGACATCCAGGTTAAAGAAACATCACAGCAAAACTGCATTTAAAAGAAGCTCATTACTGTGCCCTGCTGTCACGGTAACGAGGGGAAGCTGAAGCATCAGAAGGCAACGAATCCACCGAGCTGCTCCCAGCTGAACGCATCCGATTTGATTGTGAGCTCAAAATAAAGACAGAGAGACTGAAATAAAGGCGAATAGAGCAAATTCGATAAGAAAAATATAACCTCTTTTACTGAAAGATGACTGCTGTCGTGGAGGAAAAGCAGAGTTTTGCTTGTTGCTGAGTCAATGGAGGGAAGCAGAAACATGGAGACTTCCTGTTTATCCAGTTAGTGTAGCTGCAGCCTGATCTCTGACCCGTCTGTGTGTGCTGAGATCAGTTCTGCAGTTAATGGTGAGAAATTATGTTTTTTTGTCCCCATTCGATGACGTCAGGGTCGCGGCGAGGACTGTAAATCTGTCAAACACCTCAGACGGTGCTGGTACAGCTCTGACGACAGAGGGAGGATGACACATGTTGGCTCGGTGTGCTGCTGTTCAGGAGAATTACACCGCCCGGTCTGACGGGGCAGCTATAATTAAAAGTGAAGATGAAGAGCTGCCACATCAACAGGCCAGTTTTAATGAAACCTGAGCGGACGATGCAGCTTTTTACAGGACGCTTCTTGCAGGAAGAAATATTGCTAGTTTGATACCGAATATTTAGTTAAAACTGAACAAATATCTATAATCTTCAAAATTAATGAATATTTTTAAGAACATATATTCACCCTGCAGCGTGTAATGTTAAAAAGCTGGATAAAAGTAAAATAAAAGCTGAATCTTCCATCAATAAAGGATAATTTGGGGGGATGTAAACCTCATGCATAATATATGTCTGAATTATGTGGACAGCCTCAGTTTATCACTACTTGGGTCTTATTTTTGTCGTTTCGGCTATCATCAGTAATGCTAACACTGGACTCAAAAGGAGTCAGCCAATCAGTCAAATGTGAGCGTCACAATTTTAGAGACAGCTAACGTTAGCTAACATGAGTCGCTGATGCTAGGCTAATGCTAGCTAACGTTAACGCTTGCCCTGAACATGCTAAATATAACTCCATGACTTCTCCGTTGCACACGTAAGCACTTAATGGACAAAATTATTGCTAACGTTACCAGTCCTCATCTGTTCACCGTGTACCGTAATTAAGCTAGTTAACCTTAGCTAACACTGTTAGCATGTAGAGTTATCAGTTTAATGAACATACGTATGTGGTTGACAATAATGGAGGAGACGCAGGATGTAGCATCACTGAGGGAATGACAAACACGCCACATGGATTGTTGAACACGCTATAGATTCGTTAATCAATTTTTTTTAATTGTTGTAATCAATATGGTGTTTTTGTGTCATTTTGAGCTAAAACATTTTTAGAGTTTGAGAATATAAACTCGGTGAGCGTTAAATACAACAAACTTTTAAGTGTTGACTATTAACACTACTAAGGAGTTCACATGACAATTAACCCAAAGCCACAGTTGCGTTTATTCTACATGGGATTCGTATTTACATACTCCTTACGTATTTTTCTTAACCTTAACCATGTCATTTCTGTGCCTTAATGGAGAGAAATCACAAACAATTGTTGGCTTACTGAGACATCTTTCTATATATAGCAGGAGTTTGGTTCAGGAATAAGACATTTTGAACTCTTTTTCCTGTTAAAAAAGCTGCAAAACTCTGCAAGTCATCAGTGTGTCTCTGCAGCTCAGTCGTCTGTATATTTATTGAGTGTGGAGGTCACAGCGTAGAGTTCAGGGCTGCACTTCTGTTCCCCGTCTGAGATGGAGATCCAGTTAATTTAGTCGGGGGCGCCGTCCTCCCTCGCCTGCGCTCCTCAGCCGAGTCGCCGTGTGTTTTCATATTCAAATTGTGTGAGACCGAGGTGGAGGGAGGCAGCCGGCGAGGCGAGGGCAGATGTGTTTGGAGGGGGAGAACAGCTGTACTACATTGTTAGAGAGAGACAGATGAGAGACGAGAGGAGCCCAGCTGCAGACTCAAGTGTGGCGCGCATTACATGCATCAGATATCGCTCGTATCAACACATGCTCGCCTTCACTCAAGCGGAATAAAACGTTCATATCCCCCAGTGATGAATATAAAAATTAGGCAGTTCATCGGGGGGCAACTTCTGAGAGCAAATGATGAGTAAGCACGATGCTGCTGGAGCTGAGGAGCTGCTTTGTGTGTGGTGGGACTATTTTAGGCCGCCAGCTGACATTTCGGCGTGGCGAGATAATGAACGTGTCCGCAGAATAACATAAACTTCCAGCTCACAAACAATACAAGCCACTGCAGAGGTGCAAAGGTTCAGATGGTCAGACGCCACCAAGATATTTCCACAAGGTGCGACATCTGAGAGCAGAGATTTAAATGCCAGCCCCTCACCAAGCATCAAACGTTAAAAAAACAATGAGGGTTTCATCCTCGTGCCACCATTTTGTACCGACGTTTAAGAGCTGCACGAGGACAAACTGACTGCAGAAGAGACACAGGGACAAATTAACGCTGTTAGTTTGCAGGAAAAACACCAGAAGAAAATGAGGCCGCAGCTCCCACGTTGTCAGCAGCATACGAACTGTACTGCTTCACCTTTTCTTTAAAAAAAACCCAACATTTGTTAAAATTGACTGAAAAACTGGTGACACCACTCAGCGCTGTGTGCTTTACACGACAGAAGATGCAGTGTATTAGATTATAGAAGTATATAATTACACTTCTTGCAGGTGCACCTCTTGACAAACACTAACAACTAACACTGTTGAGCATTAGCTGCCTACTTTAACAAAGAGAGTTTGTTACACGTAGATAGATGGACAGAGGATTACATTACATTACTGCTTTCTGCTCCTTTTTTGGTGCTTTTTTGTTCCACAAAAGAACAAGATGGAAACTTCTCAGAGCCAAATTTCCAGCCAGTAAAGTGGGTTTAGGCCAACGTGTTGTGTAATCTTTCAGTTTGCTAATTCACATTCAAATTTCAAATATTTATTAGGAAATTTCACTCTTTCTATCCCCGACTGTGAAAACTGCATTAAAGCACGTACATACTGTACATGTACGATGCCCAGTGGAAGAAGCAAATACACAGTCAGTGCTGGAGCTAATGGTCAGTAATGGATGCGATAAAGTTAATACATTACCTCATGTCGGGTGAGGGTCAACAACGGCTGAGCAGGTGTCGGCCAGGTGAGAGGTCTTAAAGTCACAGGTATGGGCTGGGTGCAGGGCTGGGTTTGTTTCATGCTGCAGGGTTGTGGTGGAGGATTCCTGGACGAGGAGCGGATGATTAAAAATAATCAATTTATTATTTTTTCACATTGTTAATTAATTAATTTATCAAAGATCACATTGCTGGGGCACGTTTGGAGTTTGAGGACTTTAGAATTGGTTCGCTGCTCTTTGTAGATGAAGTGTGTCGGACGGCTTCATCGGACTCCGGCCTTCATCGCACACACTGGGGTGGCGGTTTGCAGGTTGGTTGGTAAACAAGTTGGTACAGGAGCAACAAAGACTGGGAAAGATGTGGAACGCTCCAAAAACACCTGTTTGGAACATTCTACAGGTAAATAGGTTGATTGGTGACAGGTGAGAGTATCATGATTGGGTATGAAAGGAGCATCCTGGAAAGGCTCAGTGGTTCACAGTGAGGATGGAGCGAGGTTCACCACTTCATGAACAAATGATTGGATAAAGGATGTTACTACATGAGCTGGGTGATAGCGTGCAACATCACTGCACCTGGAAGCCACACAGAGCCTGACCCTGCAGCCTGTACAAACATGAACTTACTTATGGACATTGTAATATTTAAGATTTCCATAATTTGAGGAATGCTGGTACATAATCACATTTTTAAATTTATTGTTCTTATTTTTCTTTAATTGCAAGAATTTTAACTGTAAATGATGATATCAGTGTTCAGCAGAAAACAACATCATGATGGTTATAATATTCAGTTTTTGATTTGACTGTATGGTCATTTTGGAGGCTGTCACCAAGGTGTCATTGTTTTGCAAAAAGCAGAAACATTTGTGTCATAAAATGTGCGTGAAAATTTTTACTTATTCACAGAAGAAAATCTGATCTACCTTTGACTGCTTGACTATGTGTGTGTGTGTGTTTGTGTGTGTGTTCATGCATGTTTGTGTCTGAATATGTGCGCGTGCGTGAGAGCCAGAAAGAGAGAGAGAGCGACGTCGGCAATGACAGGGGGGGAAACAGTTGTGTGACGACGGAGAGCAGAGAGAGAGGAAGCGAAGCGGATGACACGCACATACACACCCTCTCCTTTTCCCACATACGGAGGAGAGGAGGACAGTGAAAAAGAGGAGCCAGAGAGGAGGAGGAGGAGAAGAAGAAGAAGAGGAGGAGCAGAGGGGAAAGCGCAGAGAGAGAGATCCGGGGAGAAATGCCCGCTGGACGGATGGATTTTATTCTCCCCGAGCTGCACGAGCCTCTGTAAGACGACATGGGCTGCATAGGATCCCGGACGATCAGTAAGAACACACCGCTGTACATCCTGATGGATGGAGGGACGGGCTGGCAGGTGGAGGAATGCGTGTCTGTGGCTTTGCAGGGCGGAGATGTTAAGAGAAGGGTCGGGAGAAGAGAGATGAGCTGATAAGAAGAGAATAAGATGGAGCGATTTATTCCTGTAACACTTTAGTAATGATCCTGCAGAGAGTTGCAGCGCTTCAGATGTGATTTTTCCGCTTTGAGTGTTTTTTTTTTTTTTTTTTTTGGGGGGGGGGGGGGGGGGGGGGGGGGGGGGGGTGTAGTGTCTGCACAGTTTACTATAGGGATTACAGCTCAGTGTGTGTGCGTGTGTGTGTGTGTGTGTGTGTTGGAGCGGAGACGCGGAGGGGAGAGGCGGGACAGACAGGCAGCACGGATGTGAGCGGAATAAGATGCGGCTTGACGGTCTCGTCTCCACATGGATGACACCAAGCAGGAGGCAGCGTGTGTGTGTGTGTGTTCCTCATGTTGTGTTGACATATAGATGTTCACACAGTCACACTGTGTTGCCTTCATTCCGGGGACACAGCGCAAGTCCCCATAACGCGAATTTGGGCTGAAGTCTTGGTTTAAGGTGAGGTTTAGGGTTAGGGTAAGTCAATGTGATGTGTGTGTGATGTCCTCTGAAGTGATGGAAACACGACTGGGTGTGTGTGTGTGTGTGTGTGTGTGTGTGTGTGTGTGTGTGAGGGAAAGAGAGAGACCTCCGCCTTGACATAAAACTAAGGTCATTGCATGCTGAGTGTCTGAGAAAATTCCCCTCTCCCCCCTCCTCTCCTGCCTCTTCCTCCTCTCCTTCACCCCTTATTTCCTTCTACCCCCCCTCCATCCTCACCTCTCCCTTGACTCTCTCTACTGTGCGTCATGCAGCGACGTAATAAATTGAAGACGCAGGCAGTGCATACGGGTTTCACACACACACACACACACACACGCGCGCGCGCGCGCGCACGAACAGGAAGCTCGGAGCATGACTCGTGCAGGATGAGTCAGAACCGGGCTCGGTAAACTCAGGTGTGAGCCTGAACGCTCTGCACATGTAGGTCAATTCTGCAAAGTCAGTGGTGTCGGACACCGCAGCCGTCATCTTTGACTTAAACCCACATCTGACCTTAAACTGGAAATGAAGTCATTTTTTGTGCATTTCATTATTTCAATTAGCAAACATAAGAGTTTCTTTCCCTGCAGTGACAGCCCCCTACAATAGTCTGCTCCTGGGGGAGTGAATTTTGGTACTGATTGTCAGTAGGCCAAGGTTACCGGTAATTTGATTGGTGCAATATCTGTGTGTGTGTGTGTGAGGGGGGTGGGCACTAAAAATACTGTAGTATTACTTCAGTTCAACTCCGGCAGTTAACAAGCTCAGGAGCCGACGTTCTCAGCCATAGATCCCGTGAATCCCATCATGGACTTACATCAGATCACAGGAGACCCCCGTCAGTCTGGCCTTCGTCACAACTGGACCCAGAAACCAACAGATTGTTCATGATCGTTAGACCGCCCTCCTTTGAACAGGTGTAATGGTGCTCAGCAGGTAGAGCAGGACTACATTGACTGAGGGCGTCTGTGGCTCAATCCACGGCCTCCTCCCCCTGCACATGTCAAACTGTCCTTCAGCAAGACACCGAACACCAAACTGCTGCCGATGGTCAGGCCGGCGGTGAGCGAGAGGGAAACTGTAAATAAAGAGTTAAATAAGATCAGTCCATTAACCAAGTTGCACAGTGTGCAGGAGAGAATCCGTGCTAACATTAGCATGCTAGGCTAACGAGGTTCACTTTCCAAGTAAGATAGCTACCTAGGGTGTCAATGACTGTTGACTGGGACTAATCTTAACTTGCTAACAGTTCAAAAGCAATGCATGAAAATAGCTTGTATCAACATTCATAGACTACATGTGGCTCTGACCCGGTCAGCCATACCAAAGTTGACGTCGTATCTCTGAGAAATGCCAACCCTCAAACATCAGCGAGCCACTGCCACCCAGAGGCCATTTTCACAGATGTGTCTAAAAACGGTTCCATCCGAAAATTACACAGCTGAACTATAAATACGGTTATTCCTAATACTAAAAGTGAGAATTTAAATTTCACTTTGACTTTAACCCTAAAATCGAGCCTTAAACCTCAAACAGTCGTTGAAGAAGCGAGAACCAGAACAAAATGTCCTCATTCGAAAGGTCTACAATGGGTCTTCACAAGCGTGCACACACACACACACACACACAGCCTCAAATCTTCTACAGAAGCCTCTTCACTGCAGACACTAAGACCCAAGAGACGCACTTCAAACTGCTCTGCTGTCTGTTCAAAGAAAGCATGGTCACCCCTGTGTGTGTGTGTGTGTGTGTGTGTGTGTGTGTTTATGTATCATCGTTTCCCATTAAGTGAAGCATGCAGCTTCACGCGCTCATGTATGCAGACACACACGTTCTACCGGATCACCTCCCCTCTGCCTTTTAAAGGCTCCATCAAAGCCTCATCAGCTGCTCTATGAAAACAAATGGAGGCTGCTGGGGGATTTAAACAAAAGGAGGGAAAATTTGACCTTTGATTGTCATTGAGCTGGCGGACGGACAGAGAGAGATCAGAGGAGGGACGGGGGCGGTGATCGGTGAGGGCAGATAAGTGAAGAGTGGAGCAGGAGCTCGTGGTGTGAAGAGGCAACATAATGTCCTGGTGTTTTTTGGTTTCATAAGTGGGTGTGTTCCCCTTTGTGTTTGGCTTTCTCCTCTCATCTTATCTCCTCTGGCAGTCTCTCTCTCCCTCCCTCCCTCCCTCCCTCCTTCTCCTCCTCTCTCCATTATTTGCAGTGTCAGAAGTAGATCAAAGCATATTACGCCAGCTACGTGCCGGGCACGTTATCTCACTCCGGTTCATATTCTCATTTTTGGATGCTGCGAGGAGCGAGCTGAGAGAGAGGTCGCCTGAATCTGCAGCAGTGCTTCAGGTTTTCTTCAAAATCTGAGCTAAACACAGGGGAGACAGAGCAATAAAGTGTGGTGCTATTCAAGAGGGGGATGCAGAGGAACAATGCCGGCTGCAAACCATGGCTGTTGCGTCACATTACAGGATTGCAGCTGATCTGACAATCCTGGACGTTTGTTTCGCTTCTGCAGCATCTACAACTTAACGATGTGATTCAGCCCGCCTTTCTTGTTGTGTTTCATGTTTCCAGATTGCACCTACAGAAAGCAGCAGTGGGTAACAGAAAACCGAGGGTAGGCAGAACACATCGCTAAGCACTTAGCATGAGGGATGAAGACATAAAAGAGCTTCTGTGGTTAGATTTTATACGACCTTGGTCAGGGACACTGTGGCAGCATTGTTGGGACCTGTGCGTTCAAGACCTGAAAGAACACCTATTCCAGTGAGGTGCTGGCTGCTGGTTTGACAGATTCCTGACAATTCCTGATCCACAGGTGGCGGTAATGTGCCAAGATATGCACAAATGCACCAGCAAAGCTGTTCGTAGTATTTGAAGAATCACAACGAGGCTACGAGTCCCACACTGCTCACCCAAACACCCTTAAAGCTGTCGTTCACCTCACAGTAACTGCTTCATCACTGTGCTGGAATAGAGCATAAATAATAGAAGAACATATACCTGCTGTATTACTTCCTGCCTACCGAACACTTCACACAAGGTCAAAACAGGCTGAAAGACAGACATTCAGTCAGGATGTCTTTAAAAGGTGTTAAAATGGATCAGACATGTTCGCATTTAATCCTTCTTATAATTTGTTTGTTAAAAAAACAGATTTCCACATCTGAATGCAACAGCTGTTGATTCTGAGCCCCTGCAGACACAATGCTGCAGCGCTGGAGCACAGGGCTCCATCAGATACTTGACAAAGACCATCAAAAGACCAATTAGGTTTTTTGTGGGTTAACGATTTACCAACTGGTAACAGCAGTAATAGAACCAATAACGCAGAAGATAAGGCACATTCTTTTAGTTCATTCAGAGAGAGGTTAGTTGTTTATACTCTAAAAACATGCAGTTTTAAGAAGCAGAGCATCTGAGCAGTGTGCAGCCAGCATCACGACATGAATACTGATGCCATAAACAAGCATCTGCATCAAAGATGACAAACATGTGGAGTGTAGACTTGTTGGGAAGCGAGAAGCGAGCTCTGTAGAGCCCCATCATCTCCAGCAAGAGGGAGCCGTTAAGTGTTTTACCGAAATAAATGATTTTATAGCCCGATAAAACCTCCTCTTACAGTAAAAGGAGCAGAATGACCCTAAAAATCTGATTGAAGGATTGAACGAAAGCGTTGCGAGGATCAAGAGGCAAACTTGAAAAGTGATGTACTGCATGACGGAGCTTGTTAAATCGGTCAGGGTGATTGGACCCCCCCCCTTCTTTCCCATCACTCCAAATTTATTGCCTGCAGAATATTTCCTGCTGTGTTTCTTGCGAGGAGCATCTATTCTTACATTAGGCCAGAGCGAGAGCGGCTGCTGCTAAAAATAGATCCGGGGTAAAAGAGGGAGGTCAATGAGAAATGGAGGGAGGGGAGGGGAGGGGAGGGAAGCGTTACAGTAAATATGGGTCAACAGCTCTCTCCCTCCCTGTCTTTCTTCTTCTGTTATTCACATCTCACCCTTGACTTTGTGTAACTGAATCAAACGTTGAATTAAAGAAACAAAGTCTCTTCTCTCCGGCTCAAAAGAGAACCGTTCCATCTGTATTTGTGTTGCGTTTCAGCTCTTTCGATTATGGTCTGTCATGGTTCGGTCAGCGCCAAAGCATCACCGCCTGCCATTACACTCAATTATCTCGGAGTTACCGTGGAGCTGATGTTTAGCAGTCATCACTCTGACAGCAGGACAGTCACAGAGGCCAGAAAGGCGACGACTTCTGCAGACTCTGTCAGAATGAAGGCGAGCACAGGAGATCCAGCCGTTTGATCCAATTAAAGATGCCAATCGTCATCGCGGGCCGTTCACATGCACAGTGTTGAAGACCTTCTGAGCAGATTTAAGACAGCTTTATCTGGGAAACAAAATCTGCACTGCACTGCAGCTGAGTCCAGACTGCGCCTAAATATATCTGTCCGGCAGCTAACGTCTCAGGATTTGTCATATCAGGGAAGTTACAGTTTGGTGCGACTGCTGCGAGGCGCCGTTTGACCAAATGGTGTAATTTCAGTCTTGAAAGGGAACGATTGCTTCAAAGCTCTTGCACACCAGACGTTCTTGTAAACAGGTGTGTCAGATCAATACTGACTGGTTCCGACTGTGAAAGAACCACAAAATCCTGCAAAGTCGATCACTTCTGTTGACAGTGTTCAGTTGGTCTGAAGGTCTGCTGCTTTCAGTCTTGAAAAGGAAAAATAACCAGATTACGGCAGGTGTTTGTGGATGAATTTATGTTGGATCCTACTTACTAACTGCACCTTAGTGGGCCATGGCATTTACATGTTGCCTATCAAGCCAGTTTAACCAGCCAATGTAGGTTAGCCTAAATCCAGGCCATTGTTGTGATGGCCCGTTATAACGATAGTCAGAAAAATGTCCTATTGGACTGAAAACCTGTTGTCCTGCAAACAAACTCTCGTTGCTTCGAAGGCCCACTGCTCTGAATATACACCCTCTCCCTGCTTTAGTTTTCTTCCCACCTGTATTCTGCTCCTATTCTGCCTCTGATTGGCTCTGCCCTGACATTTTTTAATTTTCGCTAGAAACATCTGGCGGGCCAAATCACACCTCGTGGCGACTGAGCAGCAGTTTCCGTTGGTCTGTGCTGCTTGCAGCGCTTCAGTATTAGTTGTTTTGTCTATTTGCACATGCGGTCTGAAGCTGCAGTGACTTGAACTCTCAGAGCGACTGTACAGTAAACATTTTAGAAGTGATTTTGCCGTTTTCACTCTTGCCACAATGTGCCACGATGAGAAAATCTGAAAGCCTGTTTGTGTGGAAGAACAGCTTCCGGAAATTGTTTTCAGTCTAACAGATCTCCCTCCAAATCCGAGGCAGCGGCTGACAATGGGCAGAGCAGCATGGAGGCTGCATGTCTTCCTCACTGCTGCTGCTGCTCTCCTGGTTACAATAATTGTCCTGACGTAGTAACGTGCAGCTGGAGCTGGACACTGCAAAACGGGCTCAGGTGTTAGTCACCGTCACGTGACGACAGGGTTTCATTCAACATCCAAACATCTTCTTGTGTTGAAAAAGAGATGCAGGCATGCAGAAAACAGACTGTAGAAAAACACAAGGTCATAGCAGCAGCGCAGTGGGACTGGGTGTTCTCACCGAGGGTCTCGCTGCAGGTGTCATCGTTCCACAGTCGAGGGGCTGTGAAGCTCTTCATTTAGAGCATTACAAAAAAAAAAACTTGGGCTTTCTGTTCTTGATGGTTCACAGTCTGCCCATTTATTTACTCAACACTTAGCGGAGTGCTTCGCGGCTGTCAAAACATGCACACTGAAAATCAAGTCTTTTAGCATTACAACTGCATGTAAGTCATAAGTGTAATTGACGAAAAATTTCTACTTAAAGCTGCTCCAAGCAATATTTTTGCAAATGACTACGTATCAGTTTTCAGTGAATAGCTTAAAAAAAAAAAGCAGTGATTAGCTGCTAGCTAATAGCATTTAGTGGCTAAAGAGTAAAATATTTCCTTCAGGAGTTTGTGGAAAGCAAAAGAATCAATGAATGCAAATTTAGATCTTTGTGTTATTAACCAAATAAAGATGCAATTCAAAGCTGTGAGTGGACGCTAATCCACCCTGCAACGCTCAAACTGAGGCCCTGAAACTGATGACATTAATTAAGAGTGATTGACATTTCAATCTGTAACAGTTACACTGAAGCTCCCTCTTATGTGTGAGACTCAGCACACACACCATCAGTTTGTACACTGGCAGCAGCCCGACAGCTAATTTCTGTACAGTGAGCTCATTGGCTGTCTGTATTTGTGTCGTGTTAACAAGATAACTTGGAAGTTGTGCAGCAGAGAGAAGAAATGAGTCAAAGCCAGATTTATGATTCAAGTTTTCTGCTGTTTGGAAGCCAGTCGTTTGTCACCTCTCAGTCTAAATAATGACAAACATACGATACTTTTTATGACTTTACCTTCAAATAAAAATGAACTCAGGGATTTAGTCACCTCTGAGTGGAAATCATGAATATTTTGATCACGTTCCAACCCTGAAGCCCTTAATTAACAGATTTCCTGCTTCAGCATGGTCATTATTCAGCATTGGATGGCTCGATGAGCGGTAATATTGCAGTGATACTGAGGTTAGCTATTCACCCACAATTCACATGCTCATAGTGCTGCATGGTGCATTACACAAAAACGTCCATAACGTATCAATATCACAAGGATATTAATAATGAAATCTGCACAATATACAGGGGTTTGTTTGACAATGTTTGGGCCATCTGAGATGTAATCGTATCCGTCAGTCTGTAAGTGTAGTGTTGTTTTGGCTTCGGCGTTTCAGTTGGCAGGAAACAGCGACGGAACGAGGCGCCCCGACCCCGAGTGAAGAACAGACTCGCAGTTTGGCAGACAGCAGCTCGATTTCCACATAAATAAACCCAGGCTGGATAATGCACGTCGCATCTGATGTGACACTTGGCCTGTGCGTCCATCTGTGAATGCAACGCAATCAGGGCGGAGTCCTGCGCGTTTTATTTTTAGCCAAATCGATTCAGGCCCGTAATGGAAGAGAAGGTGATGCTTCCTTCAGGGCTTGTCTTTTTCTGAGTCTCTCGTTTCCCGTTTCCCCGTCTAAATTTGCATCACAGCGGCTCTGTGGCCACGTCCCGGCTCCAGGTTCTCAACATGGAAGTGTTTGAGTGAATTTTAAGCAGAGATGTGAGAAGGCTCGGAAAGTGAGCTGCATCAGGCAATTGCTTGAATCTAAATACTCAATACTCGTGTTAGGAGAAGTCAGTAAACTGTGCACAGCTTATGTTTGCTGTCTCGACTGGTCTGCGCTGCTTCATGCAATGAAAACGTAGACAGGCTGTTTCTGCTCTTTAAGGCAACTGCTTCACTGACTCTCAATTAGAGTCTCATTTACTTGGCAAGCAACTATTCTTTGTTGCAGCAGTAATTTGGGGTTTAGGCTCAAAAGACGAGTGCAGGCACAGTTCTGGCTCTGTCGCAGGCTTCAGCAACCAAAACTGTCCTCACACATTCATTAATTAAGTGTCTTAACCCACTTAAGCTCCAAGGTCAGAGTGGGCTGGAGTCTGTCCCAGCACACAGTGTCCTTTTTATAAAAAACCTTTATCAGGACGAGCACTAAAGCTTATCTATTGGCTCTCCACATGCTTGCATCGGTCATACGCTCTGGTCTGTTTATCTCTTATTACCTCTGACAAGATTCAGCCCCATATGTCAGGAAAAGACCAAAACCAACGATGTGTTGGTCAGTCTCTCCAGTACTTTATGACCTTTCTACTGTGTCTCTGGCTTTCAGTCACAAGCCCACTGATTCCTACTGAGGAGTATTTGGACGGTGTACGTTAGACTGAGACAACATAAACTACATTGTATGTGTTCACAGTTATGAAGTAACATGCCACCTTGTTTTTAATAATTTTTGGACAACAATGGAGGTCTATGGCACAGAGGAAGTAAATTTATCAGGCTTTAAAACCCGGACCCAATCCTGAAAAAAGTTGATACACAATTGGAAATATACACCTGTAAGAATGAGCACACATCATTTTATGCAAAGCATTGTTAAGTAAAATGGATTGTTTGTTGAGGTGATATTATCGTGGCGGCAATGCTAATTTCTGTTAGCCTGCTTATGGTAATTCCCATTATGTGTTAGCAGCAAGCTAACATACTAAGTTTTTACTTCGTTAAAAAAAAAAAGAATTACGTGACTTAAGTGGAACGATTTTTTTCCCACACCTAATACTTGTTAGTCAATACATTCATTGTTGGTTTTGGTCTTTACATCTTTGTATCACAATATTTACCTTTTAAATACAGTTCATCTTTACTTGTTTGCCACATTCTTGTAAATGTAGCCTAATTGACATAATATTCCATATTTCTTGGATATGTTATGTCACTTTAAATTTTGAAGACACAGATTGTAAGTTTAAAGTCTGAAATATCCTAATGGTCGTTCACATGTAGGTGGCGCTACAACAGCACGATGAATTGGCCATAACGCTGACATGGATGAACTAAAACTTTAGACAGAGTTTCATCTTCAGTAAAAAAAAAAAAAAAAAGCCCTGATACTCTCAGACAGGGTTTATTAAGTCTCCAAAAGCTGCTTTCTAGTTAAACAATTTAACATTTCAGTGTGTTTGAGGTATCACCTTACACAGGAAAACCCTCCGCCCTCCCCACTGCTGACGGGCCGACTGACGGATGCCCCCAACACTGTGTGTGTGTGCGTGTGTATGCAGACACACGCGCGCGCACACACACACACAACCTTTTAGATGGATTGTGTGTTCTTGCCAGCGAGTCAGAGGGTAACGGATTCACGCAGTGAGGCGACTGGTCAATAATTTGATTGACAGGTGGCCGAGAGCATCTATGACCTGAAGGGCAGAGAGAGAGAGAGAGAGAGAGAGAGAGAGAGAGAGAGAGAGAGAGAGAGAGAGAGAGAGAGAGAGAGAGAGAGAGAGAGAGACGATTCAACATCCAACAGTTTCACAAAGAAAACATCCATTTATCTTATTTAAGAAAGACAAACTGACTGACTGTGACTTGCCGTCCACTGGCAACACTTTGACACCTGAACGTTTCGCCCATGTGTTACCGTTTCACATCATCCCAAAGTCCTGTTCACTGATCTGCTGCTTTAACAGCCTCCACCCTTTTGGCTTCAGCAGGCATTCGCTCCCATTCAGCCATAAAAGCATTAGTGAGGTCTAAATGCCGATGCTGGGTGATGAGGTCCGGCTCACGGTCGGTGTTCCTCTTCATCCCGAAGGTGTTGGATGGGGTCGAGGGGGTATTCTCATGCTGAAACAGGAAAGAGTCAAACATGGCTCAAAGTTGGCCCTTGCCTCCTGCAGTATAATCCATGTCTTTGTTTAATAGAAACCCCACAAAATTGCTCAGCCATCAGCGTGGACTCTGAGTCTTCTTAAGCTGCTTGCCTGGATAAAGCTGTACTGTGTTGTTTTTATGGGAGTTTAAGAAACAGAATTACAGTCTGCCTCGAGGAAGGCTCAACATCAGGCTGCAGCAGCTACTTATAAAGGCAAATTTATTTAAACTGCATTTCCCTCCTTGCATATTAACATGCATTTACAGTCCCTCGCACTCAGAGGACTGGAAGCCAGCACACAGCTCAGTATTTGTGTGTTATTCTGACCGCAGAGCCGAGAATCTGAACAACGTCATCAGAGCGGCGTGAGCTCCGACACAGCAGCGACCCCGGCTGACCTGGAGTTAGCAAACAAGCCGCTGAAGGTTAACTGTAAAAACGAGGCTTCTGTCAGCGTGAAGATCTGCAGGTCGCTCACGCGCTGTTCACGGCCGTGCACGCGCTCCTAGCTCCTATATATTTCAGAATATGGACGGAAAACCCAGGAACACTGTTCGGCTTTTTAGAGAGAGGGATGAGAGACACCTTCTGTATGAAAATTTCATAAGACCAGTCCAGACCAAAAATACCACAGTGTTAAGAAAAAAGCAGAAAAAAATGAGCCAGAAATGCAGCCCTCAGTCTTTAAACAGGAGAATAACAGCATCACAACCAGAGAACCACCAGAAACTTGAATTTGGGATGGCCTCTTATACAACACACACACACACACACACACACACACACACACTCGGACAGAGGAGTGGACGGACGGATGGATGAAGGTATTACCCCGAGAAGCCGTAGTGAGCAGGACTCCCTTAGTGTTTGGTGTCGGCTCAGAGCGCCGGCCGCTGAAGCGGAGGTGAGTCAGACTCCAGACTTCACTTCGGATCACTGTCACAGACCGTGTGTCACCTCACACACACACACACACACACACACACACACACACACACACACACACACACACACACACACAGACACACACACACAGGAAGAAACGCACCTACACACACAGAAACACACACCCAGCGCCCTGAGCGATGGCAGCAGACAGGCGAAGGTCTGCCAGAGAGGGCTGTCAGGACCTATTGTTGGGGCGTCCCACGGCGCCACCCTTCCTTAGACACTCTCTTGTGTGTGTGTGTGTGTCAGGGTGCATGTGCAGGTGCACGTGTGTGTGTCTATATCCATGTGCGGCGAGCTTTTGTGGCAGCTTCCTCTTTCCTGCCATACTGACTTAAAGTTCCTCTCACCTACCTTTCTTACCTTCCTCTTCCTCTCTTTCCGACTTGTCCCTCCCCATCCCCCATCTTATTTATTCCCCAAGCAATCAATTCCTCTTCTCTGCCTAATTTCCACAACTCTTTCACTCATTCCGTCCCTCGTCATTACAGTCCTCCCCTCTGTTTCATCCCACTCCCTGTTCCCTTCCCTCCCCCACCTGAGTCCCTATGGTGCAGTAATGCAGCTGTATTAGTCCTCATGGAGCAGTTTAAGCAAGGCGCTACTTTAAATGGAACACATTTTCCACCACAAATCCGCCTTTCCAATCTCTTCATCCCCTCCTCCCCCGGTGCGTTTCTCCCTCCTCTTGTCTTTTCCTTTTTTTTTTTTAACCTACCTGCAAAGTTAAAGCTGAACTAGTTACTTTACCAAAACAGCAGCTCTGTGTAGCTCCCCAAACGTAAGAGTCTGCTGCATCAAAACTCCAACACACCTACTGGCAGGGTGAGATCCTTTACGAACCGGTACAGGTGAATAATTTGTTCTGGTTAGGTATTTGTTCGATCGATCGTGGTTTGGGTTACAATAAATTCTTGATTAAAGAAGATAAACATTAAGGTCAGGGGGAACCTCTGTCCTCATGGTTGAAAGAAACCCACTTTAACTGTGGGTAGAAAACACTTAACACTTTAACAACGTGACGCCTTTTCAGTCCGTCATAAAGACTTCAGTCACTGGTATGTAAACAAATGTTGTTCAGGGGCATTTGTTGAAATGACTGACAGGCTCAGATTAATAATAATGAAAATATGAGTTTAACTACGTGGGAGGAAACAGATAATGATGTTGGCTCATCAGTCCTGCTTTTTGTGCACAGATCAGAGCTTTCAGGTTTTGATTGCTAACCTCCCGTGAGCAGAGACAGACCCAGCAGCAGAACATTTGTAAGCAAAGCAGCTGAATCTGCAGCGAGTGGAGACGGGGCAGTCCTCTCCACTGCTGCTCCGCTTCATGTTTAACGCTGATAAAACGGATGTACGTCTACATAAATATCTTTGCTGGTGTAGCTTTGAAGACAGATTAAATAAAGTAGCCTAAATCTCTCCCTGACTCTCTCTCAAAGAGACATTTGAATATATTTCATTGGCTTGAAAGTAAAAAACACAACTACGTTGCCACAGTGTCCAACAGATTGTCTGAGGTACCAGCTCTGTTCTTGGTTAAATGAGGCGTTCAGGTCCAGCAGGCCGTTTGGCAGCCAGCACTTCTCTCATACTTTGATGTCTCAAATTCATTTCCCCAAGACCTTTTGCTTTGTTGCCAAACAGATTAGAGCGTGCAGCACCGTCATCTACACCGATGGCCTTGTAATCTTCAGACTACAGAAAAATGGCCTGAGGAAAGTGTGGCGAAGGCTTTGTAAGGACAGGAATCAGGATGAAAACTGTAGGAGACGCTGCAGCGGAAACTTAACCCGCCACTTCCCCATGTCGTAGCCTATGAAGTGAAGTTTAGCTGCATTCAGAAGCTAATCTGAATCTTTTTAAAGTTTGTGTCTTAAGTTTGTTTTTAAATGTTAAATTTGTGGTGTTGTTTTAGTTTCTTTGATGTATTAGTGTGAATTCTCACCATCCCCTTTAATGGACTGTACAACACTGTATTCCAATTACTTACTGTGCACCGAAACTGCTTATTTTCCAATTATAACAAAATTGACTGATACATTAACAGATTGAGGGGAAAAAAAACACGAACTTTCGATGATAACAGCTTTTTTAAAAATCTATATTTGTTATTATTAATGGAAATCAAAGTTCTTAACTCTTTTTTTAAACCTGTATGACTGTAAATAACATCTGAGGTCATGAAGAAGAGGGTCCTCCCTTTCATATCTGATGGTCCTCTGTTTTTGTTCGACTCCACTGCAGAGACTTTGGCTTCGTGCACAAACAGAAACGACCTTTTCCTCAAAGGTCAGTAGCCTCACACATACTGTATCGAAGCACAGAAGCTCAGAGCTGCGTGATTCACAGTCCGACAAGCAAACATTACACTGCAGCCCCGGAAAACGCAATTTTTAATCACACTCAGCCAATTTTCCCCCCCGCGCGTCACGGCCGTAAAGTCAGTCACATAATTACACAGGACTCGACACTCATCTGCGGGAGAAATCCTCCGCTACACACGATGTTGTGTAGATCGATTATGAGTCAGTCAATCAGCAGAAAATTTAGCGTTTTGAATTCCAGCGTCTTGGCTGTGAGGGAGAGACTTTTAACGGCAGATTGATTATGAAAATAACTGCAGACGCAGCCGGAGAGACGGCTTTATCACGCAGTTCAGTTCATACAACGCTTCACACGTTTGGTAAATGTTGGTCTGCAGGGACCCTCCTAAACACGGGAACATGACAAAATTTAGAGATTTTAGGCTAAAAAAACAAAACAATAAAGTAAAACAGATGCTATAATCTCCCAACTCTGCAGCTTATTATTCTGTGTGTATAAGTGATGCTGTCACATCAGTTATTTGGACCGTTGTTCAAATAAAGCTGCTGCTAGCTGCTAAATGCTGCACTTTGTTCACCAGCTAGCGGCACAGTGGGTTAATCGAGCGTTTTCTATTTGAAAACAGCTGCCTGCTGGTTGAACAAAGAAACCACCTGCAGACGCTCAAACTTCCGTCGTGGGAAGGAGACAGTTTGACAGACAGGAGACCTCCGGGAAGAGCACTGATCACAAAAAAGACTGAGGCGAAATCTCACAGGTGATCACTCAAACACAAGCAATAAAAAAAGAATTCGTCCAGGGCGTAAATGGTCATTAGGTCGCCTAACACTGAGTGACAGTAATGACTGTGTAGCAAGCCGTGTGTCCTCCAGGTACTGCAAGGAACTCTGGGTAAATGTCCATCAAATGGCGATCGAGTGATCAGTGTTAGTGCTGTTTGTAATTACACTTATTAGTCGGAACAGCTGTTGTTTTACAGGATGCCGGCGTCGGCGTTATTTGAATAAAGGCTTTGGTTTATTTCACACTTTATCAGACGTCTCTTCCTGCATTACAGAGGTTTGCTTTCACGTTTCTTACACCTGCAATGCGATGCATGCAAACATTAGCCCACAAATAAAGGTTTGTCAGTCATTTTCGGGGTTCTTCAATTTGGGTTATTCAACATGCTAAGTGATTAGAATTATTTGCTGACAGATGACAGATGATTAAACATGTTTCTGAAAATAAAACCGATATTTTTGCTTCTGTTTTGCATCACTGTGAGCTGGACTTCAGGTTTACCCATCTTTCTATTCGGCCTCCTCCTCCTCCTTCTTTTCTTATCTTTCCAGCTTTTTGCTTCATCCTTTTTCCCCTCGCTGTTCTCTCCTCGACATCCCCTCTGCCCTGCGGGTTATGAGCTTCGATCACGCTCTCCTATTGGTTTTGTTCCTCTCCTCCGTTCCCTCTTCAATATTTCCTCCTCTCTGGTTTTTCAAGAGCCTTCAGCTTCCCTCTGTGTCTCTCTCACCCTCTCCTCCTCTCCTTCCTCCCCCGTGGCTCCAGCAGGGAGCTCCATCAGCTGCAGAGGTCTCTGGTGTGTGTGGGTGTGTGTGTTGCTGACTTGACTGTGTATGTGAGTGAGTTTGTATGTGCCTCCATGCGGGTGGGTGTGTTGTGTGGAGTAAATGGCCTCCAGGATCCCCTGGGTCGCATCTCAAATGTACTCACAGAGAGAGCAGAGTCATGACTAAGACTCCATGCCTTTCATTAACGCTGAGAGAGAGCACGTCTGGCAAAGTTGAAGAAGTCGGCTGAACTCGCTGCACATGAACAAATGTCGTCCTTCACCTGAAGTCCTGGGTCAGGCCTGAAAAATGTGCCACGAAACATGTCTGTGCTACGTGTGTTTGGGTGTAATCACCTCTGCAGTTTAGGAGTTAACAACTCTGAGTTAAAACTCTCTTCATGTCGCTCGTGAGGTATCCCACAATGCTTTGAGAGGCGATTGGCAGAGAAAAGGTGGCTTTGCTCTGCATTATTCAGTGGGTCTTCACCATTAGTGTGGAGGTCAGGGTGGACAAAGGCTGTGGCTTTGACGCTGCAGAGTGCAGCTCACGGTGAACTTACTGATGAAGTGGGATCTTTTCCAGCTCTCAGCCTAATTGGTTTACCTGGCTAACCTTAATCATGGCAGGTCAGGAAACCCTTGTGAGTCATTCTGGATCAGTTGGAGGGGTAATTTTGGAAGGTACTAACAGCTATGTTACTAAAGTTAAAGTGGCTATAATCGATATTTTTCGTGCTGATAAATATACAGAGACTTTTCACCTGAATCTGCAGCTTCCCTTGGCTCTACAGGACTTTATAGCAAGTTTCAGCTCATCATTTATCTGTTTTGGTTCAGTTCCAGCGCTCTCAGTGTCGTCATCAGCTGTGGTGGGCAGCTGCTCTCAGAGAATAAGCTGTGATAAAGCCACTGTACACCTGCTCAGCTGGTGAACACAGCGGAGCATTTAGCAGGTAGAGAGCCACATATGTCCTTCAGAAGTTGGTCGAGACCAAAAACAGAGCTAGAAGAGCTCATATGTTTATCAGGTGGACACAGACATGAATCTAGATGAATGATAATGCTGCTCAATAACAGCTGGATGCTTAAACAGCTAATTGTATGCACGTTAGCCATACCTCCATAGCTGTTTGCTTTGCTCTACTGTATCCAAGTATCGAGCAAAGTACCCAAGTGGCTAAAAAAAATCTCTTATTGCAGATTTAGCCAAATCTACAGGGCCAGGAAAGTCAGGGACTAATGAATTCTAGAGTCTTCTGGTCCTGCATCTGGACAGACTGAATCTGCAGTCTGTCCAGATGTTGATCTGACCACAGGGTGTGGTCATTCAAGGTTTGCTGCACATTTAGACAACACCCTACAAACAGTTTGTGTTTTTGAGGGTTACTGATCGGCACCAGCTCATTACAGGACTGTAAACCTTAAAACTTCGTAGCTTGCTGACGGGCTTTTCGAGCGGTTTCTGGTGTAGGAATTGTTCCCCGTTCATCTCCTCCTGATGGATTTCTCTGTTATTGATGTCGGCACTAACTGGCGACTTAAGAGAGGCGCGCTCGCTCTTTGATTCAGCGGGACCGAAACCAAAACATTTACTGTGGCTGATGTCTAAAACATTTTCTGATATCAGAACCCTGTGTGGCTTCACCCAGGAGAAACATATCATAACTGAGCGGCCCCGCCTGCTGAAATAAAGCTGAGATGAAAACGTATCAGGGCAGGGCGGCCGCACTGCTATCTGTTGCAGCTGCTGCTGGAAAAATCTGATGTGTCATCATGTCGGGGACGCAAGTCAGCCATCAACAAGATGAAGACAAACACGTTTAGCCACAGAATGAGGACAGATTACACATTCATTAGCTGCTTTTTAACACAGCATTAATTTATAAAAACTTGTTAAATTTGCAGCATTTAAGAGAATAAAAGGGACTGTTCAGAGTATTTCCTCTCTCCTCATGGATATGTAGCATTTTGAAATCAAGCCTCGCGTCTTGGCCAACCTGTACGAATCGACTGGAGCGACTCTGCTACAGAGCTGTCATCTCTTGTCCCTTGAGGTGGAGCGCATCTCAAAACTGTATCTTCTACCGCTGAACAGCGATGACTAGCCCCCCTCCACCTCTCGCCTCCAAGGGCTTTATTGATATTGATTTGGATGGAAAGCTTTAAGTCTCCATTGAGGGGAGCATGAAGGCTGAGGTATTTTTAGGCGCCTTTGATTGGCAGCCCTCCCTTCAGCGGGGGAGGAACCTGGCAGATAGCACGAAATCAATGCCGACGGCGTCGATGTGGATGTAGGCCCATATGTTGAGAATAAAATACATAAGAAATATCAGCTCTGATAAGTGAGTCCAGGCCGCCTTATTGATTTCAGCTGTTAAATCCACTTCAATCAGCCTTTCATCACAGAGGAGATAAAAGAGAGGTGATGGGCTAAAGGAGGAGGGTTTTTAAGCTTTGAACAACGGTTCTGCTGATGAGAACGTAGATAATTCCTTCTCAAACAATCATGATATTAAGCAACTTAAGCAATCTTCTACATAAGCACCCTTATCTTGACTTGTTATTTGTAGCTGAAGTCGGACTAATTTCATAGCACTTGACTTTAAGTATTTTAGCGTCTCCTGCAGCGTTTCGGATCCAGCAGGAGCTGTGGGGAGGCGAGGCAGCATTTTATCTCAGTTCTTACCAGGAGATGTTAGAGATGGAGGTTGTAATTTGTGTTAACACGGGGGAGGGCTCTCCTTTCATCGCCACTTAAATCTAATATCCTTCAACGTCCCAGGCCTGGCTGACTCACACAGGTCGTGAACCCCCGTGCCAAGGCATGGTGCGGATAATTAATCTAATTTTAGCGCTGCCTCTGAGTGTTATACTGGACACAGATTTCATTTTCACTCGACGATGCACTAAAACGCGGTGAATCCAAGAAGAAACGCACCTGATTCTTCATGATCTGCGTGATGGTCCTGATATGCTTCGCTCTCATGATGAAATTTCGTCTTCACTTGGTCTGATTCTCAGGAAAACGGAGGCTGACTGGTGTTTCTATCTGCTTTCATGTCTCCATTATAAACTAATTGAATGAATGAACTGGCGCTTTTTCTCCTAATGTTTTCTTCCCGGCCCTCCACCCTGACGCCAAACGATGTTAATACTCGATCTAAAATTATGACTAAGTCTCTTTACCTCTTCAGTGAACATGCTTCCTTCTTCTCGCTGATTTCCAAAGTGGTGTTGATGGTTTTTTCACCAAAATTTGGATAGAAATGCAGTGTTTCCTGTGTCTGTGGTAGTAGCTGCTACATGTTAGGGACACTGGAAAGTTGTCTGTATCTACTTTAAGTCTTTAATGAAGCAACAAATTCCTGATTCTGGCTTCTCAAATGTCAAATTTTCTGTTTTCCTCTCATTTGTCTTGTCATAAATTGAAAGTGGTCATTCAAAACAAGCAATCTGAAGACGTCACCTTGGAAAATTGTTTTGTGCATCAAACTAAAAATGCATTACTGATTAAAAAAAAATAATCCACAGATTTATCAATAATGAAAAAACTGTTATTTGTAGCGCTAAGTGCATGGATGTGTGAAATATGTGCTGTGTAGGTGTTGAAAACACACAAGGCGGACGGCGGCTGGAAGCGAGACAGAAAATGAGCCGATGGTCGGGCTTGAACAGCCCCCAGGGCTCAGGATGACCAGGTGAACCGCGTCAGCTGACAGCCGTCCCGAGGCTTATGAATCATAGCAGGAGTCCAGACCAGACAGAGTGGGAGAGGCGTCAGGGAGTTATTCATATACATGATTTAAAGTCCTTGAAGTGGTCTGTGCAGGCTGCTCATCTGCAGGAGTCTGAGTTACCAAAACCGGCTGAGGATGAGCCCACTTTGATAGCGTGCACGAAAACATAGTTTGTTGTTGCTCGAAAAGACAAACCCGTTCCTACTTTACCGTCTCCTGCCAGGTTTGAGAAGCCAACCAGTGACCTCACACTCAAAATCTGAACCGCTGTACCGTCTGAGCCTCCACTGATGCCGACTCATTATCTCTGCACCGCTAACGCACAGCACACTCATCGCGGTGTCATTTTCTCCAGACTGTGAAGACTTACCCATCTATCATCAAAGTGCTGCTCTTTCATTGGGAGCTTTAGTGACAGTCTTCACTAAAGTCTTAAATCAAGAAAAAGTCTTTCAGAATTTGTGCACATGGACTAATGGAACAGAAAATATCTGTTAAACCATTAAATACACGATAAATAATCAGAGCATCTCTGCACTGAAACGCAGCTACCAGCCTGTAACTTCACTTCCTGCTGCTACAATAACTGCAGCATTTATTGTTGAGGGAATCGATTCAGTCGTCTGAGGGAACAGTTTAGCAAAGTCCCACTCTGCAGCTCATGTGACAACAGCCACCAACAACTGAAAGAATTAAAAGATCTGTTTTCTTACTTATAATAATAAATAAAAGTGTCAATGTGGAACACAAACACATCTCAGCTGATCTTCAGCGATTCAAATCACAGGTCAGGTCATTAAAAGCTGGTTCTCCTGCTGGAAAATCAATCGAGCCAATCAGAGCTTTGTATGGTGGACTAACGGTGGTCGTCTCCCGGTGAAAGAGACAGAAGATGAGACGAGATCGACGCAGCTGCGCAGGTTGATGGAAGCTGATTTATAGAGATGTAAATCCATATTTCTTCTACCGACATTAGAACATTAACTGCTCCCTTTTACGAGACGCATTCGCCGCTTAATACCGATGGTTTGTACAAAACTGACGACCGCTCCCAAAGAGACGAGGTCTGAGGAAATAATAATTAAAAATAAAACGGCAAATCAGGCTAGACAACTGTCATTGACCAGTGAAGACAATGATTTATGAGGGGCACGTTAATGCTTCCCATGTTGCTTTGCGTAACCTGATTTCCTGTCGAGGTCAGACTCAAGGTCATCCGGCAATGTGAGGAGAGAGTGAAGTCAGTCATCAGGACCTTCAGGTTCTGGCTTTCCTGGTCAACAGCCACTGTTTTCTATTTTATTACCACTAAATTATTAAAGTAGCGCTCCATTATTTCTGATAATGCGTGGCAGAATGGCTTCCCCTTTCATCACCCTCAAACACTTGCGAATCATCTCTGGCCTTCATGACTCACGCTGGTCGTGCCCTCTGTGTGCCAAAGCTTGCCGTGGATAATTGATCTAATTTTAGCACGGTGTGTTTGTGCGTGAGCGTATGAGCGAGAGAAATATTGGACAGCGTTGTCATTTTCCCTCAGCGAGCATGTTGAAGGCTGCTTCAGTTTGACATGCTGTTATCTCCTTTCTGCCTCTCTCTGTCACTGCTCCTCTCTCACTCCTCTGTCTGCCCGTTCCTCCCTCCCTCGCTCGCCCGCTCGCCACCTCCTATCATGGATGGTTGAGACAAAGCAATTGCGTACTCTGGACTGATATTTTGTGTTGCACTGCGTCTGTGTTTCCTGCACATGGCTTGATACCTGCAGCAACTGAAGCACCTGTGATAATGAAATTATCTTTAATTCATCTGTCTGTTTCTTTCTCTCTCCAGCAGCGGATGCTGTGCCGGTACGGAAAGATGGGGATCAGGTAAAATGCTATTATCTCTTTCCATTTCTGCACACGTCAATCTATTTTGCCATTTCGCTGAAAGCCACTGTGACTGAATACAAAAGACACCGGCGCTGGTGTCCTCAGCTCTCCTCTGACACATGAACAGACAGAAATGGCGGCGTGCGAGAGTCGTTTCTCGTCTCCTCAAATATTCGAGACGTGAGAAAAAGAAGAGCTGTTACTCACCAAGAGGAGCCTCCTGCTGTTAGACGGTCACGCAGATCTAAACTCAGAAAAAAGAGTGTGTGTGTGTGTTGTCTTTGTTAACAGCACAGTCAGAAAGTTTTGGATGGTGTCATTTTTTGTTGTTTTGTCTCTGCATTCGAGCACATTAGAATTTAGCTGCATTAAACTCCACTAGTTATTCATATTAAGTGTGTTTACGGGATCTTGAGGAGCACCGCTGCATACGTGAAAAAAGTTGTGTAAAGCCTTTTTTGTGGCTCCAGAGGGAGCTGCGTGATCTCTGATAAACTGCCTCGTGTGATGTCACGTGAGTCAGTGTCGGCTGGGGCTAAAGAATAAAAGTGTGACGAAATCTGGGGTGTGGAGGTAAAAAGAAGTGATCTTACCAGACCTCTGCAGCCCGCTCCTCATCCCTGCCTGAGGCTGGAGGTTCACCCTCTCTCTACACCTTCATGTCTTACCTGCTGTAGAGTGAAATACAGTAAACGACTCATTTTACATTAATGTGTTCAGGACAGTTTATGTAAACTGGTTTGTTCTGCTGCCTCACAGCAGGAAGGTCCAGGGTTTGATTCCGTCGTGTTTGGAGTTTGCATGTTCGTCCCGGCCCTAGTGAGTAACTCATACCTGTCAACAGCAGGATTTGGAAATCAGTGAAATCTTCCGGCACGCCGCCCTGCCGGTTAAAAATGCTGAAGATTTCTGGGAAAATATTTAAACGGGAGGACAGCGGGAGAGAAGGGTAAAATATGAGAGAATCCTGGGAAAAACAGGAGGGTTGACAGGTCTGGACTAAATTGGCCGAGGTGTGAATGGTTGTCTGTCTGCATGTGTAAGCTCTGTGATTGGTTAGCAGCCTGTCCAGGGTGTACGCCATCCCTCACCCAGTGTGAGCAGGGAAAGGCTAAGGCCCTCCTGGGGCTACAGATAGCGGACAGCAGGAAGTCTGATTGCTTCTGAGTAGTTGTGGGCCATGCATAAAAAGGGCTACAGTTCCCACATGGCTCACCTGAAGCACATGTGAACTTTACCCGCATTGTTCAATCCAATGTGCTGCAGTACAGAGACAACACAACAAATGCATCAATGTCAAATTACTGTCTGACTACACTATCAATCAGCTGCTGTCTGGTGAATGAGTCGCAGTAATCTATTACAGATCACTAAAGCCTCTCGCCTAATTAATGAAGAGAAATTGCCTAAAAATAGATCTTTAAGGCAGGGGCGCCCCGCTTTAAAGATCTGATGATCCTGATAGTCTTGTTTAATTCAAACGTTGCTGATGGTCTAAATGCCGTTTTCAAAACGGACAAGAAGAATATTCATCGAAACATCTTTCAATATCTGGAAAGAAAATTGAAAAGAAAAGGGGAAATGAGGGGGAATGAGGACGTACCGGCAGAAAACATTAGCATCAGCCTTCAGAGGCTCGTATCAGTCAAACCTGTGTGAACTGATGTGTGTTTGTCTGCACTGTGACTGGCTGTGCATGGCTGGTCGTGAAGGTGTGTGTGTGTGTTGATAGTCTCTTACCAAGGCCACAGAGCTGCTCTCCCCAGGGCTCAGACTATTACTGAGCCATGTATCACTTCTCAGCTGTGGACCCTGGGGAGGGGGGGGAGAGAGAGAGAGAGAGAGAGAGAGAGAGAGAGAGAGAGAGAGAGAGAGAGAGAAACAAAGACATCCATCTTACTGTTTTTCCATCACTGGCTGCTGCTTTCTTTTCTTTAGTGTTTTCATTTTTCCTCCCACACGACGGCTGGAAGGTCAGCAGTTTTCTTACTGTATGAACATTTTAAAGGTATAATTCTGAACATCACTGCTAAGTTGATTACAGCTAACAACTGAAGCTCCTTTTCAACGACTTTCTTAAAATTAAGACCATATTTCCCACAAACCCTGCTGCTTCCTGTCTCGCTGCTTCCTCTCTGGAGATAATAGACACGTGAGAAGGGATGTCTATACTCCTACCAGCAACAGAAACTTTGGGTTGACATTTGGTGGCCATGGCATCAGAAACATAATTAATTTTTTCATCAAGTGTTGTGCCTGTTGAGCATTGATCCCATGGCAGGCTTTGAGCTGTTTACTGCCTCAAACACGACTCCTCAGTGTAATTTATAGACCTGCAGAAAGAGAGAGGCCGGCAGGTGGAGGGGGATTTGCTCAGAGAGATGATTCAGACTCAGAAACGGGGGGCTCTGGAAGTGCGACAAACAAAACATGACAGACTGACAGACAAAATCAACAAAATACAGCCAGAGACAGACGAACAGACGATTATAAAAGTTGAAGGAAACAATCAGAAGTGAAGTCTGAAGACTCAACACAGACAAATAAAAACGTCTAGAAAGAGACGCTTTTAGCTAAATGCTAACATTCTCACATGCTAATGTTTAGAAGGTTAAATGATGACGTTCACCATCTTAGCTTAGCATACTAGCATGCTAATATTTGCTGATTAGCACTAAATACAATATGCAAATCAGGGTGGGAGTTAACCAAAGTTATTGCAACTCATCCTGAGGGGAACATGAGTGTTTGCACCAAATTCAGGAGCAATTTATCCAAAAGGTTTTGAGACGTTTGAGTAAAAACCCCAAAATATAAACCTGGTGCCACCAGAGAAAAGTCAGGGGGTCGCTAAAGTCTTCAGGATTCATCATCTGGAGACCATGAATATCTGAAATCTCATCACAATCCATCCAATAGTTGAGATATTTCAGATGGGACCAAAGTGGGGGGATTAGAAAATGAATGAGTTCCCCCAGCTCGTGTTTTATTAATGAACCCAAGAATTAAAGGTATGAGCTCATCATGCTGGACTCGCCTTCGTACATTAAACACTGTTGCCCACAGCGGGGAAACATCCCTGTAGCATTCGGCTCGGTGGAAGGCACATTAGCTGAAACATCAGCCTGTTTGTGGTTCCACTAAAAGTCGAATCGATGCTGAGTGCTGCTATCAGATCTCCTCTGAGGATATCTGCCTCCCAGATCCTCACAAGTCGGACTAAAAGGATGGAAAACAAAAACACATCTGAGTGAGATTCAGCTGCAGCTAAACTCATGACTGAATTTATCCCCATTAGCTTTTTTTTCCCCACAATAAAGCGTTTTAGACGTCCAATGAGTTTCTGAAAGATGACACCAAAAGCTTCTGCTAGATATTCCACCGCTCTTCAATTTCAGCCATATTTTCCATTTTAATGCCAAAACTGTAATGTTTCCACACCGGGATTTGAATATTTGGCGAAAGCTTCTGAAACTGAATTTCCACATTATGTGACACTAAAACTAATGAAATTCTTGAAAGATTAGCAGCTCTTTAAGCAAGATCATCCCACAGCTCTAAAATTCAAATTAATTGCTTATCTTGGTCGTCGTACAAAACCCTATCACTGGTTTCTATTGTGCACTATTTTCTTCTTTTATGTGACTTATTGTCCCACTGAGCCACTGATAAACTTGAACCCTTTTAACCGAAGGGGCCTCTGAACTTGTAGTGTTGTAAAAGAAAGAATTATGAACTCATCCTTCAGAAACTGATGCTTCCCTGAATATATTCTCATTCTCAAACATCCGTTACTATCATAAGATTAAATGAACGGTTGGCTACACGCCTCTGCTATGGCTGTGTATAAAAAAAAGCAGAAAATAACCTCAACAGGAAGTAGCCACTGTATGTACTCTGCATCCGGCCCAATGCATGCTGGGACAAGCTTAAGCATGCTGTGACCCTGAATGGGATAAAGAGGTATAGGAAATGTACAGTTGGATAGAAGACAGCTGTTAAAATGCAAACTGTCTGCTTCAGGAAAACGCTTTAAGTCGTGACTTCCACCGCATAAAGAGCTGAATCAACCAGCCGGCACAGAGTTAAATGTTGAGCTGCACGTTTACCGAGAGACTGAGACACGAATGCAATCGTGGCTGAACGGATTTGAGTTTCAGCTTGCACACGTCTCACTTCGATTCAAAATCCACTATTGACGAGGCTATAGGGAAGAGCTCAGCTGGTATACGCTGCACAGAGCCCATCTGAATACAAAATAAGAGCACGCACGCACACATCACAAAGACGGTGATGACGCCTGATTTTTTTTTTTTTTTTGTCCTCAGCTGACCATGAGAGCTTAACATTCACACACTGAGGGGTGCTTCTGAATCCAAATCCTGCGACCTCTGACGTAAGCTGTGTTCATAATACACACACACACACTCAGTCCAAGGACAGAGATGAAACCCCTTGCGCCTCCTCAGACGTTTGACCATTATAAATCATCTGCATCCTGCACACACAGATCTTAATTCTCTATGGGAGCTACATGCTGACCCTGAACCCTGTCGTGCTTGCGTTTTCTGAATAATTGAGAATGTAAAAGCTGCAGTTTTCTGCTCCACAGGGCAAAGTGATAATAACTGGGTCATTAATCAATACCAAGGACTGAATGATTCGCTGGGCCAGCTGGTGAGAACTCAGGACTAAATCTTAGACTTATGTAATGAAAGCCATGCTAGCAGCGTGGCTCCAGGGATGGATAAGATGGTCGGTCGACATGATGGTCCTCAGAGGATGAATCCTAATGAGTTTTTTTAATTTAAGTTTTTTTTTTAGTGAAATGCTTCTACAGCTACTAGATGCATTACCATGAAATTCACGTCTCCCTCAGGATGAACTGTAAAAAATGTAGTCGCTCCTCGACTTTTCATTGACAGCCATCATCACTTTAAAGGACCGGTGTGGGATGTAGGAGGACCTGCTGGCTCATTAGTGTTTAATCCCCTGAAACTAAGAATCGGTGCGTTTTCAGGGGCGGGTCCTCTTCCACAGAGACGACCATGTTTCTACGTTAGCCCAGAAAGGACAAACCAAACCGATCCAAGCTTGTACACTGAAATGAAGGCCACCATATGTTGGTTTGACTAAATCCTCTAAACACTTTAACATGAGTCTTATGTTTGGTGCTAATTAGCAACTGCTAGCATGCTAACCCTAACCCTACCATCTAACATGGGGGTTGCAATGAAAATTTCATTGACATGTGCAATGACAATAAAGACTCTTGAATCATGCCAAACTGAGATGGTGAACAAGGCAAAGATTTTATCTGCTAAACATCAGCATGAGTGAGCTCAGAGCATTTGTGAGTTGTAAGCAGTTTAGGAAATTATTTATTTATGCTTTATACATCAGTAATCAGCAATTAATAAGTACAGCGTTTGGGTTTATCATCCTCCAGAATGATTCTTTTGGCTCCAGTGGACAGTTTGACCTCTAGAAAAGATGAACTGAACCAAAAACAATTTATTAACATTTAACTCACAGCCTCACTTTTTATTGTGAGGCATTTCCTCACCCACAGATGTTCATAAATAAGGGTTATTGCAACAATTCATTAAAGGTTACAGCTGCAAACGACAAGCTGTTATTAAACACATTCTGGCCCAAAGGCTCTGCAGATGTTTCCCAGAAGGCACGTGGTCAGACAGACAGAGGTCTTCCTAATGGATTAAAGAGCTGAGAAGATAAAGCATCAGGGACGATAGAGGCCAGCTAAACAAATGTTTCACAACTTGGCAACCCAAACGTTCTTATTAATGGCTTAATTCTATCAAGCATGAGCAAATTCTTCATTTACCACAAATAAAGCCACAAGTTACAACTCATAAACATTTTGTAAGCTGATACAAATATCTGTATTTTTTACTTTTCAGCTCATAGTGTTTGGCAACACTGAAGGGCTTCAATGCAAAGAGTTGTTAGAGAAGAGACCAACAGAGGTCAAAAATGACTCAATGTCCCTCTCACGCTGAATACATTAACATCCAACTACAACGCTCACAAGCAGAAAACAATATGCTGCTGTAGATGAGTATATTTCTCTTATTAATGATCATCAAACACGTTATTTCTGAAAATAATAGTGACGTGGTTGCTCCTCGTTTGCCTCAGATCTCTGAGTGATTCATTCCAGTTGTTGAAAGATTAATTGCTGCAGCCCCACTGCTGAGCGTGCTCATAAGCTTTGGATGAAAAATATTAAATAAACCATTTTTCAATTAGTTCAGTTTAGTCTGTCAGCTGTGACTTTTCCACGGGGAGTTTAAGTGATTAATAACATGTTTATTCAGGAGAATAAATGAAGGTTAAAGTTATTTCTTAGCTTGTTTTCTCTGAGGTCTGTTTCTGACCCAGGTGTGAATGTTATTCTCCAGATCTGAGGCAAAGATCCAACAAGGCGCCTGGTGACTCGTGCACAGCCTCGCTAAATCCCCCTGCCATCTCAGGGGCTGCTTTGTTCGAGGAGGATTATTCTTATTCCTCATTCACTTGTCGCGAAAATAAACATCTCTGACATGAATATTACGCCGGCGCTCACGAGGCCGTGAAAGGCGCCTGCAGAACGACAGAATTAATTCTGGCTTTCGGCTCCGGCTCGCCCGTGCTTTCAATTTGCTAACCGTCTCCTGGATTTGACACCGGACGGAAATTGTTAATCAGAAAATAAGGCCTTAAACCAAGTCAGACCCAAATTCCCATTCATTCATGTAGATATTGGAGTTATGGAGTTTCTGAGCCCAGCAACTGCTCATTACTGCTTGAATAAATACAGAGGCCGAGCTCCATCTTAATTTTTTATCACCACTGGTCCACCGCTTTCTGTTCTTATTCTTTCATTGCCTCATCTTCCACCAGCTCTGTTATTACTCTATTAGCATTTTTATTATTTGGTTTGTTTCCACAGACGACCTTAGCCATAGCCAATCTCGCAAGTAATAACAATATCACATAAAAGGGCTTCGACTTGTTCCGCTGTACTCTCTCTTTAATATCGTATCTTTAATGCCTCTTTGTGAGCGACCACAAACACACGGTAATAAATGACGCTGCTGTGCAGCTACACAAGGTTACTCATCTGAAATCACACAATGGAGGCTGAAAAAGGACGAGAACATCTTCCTCCACAATGAAATGCTGCTGATTCAGTCTTTTTGTATGAAGAAGTTGTTATTACTGTTGACTACGATCACCTCTCTGCTGACAGGAACGAATGAAGACATCAGAATGAAGCGCAGTTAGAAAGCCAAAATCGCAAGCTTCAGTGTGGTGTTTCTTCTTTGTCCCTTTTAGCATAAAGCACGACAGACCAGTTGGGTTGCTTAAATGTGTTGTCACTATGGTAGTGGAGTGTTTTGGCAGCAAAAAAGCCAAAATTATTAAAAGCTTTTACTCTTTCTGGCCATTTGAGTGCCAGAAAATAGATTTTTATACCACACAGATGGCTGTTTTTCTCTTGAAAATGACTTTTCTTTCCATTTCTAAGTCCAGTAGTGGGTGTAGCAGCTGTTTCATCCACTCTTTTGGTTAGTCAGGTTGACAATTGTTCTGGTAAATGAAGAACAAGCACACAATAAATGCTGTACGAGTCAAAATAAGATAATATATAATCATCTAAACCACAGCATCAAAGTAAAATCTGATTCTTTACGTGCACTAATGTCTCATTACATCGTAGGAGGGGGGGAGTATTTTCTCACTGAAGCTGTGTTGTGAATGGAGATACTGTCCCAAACAAGCAAACAGGTTTTAGGGATTAAAGATCGTGGCGCTCACATTTCATACGACCATAAATGACACTCCTGAGTGTTTCTAAAATCTGTGCGAGCCACCTCTGTAGTCGCAGCAGCTTTGAGAGGACAGGAGATAAAGTTTGGCATTTACTTTGACATGAAGTTTAGGGCATTTTCCGTTTCACCTCTCACGCAGCCTGTGATCTGTGGCGTTGAACGGAACAACTTTGATAACAAGCTTAAAGTGCCAGTGGAGAAACTCTTCGGGGCACTGTGACAAAGGGCCCGACGTTAAAAAATAAGAATACAAGAATCCATTTGACAGCAGTGAATTTAAATTCTCTGGAGCGACCACAGTTTCCCCTGTCGCCGTCTTTGTGTCCATTATAAAGTATGATGAATATGCATGATTGTGTGTGTGTGTGTGTGTGTACGTACATGCTTGTGAGGACACACAATAAATGGTGTCCAGGTCTGGCCACCCATCGGATTTGTTGTTGCCCTGGGCAACAGGGTCACCGCTGAATGGTATCCATTGGTTACCTAAACATTCTGAGCAGTGTAGCTGGACAAAGGGACGGCGCAGCTGACAACACACGAACGCAGCGCGACACACGGTTACACAATTTATGTCACCCCCCCCAATTCAGAAACTGCTTGTCATGTCCTCAAGTCTCTCACTCTACATGTCGACTCAGCCGATTAAAATAAAAGTCACTGTTAAAATGTGAGATTAGGCTGCTGCTCTGTATGTTTACACACACGCTGCACGCCTCACACTGCAAACACATCTACAAGGTGCAGTGAACTGGTTTAAGAGCCTGTTTGGATCAGAAAATGATCATTCTCAAGCTTACTATTGTTCTTCTGATGCTACACAGACTGAAAATGGGGACACTTAAATTTTACATTAGTTTGGATTACAAACTTGAAATCAGATTCACTTAAAATATAAAGTAGTTAAAAAAAAAACCTTGTAGATGCATTAAAGATTGATTTTTTAGGTCCTGAAAACCGAATGTGAATTTTTAACATTTCACACATTTCACATCTTAACATCCAAAATGTAAATTTTCAAATTAATGTACCTCAGGAGTAAGGCTTAAGACCAGTTTCTATGTCCCAAAACTCCTCTTCCCCTCTTTCAAATCTCCTTCTTCTCTTCCCGCCTTTGCTATACCTGTACTTTTCTCCTCCCCTCCTCTCGCTCCTCCCTCCCCTCTTCTCCCTCCCCTCTCCTCCCTCCCCCAGCATGGTCGTGCCGAGTTTTCCTGGGAAGGAATCAATGTAAGTCTCCTTGTTTAAATCTCCCTCTTTTCACTTCCCCCCCCCCCCCCCCCCCCAAAAAAAAAAAAAAAGAAAATCTCCTCTTCTTGTCATTTCCCCCCTCCATCACTCACCCACTACCTGAGTTTGGGCTTTGAGTGCATAAGTTGACATCCTGCTTGTTTATCCTTCCACCCCTTCCTGCCTCACACTCTCTCTCTCTCCCTTATCTCTCTCCCCCACTCCCTCTCTCTTATCCCCCAGTTTTTCTTTTCTCCTCATAAACGCTCCCTCCCATCCGTCTCCTCTCCTGGCCCTCTGCTAATCTACTGTACTGCAAGCTTCATATATATACAGAGTCACAGATAACAGGCTGTAATAAGCTTATCTCATCCGCAGCCGAAGCCTTCGCACAAGTCCCAGTTTTACTGAAAGCGCTGCATGATGAAGTGCATCGCTCCTCAACTGTTTCTGTACCTTCAGCAGAATTTATTAGCACAATGTGACTTTTGTTGACCCAAATATGCCTGGAGACAAATAATCTTAAATAGACACACTTCTGTTTCAAGCAACAGGCGTCTGGAGAAATGTCCTTTTAAACAAAGACCTTGCTGACCCAAAAGGAGCATTGTTTGACTTTGAGGTCGACACCTAATTCTTGTACTCGTGTTAGCAAATTAACAAACTTATAGCCTGTCATTCTTTACATGGAGAGAGAAACTTTGATCTGTAGCTATAAACTGAAGGCCTGGATGAAAGCAAACCTCCCGTTAACCCAGTGAAGGCTTTGTCCTGTTATTCAGCAAAAGTAAATAAACTGTTGGTGTGCTTAACGTTACTTGTTTGCACTCAACTAGTGTCATGATTTTGTCCACCTGATGAATTTAAGTCCAGTATTTAGTCTCTTTTTAGCTCTGGTTTGGTCTCCACAGACTCCTATACATTCTACTTTCTTCACCAGCTAGTCACAAACTGTCTGTTTGCTGTTTTTTGCTGCTGGGCAGGTAACGTAGGTTTGCTGAAAACAGCTGATTGACGCTGCTGGAAACTTGGCTGATGAGAGCCGAGAGACTGAACCACGCAGTAAACCAGCCATAAAACCAAAACTATGAGCTAAAAGAGGCTAAAACTTGGTATGTTACTATAATTGACCTCTTTCACCTCACATGTAGTGGATTTCTCACATTGTAGCTGCTTATATTTAACCGTTTACATTTCTCCAGAACTCGGTTGTTTTAACGTTAGTGTGGCTGTGGAAGATTGGAAGCCAAAAAGGGAAACTGAGAAAGATATTTTTTGTTCGAAACTGCATGTTCACTTCAGGGATACATGTGAGGATGAAAAGGCTCGAGTGGGCACAAGACTAATGGAGGAAATCTGTATGTCTAGACTTCCTGGCTGCTGTATTAATACATCATCTAATGTTACTGTTACATGCACAGGGTATACAGCAGATATGGTGATACTCCACTTACACACCACAGAGGGACCACATCAGATCAGTTTGCCTTTATGTTGTAATGAATGCAGTTTAACTCCAAATATTACATCACATCTATCACACAGTCCCCGGTGTACCAGAGTCCACATGTTTTTCCCACTATTTCCCACTGTAATTAGCTGTTGGGAGGACCTCATTAAGAGCCAGGCTCTGTTCTCTCTCTGTTCATTAGCTTGCTGGTTGATTTGCCACAAGCGCTGGCGCTGGGAAGTACAGTAGAACTCACACAAGCACGAGCGATTTCAGGTTGCTCATGCTCGCTGCTGCTGCACAACTGAGCGTACTTAGACCGTCCTCTAAAAGCACTGATGCAGTTCTTTAGGAGTCCTGTCCAGCACGTGGAATATGTTCAATGGGTCATTTTATCCTCAAATATTACGCAATTCTAACATTACATCACACTCACTGAGGCTGTATGTACTGTTATGTTGTGTTCTTCTGGGGGGGATTTCACTTGTTGCTTCAAATTGCTGCATGTATTTCACATGAGCTCTCTTAGTTTTTTCATTCAAAGGGTGGAGATAAGCAAGAGCACTTGAGATGAGTAAAATGAGCCATGTCGGGGTCAAAAATGGCCTCAGAGGAACGGGAAAGCAGAGTGAGAGGGAAGGATGCTGTTAAACTAGAGAACATAGGTTCAAAGAGTCCTTGAGCAAAAGAAGCAACACATTCTCTCATCATCTATTATCTATCTGTCTGAATTAACAAGTCTCTTAGCTGCTGTTTTCACTATTATCCACCAATCTTTGCACTGTATAAAAGCATTTTTACGTTTGACCAGTGAAAACACTATATCCATTAATAACTGTTCCATATCATCAGTTTTTTCATGATGATTTTGTGCCAATTTCCAGCTGCTGTGCTCACAAGACTCTCCGCTGTCCATTTAAATTGCTTTTGAATCACCACTTAAGTATCCATTTTCCCTTTTAGCTGCAGTATATCTACAATTTCCGTCTTTTCAATCAATGATCCCTGTAAGACATTTAAAAGGTGTTCAAATAATTAACCGTCCTTTCTTATTCCCTCTACTACAACCTCTCTTCTTCTTCTATCTCCCTCAAACTGTTCTCTGAATCTTCAATCATCTGCTCTCTTCACCTCAATTTCTTGTACTCCATTTTCTGTCTTGCATTTATCTTTCTCTCTCATCTATTCTTGTTTTGTCATTTTTCCTGTCACATTGGCATTTTCTCCTTTCGCTTTAATCTACACCCTCCCTCCTCTTGCATTCTCTCGTCCACGCCTCACCTCCCTCCCTCTCTCTTCAGTTGTCCATGGAGGACACTACTTCCATTCTGCCTCGTCTCAAGAGGAAGTCCAACAACTCCTATGGGATCGGTGCCCTGGCTAAGTCCTCTCTGACAGGTGTGTCAGGTGTGTGTCTGTGCTGCTAGATGGTAAAACAGCCCCCATGTTGCCTCCACATGCTCCACAGAGGGCCGAGGGTGAAGTTGTTGTTGAGACCTGACAGGGGCTAAACTTCCTCTCCCTGGTGTGTAAAAGATCATTTTTGGTTTCTCTTCGTGTGATGCTCAGACGGTTACTTGGTGCCAGAGTAGCGCAGCAGCCAAATGATCAATGTGAGGTTTAATCACCAGATAGAATCTGCTGGAGCTGCTACAATGTAAATGAGAGTAAATGGGGCATGTAAACAAGCTAAAAATAAAATAATCAGTGTTATCTTTCATTTAGCATCAGCTTCATTATGTTAAGGTCCGTGTGGCTGTTGCTAGGCAAAAAAAACACTCATTCCACTTTGCAGAATGGAGTTAAAAAAACAAAAGTTATCTGGCAAAAACACTGAATCTGGACCAACTGTGCTGCAACGTCATCCAGCAATGTGCAGCACTGCACAGTAGCACACGGCTAGTAGATCGCTGACGTGAACACAGCAGGTTAACCGTTTACATCTCGACTGTCCAGGCAGAAGAGCGTCCGAGTGGTAAATTCCCTCCTCACAGCATCATAAAGCTTTTAAACTATTGAGTCGGACCTGTCTCAGTATTAACGAGTGCACACAGAAGATTCAAAAATGGATTTTGGAATTTGTACAGTATGTAAATAAATTGTTAGCATTGTAGATAAAATAAGAAAATAAGATTCCCAAATGTATTTCTGATGCACACGAAAATATTTCTTGTTTTAAATACATGCAGTAGAAATCCACAAACGCATATGTTTAAAATAATTAGCATTTTTAATTAAAAACCTGTTTGGATGTCGTTACATTTATACACAGACTGTTGAAGCTGCTTGTCGTGTGTGAACTTCACTGCATGTGTGTGTGTGTGTGTGTGTGTGTGTGTGTGTGTGTGTGTGTGCGTGTTTTCCTCTGCTGTGGCGCCATGACAGGAAATTATCTGTAGCCAATCAGATGGCTCCTGCCGTTTCAGCCAATCACATGAGCATAGAGATTGAGGGATATTATTTAATGTGATTATGTATGCGATAACTATTTTTGTCTGTGTGTATTAAAAATATTTATATGGAGAGTCATTTATAAATAAACTCCACAATACATGGGTGAATCCCTCTGTGTGCATTCATTATATTGAGACTGATCTGAGTCCACATTAAACTCACTGATCTATTACTCAAACATCTCTGCTGAATAGCCTACAGAGCTTAACCATAATGCATCCATAAAAACAGCAACAATTTCTGCATCTGGAGCATCTGTGTGTATAAAAAAAACTCCATTCTGCCTTTACTTTCACTTGGTTTCTGCACCGCTCGCAGGCCAAAGACTTGTCTGACACACTAAAAAACACAAAACAGAAATGATCTTTTCACCTTTGCCATAAATGGCGGACTTTGTAAATCAAACTTTGCCTCAACAGACACCTTCACTCTAGAGCAGCAGGAGGAGGAGGAGGAGCTTGGAACCAACATGGCCGCCCCTGTGGGTGCCCCTTCCTATATCACTCCCTACTTTCCCTTCTCTTCCATTGATATCAACAGCAGACGTCAATGACAGACACATTTTGCAGAGTCATTGATGGAAATCCAATCAGATCTTTGATTTCAAAGAGACTAAAGTAAGTGAGATTACTTACTTTAATTACTTACTGAAGCATCTCCACAGGCGTGTTGGGAAATGTAGTGTATCTGTAATGTGGCATTGATGGTGGCGGTGTGGCCCAGTAGTGACTCTTTCGTGCAGTGTCGTGACTTCGAGTGGCTGGTGCCTCCTTTGTGCTATCTCGTGCTCTGTGCTTCAAACTGTAGTGCTCTGTGCTTCGTAGTGTTTAAGTGTAGCACCTCAGTGTTTGTGTAAAAAGTGTCGTGTCTGGTGCACTTTAAATAAATCTGTTGCTATCATTTAACGGTGTATAGCATTATTGTTTTTTTTGAGCCTTTGGATAGCCAATGCCCCAACACCCTCCCTCATCCCTCATCCCATTCTTTCCATTCCTATTTCCATCCCCAATTAGGCTCTGCAGGGAGTGTTTGATTTTCAAATGAGATTGGCTCTCTTTGTCTAAGGGGAAAAACTGTTTCTATTTATAACTCAGCCTGTAACTTGCCCCCTGGACCGGGGGAGCAATTTCCGAAGCTCTGTCTCTGTTTATTCATGCCTGTTTGATTTTAATTTAATTTTTTATCGATCAGCCTCTCTGCAAGCATTTGACTCAGTGTATATGTCCCTAGTTTGAATCCTATATTTGCATCTTAATTGGGCAGAGATTTGCCAGTGGACCCTTCTCGGCGTTCTGTTTACACCCAAGGATTACTTGCCTCTGCCTCTCTCAGTCTCTGTAACACGTTTTTAATTACGCGAAGTCTAATGAATCTCATTTATTCTGTTTACCAGGAGATGAGTAATGGCTTTAATTATTAATACGGGTCTGTCAGGGTTTCAGCCGTCATCCTTGTTCAGTTCAACAAACTCTAAGGAGCACACGGGCAGCCCTGTCTCATTTGTCGCCACGGTTAGCTCATGTCAACTGACCTTTGACCTCGCTCCTGTTCACCACCTGACCTGAAGATTTAGCAGGTATTCCAATACCTGTAGCAGTCATCAGCTAATTTATTTGATTGTTCAAGAATTACTCATAGTTTGTTCATACTTTACATTTTATTTAGATCCCTAAGAGGTTGACGTGTTGAAAAGAAAAGAAAGACATCCTTGCTTGAATGTGGTCAGCAGAACTTGTAATTATTAATTTTTTGATGTTGGCTTCCAAGACTCAAGAGGAAGACCAAACTATTCGCCCCACGTTTAAGAGGCAGAAACCCACTCATTGCTATATGAGCTCTCCTGTGTGACGTTTGTCGGACTGCCGCTCTACACCGGTCTCTGCTCATTCATATCAGTCACATCATTATCATCTAAAACAGCAGATAATGATGTGATTGATATGAATAGATGGCGAGCGGTGCCTGACTCATTTTGACGATCAGCGTGAAAGTAATCACTGAAAAGCGACAAATGTAAAAGGTTTTTGTCCTGTAGATGTGACGGGCAGATGTTTAAAGGTCAGAGGCACGTGCGTTTCACAGACATATTCAAAGCACTATTGTGTTTTTCAGCAAGGCATTCAACCCCAACTACTCCAGCAGGGGAGCTTAATGGCCGGTGTCAAGGTGTGAATATGGAGCAGACTGTTGCTAAAAAAGAAAAATTGTGATCAAAGAACCTCCTGTGGATATATTTATATTTTTTTCTTCAGCACAGAATCTGATTTTTTTCTGAATTTTTCTGTACTTTTAATGCAAAGTAGCTGCAAGGTCATTTCCATGTTCTCACACCCTCTCTCTGAATACATTCATACCATAACATTTATTACCCCATTGGCATTATTTATTATGGTTTCATGTATTAAACAGTTTTCCTAAAACATTATACAGTTTCTCATTATCACCCCCCCCCCCCCCCCAAGCCTCAGCTGGAGGTGTCATCAGCTGCAGAGGCCAGAAGTAGTTTTGACAGTATTTGTGTGTGTGTGTGTGTGTGTGTTTGTCTGTGTGCTGCTGGTCTGCCCCTCCTGCTCCTCCCATACCTGTTCTAGGTGTGACCCGCTCCATGAAGGACAAAGTGACCAAGCCCACTGCCATGGCCCAGGGTCGTGTTGCCCACATGATCGAATGGCAGAGCTGGGGCAAACCATCCGCAGGGCCGATGGGGGGCGCGGGGCATACCAACCTGCAGAGGGAAAAGGAGAGGAGGATGGAGAATGACGCTTACAGCGACCTCAGTGATGGCGAGAAGGAGGCTCGCTTTGCTGCAGGTGAGCGTACATCTGAGAAAAGAAAACTCTTAGTAACAAAAGTTGAAATGTAATTGTAAAATAGTGAAAACCCGGAAAGATTTATCACCCTGGTATCTTTTTCTTGATTATTAATGTTTGCTTCCTGCTGGTGAACCATTTTTCTTCACTGATTCTTGGAAAATCTTATTGGTTCAGGACCATCTGGTACATCTAGCAAAGTTAAATAAATACTTTTTGACAGTTAGTCACACATTTATCTGCAACATCTATCCAGCCCCGTCCCAAACATCCTGTTTCTCCATGTTAATGACTATTGTTGCCTCTTGTTTGTTTTTATTACTAATTAATTTCTGTATGTGTTAGCAAAGCTTGGGCAGGGATTTGTTTTGTGCACTTCCAAGCGAGTTACAAGATCTTCCTTTTATCATTACACGCTGCTGTCATGAGAATCCGTACTGCTGCACCTCAGCTGGCTTTGAGACTGCTCGTAATCCCTCCTTTAGGCATCATGCAGCAGTTTGCAATCTCTGAGGCGACTCTGTTCGGCTGGAACTCGATGGACGGGGAGAGTATGGGAGCCGGCTCCAACCAGGGCAGTGTGGCTCATCTCAGTGAGGTCAACCAGGAGAGCATCACCAGCAGAGGTACTGCAGTTTCTTCCACAAATCCCAATAGGGCATGGTTAAGCTCTCAGTGCCTCTACTTGTAAACTGCTGCACTACTTGGTTATAATCTATTACCTTGATGGCACATAGTGTGGGAGCAGGTTAAAACTACAGTCAGAGGTTTTATAAAATATGGGAGGGAGTGAGTCATCTAACACCTAAACCACTAACATAGTTACAACATAACTACATATGCTGCATTCTCACTGCAGGATGGAGATCCTGCAAAGTGTAGACACTCCCCTCAGTCGTGTCTTTGGACCCTAAACTCTTATGTTCTCTAATATGCATAGATGCACAGTTTGGGAAAATTAGAGCCCTGTTGGAAACTAAAAACAGCCACGTCAGTTATTCTGCCAACCAGCTGTAAAGGACTTTTGGAGGGCGGGCACACAGCTGCACATTTCTGCCTTTCACTGCTACCGGGCACTTACTCAAAAACGTCCAAATGACAAATCCAGATGACAGCCCGTCATTTCTGAAATATCAGAACACATTGTGATGGAGTGTCACGAGTGCTCGGGTAAGAGAATTTAGCCCAAACCTAAAAGACGAGTTGTATTCAAAAAAAGGAACGAACTGCATGAAAAGTGAAGTTAAAGAGCATTTCACTTTACACTCGGCTGAATGCACAAAACAGTTTGGGGAAACAAACTCATATCCTGATTTGTGGTTTGAGCCCCAGGTGGTAAGATGTCTGTTCAGTTTAGTTGCACATAGGATGATAAAACGGAGAGAAAGGAAGGAAAGAGAGCAATTTGCTCAGGCAAGATTAGGAAAACCCCATCTGACCCCACAGGAACAGCCATATAATCCAAACACAACAAACAATTCTGTGGCAGTTTTTTGCGGTTGTTCAAAAATAAGAAAAATCTCACTTGAAACCAGGACGTGTGTGTAACACAGTAAACGCTTTCTTTTTTAGTTCTTGCTGGTGTTTTGCAGAGCGCTGTCCAAACCCTGAGGGACCCTGTAGGTTAGCACAAGGACTTAGCCCTGCTCTCATTAACAACACCATATGGGCTCTGCTCTGTGCTTTATCTAGCATGCAACAGCAACACACACGCACACACACACACACAGACAGACAGCAACGATTAAAGAGCTACTTAATATCAGCGTTAGGTCTGAGGGGATGTTTCTCCTCCACACCCCGAGTGTTCAGCCGCCCTCCATGAATTATACTTTATAATAGCATCGCTGCTCCAGATAGGCTAATCAAACTCCTATTAAAGTTATATCAGTGTGTCGTTGTCGGATGAGATAAGGTTTATCCCTGTGTATGGCTTTATAAGAGCATCTAAACTGTGCTGCGAATGATTGAATCAACAGCTCTGGGTCTGAGGTTGGATTTAAGTATCTTCTTTATCTGGATATCTTTCATGTGTCTTTTCATTTTAAGATGCTCGTCACTTTACTTTACATTGTATTTGCATTAGAAAAATCTTGAACTTGAATGGAAAGGTGAGCGGGGGGGATGCTTCAGTCTTTTCTGCAGAATTTAATTGTGTTGTCTTTTACTTGTTGCCGCAGCTTGTATTGCCTCAGTATCCTGGTGGACTCCATCCATCTCTCTTCTCCTCTCTTTCTCGTTGTTCTTTGTCCTTTTCCTCTTAAACTGTCTAAATTCTCCCGTGTCCCCCCTGTGTTTGCCCACGCAGACCAGGTGCTCCACCACTCCTCTGCGGATGTCTGGCCTCACACCTACGTCTCACAGGGCCTGTACTGCCTGTCGTCCTCAGACGCCTGGGACCCAATCACCAGCCAGCCCTCGGGCGTGGCCTCACCTGCTGCAGGCTCCTACATCATGGCTGCTGGCGAGGACTCTATCTTCTCTCTTGCATTGTGTCTAAACATTCGACTGTGTCTCTGAGCATAAGGCGCCGTGCTAACGTGTTTCGTGGTTGTTCCAGGTGGCAGCAGTGGAGCAGGGGGGACACCTGGTGAGGGGTATGAGGGGACAGTAGGGGGTTACCTCCAGCAGCACCAGACTCATCTCACGCTGCAGCAGCACAACCAACTCCAACAGCTTCAACAACTTCACCACTACCAGCAGCAACAGCTTCTGCAGTACCAACAACAGGTCAGTAGAGCTGAGACTGATCATTTACGCAGTGCATTATTAATGACTCTGGCACCAACAACATGGCATCTAGCAGCAACAGCTGGGAGTCTAAATTTGACCAAGAGTGGCAACAGCATCTCAGAATACTAGTACTGCAAACACACAGCAGATGCGCGGGATGTGCGGCTTTTATTGGTGTACTTCAGCCGCTGACGTCCAGCTCTCAGGCTGCTGGGAGGTTTTCTGCAAATGAAGTGAGTCATGATGAACTGTGACACCAAAATACCTTTTCAGCTTCACTGGCTGTTCTTGCATTGGTACATCTGAGAGCTCATTAACTAACTGAGGGTTATGAAATAATAACTTGAAAAGGTCAGGAACTGTGTCGTAGAAAAGGTGTACTGAACTGAGACCGCAACGGAAATTAGCTTGTTAGCTTTACTGTGTGTATTACAGTATATGGTTTCTCTTGTGAATGAGACATTACATTTCTAATAAAGCTTTTCAATCAGTCAGTCAGTTTTCTGAGCATCACTCAAAGCTTAAGACGGAGACAATTCCCCACTTTTCCCTGCAGCACCTATCCTGACTCGTAATTTAAAGGGGTATTAAAAGTTGATGGAGACAATTATTAGAGACTAGAAGAAAGTGGAAAATAAATAAATAAATAAATAAGTGGCAAAAGTATCCTCCTCCTACACACGTCTCTGCTAAACATTGCTAAATGCTGGAGAAGAAAACTTGTTTTGGCACGATGTGCTGGGATGCAGCATTTCACTATAGCTTTCAGAAGTTTGGACTAAAGGCAAAGTTTTTATTTGCAAAAAAAAAGTTTTAAACACCAAGAAATGTGGTTACTGGCGAAGCAACTGTAGAGTCATTGATTGAGTATTGATCAATAGCCAAATCAATCCCTTGATAATATATTAAGCTGATTTACAGTCAGTCATTAATTCTCTTTCTTTTTCCTTTCCCCTCTCTTACTACAGTCTATGGAACACAGGCCACATAGTGCCTCCCATTCCCTCCAAGCCACTCCCAACAGCACCATCCACAGTCTCGGCCCTCCCACCCACCCTCGGCTAGCTGACCTGTGGGGAGCTGCGCAGGTCGAGGCACACCACGTAGGCGCTTGCCTGCTGAATCCAAATGGTCAGATTATAGACTTTGCGGACTGGATGGTAGTTTAGCGCAGGGGTGGGGAATGTTTTTCCTGTCCTGTTTTTCCAGGGCCATTTCAAATTTATGACATCCTTTGAGGGCCATACTCAGTGGTGGGGCACCTGAGAAGCTTATAATGCATATGCGACGGGGGATGGGGGAGGCCAGCAACTGTCAGACCCCCCCTGGCGTCAGCCGTGGCCAAACTAAATTATTAAGCACAGACATCACACTAACCTCTGCGATGGCTGGAACTGCTTCTCTTTGGCGAGGCATCTGATGCCAGATAGTAGTGACGATGATGATGATGATGATGGTTTTCCAGGTTTGGGTCAGAACTGAGTCTCTGCAAGAGGCAGTTTTGAAAAGAGCTGCTCACAGTAGCAGATTGTGGCTTTGCAGCTCAGTGATTTCATGTTGCAGGTTCTCAGAAACATCAGCTGTTTCCACATTAAACAGCAAACATGCTCATTTCTTCATGTCCTGAAACCTCTCACCAAACGCCTGAGAGGTTTTCACTCAGCAGTGTATTCAAACGTCAGAGCAGGTTTTGTTATTGTAGAGGAGAAACATGCAGTGTTTTCTCTTTCCAGTTGTCACAGCTTTAATTTCACTTCCTCATTTGAAAGCAGAGAGCTGAGAAGCTGCAAGAGGTCTACCGTGAAGGTCAAATCAGACAGACACCTGATGTCCACGTCCGGTTTTCCTTCATCTCTATGAATGATTCCAGACAAACTGACACCCTGGAGTAGTTTTACTTTGTCTGGTGTTAGCAGCTCCACAGCAGCAACGAGGCTCTCCTTCACTGATTCTCCTTCTGAATGAGGTTTTAGCTTCTGAGATGTTAGCTTGCTCTCATGAAAGCTGCTTGTTGGGCATCCAAACGCCACCGTTAACTTTATCTCAGCACATTTGTCCTTGCAGCTCATATAGTTTAGCACGTTTCGGTATTGTAATGACTGAAAGTGCGACACTCTGCATCTGCTTCCGTTTTGTTGACGGTTACCATGATGTAATGTTATTTTCTTTATCCCTGAAAAAAAGTATTGTTTTTTTGTATTTCTGAACTTCCTCACGGGCCAGACTGGAGGCTGGAGGTTCCCCACCCCAGGTTTAATATATATTCTGACAGAACAGCTATGAGAGTTTGCAAGGGCACAAGGTCGCGTGACTGTATATATAGTCACAGGCAAACTGGACAGCAGAGCAAGTGAGAGAAGAGTCATTGAAACAATTACAACATGTCTTATTATGCATTTAATACTCTCTTCTTGTTGCAGGAAGATGCTTTACCTGATTTTATCTCATTTCTCAGGCACATAATGATAGAAATATCAGGTTGATGCTGATATTCTAAACAGGAATAGCTTTTTTGGTCATTTTCCTTCATGTCTGACATTCAACTTGGCTAATTTGTTTCTGTCTTCTGGATCTGGCTTTTTTTTTTTTTATATCAGCAGGCATATTTAGCACACATCTGTAGTGCAGTGAATGATGGGAGAAACTGCCAGGGAAGTCGGCAAGGTAGGAGACAGGCTGGAAACCTGCATGGAGCACTGCCAAAAGTCTGCATGACAGCCTGTAGCGGACCTGATGAAGTTTGACAATGAACAAATTTAAACCTGCTCGGTCTTCAGAGTAGCATGCTGTAAAGTCCGCAAGTTTACGACTCTTAGCATTTGGATTCAGCATCTGTGTCTGTTTACCTATCTAAGTATCTGTCTTTTCTCTCTGATGTCCCGCACAGGCAAACCAAACTGTGGGGGGGGGGGCAGGGGAGCTCATACTCTGCTTATCCATCTTCCTTCCTGTCTTCTTTGTCTGTTTCTTTCTTTCTGTGATTGTTACCGTAAACTCAAATTAAAGAATTGATCTCTATGATTTAACACGTTAGAATGCCAGTAACCCACTGAATCATCTTCCAGTTTAAAAGAGGACGCAACAAAAAGAGCTGAGCAATTAAATGAGGAAACTTAACTGTCTACAGGTGGAGATTGCCGGGCAGCTGAGCGGACAGATGGCTGACATTGTCGGAGGGGTGGTGGAGACGGTCGGAGAGGAGCCAGAGCCAGAGTCCGAAGACATCCCTGAGCAGCATGAAGAGGAAGAGGAGGAGCTGACAAAGGTGAGTTACCTCTCTAACCGCTTTGCTCTAAGGTTTGATCATAAACTGTTCATTTTACTGCTTTACTCCCGTGCAATTCAAAATCTTTCATTGTGAAACTGAGCCATCCTTCTCAGGCAATATTATTTTTAAACTGTCATTGTATATAATATACGTATATATAGAGATTATTGCCTGTTTGTTCTTTTTTTTCTACATCTGTAACAACTAAATTCCCCCGGCATGGGATCAATAAAGTTTTATCTTATCTTAAATGACCACAAACCAAGTCTTTCAACTGGAACACCCACAACCCTTGGTCCTGATTTCTGCTGCAATCAGTCAGTCACCTGGCCTAATAAAAAGGAAGAATAGTCCGACTTGCCTGTGACGCAGCACGACTGCAGCATCCCAAACTGTCCTTTAATTTCCTGTCTTTACAGGTAGAAGAGGTAACATTAACCTTAGAGCCGGAGCCGTGCTCTTTGACCCCGTCCCCGCTGAGGGAGGAGGTCCCCTCGACCAGAGGCTCAAGCCCAGGACTGCCAGCACAGACCTCCGAATACGTCGCGGAGAGGATACCGTTTGACGTCACGCCCTGCGTTGTCCAGTTGCTGGAGAAGGATGAAGAGGCGGAGGAGGGCTCCGTTGTTGTCGTTGCAACCAACTGAATCACAGGGCCAGAAAGAAAACTGACAAAAACAGGAAATAAATACTTCAATAATCAATCAAGCTATTCTATCCCAACCCCTTCCCCACTATTAACCCACTTTAAGTCAGAGGAAATGCGAGGAGACTTTTCAGACGAAGACGTGGGATGTAATGTACACAAACTACTTGCCAAGAAGTCCCCATAACTCACTGCTGGGAGGGTGGAAAATGACGTGTGACAATGAACACAAAAGGCAGACAAGAGACATAAATTCAGTGACTGCTGAAACAAACTGTGTGGGATAAGTTGGATTCACAAAAGTTTTGGACCAACTGGACCAAAGAACCAGGACTAAAAGCTGAACAGCAGAGAGATGTGAAAGTCTAATAAAAAAAAAAAAAAAGGATGGACAAGAAGAGGAAAAGTGACAATTCAGTGCAATACAACAGACCCCGCGAATAATCTGGAGTGAAGTGATGAAGTTGCTTCTAGCACCAGAAGTAGGCGTGTGTTACAACCGAAAACTGTTTAACTAATTGATGTATTTCGCTTTGATTGACAGCTTGTCAGATGGGATGTTCTGATGAGGTAAACCCAATCCAATCTAATACTCAGAGTGACCTGTGGCACACACCTGGAGCCATTTGCAAACACTTGATCCGGACACAACCAAAAGAAAGTGCATGCTTTTTAACAGTGACCTAGCCCTAACAGTATAACACAGTATACAAAGTAATAATATATCAAATTGCTTTTTATAATAAAAGAAAAAATCCTATAAACTGATATGTATTTGTATGAATGTAAGATTGTATGTATGTATGTTTGTATGAATGTAGCTTTGTTTGTGTGTAAAATATATATATTCTGGGAAACAGATACTTCTTGGTGCTGTTCTGTTCCACCGTGTACTGCAGAAGTACACACACATTTGTACTTGTAGTCTTGTGATGACCTTCACGAACATCACGTGTTGCCTAACCTCTAACACGCCTAATCAAACCTTAATACTAGACCTAACTAACCAAGTACTTATAAAAAGAGACATTTTAAGACGTGTAGGCCAGAAAAAAATGTCCTCACACTCACAACTTCTGCACATACATGAGGGGTTAGTAGCTATTGATAAGCCCAACGGAACCAGAGAGTCTTGCAGTTTAGCCGAAGCAGATAAAATGCAGATATAAGGATGGATCAATCCGCAGGGTATCTGCTCTTTGCTCAGGACGAGGACTGCATTCATGGATGCTTTAAATGTGCATGAGGTCAGAGGATGGTGTGGAAAGGTTTGCTTTTATAACTAGGACCTATTTATAAGAGTAGTGGAGACAGATTAGTCGGGACGATGGCTGGACTACTGCGCAAGCCGTGGCATTCACGAGAGGCTGCCTATCGAGGCAGAGGGCCAGTCACTGCAGTTCAGCCCGGGCGGATACAAAGAAGTCATGAGGCCGCGTCATACCGCAGAGTATCTGCTCTTTGCTTGCGTGTGTAGGATTTAACGGCAGCTTAAAGGTACGGGGTTAGAGAGTGGCGTCGCCTGTCAGAGGGTTCAGTAGATTTATGATGGCACAGCCTGATACCCACTGCTGGGCCTGAAGAGAGGTCAAAACATCATTTAACACGAATACTGGGACTCCACGGGAAGTTTCACCCAACTTTGGGCACATTCTCCTTTGTGTGCTGACAAGTGTTTCCTATTTCTAACCAAGTCTTCACTGTCAAACAGCTTAAATGCCCAAAAGAATCCTCACTGTCATGGTGAAGTCATAAAACTATCTGATATTCGGTATAGAATATATAATACACACAGAAGAATAAAGAAAAGCAAAGGACAGGCACGACCTGAATGTCCTGCTGTATATAAGGTCAGGCGTTTTCTTCCAGTAGGGGTCGTAGTTTTCGTGTAGTGCAAAATTCCACTAACACACCTGAACTATTCTCACCACAACAGCCTCATTCATTAAACCAGGTAGACGCCGCCATTGTCTGGAGGCAGAGACCTTGTACGTTCTTCTTTTCGAGGCTTTCTGTGTGTTTGGCTGCTGTGTTTTCACTTCACGCCGTCAGTGAAAAGCGGTGTGTTCTTGTTAATGCTATAGCAAAAGCATCACATTACTTTTTAATAAGTAAATAAATGCTGCATAATTGAAGAGGTCCTTGAAAGCAACATGCTTCTGTGACTTCTCATGAATGTATAAATTGGAGCTGTGTGGTTGGCTGTGAGTTTAAAGACTGGAAATGAGACAGAAGTGCGACAATTTGTCATAACTGCGCATGTGTGCAAGAGGAAGTCAGACAAAGAAACTGAAAAGCACAGAATGGTGTATTTCACAACACCGTGTGCCTGCAGAAATTTTAAAAAGGACTCAAATGTCACTGTGACATAACTTTTAACATAAACTCCTCCAAAAAGACTCAATCTCCAGCTGCTGCAGAGGACGATTCACCCTCACACCTCACTGATCAAGACCCATGATGCCCCTGAACGCCTCGATAAACATCTGTCCTCCGTTCGTCCTCTTGCCGCTCAGAGATGTCGTCCTCTAAATCGTTCAATCTCCGAGCGCACGAGGCTCAGATCACAAAACATGACATCTAACTGTAGGAAATGAGGGATGCCACAAAATGAAGGTTAGCGATTTAATTTTTGTCAGATTATAATTAACTGGTGTTCGGTCACTTTGTTTCTGTCCATGTAAACCTGGAAACAGCAAAGTTTTCTTCAATATGACAACATTTCAATCCCTCACTGCTCACAGGTCTGCAGAAGAGCACTGATCAAAAGCCTAAAATGACTTTAATTTAAAAACGAGACCTCTGGAAGAAGAGACACCTCCTCTTCTCATAAAATTACACAAGAAACCACAGGGTAGAAATGAAAATCAGTCAAAAATAAAATCACATTTAACATGATGGCCATGATATAAAATGTGCTTTTGCTGTGTTATGTTGCCAATTTAAATCATTGAATACTATCTTTTGTTTTTTTATTTGGTTATACTGAAACTATAAGTCTACTATATTGGTTGTTTTGGATTTTTCAGTTCAGAGCAGTAATGAAACCACAGTACCTCAAAAATTATTCATCTGAAATCTGGTGATATTTTGTGTATTGAAACAACTGACAGAATAAATTGTCATTTCTAAGGCAAAAAATAATATTTCTTCCCTACCTTGGCTAAGATCAATAATTGGTCCTGGTCTGCCTGTACAACACGCCTGACCTGGATAAATAAAGGTCAAATTCAAACATTAGGACGAACAATTAGAGCACTTAATAAACCTTTATTTCTCTACATCTTTCACAGTTTTATAAATTTGAGATAACATTTGACTCTACTAAAAGATAAATAAATAAAAACATGAACCACAACCACAGACAGACAAAAGAAATGAGCACTTACAGAGCCCCTTTAAGAAATGGACACGCACATTTTAATCACGCAGACATAAAGAAAAGGCTTCCTGTTAAATGTGCAGGTTTAAAGACTTTTAAGGCGGCACCTGAGAAACTGAATCCAGGAGAGAAGAAGAGTGAGGGAGGCGACGGAGGTGCTGACAAAAAACTTCAACACGTGAGTGCAATTATCACGGTCGTCACTGAGCCGCTCTTCAGATTAAATAAAGTTTTTTTTGTACAGCCACAGCTGAGTTTAAGGAGGTGAGGCACTTCTGCTCGTTACCAGAATCTAAATTTCTAGATGTCGAAGGATCAAATAGTTAATCAGACGTCCACTAAGAGGTGAGAGGGTAGTTTGGAGACGAGTAAGTTTGTGAGAACTTTACGATTAAAGTTCCATCAGGTGATAGTTTGACGTCAAAGTATAAATAACAACCAACTCTGAACCTCTACGCACCTTTGAACCTCTCTCAGCGGCTCGTCTCTGTTTGCGAGCTGGTGTGGTTGAGTCTCTCTGCTCTCTCATGTGTAAATAGGCTTGTGTTTGCTGTTATTTCACTCTATGAAATATGAGAAGAAAGGAAGAAGAGAAAAGGGAAGTCAAGTCACTTTTCATTTGTGCACTAATGTAAAAAACAGCAAACGTCCGCGGCCGCCCTTGAATATGAAGAACTACAATAAAAATCAATACTTTGTTTTAAAGAGAAGCCTCACATGAGCAGCTTCACGTCCTGCAATAATCAGGATGACAGATAGCTTTGCTGAAGAGGTCATTTATTAAGCTAATTAATGCATTAATTGGAAAATACCTGTCTGTCAACATGCATCTTCATCTTCGTTTAGCATATAGATGTTAGATGACAGACTGTCAGCTGTCAATCACTGTCATGGATGCCAGCCATCGCTCTGTCTTTGGAGTCCAGTGGATGTCACATTTCGGAATGAAAACTTCTGTTGTCATATTTATTTCGCCTTTCTTTGCGGAACACCATCTTCATCACAATTCTAAATAATTTAGTAAGTCTAAAAGGCATCCTTACGGAAAAAAACAATCTCCAGGACTCATGCGGTGGGGCTCGGCTGTCGTCAGCCGCCTTTGGCTGCACCATCTATCAACTTAAGCGTGATGAGATGAGCTCTGAGGCTGCATCCACAAGGTCAGCACACAATTTGGAGGTCGTTTCGGGGCTTTAGCAGATCCTCCACAGCGGACTGAGCAGCATTAGTCTACTGCTGTCCAGATGGTCTGTTGCCAGTTAAAAAAATCAATAGCTCCTGCTCTCATCCGATAAAAAAAAACTTGTTTTTTTTTAAAGACACATTAACGATCAGGTAACACTGCTGTGCAGGGGTTCACCTCTGGTTTGGGCAGCACAGCTTTCGATCACTCTCTAACACACAAAAACACAAATAAGCACCATGTTGTTCTGGAAAGCACTGTGAGGCAGAGATGCATCTAATTAACCCGAATCAAAAGTGGGACGATGCCAATGATAGCAGTATATTATACATTTATTTATTCAGAAATGTTTCTAAGTGAATTCGCCGTGATTTAATATGTTTAAACACCCTACGATTTAACAGGTGGACTTTCTTGCCTCAGGGAGCTGCTAACAATGAAATACTTGATTCTTCGGGGTTTTAGTGGGAGGTTTTGGGTACCATAATTGCCTTAACGCTGATTTGGGCGCCATCACTCCCAGACAAGAACATAATCCTGGAGGAAACAGTCAGTTCTTTGGCATAAATATCAAAAACAGGAGATATTGGTAGCAACTTCAGTCTGGGGTTAAACTAATTCAACTTGAGTCTGCACATGTGAAAATCAATGAGGAGGAAGTGCAGCCGGACGAGAATGAAAAAACATACAGATACAGCGAGTATTATGGTAAGGATGTGGTGAGCAGGGCAAAGAAAAAGGACTTTTTCACACCAACTAGAAGAACGACTGTGAAATGAGCGGACAGAATCAGTAAGGGCGGGGTTAACTGCCTAGCTTATTGTAGCTTCAAGCAAACACACTGCTTACTCTGCGTATGTGGTGACAGAAAGAGGTAAATGGGTGTCCAACGACCGGAGCAACAAATTAAGAACAGAAGAAGAAGAAAAAAAACAACTCACACCATTATAAAAGTTCTTCGATATAAAAAACATAACCCTCACTCTGGTCTAATCTAAACCATTGGCTCATCATCGCTGTCTTCATCCCCCTCAAAGAGTCCCTGTCGGGGTCCCATGGTGGAGGAAGGGACGGAGGAGGGAGGGGGAGCGGAGGAAGAGGGGACAGGGGGAGGAGTGGAGGAGGGAGGGAGGGTGAGGTTGCTGTTGTAGCTACAGCTCCTGCTGGTGGAGGTGCAGGCCCCTGCGCTGGTGCTGCTGCCCCCGCCGCTACCTGCGCTGCTGCTCCTTCTCTCCTCCGCCTCCGTCTTCACACCCTCAATCCACACCTCTGTCTCATTCTCTTGGCAGTGATGGTGGTGGTGGTGGTGAGAGGGCGAAGGAGGCTGTGGAGCGGTCGGAGCTGAGGGAGAGGGGGTGGCGGTCAGAGATGAAGACGCAGCGGGAGAAGAGGGCGGAGGTTTAGTGACAGAGTTGTGGTTGCTGATGTCGCGAAAGCTGGCGAGGGGAGGACGCAGCCGGACACCAGAGCGGGTGGAGCCCTCTATAGCTTTCTGGAGCTGGAGGAGGAGGCGGAAGGAGAGTATGAGTAGAGAGAAGAGGAATAAGAGGAAAGAATAGAAAACGAGTGAGGGAGAGGATGGTGGTTAGCGAGGAAGATAGGTTGAGTGACAGAAAAGGAGGAGACGGAGACAATAACAAGTAAAGACAGAAGGAATGAAGTAAATCAGAGATGGCCTGAAGCGCACAGACACGATATTGATTAACAAAATACTCATACATAATTCAAAAAGCTTTATGAGAGTTCAAGGAAAACAGGAGCAAACACCAATTGGATTTTGTTTCCTTCAAAGTCAAAACAGACGAGAGAAGACTTCTAAAAGTTGAGTGCATTAAAAAAAGGAAGAGCGCTTCGATCAATGTGAATCAAATGTACTGTTGAGCTTTTGCTTCCAGGCGACCTTCATTACAAAGAGTTTGAATTTAGAGAAAAACAAAACAAAAAGGCGGAGTTTCTTACCTCTTTGAGCGCCACCACCCCCACCAGTTTGCCGATACTGGTCACATAAGCATGACTTAGGCCCAGCAGTGAGAATAAAGTGTGGGTCTGTGGAGAGGGAGTGAAAAGGTCAAATTATGACAAACTTCTAGCTCTCAGACCAGGACGGATTTTTACATCTGTCTGTGAATCCAGACAATCTACAGGCTCCGCGCTTCTCTGGCAGCTCTGTCTAGACACGATGTCACAGCCACAGAGAGATGAAAGCGGCTTCAGGCGACACAGCAGCACACCTCCATCACCACGTCTCCTTTTGTACACGGATATTAGCATGAGAGTGAAATCACACTGAAGAAAAAAAACACGCTTCAGTATCCTGAAAATATCCTGCAAATCCTGATTCATCATAAAAAGGATTTGAACGTTTCATAGGTATTGTACGATGCAGGAAGAAAAATAGAAGGGAAGTTATTATTACTGGATAAGTTACAATAAAATAATATTGATAAGAAAAATAAACAACATCAATAGGCGGCAGATTTACAAGAATTTGTAAAAAATCTCCAGTTTGGGCAGCTCAATACATTCACAGCATGTTTGGTGGCAAATAGACAACACAGCCGTTTAAACTCTGACGGCACAAAATAGCTCAACAAGTTACCTGAAAAACAATAATCAAAGCAAAGTACAGGAGATGACGAAATGCAAAGAACGAAACTAAACTTTTCACTCAAGGAACAGAAATCATCTCATACTGCAGACATTCCCTTTAACTTTCCAGTTATAATCAGATTTACTGGATGCATACATAATAAACTGCTGGTTATTTTCTTGATTTATTGTTTGGCGAATACCTCTGGGCATCCCAGAGGTATTCGTTTGCTATTATAGACGACGAAGAAAACCACCAAAATATTCACATTAAAGAAGCTGAATTTTATAAATTGTTCCCGATAATTTTTCTGTCTTCCCAACAAACGTTAGTTGTGAGTCCACATGAGATTTTTTACACAGTGAGTTAAAGTGAATTAACCAAAAACAACAACGGAAGAACAAACTTTTCTGCAACACTAATAAAATAAATTATTCTTCTTCACCTGCAGAAGCTTCATGTCAGACAGAACTGCTCAGAGTTCACAGCAGTGGACTGCAGGTTAGAGACGAGCTGGTTATTAACGAGTGAAGACTCATCTCTGACTTGCATCCGTGCTCAATAAAGACCGATTCCTGACTGTTAGCACACAGAGTGAACATGAAACACATGTACAAAAACAAAAATTGCTTCACCAGGACCACCTCCTTAAGCAACTACTGTCGAGTGGTCATTGAGCGAAGCCTTTAGCGTCCTGCCTCTGCTGCAGTGGAGCCTCTCTGTGTTTGTAGGATCAGCTCTCAGGAGCTAAATCAATTGTGAGGCATTAAATGTGGCTGCTTCCGTTGTTTACTTCTCTGGAAGGAGTAATGGTTTTAAAAAATGGAAGCCTGCCTCACAATGAGTGTTAACAAACGAAAACTTCCCTCATCTACAAGCAACGGGCTCAAGTCCTGCATATAAATGTTTGGGTGTTTATGTAATAACGCCTCCGTCTACTGACTGCTGCAAATAAGATTCGGTTCTCAATCGAACAATGAAAAGCTGTTGAGTCCTCCTCCATTTAGTCAGACGACAGCGTGTGAATAAATCCAAGTCTTCACCGAGTGTTCTTCATGTGCAATTACCCCTCTGTCAAGGTTATTCACATCCTCGGCTGAATGAGACTTTACAGAGGTAAACAACTTAAGGAGCCGAATGTGGGAACATCAACAAAAGACTTGACGATTGCTCAAGGTGCTGAACCCCATTTATATGCTTCTTTGCTTGCTTAATACCTGTGACAAAAAAAACATAAACTCTTGTCCACGGTGAATTTACACTTTGCAATAAAATCAACCGCCGGCTGTCCATCCGAGTAATTTCATGCAGATTATGAGGTAATGAATAATAAATTTGAATGAAAATGGAAAAAAATGACAATATTTCCTCAGTGTCTTTGAATATTTTCATGTTGGCTTGAGATATTTTCTTTTTTTAAATGCCACAATAAATAGTGGTGGAAATGAGATGATTGGATGAATAAGAATTGGCTGAGGCTCATACAAACGTGTGTTTCCTGTTCATAACACTGGAAAAGCAAACAAGGTTGACTCTGTGACCACTCGAACAGTTTCTCTATGCTGCTACGGACTTTTTTTTTAATATATAAAACATATAGAAAAGGATTTCTGCAGCAGAAGTTTCAGCAGTAACTGGTTCCCACAAACTGCTGCTGACTGAAGAGGTGTCTCATGTCCACAAGGGGCTACACCAACAATTCATAATCACAAGAATATAGTGCTCAATATAGTGAGCACTTCAAACATTAAAATATAATTCAGCACTAATTTCAGAGGCAAATTTGTGCCAGTGCTGCTGCGGCCATTGCACAAGCCCAGAGAGATGACAGTGTCCTTTAAATCATGAAGAAACAGAGAAAATGCCTTTCTACATACACATAACACATAATTCCTGGATAGTTGTTGACTTTTATTATTGACTTTTTGACCAATTGTAGCGCTACTGCTAAATATAACTATTGTAACTGTCAACCCATGGGTTCACACACACCACCCTGTTCTCGTAGAAGCTGAATTACAGAATTACGATGACTCACAGAGCCGTTGAGACCGCTGACCTCTGTGATGCCCGTTTATCTTTGCGTTTCCCCACCAACCTTGTGTAATGACGTTCTCTCAACAAGCTGGAAAGGGGAGGGGTCTACTCGTATGTCATCGATTTCCATCGGCTTGTCCATCTCTGCCTCTTCCCACGCTTTGATCTGCGGCAGCAAATAAGAAACGACGTCAGAGAGGTGGACGGGTCGGCGTTAGTTCAGAGTGGGAAAAATCTCACGGTGGGAAAAATCCCTTCTTTCATTCAAAAGTATGAGTTCAGACAGAGGTAAAGATCTGCATTTATTTTTATGATGGGCCATGCACGGTACATGCAGATTAAACCATTATGCAGCAATAAAAATCACTGAGTAATATGTTTGGCTAAAACTGAAGGTGTGTGAGCTTGTGCAGTGCGTGTGTGTGTGTGTGTGTGTGTGTGTGGCTGCAGGAGGGAGAAGCCAGTTAGCTCCATGTACGAGAGTTCTGCAGCTGTGAAAAACCTTGAAACCCTGTGTTGCGTCCTTGCGTGTCACCAGTGTCCCCTCTGAGATTTAGGATGTCTGACACCTTTTAGCCTCTCTATGGATTTTACCTACAAGCCTCAGCCTGCTGTGACAGGGGCAGCAGTCTTGTAGAATTTACAGGGCGATGTTACGGGGCATTTTGGGAAAGTGCCAGGAGGAGGAAAGGGAGCAGACAGAACAGGACTGGAGGGCACAATATTGTTTGGGTGCTCTTAACAAAAAAAGATGTCTCATTTACAATTCCGGCTGTGTTCACGCTGCAGCTGAAAAGTGCCCCAATTCTGAGTGTCGTCCTCAAATGTGACACAGATCTCTAACACCTGTGACCTACATGTGACGTGGATTTGAATGCTAATATTGAGATTTGCCAGCACTGACTACATGGTAAGCAAACCTTAGAGCACTCAGTCGGGACTGTTTTCTTGGCAAAGCCAGCCTTGGCAAGGAGAAAAACAACAATGGTGAGATGGGAAACAAGTTAATTTGATCAATGCTGGCAGAGACATATCGATTCAGAACTAAAAAGCTCATAATATACCAAAATATGATTAAAACAGCTGCAATTTTGTGTTTGTCTCTCTGCTAATGTGTTTTTAGATGCATGTCAGGTCATACTGCTTATTGACGGATACAGACTTCTCATTTCTGATGTTTTAAAATCTGATTTTCTCTCCATTTTTAAGGGTGAAGTTTATGTCTGTCTGTATTTAATCACGCAGAGAGGTTTGGTTTTATATTCCCTGGTTCCATTTCTGCTGCCACTCCAACAGTCAAGTCAGTTTCATCTACATAGCGTCAAATCATAACGGAAGGTATCTCAGGGGACTTTTAATGTAGAGCAGGTTTACACTGCACTCGTTATAATATCAATCACAGAGACGCAACATTCCCTCCATGACCAAGCATGTGGCAACAGTGGTAAGGAAAAATTTCCTTTTAACAGGCAGAAACCTGCAGCAGAACCAGGTTCTGGTTTCTGATTGTCTTGCTTAATAGTGTTTTCGTAAACAGGAAGTAGCTCCACGTGGACTTGGCTGCAGAGGACTCATTCTCAGGACTCAAGGTTTGGTGACTCGATACAGGTGTGTCAGTATTTGATCACCATGCTGTAAATAATTAAGGAGACGTCTCTGTAAAACCATGCAAATGCATCGTCCCTCCACCTTCACCGTACCTCCTCTGGTGTCATCGTGTCTGACAGGGGAGGGGGACAGGGCTCCTGGAGGAAAAAAAAAGGAAGAGACAGATGAGAGATATGTTTGTGAGTGATTTTATAAAAGCGTCCTCTGTCACTTGTGTCCCTTTTAGCCGGGATGGATGTCACCTCTAAATCGAGAAAGCCCATCTGAATGTTACATGAGGGAGCGAAGGGACAGCACAATCTGTTTCAAATCGGGTGACATATAACAATAAGATAATAATGCATTGCAATGTAGAAAATATCAATATTACAAGCAAGTACAGCGGCTGATTTTTCTGTGTCTAAAACTGTCTATGTCTAATAATTTCAGTGTTTTTGCAGCAATTGTGACAAATCACAGTGTTTTGTATTGGGGCTGCTGTTACCCAGTTTCTTTGTTCGTCTTTGAGCCCCACAGCACATCCAGCAGCTTTGTGAGTAAACTGGATGCACAGGGTGAAATTCAGGCCAACACCTGCTGTGACCTGTTTTATTAAAATCTGAATTTATTAGCAACTCATCTCTCATTCATTCTCAGCTGCTTCTGTCCTTGAAGCAACAAAAATAACGTTAGCGTGCTAACAGGGTGCGATAGTTGTCCAGTCACAGCGGGGAGTGAACTTTTTATGTCAATTAAACACATACACACAAATGAATGGAGGGTGGAGCACATTCACAAGATCCCTTGTTATTTTCAACTCACCTCCCTCTGCACCCTGTGTTTTCTTGATTTTTTTTATCACTGCTACCAGAGCAACTGTATTAATGCAAGAATTAACAAGATGCTGACACTATCACACCAGCCAGGTTATATTCTAAAGGTCAGTGTTTGATTACCTGGCTGGTAAAGTAGACAAACAACAGAATTCAGCCATGGTTCGGTTTGATTGTTGGTGGCAATTTCCTACTGTGAGTCTATTTGATATTCAGAGCTGTAGTATTGTGGCTCGGTGCTGTAGAAACAATCCCCCTGCAGGAACAGGACTGAAGCCAAAAACATAATAGAGAATCAGACTGGTAATTTACAAGCCACAGCAGTGGGCACAACAGAAATCAAATTCTAATCTTGCAAGCTTACAAGCATATGCTTCTTTCCAATGTGGTGTTCATTCCTGCTCCTGCTATAAACACATGACATGTATTGCTTTCCCTGTGAGCCAGGCTCACCGCCAAGCTGAATAATAACTCTACCTCCAGTATCTGGCTTCCCCATTTCCATATGAGAGAGGGTTGAAAAAAAAGATGCTCGACTTCGGGGAGTATGTCTGAGGATGAGGAAGCAGTTGTGTATTCATGTGCCTCCGTCAATCAGATAAGCGCGTATGCCTGCCTGAATAGAAAGCAGACCCCATGATGAAAAATTCACCCGGTAAAAAATAATGGATAAATATTTATATCGTAGCAGTGCCAGTGTGAGGACATGAGTTTTGGGATGGCTTTGCCAAATGGATGGGGGGGTTATTTGCATTTCAATGATTCATAACACAAGGGGAAATTTCTTGACTACTGAGCACACTCCAGACATCTCTACGTAGTTAGCTGAACAGAGGAAAGGGCACAAAGGTTTACAAAGACAGAGAACACACAGACGTGTTGAAACACGAGACGTAAGCGAGCAAGATTTACAACATGGCGTGCAGAGTAGAGACGAATTGTAACACATTCTTCGTGCCAGTGTACACACAAGTATGCTTTGGACTGGACAGACATGCAGTCATTTACCCTGCATTCCCTAGCCTCTTACTCTAACCTTAACTATCACAATTAAATGCGTAACCTCAACCCTCACCCTAACCTAAACCTAATCCAACATAACCTTTAATACCAAGTCTGAACCCTCAAAGACCCCCAAAATCTCCCTATTTTCAGAAATGTCTTCACTCCCAAGCTCTAAATCTCAAATTGTCTCTCACAAAGATATATATAGGTACAGTGATCCCTCGCTATAACGCGGTTTACTTTTCACGGTTTCGCTACTTCACGGATTTGCATCGTGCATTGTGTTCTGCATTCTGATTGGCTAAAAAGTCACTCCGCTTCTTCTCTACCTGTGCGTCAATAACGTTGCAGTTTAATATGTACATGTACGTAAAACAGCTCGCCAAATTTACATTACGTTCGTGCAAATTCTCATGCAATTTCGAGTTTTGCCTATCACTATGTTCTTCTCCCGAACAAACACACCTGCACCGCGGGCTTCAAAAGAAGAAAACACTGCAGAGCGGAGTCAGGATGCAGCGGCTCAGTCTGAAGAGCAGTGAAATACACCTGAGTCACTATTTGTCCGACTGTACTTTGTATTTTTTCATAATCATTTTTAATTTTCTCCCGTTTAATCCAATTACTCGGGTTGCGGTGGGCGGTGCTAATCTCCGCAATTTGAAGCCTTCTGTTCACATCGATGATTAAAATGATTATTTGACAGTACAGTACAGAAATTATTTGTTAAAAAAAAACGTTTCTAAAGTACTTTTATTTGTGAAACAAATGCTTGAGCCTGTAAAATGGTTTGGTCTTTCTTTTCAATGTATAATAGAGTATTTAATTGTATAATAATTGTAAAAAAAAAAAAAAAAAGGATTCTACTTCACGGATTTTGCCTATCACGGGTTCTTTTTGGAACGTAACCCCCGCGAAAAACAAGGGTATACTGTATACAAGGAGACACACACACACACATCAACTTTGGTCACTTTTGGGCACATTACACAGACTTAAAATCATTTCTGCCTAGCTAACACTTAACCACTGACACAAAAATTTTCCAACTGGGGACAGGAACGTCCCTCATTAACTGGTCTTTTGTCTGCACTTTGTCCCCGGAAGCAGCCTATGTCAGAAACAAACACACACACACACACACCTGTGACTGTCCCTCTGTCTGTCTGTTCTCAGAGTTGAAGAGATTCCTGAGTGTCGTCCTCACAGACTGTAGAGGACCTTTTTCTGGGAGGGAGGGAGGGAGGGAGAGGGAGAGAGGTGAGGAGGGAGATGCAGTGGGTGAAGGTCAATAATTTATACAAATGCAGCCTTCGAAAGACTTAAAGCTGCTGGCGAAAATAACCTGAAAATAAACTGCAAACAGAGAGGCTGCGACAACCCTGCGACTCCTTATTGTTGTTGCCTGGATACCACTTCACCGGGAGACGGTCTGTTGTTGTTGTGTGACAGGCTACTGAGGAGTTTACTGTGCCACAATGCACAGTCACACTCCATCTGGCTACTCGCAATGAACACGCTGCCAAACGGTCCCTCATTGCTGTTAGGGTTGCAGAGTTATTAATTCCAATCTTTTGACATCTGTTGCGGTCTGAGACAAACAGACTTGTTCGAGTCGATGTGGCAAACAGTGTGAAAGACTGACAATTTAATAAACAGACATTTTGACCTTTAATCTAGTGAAGTAAATGGTTGGAAGGACATATGGTCAGCTACCAGCTAGGAATTACTGTCCTTTAGCATTAGCAAGTTATCACTTCTTACCACTTTACAGTATGAAGGGAAGAGATGAGAACTAATGTAACACTCATCAACATAAATAAACAACTGAACAGAAGGAAAAAAATAAATGTATGGGATGTTGTTATGTTTGAAATACATATATGGGTTGGATTTAAAGCACTATTGCTGTCGTTCTACAGACTGTGAAGCATAGCGTTGCTCCTTATGATGAGATTAATTCCCATGTTTTCTCTTTTCATACTTAATAAGCGCCAACAAGATGTGTTTGAGTCCTCTGGGCACGGATGTACTTCACACATATGAGAACCTGGTGAGGTTCATAGACCATCTGGGCTCTGACTAAATGCTTAGTCATATCAGTTGACATATTTTTCTGACAAGTTAGAGAAACAGAGTAAAGAATAAATCCTATTACATCACCCGAGTGAGAAAAAAGTTGTCAGAAGGAATCAATATTACGAAGACAAGCCCCATAAGGCTTTCACCGGCCAGCCTCGACTGTGTCACACATAACTTCAGCAGAAACATGATTAGAGGGTTAACAAACAGGTGATACAAAGACAGCAACACAGAGTAGGAACAGTCTTTATCCTCTGTGCACCTGGCAGAAGCTGTTCATGCTTTTATCTCATGTTATTAAGACTATGGTAATTCCATTTCTTCCTTTTCCCAGAGGCAGCTAGTGCAGGGATGACGTATGACTATGACACCTCTACTGAGAAAACTAAAAATGCACTCCTCTCAGCTCACCAGGAACAGGAGCAGTGTGGTTTGAAGAAGACTCCTGAGGTTTTGATGGAGGCAGGGGACCGTTCCTCTCCTCCTGCACCGGGCTGCCCTGCAGACAGCAAATACATGTGACTTAGTAAGCCCTATTAATAAAGCACCTTTCAAAACAAATGGAACTGCTGTTTTATCTCAAGATGAGATAAAAATGGTTTAAAGGTACAATGTGTAAGAATTGGCCACCTGTTGATGGTTGCTGCCGACAAATAGATGGTCGCATATTACCAAAGTAACTGCTCACTTTGCTCTTTGCTGTGGCTATCTTAGGCTGTGGCTATTAGCTGCCGTTAGCTCAGTTAGCTGTGCAGCTAGTGGCCCTATTAGTTGACTAACTGTGTCCCAGCAGAGAGCTCAGAGCACCGGGGGATTGTTGCCGTTTACACCGCAGGCAACCGAACCGGGCTCAGTCGCCTCCCAGTGAACACGACTATTTCGGACCAAACACAGCCTCTGAGGTCGGTTTGATGAACGGGAGAACGGTGACGAGGTGGTTTATAGCAGCTCCGACATGGACTCCGACTCCATGGACGATGAAGACACAGCAGACCGGGACAGGAGAGCAGTGAACCCGGAAGGTCGGTCATCAGCAGCGTGGAAAAGAAGCAGAATATTTTCACATCTGACTCGGAGAACCAAACCAGAGTTGGTGATTGTTTGACATTGGAAAGAGACGACAGTTTCAGGGAGTTTAATGTTGTTTCTGTTGAGTTTGATTGAAGTGTGTTTTAAGACGAGTTAACTTTGCAAATAAGTTCATCATAGTTTGGCAAAACAGAGAAATTGAATTCAGAAGGTGAAGGGTTGTATTTTTTTGTTTAACTTGAAAATTTGTGTAAGAATATTACCTATTTGATATTTTGTTAATACATTTTTCCTATTTATTAGACAAGCTTCAGCAGATCTTTGCAGCACAACACAAACAGAACTGTTTTTTCCTCACATTCTCTTTATAAGTTCATTTTTTGAACCTGTTAAACTAAAATTCTGCCCATATCTCACACATTGTACATTAAAAACTGAAATCAAAACAAGCTTTCAGTGAATAAAAGGCAACTTGTGGCATTAAAACTGAGGGAGACGGCTACAGAGAATCACAGCACCAATGATGATGGTGGCCAGCAGTAAAAGGTAAAACATATCATCCACCTTGGACTGTAAAGGCTCTACAAAGGAACAAACACAGATGGCTTGAAAACAAAGAGCCCCACCTTCTCCTCATCGTCCTCCTCCTCCTCATCTACGAAGGCGAAGGATTCCCAGCTGTGTTTCTGAGACTGGTTCTGCTCCTGTAGGCTCTGACCCTGAATCCAAATCCAGGTAAACAGATCAATATAAACTGGTGACGTCTCTGTATCTGAATCAAGCTATTGTATTGTGTTTAATTTCTGCTGTATATAGACTCATCTTGAAAACCATTAAAACATTTTTACACACAGAGTTCATGTTTCTTCTTTTGGCCATCTTAGGTGAAATACAATATGTTTGACTTTCCTGTGTGGAGTCAATACTAAAAAATCCAGAGTTTCCTTTCATGGTATTTTTAATCATCAAATCACAGGTCTGAGGACAGGATAGGATTAGATCCAAGTAAGAGTATTTAAATCCCCAATTACATGTAAGACTGAAACCAGAATATTCTAACACCGGTGGCTTGAATTCATTCGCTCTCATTTTCTGTCTCTCCATGGAAACACAGGCAGAAACAGGAGGCACTCATGCAGCCTCATTTACTGACACAATCAAGCCAATTATTGTATTAACGACGACATTTATATCTGCATTCCAAATAACCCACAGAAGGTAATCTGCTGTGTACATATGAAGCTTTTATAACATTGAATATAAAGTATAACGTCTGCATACTGATATCCACCACCACAACATCATGATTCACATCTCACAAGGTCACACAAGGACTCAAACTCGGTCTGATCCGCCTTAAAGTAAATCTGTTAGAAAACACAAAGAAGTCAGTTTAAAGTCCTTGACTTCTGAACATTAAAGTATAACTTTCGTTTTTTACAACCTGGACCTTATTTCTAGCATTACATACGCCCATTTACTCACCCAGACAACTTTGGTGGCATTTGGAGTCGTTTTGAAGAAATTAGCCCCAGAGGAGCGGCGCGTATATCCGTATAATGTGAGTACTCGGGGCATCCATGCGCAGCCTCTATATAACGCATAATCTGCAGAAACTCGTTCATATTCCAATATTTAGTTATGATATGCTGGTGCTATTCCCCTCTGAGCCGGCGGTCGGCTAGTTTAGCTGTAGCTTGGCACAGCTTTGGTTCGTTATTGCGTATTCGTAGCCGACCGCCGCAGAGTCAGCCGTGTTGTGGCTGGCTGCTTGCAGCGCCCGGCGTTCGGTAATGACATCATCCACGTCAGAGGCAGTTGCCTAGAGACGCCGGATGTTGATAACATGCCACCACAGTTCACAGAGTAAGATGGTTTCTGACTGTGCTCACCTGCATCAGGAGCCTTCTCTCTGGTGACAACCACCAATCACAGAGAGCCAGAAGCTCCAACCTGTCAATGCTGCCCAACAGGATCATAGAATCTAGAAGCAAGAGGAAACATCACTTGGACAACCACACAGATTAAACTACCTTGCTTATTTTCATGATTTCATTCACACTTTGACAATAAACATTCTCTTCTCTTTGTTAATATGTTATTCATTACGTAGATGATGGCAGTAACTCTACAACCCGAGGACAGCCGTTAAGAATAAATTCAGAATGAACTCTTTTACCTTTTGAGTCGACCAGTGGGATTGACTTGAGTGACGAGGAGTCCAGCAGGAGTTTGACTTCCCTGTACGTGGACTGAGACGATATAAACTTCACTTTTCTCACCATGATGTCTTCTACAAAGATGTTGTACTGGCTGTAGAACAGACACAGATTCAGCAGTGGAATGAAACAACTTGTCAGCACTTGTGTTTATCCATGTATCCAAGAAATATATGCAGATAAAGCTGTGAAACACAAACGCAGCCCTGAGCTCTCTACCAGCACATCTGCCTTCATCATTTGGAAGTACAGCTGTTGGATGTTTCAGCATATAAGATGCTGCAGCTCTGGAATTGCAGGATGGAAATTATCTAAAAGCAATACAAGAAGGAACCATCTGCTGTGTTGGCCATTTGGCAGCTCAGCTCAGCAGGGGAGGACTTTTTGGAAACATCTGCAGAGTGAAATCAGCACGAACCTCATGTGTCCGAAGCCGAGCTCCGGCAGGTACGGCAGCTTCTTCACCTGGATGATGGAGTCGTACAGAGAGGGCTGCAGGCCCTGGGCCACCATGTTGGCCAGGATTACTGCCACCATCATGGGCAGGATGTGAGAGATCTGGCCCGTCAACTCGAAGCAGATAACCGCTGTGGAGACGGTGTGAGTCACGGCTCCGGTCAAAGCTGCCGCTCCTGTCAGAGACATGGGATGGGACGATGAGAAGGACAGAGGGTAAAGAAGGAAGAGACAGAAGAGGAGAAAGACAGAAGTAAGAAGAAACACAAGGATGGAAGAGGTAGAGGCAGGAAAGAGGGAATGAACAAGATGTAAACATAGAGTAAGTGGAAGGGACACAAAGGAGAGGAAGAAGAGAAGTTTAGGAAAGATAAAGACAGAAAAGATAAAGAATGGATTGAGTAAAACAGGATAAAAGAGATTGTGGGATAGTGGACAGGTAAAATGAAGGAGGGAAAGAAGAGGCACATCACAAAGAAACAGTCAAACATGAAAAAAGTGAGAAGAGGAAGAAGAGAATGGACGAGGGTTCGTTCCATGAAAGGGTTCAGAATCGAAAATATATTAATAAGGTAAATAAAAACACTGAAGCGAGCAAAGGATAACAGAGGGAGGGATAAAAGGGATGAAACAAAGGACAGAGGAGGAAGGGAGGGAGCAACATGACGAAATAAGGAGGGATCAAGGGAGAAAGAGGAGAGACGGGCTCTGTAGGGCAACAGGAGAAGGACTGAAGGAAAGCCACGTTTCTGGGTCAGTGGCTGAGGTGAGGACAGCAGAGGGAACCCACAGTGACATTTCACTGTCAGAGCAAAGTGGCCACATGCTCTGATGGAAAGGAGGAAGAGGAGGAAGAGGGAGGGGATGACAAAGAAGGGGGGGGGTAAGGTGGGGAGGACAACCTGACAACAAGTGACAACTAGAGGGCCACAGCGGTTGACAGGAGAGGAGGAGGAGAAGTTGGAGGAGGAAGAAGATGAGAGAAGTGACAGGAAAGAAGGAAGAGGACATCTTGACCACTGCTGACAAGCTGAGGGAGGAGGAGGTTGACAGTTAATGAGGCCACAGGAGGACAGGGAGGTGGCAGGGGGGAGGTGGACAGCGTGACAGTAAAGCTTTGATGACATGGGTTTTTAAATCTGCAGCGTGGAGTCAGGATTATTTGTAGTTGAGGGGATGTGCCTTCATTAGATTCTGCTGCTTCTCGGACTTTGCCCCTGCATGTTAGTCAGTACTGGAGGAAGAAAAGTTGCAGCTGTAGATACACTGACTAAATGTGATAAAACTAAAGAGAGGGGGGTCGCTAAGAGGAGGAAGGGGAGACTAACCAATGACAGCGTACCCTCCAGGGATGATGCGGTAGAGGATGCCATCAAACACGATCCCATGAGGAAACAGGGTGGCCATGATCTCCCCCACCAGCCTGCCAAATGCAGCTCCTGCAAGAGGAGAGAAAACAAACGTTTCAAACCACTAAAACTAAATATACTTTCAAAATAAAGGATGTGAATATAAGATGACGCTGCAGACGGCAGCCTTGGTGTCTGTATGTAACTACATTGAGATGTGTACACATGCTCTGCCAATAAATCTGATTCTGATCTACCTTTAAGCATGAATATAAGTAGCATTTTACTATAATGAAACTAACAGCCCGAGACATCTGCATGAATAATATAGACAAACAAACATCATTATTGCCTCTGTTGGTCTCTGATCTGCATTTCTTGGTGTTTATCACCAGAACAAACAGAAATAAAGTCATCAGTGTTTCTGGTGACAGCAGATGGCGGAAAGGCTGATCAAAGAAATCACTTCCAACCGGATCATGTCCAAAATATCACGTCAGAGAGAATGGCCCGTAACAGCAACTGCCATGCTTTTTATTTTTCATGAAGCTCCTGCAATGGTCTCATTTAAAAAGACTGAAAATTTCTGATGCTTTGCGCGACTGTTCTGTGTGACAGTGCAAAAGGCCACATTTTAAAACCACAGAGAGTCGCACACAACCACAGCAGCGCTGAGTTTATTCATTTGAAGCTGTTTACAATCAGGAACGATGAATATTTTAAAGTGAAGCATCGGTAAAGGTCACGCTCCAAAGCGTTCCACGCTACAAAAGCAACAAGATGAACTCCAAACTACTGCAAACACTCATTCCTGAAATGCTGATCTGAATAATAAAAAAAAAACTAATCTAATATGAAAGTTAATGAAACAAGGGACAGAAAATCAATTTGTTCAGATATAACTAATTGAACAAGGATAAAAACAATGTTTTCTAACTGGAGTTTCGCATCATGATCACTCACACAACTCTACAGCATATGTCAAGATTTTAGCTGCTAAGCATATAAATTTATATGCTTGCAATGATTGAAAATGGTCAAAAAAACACTGGTAATCGGCAAACACTGACAAGGTTTATTATTTAATATTAACACAAATCATTTATAACACTAATCACATACGCTGCACCAGAATAATCAAGGATCTCATTTTAGCCATCCTCATGCAGCCACGACTACAGTATATGAAGGCTACAGGTGCTTTTAGACAGACAGACAGATAGACAGATAGACAGATAGATAGATAGATAGATAGATAGATAGATAGATAGATAGATAGACATACTTTATCTATCCCAAGCTGGGAAATTGCAGTGCAGCAGCAGCATTACACAGAGTGAAATTCTGAAATAAGAGTATAAAGACCAAACTATACATAATAAAATATCAAAATAGCGAGCAGTAAAAAGATTATATACATAATAATAAAATAGCAAAATAGTAAACAGTAGTACTGAAAAAGTATTGCACAAAAAAGAATATCTACAGCAAATGGCAGAGTGTAGTTTTACTCACCCAGGATGAAGACAGGCATGAAGGCCCCAGATGGGATGGGCATGGTGGTGGCCACTGCAGACATCCAGAACTGTGAGACGAGACAAGGAACGGGAGACTGTATTCAGACAACTGTGAAGGAGTGATGTTTGATCAGTGTTAGAAACCAGATGTGGGCAGCATCCAGAGTCCTGTCTTGGTTTGAGTCACACATGAGTACTTTCTGATAGTTGTCAGATGTTGGACAAAAGCATGTGACTTAACTGTGTGTCTTACACTCTAAACACACTGTGTTAGTGTGTTGGAAGTTTGTGTCTGAAGTTAACCTCTCATCAGCGTCACTATTCCCAGTTTGACAAGCTGAACCAGTGAGTCAAACGGCTCCACAGTCAGAATCCATCTTCTCTTTCAAGAGCAAACAAGTCAACAGCTGTTTTTCTCTTTTGTTTTCATTATCAACAATATCTCCTTTGTTACCCACCTAATACTAATTAGATCGCTTCGAAGATGCTGTGTTGCATAGCAACAGCAGTGATGTAAAGTCCTTGCGCCCTTTTGAGCTCTCGTAGTTTCTGATTTCACATTTGATTGGGAGAAAAACATTTGGACACGGCTTGATGAGTTACACAAGAGGAGAATCTGGAAAACGTGTGTGTGTGTGTGGTGAAGTCGGGACCCAATCACTCTTGGGTGTCCTTGAGCAAGGCACTTAATCAACAGCTGCTTCAATGTGGCTGCAGAGTGCCGTTGCTCTGCTGGTTGGCTCCCAGACGAACATGTGACTGCAGGTCTGAGCTGGTGGAAAGCTCAAACTCCTCTGCAGGCTAAATTAAAGCTAACCTCACCCATCACATATCGCTTACACTGTTTGCCTCCAAACTATTTCTGTACATTCTGCATCAGAATGTAACTTCAAAACAGCTCACCGAGCGACACGTTTTGTTCTTGGCTGCAGAGAACTCATTAGCGATAATAATCACCTTTACGCAAACTCTGGGTTTTTGGTGTGTGTGTGTGAAAGTGTGAGACTGAGCGAGAGTTTCACCAGCATCCCCTCGCAGGCACCATGCCGAGCTTTCTCATTCTGATTCGAAGGGATTGGCAAGAAACACTACATTACCATTTTAACAGTCCAGATAACTATTCTACACATCAGTTGTCATCATCGTTTGAGAACTTAATTACTGTGGTACAAGATAAAAACTCATTAGCACGTCTCTCACAGGGTGGCTGTTATCCTGATGACAGAGAGGACTGCGCTCACTGTCTTCTTCTCTCTTTTAATCCTGACAGTCAAACACAATCACGCAGAAACACACAGGCACACACACAAGCATTCAGCACACTCCTCCGTCAGTGTCACGAAAACACAGACACACAAATTTAACTCCACCGTTTGAGAACAATGTGGAGACGTGGAGAGTGAAAATAAAGACAGGAAATATGGGTGCCGGCTTATGTGCCATAAAGACAGAGATGGAAGTAAAAACAGTTACAGTCGTAGTCTGAAATAATCCATAAAACAGGTAAATTATAGCAGAAAAATACAGAATGAAGATTGTGGCTAAGGGCTTTCACTCATCTTTCAAAATAAAATTGTGCAGCTGTCCAATGTCCAGCTGCAAGTAGAAGTTAAATCCTTTTCATCCTTTTTCATTCAACAGAAAGAAGCGGCTCAATTGGCCAAAATTAAAGCTGAAAGCACCAACGAGCGACTTCCAGGCTTCACAAAGGTGTGCAGAGTTACTTCAGCTAATTCTGTATCACACTTGTTTGATCATCACAAGGCCTGCAGCAGTTCAATAACCGTGCACTCAAAGGTCAGTCACATGTCCCTCCTTCATCAGATCTGAGTGAAACTTGGTGTGTATGTTCAGCAGAAAGGGCCAGGAGTGCTCAGGGACATCTCGACTTATGAGCACACGTACATCATTTCCAGTCACTGGGCTGAGTTTCATGTTTCTAGCTCATTCCGTCTTACGGCAATTTGAGCTGTTGCAGCAGAAAAAAAACAAAATAAAATAATAATAAACCAGCACAAACACGACGCGGTGCTGCTCCTTCAGGGCTTGAAGCTTAATAAAAAGATTCTTGTGGGTTTTGTTTAAAAGCTGTATAAACATACAGCTAGAATTAGCTGTATGTGTATGTGTATACTTCTTATTTAGCATACTTTCAAGGACACACGTCAAAGCAAAGACCAGTGAGTTGGGCAAAGCTTGTTTTTTGGGTCAGTGGTTAAGGTTAGGGTCTGATTAGGGGTCAGTAAGTTGTGGTTAGGGTCCATGGATGTCCCCAAAAGTGAGTGGTCAAAATTTATATGGGTGTGTACTGTATGTAAGAGTGTGAGTGTGAGAGTGTGTGTGTGTGTGTGCTTTGTGAGCAGCCAGCTGCTCTCAGATTTGGTTAAATTTTTCAGTTTTCACTACAGTCAACTACTCTGTTCAACTAAGAAACGCCATTATGAAACCCATACAGTGTATGATGCTGAGCGACAGGCTTCAATACTCTGTTATAGCATTATTTATACGGCATTTCTGTCTAATTTGACTATAAACAGGGCAGAAAAACAAACTAAGATTTGCTCTAACACAACAAATGTATTCATATGTGTACAGGTTTCACATGTTTTCTGTTTTCGATTACAAAAATTACAATCATGAGCCTTCATGTGCTACCAAAGGGCCTGAAAATCCACGAGCCAAACTGCACTCTGCAGCCTTTTTCCACAGCTCTCTTCTACCACAGAACTTTATCAAAACCTGACGCTGTTCCATCCAGTCATCCTGGGGCTACATCAAGTACAAACCACAGCAAGGCAGGCGATGGAGGGGTGGGTGGAGACAGAGGCGGGGACTATTAGATGCACGTACTACATGAAGCCAAGGGTGCGGAATTACATGTAAGACAATGTGGAGCCATGAAGGGATATTTTAATAGAAAAAGCTTAAAAATGAAGAGGAGAGATGAGTTTTTAGGGGCTTCATCGATACCTGGACATAAACTTTAGGACATTTACATTCCATAATGTTTTTTGATTAAATTTCCATTCACCTAGTCTATAGTTTCTGTTTCTGGTTTGTCCTCACTGTAATCCCAGGAAACAACATGGTTGAGTTAGAGGAGGATGGCTGAAGGACGGTTAAATCCCAACTTCCTAGTGGTTTAACTGTCCAGAAACCTGACAATGCTGGACAGTACAACATGAATGTAGATACTGAGAGAGACACTGCAAAGTAAATACAGGCCATGAACAGACCAGGCCCTGTGACTTCCATGTAGACTGAAAAGTTTTTGTATTTAATAAGAAAGTACTCTGCTTTCACAGTTTCTCACTGTTCTCTGCTTGTGCTCTTGGGAAGCTGCAGATTTTCACCAGACAGGAGGCGGCAACAACTCGGTGCTGTTTTCTGTAGCAGCCAGCAGACTGTGGGCGGGTTGGAACCGAGTATTTAGAGACCAGACTTTGTCTGTCTGTGTTTTTCATTTATGAAACACTTGAACTTGGAAGCTCTGGTCACACCATTTCTAAATTAAGAACACTACTGGGGGTGGGCAGATTGACAGAAATGAAAAAAGCAGGATGAATATCAAGAGGCTAAACATGAGGAGGAATATCCTTTGCCTTCAACACAACTTTGATTTTTGGAGACATCAAACTGACAGCTATCGTTTGGTGGTTTCACCGTTATTTCCCAGTGGGTCGGTTCTACAGTGTAAAGTACTCAAGCACATGAAGCACTACGTACACGAATAAAGAAAAAGGATTAAAGAAATGGATTACTAAATGATTTTGAAACAACCTCAGTCTCTACTGTCCTGTTATTCTGCGTTGGGATATTAGAGCTGAAAACATTCAGTGATGGTCAGATCTACTGACTGACTTTACGCGAGAGACTTGTGTCTGTTTGCTGAGGACCTGCGAGGTCCTGAGCAAACTTGTCATAATCATCACAGGGGAAAAATATTTTTGAGGCGTGCATAGATCAGGGAAAATTATACGCATTTCTGAACTGAATTTTCGAACGTGACGACTCATTCATTGGTCATTGCCAGTATTAGTGCTCTCTTTGTCTGGGTCTGATCAGGTTTTGGATTGGGTATAGTTGTTCTCAGCTCTGTTTCGGCTCAGTCTGACTCATCAAGTTCCTTTCAGATGAAGTCCTCTACTCTGCCAATGTCTGGACGTTAATGGAAGCACTCATTAATCTGTATGGGCAGGAGCACTTACTGCCCTTCAGAGAGGTCTTTAAAATGGACATGACCAAACAGTGCCTGCGTAAGACGTCATGGCTCCCACTAAACAGCTGTGAACAAACCCACCAGCAGCTGTCATGTTAGGCATCTTCATCATCTGTGAACCAGTTTAGGAACCTTTACCTGCAGCGACTAATTGTTTTTGTATTAGCTGATTGTCTTGTTATTGTGATTTGGTTATTAAAGTTTATTTGGGTTGTTCATGGTGTGTTAGCGATCATTTGATTTGTGTACGTGTTGATGCGCGTAAAAACTGAGAGCAAAAACTGTAACTCTCGTGTGTGTGTGTGTGTGTGTGTGCATAGCTGCTTTGAAGAAAACGTAAGAATGCTAGAACTGCTGGCAGCCTGCCAACACTGTTGACCTTGGGCAGGAAGAAAAGGAGGCTGACAAAGACAGACAGACACACACACACAAACACAGACACACACACACACACACACACACAGAGAGAGAGACACAGATGTCCCCGTCACCAACACACAACATGAATGACCTGCAACAAATGTCCCTAATGAAGAAGAGGAGGAGGATGACGAAAATGCTGACGTCAGGTGAAGCCAGACATACACACATAAACACAGGGGCACACACACACTTGCACCCACACACATATAGACATACACACTGATGCTTAATCCACTTTCACACAAACACACACAGAAACAATGACACACTCCTGACCTGCACACAAACACATACTCAATCCAGCAAACACACACACACACACACACACACCTATCCCAGCAGCCACAGACCTTCATGAGGAAGAAGAGCAGCAGGATGAGGAAGACACTGACATCAGGGTGCAGCCAGGCGGTGGAGCGACCGAGACCGACCGGAGGAGGAGATCCTGAAATCTTTGTCCATGTGAAGTTGTCAAACAGAGAGTTGATGCACTCCCTGGGCATCAGCTGGAGAGGGGGAGGGGAGGGGGAGGAGAGGGGTGGAAAGGAAGGAAAAGCAGAGAGAAGGAGGGATGAGGGCAAAGAGGGAACAAGGGTGGAGGAGAGAGTGGCAGCAATCCAAGAGAGATAGACAGAGAGGGAAAAAAGAATGGTATGAAAAGTAGTAAAGAGGGAGAGAGGAAAAGTGGGGGTGAAGTGGGAGGGTATTTGGAGGGAATTGGAGAAATAAAGAGGAAGGAAGTGAAAAGGAGAAAGATGGGGGTGTGCAAAGGAAACTGGAGACAAAAAAGGGTGAGATGAGAAAGAGAAAGAAGGATGGAAAGAGAAAGAGTGGAAGGGGAGGAAGAGAAAAGGGAATGATGTGAGAGGAAGAGAGGGGGGAAGAAGCCAAACAGGGAGGGATGTAGTTTAATGAAGGGAGAAAAAGAGACAGGGAGGAAACGGAAGAAAGAGTGGAAAGAAAGGGAAAAGGAAGGAGTAAAGACAGAAAAAGGAGAGACAAAAAAAAAGTGCAGGGAGGAAGAAAGTCAAGTGGGATAAACAGGCAGGAAGTCATCGAGAAGCTGGAAGCAGACGGGTACGGGTGGCCGTGTCCAATGACTCATTCTCTTTTGATGACTCATGAATGACTAATTCACTTCAACCATTTTGCTCCACATTTGCATAGATGCTTCTGAATTTGCCCGCAGGCACAAATCGCAGCGCCTCCCGCATCTGAATAGCGCCGCCGCGGGGGAAAAACAACACCAACGTCATTTTGATTTTTCTACTTTTGTACTTCCTACTTGAGCTTGGGTTGAATCAAGGCCCTGAAATTCCTCATTCAGTGCGTGAAAGGCTGCTGCTGGCCTCGACGGAGCTGGATGTAATAATAGGCTTTCCTGTACCTTTTTGAAGTTGTGGGTTCACGTCTGGTTCACAACCCGTGTAGCATTTAATCTCCTCTCGCTGTGCCGCTTCTTCTGTCGCTCAGCGCTGCGCTATCGAGCCGGAATGGAGGGATTTCATTCCCCAAAAGCGACGCTACACTTTTTTAGGGGCCAAAAGTGTCAGTCAAATACTTTCTAAAGTGAAATTATTTAAATTAAGATATCACATCACTCCCCTGCTGTGTTAAAACGATGCTGTGAGTTTGTTATAAAAGTGTGAGACATTTGTATGACGAGGGTGTGAAAGACATGCAAAACATGTTAAGGTGTTGCTTACTGACATATGCACACGGATGGATACGCATTCATTTACAACAGCATGTAACACACGCACCTGGTTCACACTAACTGTTCTATTCTGAGCATCTGTGAAACACATGACTTGCTCTTACCTCTGGGTGGGGTGAGCTGTTGATACGTAGCTGTCTGAGCTTTTACCCTTTGTGTGGGCAGCACAGAAGGCTACGAGGCATGTAGCTTCCATTCACGGATAAACACTGACATCACAGTACGGCCGCGGATGCACATTAATTCACTGATGGTGCTCAGAATATTCAAACATACATTTTTATTTGGTTCACGCTTACAGCTTACAGCTCCTATCCTAAATGTTAATCCCAGCTGTTTAAAACATGAGTGTCCCACTGCTGTCCCACTTTGCCAAACACTGAAGACAGAAAGTGTGGCTTTGTGTGTGCAAACTGAGCAGAAATTAGTCTGTAGATCTGAACAACATGAATTCATTTTGAGATTCTCAAACACTTACGTGGATTTATCCCAGCTGATATCACTGCAACTGTTTACTGTTTATATACATTTTAGTATGTTTCAGATGCTGTTGGTACATTTCACTGATATATTTTATTGTCTATTGTTTATTGTTTAGTATATTTTTATTTCTGGTATATTCTCATTGCATTTATGAATATTTTTATTGCATGTTGGTTTATTTTATTCTTAATCTTAATTTTATTTTAGAATCTTTCTCATCTTTCTTATTATCTTGTTTCTAACATGGGGGTTGCAATGCAAATTTCATTGACATGTCATGCTCAGTGACAATAAAGAATCTTGAATCTGCAAGATCAAATTTTGTTGTTGTTTGTCCCTCAAAGGTGCACGAAGCAAATGAGCAAATGTTTGTGACTCCCTGTGGATCCCATTTTATCCTGTGATGCAGCATCAGTAAAGGGAACACAGCAGGCTTGCATTTATCAGTTCTACTGGTCTGTGTTGATGCTTTATAGTAAATGAATCCAAACGGAGAAAAGATCCAAAACACTGTTGGTGAGTGCTCTTTGGATTGTCTGTCTGGTTATGATTCATCACGGCATACCTGTGTATGGACGTCGGACTCCACCACTTTGCTGTGTTGTTTTGAAGCAGGTGTGCTTCTACATAAACGTGTGTGTGGTGGTGTTTTAGAACGTGTAAATGAGTTACTGCTGCTTGCTTTTGTGAGGTGGCTTTTGCTGCTAGTTTTTGTTCATCAGCTCTCTGTAGCTGTCAACACAGCACGCTGGTACGAACAGATTTACATTCCCCGGATTCCGCTTTGTTTACACGAGACAGGAAGGATAACAAGGTATGAACTCTGACCTCTCCTGCCATGAACTGTCCAAACCCGGGTGGGAACGTTAAGGTGGCGATGACCAGCGTTACCACGGCAGGAAAGATCAGCCGGCTGGGAGGGGAAACAGAAAAAAAGCTTTATTAAAGGATAACTTTCGTTATTTACAACATGGACCTTATTTCTAGCATTAAATACGACCATTTACTCACCCAGACAGCCTGTGGTGGCATGTTATCAACATCCGGCGTCTCTAGACAACTACCTCTGACGTGGATGATGTCATTACCGAACGTCGGTACGAATACGCAATAACAAGCCATAGCTGTGCCAAACTACAGCTAAACTAGCCGACCGCCAGCTCAGAGGGGAATAGCACCAGCATATCATAACAAAATATTGGAATATGAACGAGTTTCTGCAGATTATGCGTTATATAGAGGCTGCGCATGGATGCCCCGAGTACTCGCATTATACGGATATACGCGCCGCTCCTCTGGGGCTAACTTCTTCAAAACGACTCCAAATGCCACCAAAGTTGTCTGGGGGAGTAAATGGTCGTATTTAATGCTACAAATAAGGTTCAGGTTGCAAAAAAACGAAAGTTATCCTTCAATGAAACAAACATTTGTAATTATATCAAATGATCAAAAACCTAAACAAAACACCCAGAGCACAAGGAACAGACAAAAACAGAATAAATAGATGTACATACTGTAAATACAGTAATCTACAAGCTGTGATTCCCAAGCCAATACTTCAAATTTTAATTACAACAGGGACTAAATACTTAAGCACAGTATTAAATTTTGATATATCATTTTTTATGAGTGTATAATTTATACAGTATGTATATGCAATGAATAATAACTGCTCATTTTAAGCACTCAAGTATGAAGATTCCATAATCAAGCCAACACACCTCCCCCCCAACAATCCCTGACACCTCTCCCAGGGTTCAGGCCACCAACAATGGCTTTCATTAGCTCTCTTTTCAGGTTTTTCCCGGTAATAAGATTCTTAAACCTTAGAAACTGCTGCAAATATTCAACATATCAACCCAACTGACGCACAGAGACTCACTATTTGGTCAGGAAGCGGGTCATGGCGTTGTGTCGTCTCATGAACAGCACCACCTGTCTGTTGAGGTAGACGAAGAACGCCCCCAGGAACCCACAGGAGATGCTACACAAACAAACAAACCTCACATTAGCAGAGTTAAGTCATCTTTTCATTTGTTATACCCATGGAACACAATGTGTTGACAAGGAAAGTGAGAAAATTAGTACCAATGAAAAAGACAAATATGAGGGAGGACTAAAAACGTCATTCAATGTTTTATTGTATGTCTAGAAATCTTCTAGAAACGGCTAAATCATTAGTAAAAACCTTAAAAATCCCTAAATATAACCGTCACCATCGTGCAAGCACTAAACATGCACAGTAAGCATATATAGCTCTTCATGTATATTTATATGGCAGATAGATGTTTTTACACATGACGGTGGCCACCTGTGTTCTGCATCCCTCTCTTTCTGCCGCTGAGGTAAATGGTGAGCTAATAATTGGATTCTCTGGTTTCAAATGCTACATTTCCATAACGTTTGACTTTTTAACATTTTTCCATCTGGTCCATTAGGAAGTCTGGACACACACATGCACACACACAAACACGGGCGTATACGTCTTTATCTCAGTTCTCCAGTCGCTCACCCAATGATGGCAAATGCTGGCAACTCCTGCAGGTCAAAAGGGAAATCCATGCGAAAGTTTGTCCTGAACAGAGCAGTGATGGTTACTGGAGGATGAAGAAAATGTGAAGGGGTGAAATTTATTTATCAGCTTTTAGTGATCTAGATACAAGATGAACATGTGGTGGTTCTCTTAGCAGGTCTGTTCTTGCTTGTACTGTAAAGTCATTGGAGAATGTTGGCCCAGTGAAATGAGCACAGACAGTTATTGGTTTGTCTAGAAGTCAATTTATTATTCTTCTACGACATTTAGTAACCTGAGCCAGACATTAAAATAACCTGCTGCTACATGGTGGAGGAGGACACCATCTAGTGGAAAATGCATGATGTGCCTACAGTGCATACATTCAGTCAGTGCCACTAAGAAGGCGTGACAGTTTGCTTGGTGATGGTTATTGAAGTAAGGGTGCCCTCTAGTGCTTGTTTCATAAAGAGAAAGTGAGTATCTCACACACAAATACAACATTCAGAATTTCAATGTCGGTATGTAGATGAATACTTTTTCTCTAATCCATACCTGCGTCTTTGTTGAACACAGATAGCACTCTGAATATGAAGGCACTAAATGTAGCAGCAAAGTATCCCCTCCAGTAGTTTCTCACAGCAAAGTATGTAGAAGTCACCTCTATGCTGAAGAGCACACCTGGTGGAGAAAGACACAGACGCATGAATCACACAGACAGTAACTGAGGACAATGCACTCACTAATCCACAGCTAAAGAAAGGTACGTGCAAACAAGAGTGTGAATTTCATAAACGTGATGGTGTGATTTTGACTGGGGAAATATACAAACATCTAATGCAGAGATATCTCAAAAAGAGAGCAGGAAAGGAAAAGGCTGTGTACCTCCAAGTGGAGTACCAAAGCAGCAGCCCACCCCCACAGCACAGCCCACTGTCAGGATGTCTGTATAACAGTATGGATTCTACTGATGCAGAGAGGAGGAAGAGGAGACAGGACTGACACAATAGTAAAATAACATAAAGACGAGGAGGATCTCATGCAGCATGCATTTTTTAATCACACATAAAAGTTGAATGTAAAATGAAAATATTTCCCGACATCAACTTACCTGATAAACTCCAGAAAAGAAGGACATGAACCTGCTGAGAACTGCAGCACAGATACTGGCAATGTGAACAAACGGGCCCTGAGTGGAGGAGATAAACAGGAAAATGAAATCTAGTTATGTTATAAAGCAGCACATACAGTACAAGTCCCAAAGCCACAACACAGGAGAGTCAGACTAAGCATAGGGAGAGACTGATTAATCAGTCTATGTAAATATATGGGTGGCCCAGTTTTATCTGACTTCACCCACCTCTTTGCCCACAGGCATCCCGCTGCCCAGGGCAGCAGTCAGACCAATGACTTTAGCAACAAAGGCCTTGAGCGTTAAATATTCCTTCAGCACCACACCTCTCAGGATGGTCTTCAACTCAGGGATACCAGAACCTGAGACACAAGGTGGAACAGAGGTTGCTTAGGACAAGAAGGGGAACAAACAGGCCGGAAGTATGGAAAAGCATTATAGTAGTATAGCATGATTTGAACAACAATATGGGGGCCATCTGACCAAAAAACACGTTCAATATCTATTTACTTGCAATCACGATCCACAATCTCAATTGTTAGTTAAAAACACTTAAAATAGCCAATTTCTCCATTTGCATCTTAAAAAACAACACTGTGTTAAACATAGCTCTGTTTTTGCACAAGTGTCTCATCTCCAATTCTGCTGGTATCACTCAGGTTGCATTACTAACAATACGTGAACTAAGGAAGAGCCACACGACATAACTCATCAGCGCAGCCATGTAATCACTCTACTGGCATGTCCACGTAGTGCAGATCTGCTAGTCACTGAGGTTTTGTGAAGTTTGGAAACAGAAATAAGACGACATTAAAAGCTACAATCTCTATGATTCACCCGAAAAGACCAAACCGTGGATGCGTTCAAGATCAATCACGATTTTAAATTGTCAGATTGCCCATCGCTAACCATACTGATACATTTTCATTTCAAAACTGCCTCCCAGGACGAAAACATTCATTTTACGAGTGGCTCAAAAACAGACGAGCACAGAGAAGCATGAAAAAACTGGCATGAGGAGAAAAGGAGTACAAACCGATAGCTTGAGGAGAGACCAGGTGACAGAAGAGGGAGGAGAACAGGATGAATATCAGGGGATATGAAACCCAGGCCAGGTACTGCAGGGGGATGTTCCCCTTCAGCTCCCCATAAATCCATTTATAGGCTGAAGGAGGGAAGGAGGGAGGGAGGGACACAGAGGATGAAAAGAAGAGACAAGGATGAATGGCATGAACATAGCAGGAAGTAAAGAGAAATGGGTCGACAGAGGAAAGCAAGAGGATGAACAGAAGGTAAATGTGGGAGATTGAAGGGAAAGAATAAAACAAGCATAAAAAAGAAAGATGAAAACATCTGAACCTCAGTGGCTTCTGCAATGCATTGTGGGTTCTGTAGTCTTACCTTGCAGGCTTTTGGCACTGGCATAGTCCATTGTCCAGCTGACCAGAGCCATTGTGATGCCCAGCATAACGAGGAAGATCCAGTCTTCTCCCAACCTGGTCACGAGGAATCTCTGAACCCGTGCTATGCAGTCTGGCCAAAGCAAACATCACAAACACTCTCAAAGAAGGAGCAATAAAGCAACTATTTATTTATTTACTGTTTCATTTTTCCTCAGAATCGCTCACCTCTACACTTGGAGTACGAGCGTCTCTTCTTTATGGAGGACACGATGTCGGGCTCAGCTGTCTGCTCATCAGCATCAGCCTCTGCCTCCATGTTGGTATGACGCCTGTTCCTTTGTCTGCTGTGAAAGCTGTGCTGATGTCCGTGTCGACTGTGGTATCCATTTTGACCATGGCCGCGGCGGCCGTGTCCATGTCGTGTCCTCGCGTGGCTGCGGGGATGGTTGCCATGTTTCTTGATCTGTCTCTCTGTCAGCAGGCGCGTGGCCTCCCGTCTACCAGAGCCTCCTTGGTGCTCTTGGTACTCCCCATAGAGCTGTCAATCAGTAAATCAATCCGTTAATCGATCAGAACAGACGACAACAAATGATAGGAATATCCGACAGTCATTCATTAGACATGAACACGTACAGGTAGTCCCTGAGCAAGCGAGAATGTGGAGTGTGGTAGTACTCTCCTTTTGGCAGCCCAGTAGAGAAGAGTCCATTTTAAAAATAGACAGGACCACGTGTTGACCCAAACAGCTCTAATGGAAGCGGAAACATGGGCTCTGCCTCTAGATTTATCACCTCTGGACAGACTCCATGAAAACTGCCTGAGACATCTGGGGAAGAGATTAATTCTCATCTGTCTGTCCCTCTCTCACGAGCACAGAGATGCCCTCTTCCATTTGGTTCATCCTTCTTGTCAAATGCAAGATATCTCACATACGTCCAACAAAAGTCTCACTACATATGGACGTTATTCTGCTCCTCTACATTTTGAATAAAGTCATTCTGTGGTTTGTTATCATAACAAATTTCTCTTATATCTTCCAAACAAATTACAGTGTGCAGAAAGAAAAAGGTGCACTTAGACTGCTGTGCACGATTTGCTGGTGTCGTCTGCAGAAAAATACAAAAGACACTGAACGAAACTAGGGTGTTATTTTCTGTCAGTGATACAGGTAGTAGCTGGAGTTATACAATTCTGTATTAAATTAGGGTCAGTGGGTCACATGACATGGAAACGACCTCAAAAAAAAAAACAAAATTCTCATAAAAGTATTAATTTAAATAGAAGAAGCACTAAAATCCACTGGAGGGAGGTGTAGTAGAGGAGTGTAGTAACACAATTCAGTATTGAGAGTCACTGGGTCACAGGACATGGAGGCTATTGAAAAAACTGCAATTATTTTCAATTCAAACATGTTTGCAAAAGTAATTTCACATGAGCAATCAAAATATGTGCTGCATAAGACTATTTTAGTCCATTTGTTTCCTCATAATGTTCACTAATTTGGGTGATAAATCCAAATAGTAGCTTTCATTAGAAACAGATTTGTTTGGCCTCACGAATAACAGCAATTTATCGCTTGTTGCAAGTATTGACATGTGTTATTACAGTAAATAATGTCAAGTGAGAAACCCTCTGTCTTCACTTAGACACTATTTGTACAGAACTGATAGAGAGCTTCATCACACGGTGCAATGACAATCACCTGAAGATCAATATCAGCAGAACCAATGGTGGACTACGTTGCTTGAAATATGGATGTTGCTGCAGAAAAGATACAAACTCTCAAACGTGGATGTTTCACACGCATTTTCAACCCGCAGTACAGAAGATCGATACAATCGACACAGTTTCAAGGTGGACGCCCAAGATAAGCGTCAGCAACTCAGTATCTGACCAAATGTGAAATATGGTCACTCGGCCCTGAATGCTGGTGTTGAGTTTTGCCAGAAGATGTCTTTGCAGAAAATTATGATTTTGCAGTGAAGTTGACCTTTGACCTTTTGGATATAAAATGTCATCACTTCATTATTTTAAATTATTAGACAAGTTTTGTCACAATTAACAATGAGTTTTGTCAGCCAAAAGATCACAGTGACCTTTGACCACCAAAATCGAATCAGCCCATCCTTCAGTTCAAGAGGACGTTTGTTTTTTACTGAGGAAACTGGTGCAATATCTTTATGGTGAAATGTCATGGAAATGAATAACTACAGTAACATGAAAACAATTCTCTGTAGGGACAACAGAGGTCACTGAAGTCATATCCAATCTGTAGGAGAAATGTAAAGCAGACTTTAAATTTCATTGTGATGAATTTTAAACTCATAAACACAAATAAAAACATATATGTTGTAATTATGTCTTCCTCATTTCCACAACTCAGACTGGTAATTAATCCGAAAGTAAATACTGATCTACACCACTGAAGCCTTGTTTTATATTCCACTGTACCACAACTATTCGACCAGGCTCAAATCCGTACATCCGTACATCAACAAGCAAACAACAGAACTGCAGAAATACAACTGATGTGACTGGTGTTGACACTTTGAACATCCGCTCAGTAACCTTTCAAACTTAGCATGTTCATGGACAGACAGGGTGATGGCTGGGTAGATTTAGACACGCGCGAATGCACACACACACATATACATACAGTATATGCATGAGGCTCTGGTGGTGCCGTGTGAGCACAGATGCCCATCAATGCACTGCGAAACCTGAGCAGCTAAATACACAATGTGCTGTAACTGAATGCCAGCACACAACACAGACTCAAACAATAGAAGCACCACAGATGTGTTGAAATGGTGGGCAGTGATCATGTGTTTAATGTTAACAGTAATACACAACATACTGTTCTGCTGATCTTAGCAACACTAGGCTGGGACACAGGACACAAGACACAAGACTAGGAGGAAATGAGTATTTGTAAAATAAAATTCAGAAGATCTTTGAAAAAAACAATTAAGAAAGACAGACTTTCTCATCATAGATTATTCCTCACATGTCCTGAAAGCTCACGTCTACAACATCACACACAAAGATCTAGACTGAAACACCTGAGAGCCCCCTCAGTTCTAGACGCAACAGTTTCAGACCTAAAGTAAACCCTCTCTCTGGTTACGCCTCAGGAGGAGTCAGCTAATCTGAGTTTTAGCATTGACATTTTACTAACCCTACGCAGTGGTTAACTTAAATGTTAATAAGGCAACATTAGCTGGGGAAGCTTTACTCACGCGAGGTCACGTCACTCACATGAGCACACCTTGCAAGAGAGTTTGCAAGTAAGCTGTTCCCATTACTTTTTCCAGTCAAAGACTCGTAAACTGAATTAAGAAAGTCAGACTTGTTCTCAAACGTCCTGAGGCAGAAGAGGCGCCGGATGTGTTGGATAACAACTTTTCAAAAACAACCGGTGGATTGTGCTCCTCTGAAAACATCAGAGATGAGTGTGAATATACTTTTAATAACATGGTTTATTTTGAAACTGTACCAGCTTTGTTGCATTTTGCGTGGCCTCAGCTAATCTTTCATGCTCTTGCTCACTGTGGTCTTGGCAGCCTGAGTAGCACATCATCACATCATTTGATCTACTGCTAATGTGTTTTTCTTTGTGGTCTGCGTGGACCAAAGAGCCATTTCAGGACAACTCATTTAATGTGCTGTGTCATAACGATTTGCCGTGCCGGACATAACGTTATGTTGGTCTCATCACCTACTGTATCTGCTGTATGTTCACTCAGATCCACCTGTTGTGCTCTGTTAGCAAACTCTCTCTGTCTCTCCCTCCCTCCTCCATATCTCTCTGTGTGTGCAATAGTAGTAATTGTCAATGTCTGTTGGTCTCAATCTCACTGATTTGAGCCCCACCCCTGTATGGACCAGCCAGGCCACAGTTTAGCAATTAATCAATCAATCAATCCACTAATCCATCTATCATCTGGACAGTGTCAGCTACCTTCAATGAATAATGTCAGCCTGTCCTTTCTGACACTCTGGGAACTGGCTATAACCTGCTATATTTCTACACACTGCTATTTGCTGTATATATATATTTTTTTTTGTACAATACTTTTTTTACTACTGTTTGCTTTTTTTGATATTTTATTATTCAGTATATATTTTTTACTGCTTGCTATTTTGATATTTTATTATGTATAGTTTGTTCTTGATAGTCCTATTTCACTTATTATTTCACTTACTGTGTGTAATGCTGCTGCCGTACTGCAATTTCCCAGTTTGGGATAAATAAAGTTAAATTAAACATCTCGATTTGATTTGGTCGAGACACTCGAGTTGTGTGTTTGGAAATGCAATCGGCTGCTCATTACTATACAGCCGAGGACAGAAGGCCCTCCAACATGGCCACCACAGAATATGCTATGTATGTTGTCAGAAATCCATCCTTCCCACACTCTCCCTCCATTACCTCTTTCCACCTCTCCTTCCTGTTTTGACCAGTGAAACTCTACTCTGCACTAATCACTTGTACTTCTTTACCTCCTTCCTTCGTTGCCCCCTACTCTCCTTCCTTCCCCGCCCCTCTGCCAGTGAAACACTACTCTGAGCTAAATTTAGTACCGCTGTGATCCAATATTCCTCATTACACTTCCCACACCTCTCTTCCTCTCTCTCACCATCAGAGTACCTTTCAATGCCTTATCATATTCCTCGGTTTCTCCTGTGTCTCGCTCTCTCTGTCCTTCCAGTTGTTTCTCAAGGACTTAGGGAGAGGAAGTATAAACAGATAAAACTAGTCCAAGAAACTGAGTCGCTCCAATATTCCAGCTGAGTGTATCTGCCAACTGACAGTTATAGTTTCTGATTTACATACTACACAAATGCATTATACCTAGTGGGGGATGAGGCACAGTGCCCCAAGAAGGATTCAGAGCCTTGGTCATGGACACCTCTGCATACTTAATGGATATCATTTGAATCAATTCTCAAAATCAAATGCACTCTCCTCCACAGGAAAAAGACCATCACTTTTGGGGACATTACATAGACTCACATTCATTTCCTGGAGACTCCAAGGCGAGTCCCCACAATGTGACTGTGTAAATAGATTTATGTCCCTACAACATGAGTAATACATGGCTACAGACACACGCACGCACGCACGCACGCACGCACGCACGCACACGCACACGTACACGCACACACACACACACACAGGGATAAACATATTAGCAGGGCTGAACATTTAATCAGAAATATTATCAAAATCCCGATGTGGCCAAAAGCAATATCCAAATAGCAGGAGGTGCAATTTTTTGACAAAGGCAAAAACGGAGGCAGAGATGCCCCAGCCTCCACATCATCTTCCCGACATAAGGTAACATGCTTTGTACAGACACAGATGACACAACATACCACATATGTCTTGATCTTGTTGTACAAACTATACATAATGTACACATTTACTGGGCTGAGAAAAATAAACAGCCATCAAAGAAATCCTTTAACCTCTACCTTTACCGAATATGGACCAAATATTATCACAACAAAAATGCAAACTTCTAGCAAATAAAATAATTACAATTAGTAATTATGTTTCCATCCACCTGTTTTTATGCATATTTTCGATTTGTGCATGAAAAAGTGGAAACGAGGAAAATACACACAACAAAGACATTGAAAAAAAGATTTTACACTTGGCTGATGTGGGAAAGTTGGTCTATCAACAAAAACAAAATACAACAGACTGCAATGGAAACAGACTTGAAAACATGACCCACATGAGGCGTGTGACCGAAACGTCCACTGAAGAGAGGATAAGGAAACCGTGATGCTCCTCAGATTAATATATGAAACAAACACAAATTCCATATTTTCATCATGTTTTCTGCATTGTTTTTAACTGTTTGAGGTTTGAATGGAGCTCTTTAAATCATGTCATCTGCTCTTCTTCAACAGAATTAGCGCCACAAGCCAAACTTTGTGCTACATTTGGATGGAAACCCAGCTACCGTTTTGTTGTTTTACTGACACAATGTCAACAGGTTTGTGAGATGTTCTTTGTGAAGGTGTTTTTTCCAAACTGGATCACATCACATTGTGAGAATTAACTCCATTGAACGTCATTTGTCAGCCCTGTGATGCCCACATACCTCTGTACAGAGCTACATGCTGAATGTGAGTGCGTGCCGTGATAAGCTGTCATTTGAAGTCAAACCTAATGCATATGAAGGTCTTCTAAAATAGAGAAGGGTTTAACTTCATACATTCTCTACATGGCTGCCAACTCCCCGCCAAACATGCCCTGTGCTCGCAGTAGGGGGAGTAATTACTATTACAACTATTAGAATTCTAATCATCATCATCATCATCATTATTATTATTGTCTGTTTTTACTCATTTATTGTTTTTTCAGTGTTTCAAATTTAGCCCCATCTGGGGGCCAAGGGTCAGTATCTTCAGGGGACCTTTAATTATGAAATTAATGGAACACACAAGCACACACATACACAGAGGTGGAGACACACAAATTTAAAATAAAATAAAAAATGATACGACACTCTTGTTTATGGTCCTAGTCCCATGAGTGACAGCGTAAACACGAGGGTTACCAAGTCCCACATGGCCTTCAACAGTGCACTCACACACATACACAGGTTAGATGACTTTACACTTCCTGGATTACCCATTGGCATAGGGTTTCAATAACCATCAAACTCTATAGGTCACCACCATCAGCAGCACTCACATACCAGCCAATCAACACCGCAGAGGCTCTGCAGCTGTATGGATTAGTCCTTGAGGACTCGACAGTCAAATGCACCTTTAACATTGTTTAAAGCTGGGGTGCGACACTGTTATATATAAATGAACATCCATTACATTCAAACCATTGCCAGGCAAGTTCCCACAATGCTGATTAAAACTGCACTGCATAACAACCTGCAACTGTCTATTTTTTGGTCTCTTCATGTACATGTAAACAACTCTGAGAACATTTAGGGTTCTTGAACAGAACATCCCAAAAGCCGTGATGAAATCCTCCAGATGTTCTGAGACATCCTTCACACCGCCTTCTCCAAAAACATACATGTCACTACACGAATGGTGAGGATTAGCACCACTGCAAATGCATGATCAGATTTCCCCTCTTTGGAACACAGATGGACGGCCCACCGACACATACAGATGAACGCACACCTGCAAATATATGAGTGCACGCATTCTGTAGATGAAGACACACGTGCATGCAAGGTACACACACTTTCCCACATAAAACCATGCAAACATTCTGTGTTACACATACAGCAGAAGTCCTTCCTACATGTGTTAAGACCAAGCGGGGCTTAATAAATGAGGCACAGAAAGGGTAGAAAACAGGTGGCCGACAGGGTAAGAAGGAAATAGCAAGATAGCGACAAAGTGTGTATGTGCGTGTGTGCGCACGTGTATATGTGCATGCCAAGATCAGGGGTGAAGGAGGTGCACGGTGTCTAAGCACCTGTTGCATGACCCTGTTGTTATACATCAGCTAATTGGTCTTCACCGTGTCTACAGCTCACACACACACACAAACGCTATGTGGCTCATTCACAGGCACACACACACAGTAAGTTAGACAGGCTCCATCCATGCACATGTAGTTTGCACTGCCAATACAGGTGCGTCATGCAAGAATCACAGAGTGGTTCAGAGAAAGTAACTATGGGTGCGCTGCTGAGAGAAATAAACGTGACAACAGGCACGGTAGAGGTAGAGGCAGACAAGCAGACGAAGAATGATAGAGGGAGCACAGAGAGAGAGAGAGAGAACAAGAGGAACGAGAGAGGAACACTGACCAGGGTTTGCTTGTATCTCAGAGCCTTCCTTTCCGACGCATCTGCGGCCATTGACACACTGTCACTGACCCAAAAATAAACCCACCCGCTCACCGTCTGTCTCAGCATTACCAGGACCACGCTGGACGCCAGGACGCTCACGCACACACACAACCGCTACATTGCAACACAGGGATAGACATACACATGCATGGATCCACACACAGACAGACACACACAGACATGGTGTAAACTAGCCTCAGCTGGGGTTATCCCCCCTATTCCCCGTGCAGACTGCCCACCCCTCAGAAGAGAAGTCAGCAGTGAACTAGAAAGACTAAATGCCAGAAATATCAAAGTGGTTCAAAGCACTGCACCAAACACTTATTACTCCATATCTAAATAGACACCTGCTGTTGGTTCATAGCTTACAGTCCCATGATTTCCACAATGCACAGAACATGGACAGAATCATGGAATCTGATAATAGCATGGAAATAACTGCACAACATGGAATATTGCAGAAAATCACAGGATTCAGAGATGTTAAAACAGAAAACACGGAATACAGGAAAAAAATCAAATGGATTTCATAAGGTCTTATGTTTAAAAGTGAAGTTGCAGTAGCAGATCCAGTAGTGTGACGTGTGTGTGTGTGTGTGTGTGTGTGTGTGTCCCTACACTTCCCCATCACCCACTGAATTTTCAGTGGTCAATATTACTGGTTTCAGCTCAGGAAAATGTTAAATTTAGAGAAGAGTATACAGGATTTGCCACGTGTGTCTCTGCTTTGACGTGACAGAACCAGAGACAGAGGGAGTTTACATAACAATAGGGTGAGAGGATACAGACTGCTTTAGCTAATGTTTCAAACCAGAGCAACGGCTGCAGTTTCAATGGCTTCCTGAAGGAGGAATTTAATACGGACAAACACCAACTGCTGTGCATTAAATCTGTGGCCTTTGTGAGATACAATATACAGGTAAGCACGAGTCCAGTGAAATGTTTCACACAAAAACTGCAAATACTTAAAACGAATCATCTAACGAAAACATTTTAATTCTTGATGGACAAAGACAAACATGGCGGCTATGGTGAAACCTGACGACAGTGCTATCAGTATCTGTGGGTGTGGCAGCACACCAGCGTGATGTTTTAAAGGGAAGAGGGTGGAGGTGAGCCAGCAGGTGAAAAGTCATGATTGTTCAACGGCAGTATTGTCTACACGCACGCACACGCATGCACATGCGCGCACACACACCAGTCACACCTTTCAGCTCAAACAAAATTGAAGTGCATTGGAGTGGGTTTCTTTAATATCTTGCCCGCATGAGCACAGTAAATAAACCGGGGCTGTCCCCTCCATTGTAACATTAAGGTGAGAGGCCAATCTCAGACAATGAACCAGGTGAAGGTCAGGTTTAGAAAAGCAGTATTTCCAGCTGCTTTGTCTGCATTCGTTGCTTTCCACAACAAAAGAGCGCTTGTTAAGCTAATAGCTTTCGACATTTTGCAAATATCTAAAATATCATTTAATTGAATTGATATGAATAATCCTGTTTTTTTAATTATAATAAAAAAATCTTAAAATTACTGATAAAGAACCCGGCCAATAAGAGTTTGGATAAGATAAATATAAAACTGTCATGATATCCACCCCTACAGCTAATTAGAAAAAACACACTTCTTAACCAATGTTATTGTGTAATTATCATATTTTATGGCGATCACTCACAAAAATGTGATGGATGACTTCAGGACATCGTTCTTGCTTCATGAGCATATTTGTTTCACTCGTTTCTACTAATATCTGAAAGAAATGTGAAAAATTACAACCTGTATTGATAACGGTGTGAAAAAGTATGGTTTTTAGTCATTTAGCAGAAAATTTCCTTGGGGGACAATCTCCACACCCCCATGACCACACAACCTCAACCACAGCACCTCCGGAAACAGAGGGGAAAGCCTCTGTACTGCGGTGGGCGATATAATATATATTTATATGGTTTAAAATAACCATACTGTACCATAGTTTATCATATTTGATTATTTTCTTCTTTTACCTGCTACTTCCATAACAGCAAAAACGACACACATGAGACAACACGAGTTTAAAAACAAAAGGCTTAAAAAAAAAACGGACTTTCTTTCAAAATTGAAGCTTTAAGGTTGAACATGAGAACAACAGAGATGCAGCAGAGGTGCATTATCAGCACTAACTTATGCTCTCAGGTCACGTGAGAACGTGGTAAACAGTGCTGCTGCACAAATCACGTGACAGTCATACCGTCCAACACTACTGCAAACCACTGAAAACTGTCTCAGTGTCTTTTATCTAGAGGATCTAGACATTAATATTTAAAAAACTTCTCTGAGGCCAGGATGTAACGTTATCATCTATCTAATGTCTAATAACATCTTGATATTTGTCTTAACCTTTTCCTCTTTGTTACAGCAGAGAAATTTCTCTTTCCACGTTGCCTTGGGCACAGCAAACAGGAAACCAGCTGTCAAACATTACGGAGCATTCATTTGTTTGGACAGAAGTTCTCTGTATTGACACTGCACCTCGGCCATTACAAGATACAACATGAATGACAGCATGATACATCACGTTGCCCCTCCACTTAGTAACCGCGAGTCTGTTAAGTTGACAAATACAGCCAGCTGTCTGGAAACTCGACACACACACACAGACACGCACGAACCGTGGCACACCAATACATGCACATAGCAAACATAATACTGACTGCAAGGTGTGTGCAGGTGATAAGGATGACATGGAAAAACTGCTGGAGGGGTGGGTGTGGCCAACCTGACAGAGAGCGAGAGAGCGAGAGAGAGAGAAACTGGAGGAACACAAATGAGAACAGACACCATGCTGCTGACAGCAAAACAGAAACAGACATTCTAACATCAGCAGCAGCTTCGGCTGAAATGTGCCTGCCTGTGATCATCACTACACACTGCAGACCAGCTACGAAAACATGAAAATTAAGAAGGTGGACTTGAATCTGTCTTACAGGTCTACACTTATATGGCTGGCAGGGACAGCAAACTACATGTTTTTGGATACAAAGAGCACCAGATTTTGACACCTGAACAGTTCCAGGGAGTTGGCCAGGTAAGATGGGGGGGGGGGGTAATTACATACTGTGGATGAGTAAGTCAAACTCAGCAACTTAACAAGCAAATCCCTCATTTGTGATGTGATTTCTACATATTTGGTTCGCACTGAAGTTTTATAAGACAACATGTGTTGGTTCAGCTTTGGGGCTCCGACTCACACGTCACACTCACAGTAGTCTGTTTCTGTACGCTAACATCATTCTGCATGTGTAAGTCCACTATTTTGTATGTGTGTGCATTTACACATAGAGTATGTCTGTGTGTTTTTAACAGCATATTTTAGCTTCTATTCTCACAGTGTGTGTGTGTGTGTGTGTGTGTGTGTGTGTGTGTGCGTGTGTGCTGTGAGATGGCCAGTCCTTTGTTGTGCATGCATGTGTGTGTTGATGCAGGAGGGTTATTCGTGCATGGGAATGTGAGAGAACAACGCAGGCGAACTGGTTCAGCTGCATGCATTCCTTCTAAAGGATAAATGTCAGTGTCGTTGTGTCTGTTTTGTCTTAAAAAATGTTTACTACATACCGGTGTGACCTCATAAGGGTGTGTGCGCACACACGCACGTTATGTGTCTCACCAAGAGTGCACGCTATAGTAAGGGTTTTTCCTTGTTCTGAGAGGTGAGGATGACACTGCATTATTACCACATTAACCACAAACCCATGAAGCCACAAACACAGATGGCGTCCGTACTGTAACGGTAATGTGCTGATTTTGGCTGTCTTCACTCTGGCTCTAATACCACTGCATCACCACAACAGCCTGCTGAGTACATGACATGCTCGTAACTGTGTCTGGTGAAACAGTTCCTCTGATGACAGAAAGGATGAGGTCAGCACGAGAACAATTTCTTAAGCATTATTTGACCGACAACATACGAGCTGCTCATCGACAAAGAACTTTCCTATAAATACTTTTCACCCAAAAGCAATTAGTGAAGTAAGGGTCTAATGTACATTAAGTGCTTTGTTGTACTTCATTGACACGAAATAACAGCCGCAAAATGTGTGTGACGATTCATCTGAAGTCAATATTTTAAAAAACTGAGTACTTATTGTTTATTTAGTTACATTATAAGACTTACAGAGTTCACAAATGGTCTAAAATTGGTATTTCAACCAAAAGAAGAGCAAACTGACTCACTCAGTGTTACAGAGCACCTTGTTGTTTGCATAGGTTGATTTTTACAGTATGCAGTGTGTACACTGTATACATCTGACAATGGTGCATTAGCTGTTAGCGTGCACTCATTTCTGAGTCTTCATCGACTGTGTATTACACTACCGTGTAATAGACTACTTGTTGAGTACTGGGATAATAGTGAGCGACGGCAGGTTTTGGTGGTTAGGAAGGAGGCGTCCTGTTGTGAACACATACAGGTGTGAACACCTGGATCTCAGGCGAGCAATGTTTTGATTCTACCAGACCGACAGAGAAATCTCACCCTTGGCTCCATTTGTTAAAGAAATTAGATGGACAGGAAGACAACAGGAAACATGTGGAGCGTATTCCTCAGTCCTAAATGCTCGTCCTTCGTTTCAACCTGCTGATTTGAGTATGTGATTTACTTGTCATGTAACATACGGTTGTTTGAAAAGACCTGGGAAACAAATTCAAATATGCAGGACCAAAAGTGCTCAGGGGAAATTTGCATGCAGGTACACAGACACAGACTCCCTGCTATTCAGTACACCCTCACTTCTCCTGTAAGTTCAAGTTCTCTGTCAGTATGACTTCATGTCTTTCACTTCCCTTGGTATTAGGGTTGGGCGGTGTGACGGTACATACCGTGCCGCGGTAGAAATGTGTGCACTGGTAGAGGTTTAGCAATACTGTCGACACCGTGGGAGCCATCCCTTAAGCCGTACTTCCACACTGTCACTCACAGTATCTGCACTGCCACCCTGCTACACAGCGAGTGAATGTGCGTCTTCTCTGTTTTGTGAATACCACTGCCAGATTCAGCAAAGCTCAGAGCCTCAGGCAGGGAGTCCCAGAGCTGAAGGGCCTTGACTGCAAGAGCCCTGTCACCTTCGGTCCTGAGCCGGGACTCAGGAACAGCCTCCAGAGCCCTGGCTGAGGATTCGAGGGTGCTCCCTGGCTCGTAGGGGAGCAACAATTCAACAATGCAGCTGGGAGCTAAACGATGGAAGTGCTTTAAAAGTAATCAGTAAAAAACTGTGATTCTAAAAATGACTAGTAACCAGTGAAGACGGGCAAAAACAGGGCTGCTATGAATATGAAAAATATACACATTCACTGCACAGAGTTTTCTGACATCCAACCACATCAGCAACTATAAAAACAAGAGTCTTTCATTTGCAAACTGTGCATACAACAGCAAAAAGACTCCATGGCGACCCTGGATGATTGAGGATACAGGAAGCTCTTACCTGAATATGTGTAGTACCCGTTTAACTGCCCTGACAAAAAAAACGCTGCCTTTTTCCAAAATTAGCACACAAAATGAAAACATGATCCTAGACTCTCTCTGAAGCTACTAGAACATCATACTGACAAACAAACAACCCTCCTCAAATCTAACAACCAACCAGTCCTCATATCGAGGGGGTCATTTAATCAAAATGACAATATGCTGTGTGGAGAAAATAAGATTGATGTGATGAGACCTTTGAAATACAAAACACAACAGCTCTTGGGAAATGTTGGGATAAAATATGTCTGGTATATCATCTGTGTGACTTGAGAAGTTTAATAGTCTGCCGATTGCCAGGTTATCCTTTCAAGGCTTTTATGGATTTTGGGTCACTGCTGAGTGATAGTAATGCTGATCTCTGCTTCTCTATTATCTATGTAACTGATATCAGGTTTAGTAAGCACATAGAAAACAAGTCGTCGAGCCCCTTTTTATATTTGCTCTGCGAGTAAAGACAGAAAAGGTCACAGTTTAAATTTGCTGAGCGAGTATAGATAAAACAGGCCACAGTAAACATTTGTATTATTTTCAAAAAGTTAATCCCTGTTAGTCACCATCCTTCTGGGTGTGTGTTCTGCTGTTTACTACAACTTCACAGATTGCCCTGAAAGCAGTTCAACTCTGAACCAGCTAGTTCATCCAGCTACTACTGTATATAGAGTTATTAGAGAGGCAGATGCTCCATCTAAGCTTAGGGGATTTAGGGTGGCTGCTGAGCAGAGGTAATGTTGATCTGTGTTCCTCTCTTCCTCTCCAGAATGTCATCCAACTCCACGGCCGATAATCTGTGTGCACCGGACGACAACCTCTGCAGTAAGGACACAACTGCTACTCTTCATCTGCCTCTTGCTCATCATTCCCAGTACTTTCTCCTATCCATCTCCCTCAGCCCATCTCTTCTCATTTCCCTTTCTCCTTTGTTCCCTCCCCTCTTCATACTCATCTTCTCCTCAGCAAATGTCCTGAGCTTTGTCTTTGAACCTGAAACATGGCCATTCTTCAGTATTGGGTAGCACATGTTAGATCTACCCACAGACTGCATAAAAGGCATTTTGCAATCTTGCTTTTTGGAGCCAAAAGTGACCATATTTGGAGGGAAGGGTGGAGCAAGAGAGGATCGAGGGGTGGATACGTATTGCTATGCCTCCATCCTGATTAACAGGTCACAGAGGTAGTGTATGTCAATCACAAAGTAGCCACACCCTAAAGCATACCCTGCTTTAGATTAGAGAGAAAAAGACTTTACTAATCTCACACTGGAGAAATTTATCATCTATTTTACTCTAAATGGGACCAGAATTTATAAAATGAACATTTTGATATATTGAAGAAAACTTGAAACTAGAGACTGAGACCATAATTCATCTGGAAAATGTTTACTGGGGTAATAAATCAAGTGAGAAGTGAGAAGTTGTTTCCTCATAGACTTAGAACAGTGGAGTGGCCCCCTGCTGGTCAGCAAAAAGAATGCAGCTGTAGGGAAAATGAATGGGAAAATACTGGCTCACCATCCGAGATCAACACCACATCCTCGAGTCTCTCTATCCTCCACTTCCCTCCTACTTTAACCTTTTGGCTCTTTACAAATATTATGGATTCCTTCATTTTCTGTTACTGTTTATTTTTTATTTATCTTTCTAACTGTCATTGCATTTTCAGTTTCCTTCCTCCGGAGTATTTTCATTAAAGTATGTCATCATTTCAAGCAGCTACCTCATTTTGGCTGTAAACCTACTACGTCAGCAGCCAGCAGTCAAACAGTGAATACTTCTGCTGAAGTCACGCTGACTGAGACCTACAGCTACATGATTTGTCCTGGTAACCAGTCAGTAAACTAAGGGTTTGGTTCACAACCATTGAACTGAAATGAACAGAAATTATCTCTTCAAGTCTGACAATGTCTCGGTGTTTAACAACCACAAAGTAAATCATTGCATTCTATGTACTCTATGTATTCAATTGCAAAGCCATTGTCGTTGCAACATCCGGCCTCCAGATAATGCCACATGAGATACTGGCGCCCAGGTGATGTGTGATTACACAATCACATGGACTATCTGCTGACTCACAGATACTGTTGGAAAGTCTTTGTGATCACAGTTAATTATTAAGTTATCTAGATAATCTGTTCCACGACCACATCAGTATTTGGCATGTTTAAGTTTTATATCACATTTATTTTACACTACTGTTGAACAAATTTCTGAAAAACACCATAATGTTTAGGATACCTGGTGTGTTTTTCCTATCGTCCATCCAGTAAATGCTTCCTTTTAATAACCTCTGTGTCATATTTCATCTAGCTGCAGTGCATACTTTAAAAAAAAATAATCTGCACGTTCAACTGCATCATCATGCAATGGCACTATTAATGACATCTCACCAATTATGAATCCTGTGTTGAGTTACAACACAGAGTTTTTGCAGGTGCAATGTTTTAATATAATGATTGATGACACATGACACATGACTTTTGGTGATGTTTGCAGACTTTATGTATATGTATTCATATGTGTCTTTGTTAAGCACCTGTAAAAACGGTCTTTGCTCCATATGCATGTTTTTTTCAGCACAAAGTCAGCTAGTCTGACAAAGTCTGCCAAATGATTGTATTACTTTAAGTAGAATACTGCCAAAAGTCCTGCACAAAAAAATACACAGCCAAAATGTACCAGTCTTTAGTCATAAACACTTAAAGTATTATCTTACACTAACCCTAAGAGGTTTAGCTTAGTTTAAGCTTGGCTTATTGCTAGGCTCAATATTTGCTCAACTATAAGCAGATGTATTAGGTGAAAAAACATGAAATTGGGTGTTAACAATCTAAAATCTTGGTTGAACCGTGAGTCACTATTGAGTCTTTGTGGGGGAGAGGTCTTGAAAGTCCAAACTCAAACAATATCTTCAAAGAGAATGACAAGAAATGATTTATGATATTGTGCAAATCCCTCAACACACCTAAGAATGTGCCACAACAAGTATGTGATGTTTACACAGAGCAGTGGCTTCCAGTTCAAGCTTCCTCTTTATAACAATATAGGATTCACATGTGGAGTTCAACAACAGGAGGTGTGTAAGATGAGGGATTTGAAATCTAACATGCAATGCTATGTAAGGGTGTCTATACCCAGAGAGTCAGTGAAGGGTCAACATGGAGGATTGACATAATTAATAGTGTCAAAGCATTTAGAGTCTAACACTGGGTAAAACCTTGTGTAATCAGGAAAACGTATATTTCCTGCTTAACGTTCTAATAAACAGTTTCAGTTGTGTGGAAACTCTCAGGCACAGCTGTTCCCTCAACAAGGAAATGTAGGTTATCAAACAATCAGCGCCGTCTGAATCTCTTATTCTCTAAATGTCAGTGCATGACTCATCCTAGCATGTCCGGGCCAGTCTTACTGTCCAATTACAGCCTAATTGTGTTATGTTGACAATGCAGAAACAATGCAGCAGTTCAAAAGTTGCTTCATTACCAGCCAAGTGAGGCAGAGGCAGTGAGCAATGGAATAACATGGCAATGGCGAGCAATTATTATAAATGCTGTTCACGCGTTCATGCATTCAAATTATGCAGACTAATCATCACAGTGACAAAAAGTACTGATATAAAGACAAAAATCTTTATATAATATACATAATACAGAAAGTATGACTTCCTGCAGTTTTTGACTGAGAACAGATCATTTCATTGCTGACACATCTGAGTGATCACAAAATTAATCTGATTTAAAAATGAATTTTCTATTCTGTTACTTAACTTGAGCCACTGCAAAAAAAGATGTTACAAAATACACAGTGAAGGTACTGATAGTTGCACTCAAATACTGACATGTTTCAGTAAACTACAGCGTCACCTAACTATATATCAGCATATAAAACTGGTGTTAATGGAGGCTGATGTAATGTTTCAATAGAATATCCATTCAACACACGAGAGGTGAAACCTTTTTAACAGCCGACGGGTCCTGTCCAAGTGCCCTAAGCAGAGCGCTTAAACCAAACCTGCAAAATCTTAAGCACAGTGAAATCGCCCCTCGGAGACACAAATGCATACAAACAACCCATAACAGGGTTGAGGACGGAGACTCTCTGTACTGTCATATCTCATGCAGAAGACACAGGTGATTAGGACATTCCTGCTGTGTGACAGTCGTCCAAATCAGGTCAACTTGTCACGTTGAACACGAATAAACTGGTACTACACAGCCTTGAAAATGCGCTGCCTCCTCTAGGACCTGACACTCACATATGACCTTCTCTCTTTGTCTCTCAGTTGTGAGGGAGCATGAGCAAGCGGTGATCATCGTCCCTACGCTGCTCCTCCTGGCCACCCTGGTCACCTTACTGGCCTTGTGCCTGATGAGGTATTGCCACGAAAGGAAGCAGACACGGATCACGAGCCCTCAGCACTACCGCAACTCATCACGCAGACACACACAAAGGCGCAGCCACAGACATCACCTACAGGGCATTGATGGTGAGCAAGCGAGCATAATGAGCCTTTGTGTCTGTTTTTCATCTTATTCTTGTTGGATTTTCCATTATGACTCAATTTTGACTAAAAGAACTACAAATAAAGATTTATCAATCGGCTCTGCTCCGTGTCTCTCTTTCTCTCTCAAAAGCACCCCCAGGGATAAACCCAATGGAACATGAAGAGCTGCCAATGTCGGTTCAACAAGTGCATCAGAATGTCAGGCCAACTCTGGCTGCAGTACCACAGATGTCCACAGAGAGGCATCATGGAGCATTCAGCCAGGTCACTGCCCTGCCACTTTCCTTCTCCATCAAGCCTGACGACACAGTCAGCCTCTACAGAGCCCGCATGGACAACAGGGATGTCATCCTGAGGGTGCTGAAAGGTAAAGTGAGCGGCACAAAGCCAAATCTCAAACACACGGGTCCAACTTTTTACTACATGTCTGCTGCTGAAGAAGCTTTGTTTCTATATGAGACCTTCCACAGCCTCAAGGATATCAAAAGGTGGAGTTTTTCAGTGTCTTTCCACATTCAAAAATTATAAATGATGCAGTGAAGCCTTGTTTTATAAACCTATCAAATCAAAAATGCATGGTTCAGTCCTTAAGAAATAAAACTAAATATGTAGGATAATTATTGTGTAAATGTGACGCAGCGCACTGATTCTAAGCGAAATCCCCGGTTGAATAAAACTAAAAGTTATTCTGTTGTCAAACCTCTTTGGCAGAACCAGCAAACAGTAGTGAGAAGCAGCACTTCTTGGGATTTGCTTCCTTCGTGTCAGGACTGGGGCCGCACCCTTTCCTACCTGCGCTGCTGGGCGTGGTTTCAGTGCAGGTGCCGCTTATGATGGTTGTGGAGGAGCTGCAGCACAAAGACTTGTTGGGGTTCCTGTGGAGTTGTCGACAGGTGCAGTAATCTATTAATAACAAAAAAACAAAAAACAAAAAACGGATTATTCAGAGTTTCAGAGACAGACTGTGGTTAACATTACAAACTACACTGTGTACACTGCAGTGGTAACTGATGGTGGACAGACGTATCTATCATGTATCCTTAATGCAAGACTACTCTTAAGAACTGCGTTTTAAATATATTATTTATTATTATTTGAAAAACCTATCTGTTGAGGTAGCAAGTGACCTGTAATTCCAACCTGCCAAAGACGAACATTTACCCTGTATTTAGCAGGCGGCTGATGCTAATATCAATCACTTGTTTTGAATATTTAAATTGGTAGGAAAACAACCAGAGGTCATTATACAATTATGAAGGAACATTCAGTCCAGCCATGGTTCAGGTGATGTATGCGACATATGCATGGTTTCCATTTCAACCTAAAGTAAAAAAAAAAAAAAAAACCTCTGCCAATCAAGTTGAAGACACTTTGAAATGTCTGTACCCGCAATTTAATATCTTCTGTTATATATCTGTTACCCACCAAAATCAGTGGCACAGAAGTGGACTGTATGCTGCTGTAATCACTGCTTTTGGCCTTTTTGGTGGAGTATACAGTATGTTCACCTGTTTCTACGACAATAGCATACCAGCCTGACAGACATATGGTTCTGTGTAGTAGCTGATGATGACAACATACAGTGAGAGAGGTATATATATATATATATATATATATATATATATATAACATAAAAGACAGGTCTGATAGTCTGACTCAAAAGGCTACCATCCAACCATTAGGAAAGTGACATTTACATGTTCTCACTTCTCTTCTTTCTCCTCTTCTCTCACTGAAGGATAACTCAGGTGTCGACACCTCATGTGACATGACAGAGAAGAGGCTCTTCACCATGGCAGGACAAGTGGCCTCTGCTCTGGTTGGTTAAATTGCTGTCTGTCTGTCTGTCCTTCTACGTGTATGAACCAGTACATAGAGAGAAACCTCATTCTGTCTTTCTGCTTATCTCACAGGCTGCCTATATCTTAGAGCAAAAGGAGTCAGACTCTTAAGTTTATGTTATGCTGTCAGGTTAAACAAAACACTTTGCAAATTCTGCACAAGTGTGAATAGAATATAAAGCATTATAAATGTCAAAGCCTTGCTGATGTTTGTATCTTTTGTAGTATTCTTGTAGGGCTGAATTTGTCTTCTACTCCATAAAAGTCACAAAAGTCTGCATTTCTAGCATCACTCTCATTACCCTCTCCTTACCTGAACACCTTCAAGGAGTACCTGCACAGTCAGCGCTGCATCCATGGCAACGTGGGAGCTCGCAGTGTTCTGGTTGGTGGAGATCTGACAGCAAAGCTGTGGGGACTGGGGTCGGCATACTGCAGAACAAAGGCCAATTCACCGGAGGAAGTAGAGGACATGGAGATGAGGAAGTGGCAGGCACCTGAGGTGCTGGGCAGGAGAGCAGTCAGTCAGAGCAGTGATGTGTGAGTGTCCGAGTCCTCTGTAAGAATATTGAATAATGCATTGAAAATGGCTGAAAATACAGCACATCCCTGAAATGTCCCAGCAAGAGTTACCAAGGAGGGAGCTTGATGTTATAGATTATCCCAGTAAATCTAGAAGTTGAATTCTGGATTTCTTTGTACTGTTCATAATGAATAGCACTGCATTTCTGTTCAAATTTGCACCTACGCACTATATAATATAGTTTAATCTGAGACCAAAATCCTATCCCTGTTATTGACATAATGTCTAACTCTTCTTGACAGATGGTCCTTTGGTATCCTGCTCTATGAAATGGTCACACTTGGTAAGTGATTTGAAATTCTTGAAATACTTCCAAGAGAAACAGTGTATTTATTGAACCATAGAATTAGACTAGATAATGTTGGAGTAAAATGTTGGAATTTTCATTACCATAACCAGCAAAGAATAAATCTGAATTCCCTTTGGGAGATAATAAACAGTACAGTCTAATGAGGTGGACACTATATACTTAATTTTTAAGAAATGTAGAGTATGAGTATTTCCTAAGATTCTGTGCGCATCATAGTCGTGTAAGAGCTTATAATTTTTTCTACTGCATATTTGTTGCATACATAAGAACTTCAGTCTAACTTATAATACTCCCATGTATACAGGTGACCCACCATTTGCTCAGCTCATGGCGACTGAACTTCTGCAATATCTACAAAGAGGAAAACATCTGAAACGGCCAGCCACCTGCTCAAACTCACTGTAAGGCGAACAGCAAAAAAGCAGTTTTAATAAAGCTGCAGAGCCCCAACACTGCAAGCAGTGTGCAGGTGCAAGGTCTTTATCAGCCTAAAATCATGTAGTTCCAGCATGTAGCGTCCTCATCTCAAAATGTGCCATATCAACAGTCCAATATCAGAAATTACAATTTACCTCATGGGGGTTTACAGTCTGTACAGCATATGGCATTCTCTATCCGTAGACCCTGGTAAAATACTTTCCCACCCTCATTTTTTATTCAGCCATCACTTGCCGATCTCACACAATTCCTTTTAAAATCCAGCTTTGATTTCACACCATTGATAATGCATGCCATCTAAAATTAATTTTATTCATTTAAGACTGATGCAGGCTGATTTTTTTTTCTTTTATATTTTGAGTACCAACCGATCAAAGTCCTTATCACAAGGATTTAAAAAATCATCTAGTACCAAAAGCTGCCATTTAGTGGTTCCAGTTTAATAGTTATTTTTTTATCTTGACATGTTCATATTCTTCTTCCTCCTACTGAAGAAATCAGTGGGTTATACTTACTAATTAAAAATCATAACTTGGAAAGCACTTTGCACATGGTCAACCAAAGTGAACAGGATCATACTCTATAGCTTAATGTAAATTAGCTTAGCTTACCCTTACCCCTTTGCCTCAGACACTGCAAATTTACCAAAAAAAAAGAAAAATACTCTGAATAAAAATCCACTTTCAAACAAAACACATTTAAACTTAAAACTCAAACTTGTCACATACATTTTAGAAATTAAATTAGTCAAGCTAAAGGGGAGCTATAAGCTAGCTAGCTCTAACTGCCAACAACAACATATTGCTCATAAAGGACAGTTCATTGGTAAAATGTTGTACTAACCTAACATTTATTAATACACACATATTTTTCGCTGGGTGTAAGTTATACAGTGTTTTACCCTGGTCTGTAGATACTCCATCATCAGGTCCTGCTGCCACTGGAATCCACAACAACGTCCCTCGATGTCGGAGCTCATTAGAAAACTTCAGGCGGGAGAGAAATCAGCCAATGGGAGGACAGTTATCAGAGTGCCTGAACCACTGGACATCGAGAAATACCTGAGGGAGGCGGGATATGGAGAGGCATACAACTATGCTGTACTCTGATTGGCTGAGAGTGTCGTCAGTCACGTCTACACTGGTGCTGTTGTTACCACCCTTTGGCCAGCAGACTGTCTTTACACTGAGGACTGCTGCAAAAACGAGGAATTCAGTAACAAGAACTTTATTAGAAAAAAGCTCATTATACTTATTTCCTGATAATGAAACACATTTTGTTGTATATGTGTTTGCACTTTTGGAACATTTGAAATGCATTGCAAAGAACACTCATTTTATATGATTAAAGACTAATATATTGATTGTAAATATTTATTGTCAGCTATAGTCATCTAAAAGACTATAATATAATAAAGAAAACAATGCATGTTTCCTGTACTTTTTAAGTTTAATACAACAGCTTCTCAAGGTTAACAACAGAGGACAGGGGGTGCACTTCAGCATCTTCTATCACCATCACGGTCTGTGATGGTGATCGCTGATGATGATGATAACTTTTTGTTTGGTACCTGAAAGCTTTAACTGCAACTTTTTTCATTACAACACAGACTTAAGAGTTAGCATGATTCCATGTATTCACATGCATACTGAAAAAACTCTGTCACAGTTTTTTGTCATTTGTCATCAAAGACTCAGGCAGAAAAGAAAAAAAAACAGCCAGCTGAAAATGGAGTTTGGTGAATTCCAGGAAAGAATGCTAATGGTCAATCAAGTTTGGTCAACTTCTGTTTAAAATCAAGACTTCTGCTTTTTGACACTCCGAGCTATGCTGTTATACTATATTCTGTAACCTGAACAGTGTTGTCCCTTACAGTACCTTAAGTTGAACCAACCTTAGCCCTGACCTGGACAAACAACCTCTGACACCTGACCATAACCTGAGGCCAACAGGATCCTCCTCCAGGACTGAAGTTCTGATCCAGGTCACAGTCTGACAGGTCACACAATACATTATAAAACCATGCACCAAATTCAAAGCATGATAGCCCCCTTCAACAGTGATTAAGGACAGTGGGGCCTAGCAAATAGTATAAACTTGAAACAAAGTTGAAAATTACCCTGTTAAAAAAATATTGCCCTATAAACCTTTAACGGTCTATTCTTGTTTTCCAGTCGGAGAAGCTAATGGTGCATATTGAAAGCAATCTGGTAAATTATTAAAAAGGTTAGTGAAGATTACAATTATACAGGAAGAGAATACCAGACTCAGACAATCACCATAACAAAGGAACAAAACAATATCAATAATATGAACAAGTCTATTCACTTCAACCAGTGATATGAATCAGTCCTTCCGCAGAAACTGGAAATGCAATTGAAGGTGAGTGTCTTTTCCAAGCCAGGTCAAAAAAGGGGTTATACCTGGTTAGATCCCGACAACATAAGGTCAGCAGCTCTGGGCTCTTCAAACCAGGGGTCTACAGGTCTCATCTAGAGACCTCAAACCATCCACCAAACCTGACCTGCAGTTACTGACATGGCCAGAATTTTTCATTAATCAAACACCTTTCTGCACAGTCAGGAATCGTTCCTTCCTTTAACTTTAACAAAAAACATACATACAGTATAATGTAAGTTGTAAAATCAACATATTTTCAATAGCTTTTACATTGTGTATATGCTTTAAATTAACACTAAAGCAAAACGAGGTCACATGAACTAGAAACGTTTACATACAGTGAAAACTAGATGGAATAGTATGTTCTCTGTTCTCTTTAAGTCACATTCACTCTACTAGTGAAATAAAATACCTCACAAAACATAATATGGTCTCAGTGTTTAACAGATCAGAAGATTTACCAGCCAGAGAAAACACTAGTTAAACACAGTATGCCACGATTTCATGTTCTTTCCAGTTGAGTTGTCAAACAGCTTTACTTCAGTTAAGATAATAGTCGGCTAATTGCACCGTTAATGTCTTAATGCTAATGTTGTTAGCTCTAGGCCCATTCAACTGAACTCGCTAGCTTAACAGAGCACCTCCTGGCGCAGCATTTATTCATTTCTGGAACTCAGTTTGGGAGTTTGGACTAGTTTTGGTGAGCATGGCCTCTCTCACACACACCCTCACGACCTCACACAAACGTACATGTTGCTATCATTATGATTTCATAGCTTTATATAGCCTCGTCTTTTTACTGTCTTATCTGAGTTACATTTTTACCGCTCAGCTGCAGATCCTCAACGTCACCCAGCGTCTGACGCCCGTGCAGCCTAACCTTAGCGCGCGAAAATGTTCCCCTGGACGGCGACATGACCCGCCCTACTCTACCTCTGATTGGCTAGTGTTCGTTAGCTTCGTTGGTTGGATTGGTTAGGTTTAGGCATGAGCAGTAAGATTGTTTCACCTCATTACCGGAATCCAAACCAATCAGAAGCGGAGTAGGACGGGTCATGGAGAATTGCGCTCTGATTGGCTTGACACTTCCGTGTTTTTAATTAATCGTAACAGCGGTTATAAGTCCATGCAAATTCTGACATGCCGATATAAAATTAAAACTTATACCACAATAATCCATCCGTTAGGGTTAGGTGACCATTGTAGGTCCATTTCATAAATAAAAACACAGGCATCACAGTTTTAAAACAGTTCCTTGATTATTTATTTGCATGATAGTATTGTTAGCCTCTCCACGTCAAACTCAGTCCCAAGATTTTGCAGTTTCTTTAGTTATTGCAAGTAAACACGTTTTAATTCTGAAGTAGCTTCTTTATATGTGTATATAAACAAAGGCCTTTTGCAGAATCTGCTTATTTTGTGAGAAAAGTGCTACTTTTTGGGAGAGCGATGATTGAATAAACAAAGTCAGGGTGGTCTGCTTGTTAAGAAATGTTATAACAGTAATCACCGCAGAGCTGCAATGATTTGACTACGAAATAGTGGTTCACATAACTTGTAATGAAGCACAAGTGCTTTTTTTGGTTTTCACAATATGCCGAGGAATCTGCTGATTTAAACACTCCAAAATCCTGGGGCGACTATGACATATAAACACACAGCTATCAAAGATTATTATCCTTCTTGACAGAAAATATTGTAATAGCCACAGTCACTAACAATAAAGCCAAAGATAGCTAGCTAGAAAGGTAAATACTGTTGGTACACGTTATGTGACAAAGCTATGAGGAAGACAGCAAGTTTCCTTGATCAAGGTAGCTACTATTCAGTCACGCTTTTTGGGAAAGGCAACGGATGTCATTGCTTGAAATAACAATTGTAAAAAAGTAAGCACTAATATAAAACAATGAATGATATGAAAAGCAGTTAAAAAACAGACAATCCTCATCTAAACCTATTGTAGAGACTAGTGAGAAAGGCCACAAGGTTCACAGAGAGATAACATGAGAAAACTCCTACAGTAAAAAGCTTAAACAAGGCAATCCAGCAAACAAATGTGCATTTTAATATAAAGGCAATTTTTTACACTCATTACAGTATAGTTTAAGGTTTTCTCATTCACGCACTCATTCATTCAGGTTGATTTTTTGTCATCCATCAAAAACACAGGTCCACATGTGGCTGCCAGCCTATTTCTCTTCACAGACTTTCTGTTTTTGTTCGTGAACGTAGCTTAAAGGTTCTTTGAATTAACAGCCCATCGTCACATTTGCCGCTTAGTTTAATTCTTCATCTGTTTCGGCATTTCTTCTAAACTTTATGTCACTTCACAAAATCAAGCCCGTGACGTTACCCTTCACTCATACACACACTTCTGTATAGATCAGGAGCAGCTGGTTGTACCATTTGAAAAAAGTCAAAATCCTGAAATTGCCTGGCAGAATAAAAACCCTCACAAAGTTTGCAGATTAGGGCCCATTTTAAGACGAGAGTCGACAATAATTCCCCTGTTAAAAAATCTCCTGGAGATACTGAGTGAAAAAATGTTAATGTGAAAACAGTTCTGGAAAAGCATTTTGCAGTAGTGTCTCATCACTGGTTGATGTGCTCTGTATGTAAAAACAGGGCAGAGATGTGAGAAAATTATATGAAACATCAGTATTTTTGCCTCGCTTAAAATGTCAAATGCTCTCTGGACCTTTTGGGATCTGGGTTTAATTTCTGCAGCCAGTACCCTGTAGTTTAACTCTACCCTGTAAACTGCAGAATAGGACACTGTCAAAATAAAAGCATCACCTTTTAAAACTGAACATGCCTATTCGTACAAAGTGATTAGAATTTTAGAAGTACGAGTTTTTACACACATTACATTTAAATTACAAATCATCTGAGCGCTTTCCTTACAAAATAATTGCAGAAAATAAAACTTTGAATGGTTTGTTGAATTTCAGCAGAAATATAAAATGCAGCAAATGAAATGAAACAAGACTTGCACATCCTGGGTCACAGCCTGCGGAGAGGCAGCCCTGTTTGTACGTACAGAACTTTTAAAATGTGGGAATCCTGTGCAAGTACTAACCCGGATTACACAAGTGATTCCTGCACTGAAAATACATTTAAAACATTCATTTCTGCATTTTACAACACAGGCACAAGACTGAAATTGTGCAACTACAAAGCAAAATGAAATCACTTGGTTTAAACTTTTTCTGAGCGCTGAGTGCTTAGAGCTGAAACAGCTTTTTGTGTCTTCACCAAAATATATTTGGTAATCTACAGCTTTTTTGACTCTAAGACATGACAGATGTGAACGGAACAATACTGAAACTGAAACAACACTGTTGTGAAAGAGAGATATTTGAAGATGTGGCCGAGTGGACAAATCAACACCAGATTGAAGTGCTGCAGCCCTGGTCGGGGCTAACGAGCCTTTGCTTTGTTTTGAAAATGCACTGTACCTCATACATTCACCTGCAGGACTCTGACTGCTCTGGAACCAGGTCCATATCTCAACTGGGTGCGGACCAGGAGTTTTGGGTAAATGCTCAGGGCTTGACTTTGAACACGGTGGAAACACGGACATCAGTCTCTCAGATTGTTAATGTGGGCACAGATCTTGAGGGCAGGACCTAGCTTGATGTTCATGGTGGACATGAGATGCTCCTCCTTCAGCAGCAGCAGGGCCTGTCCGTCAATCTCCTGCGACAGGAACTGGGAGGCGAGCTCCTCACAGCCTACAAAGTGGAGGAAGAGGAATATAAAAATAGACAGAAAAACGGGGAAGGAGGACAAAACAGAAAATAAACCAGAATGGAGAGACAAAGAAGTGTGGAAGATACAGAAAATGAAAAAAAAAAGCAGAAATGTATGATATTTTAGCAAAAATGAATGTAGAGAACTGGGGCTGCATCAAATCATTATTTCCATTATTGATTAATTTGCTGATTTCTTCCATTCACTGATTGTTTTGTCTATAATACATCATAACATAGAAAAACAGTGCTTGTTTTGACCGCAACGGTATTCAGTTTCCTGTCACAGAAGACAAAGAAATGCAACAAGTGCGTACATTCAAGAAGGTGAAACGAGTGATTTTTAGGCATTTCTTCTTTAAGAAATGACATTAGTGGTTAATGGATTGTAATAATTGTTGAAAGGTCAATTAAATGGTTACTGCCTTCATCTAAACAGAAGACTTACTGTACATCAGTCTTGAATTAAAGCCATTACTAGAACGCTCATTTACAAAAAGGCTTATGACACTTTTTCAATATGCACAAATCAGATGCAATTTTTTTCATTGTTTTACTGTAAAAGATCTTCCAACCTTGTAGTGAGGATATAAACTGTGACACTTCCTCCACGCTCCACTGGCCGGGGCTATCAGGTAGGCAGCTGGGTGCAGAACTCTCCGTCGGGAGCGGAGGAGGAGGCGGCTGGTGGCAGGAGGCTGAGGAGGCCGGCGAAAGGGACATGGGGTCATCTTCATCTTCCTCTCCGCTGGACTCCTCCTCTGAATGGCTGGACTCTGAACGGCACTGTGGGGAGGGGGAGATGCAGAGGAACCCATGAGCTTCATTGACAGTGAAAGCCTGAAGTTTGACTGTCTATGTGTGTGTGTGTGAGAGAGAGTGTGACTATATGCCTAAATTAAGTAACATTCTTACTGCACATAACAAACATGAAAAGTGTCATCATTAAATAAAACAGCTGGCAGCATCACAGAGAGAAGGTGAGAGACTGATTCGAGTTACTGTTTGTGATTTGGTTGTGAAGCCTGCAGTGACTGCTTCAGCCACTAGGGGGCACACAGGTCAACCACATGGCATCATTTTGAGGAAGACTCTTCCCTGTTTCAACATTACAATGTTCCCTGTGCAAAGGCAGGTCCACAACAAAATGTTTTTCCCAGTTTGGTGTGAATAAGCCTACCTCGCCTGCACAGGGCCCTGAACTCAACCCCATACAATACCGTTCGGATGAACTGGAATGGATCTTAAATCTGCTGGTGCAGCAAATTAATGCCCATGGCTAACAATCATAATGGTGTGGTGTTGGGGTGTCTGCATACTTTTGGCCATGTAATGCACCTTGTTGCAAGTGAAATTTATTCCCAATGCAATGAAGAAAGAGCAGAGCTTATCTGAAATTAATTATCCTCTCCCTACTAATTGGGAAATCTTGAAAAATGTTTAACCTTTTGGTTAAACCCTGCAGCCTCCAGCAAGACCAAATTCACCTAATTTAGTGCATCACTTTAGTGCACTGTTATCAGATTACACTAATTCTGGATAATTCAAGTCCTTCAAAGTTTCTTAATCTTTAAACAGTAATGTCTGGCTTGCACATGGCACCACCTGAGTGTAAAGGCACCTGCCACTTATTACCACATAAATTAACATAATTTCACATTAACCTGCATATCTTGGCTCATCAGCCCAACTCTCAAAACTTTCAAAACTTCCAAACAACCCATTAATTTTCCTTTGATTCTTAAGATCCACGTATGAAAGGTGCAGTTCCTTCTCACCTTGACAGGTATGGGTCTCCCTGCTATCTTGGCACTGGCTATTTCTGAGCTCGTCCTGCGGGGAACCCTCCGCCTGGCAATGCCTCCCTCCTCGTCCGAGTTGGAAAGGTGAGCTTGACCTTGATCCTGATCCGGAGCGTGACCTTGACCTTGACCATGCCGCATGCAGAAGTTCTGCCTGAAGCTGACGTTGTACCTGGGGAACCAATACATACTGTATCGTAGACAAAGAGTGACATATACGGTACTGAAGCCAAGACGAGCAACACATACAGTTTTTATCTCTTTGCACCATACTCGGTATATAATCCATACACATGTAGTGGGCAAAGGGACAAATGCAAAGCAGAAGCAGAAAATGTAAAATCATATGCTGACAGCATACTGCTCCAAACAATGCAGACAGTGCATTGTTTACATAGTGAAACAATAAATACAATGTACATTTTAACATGGAGAAAATTCAAAAGAGAAAAAATGAACAGAACTAAGTGGACTGCACTGCAGTTGGACATGAAAACGTAGAGAACAGAGATGAAGTGGCATTATCACAGTATCCAAACATCCGAGTGACACATGAGAACAGAAAACACACATGCTGTGAAACATACAGCTGTAGCCACCTGAGAATTCACACTGCTGTCAAACTGCTGCCTCAATCATCAGTTTGTGAAAAGCTACGATCAATCGTTATTTTCTCCTCCAGATGTGAGAGACATAAGGCCACAGGGGCTGCAGCGCTCAGCAGCAGTGTTTTTTCTAACATGGCTTCCACTGCATATATTATATTTCATGCATCTTGAAGTACCTCTTGGCACAAGACATGGAGCAGAACCTTTTGGTGCCTCGGAACTGGCTGGCTGGAGCAAAGTTTTTACAGTACTCACACTTCAGCACTGAGGGGAAAACAGAGCAGAAGGTAAATATATAATCATTTCTATGATTGTGTATATAAATACTGTAATGTTATATCAGAAAATCCATGCAAACACACAAATGAAAATGCCCTCAAGTAGCTTTAAGATCTTGTTCCATATTGTACATCATCGTATCGCAATGAGAAAAGAAAACTGTACTATTGTACTGTGTTGTTATACTGCCTTCCAGTCAAAGTCAGAGGTGGGAAATTCTGGTCTCAAAGGTAATAATTAAAACCTCGGTGCGTTCCTGTGGCCCAGCTCGGACAAACAAGGGTCAAACAGGGCTCATTTTGTTGCACAATGTAAAATCCTGTCCTCCGTGTCTGTTTTATGTTAATTAGATTTGGCAAGGTTAACTAGCAAATTAGCATGGACAGTTAGCTTTAAGTGCAAATTAACACTTAAAATGTACGACCTTGCCCTTTAACTACAAGGAGTTTCGATATATTTTAGTCCTATGATGCTAAAAATCCAATTATAGTGTATTTTGAGGACTGTAAATATTCTAAAGCACAAATAAATGATAACTCCACCTCACAGATGAGTAAAGAACATATTTCTCATTTGGAAATCTGATGACGTATTTGGGCAATTTTCCACCCTCACACATGTCTTGAAGGCAGCAGCACTTTCAGAGCAGTTTGACTGTTACCTGTCGCTGTTGTAACAGTCTCTGATTGGTTAGTGTCTGGACTGTCATTGGTTAAATCCTCACCGGCCGAGTCCTTTACTGAACCACATACCTGCCAATCAAACACACACAAACACCGGTAAAAGAAAAGCTTGCTGACCGGTGTCGTACACTGTCGTGCCTGAAAGACAGCACAGAAACTACAAATCCCATGCACTCACAGGGAAAGGCTCTGCCCCCTCCTGGATGACAAAGCCCTCTATGAGGTGTGTCAGGACGTTCGGTTTAACCACAGCCTGGGGGGGAGGAGCTCTCTCGCCCTGGCCGCAGACCCCACGGGACACTGCCAGCACCGGGGAGGGAGAGGAGGAGGCCGGAGGAGGAGCACCGGGGCCTGGAGGGGGGGTGAGGGGGAGAAAGGAGGAGCAGTAAAAAAGTAAATATTGTGTTACAGCAGCAGCAGCGAGCCTGCTGAGAACAAGTCAAAGAATGAACCTTGGAGACTGACATGTTTCTATGCTGCCACCTGCTTTGATGGGATTGGCCGGGAGTGTCGAGGCGTGATCTCTGACTGGCTGGAGCCGTGGAGGGGAGGGGCCATCTTCGTCATTGGCTGAAGTGGAGTCTGATTTTCGTTTTAGTGAGCCAGTCGACTGTTTTCCCTGAACAGAAAATCAGTTTAAAGAGAAGAACGGATGAAAAGATACCACAACAGCTGGAGAGAGAGATGGTCACTCTTCTAAATCCGATTATTACATGAACCAGGAGCAGATAAGGCAAAATTTCTTTAAAAACTTCATGTAAGGAATTTGTACCGGACTCGTGCAGGACCACAGACCACCACTAAGTAACATTTCGTTTCCAGAAGCCATTTCAGAGGAGTGTAGGAGCCTCAAATCACATGTTTGCATCAGAGGGCCGAAAAATCTGTTCAGTATTTAATACCCTGTATTTAGAAACCTCTGTTTCTGGACATGAAACAACACTAAAACAGGAAGACAGAGAGTAGACAAATAACTACAAAGTGGTGCTGAGAATGAATGGAGAGGTGAAAATGGAAGCTGTGCTCACAATAGCCCCTAAAATCACACCTCTAACCAGGATAACAGCAAGTAAATAAACTAATTGACAATAATCGGCTGACCTGTGGCGTCTGACTTTCCGATGAGTCTCCATTGGTGGTCACACCGGCTGATGCTCCTCTCTGCTCTTCTGTCACCAGGGGGAGGGAGAGGGAGGAGCGGGACATGGAGGCGGGAGCAGAGGAGACAGTGGGGGACTGGGAGGAGGCAGGGCACGAAGCCAGGGGTCCATTCTGAGCCTGTCCAGAGCTTTGATTGGCCTGCGGATGCACCTGAGAGACCTGAGCCAATGAGGGAGCCTCTTGGGGCGACTGAAGAGTCTTTAGTCCCACTCCTCGTCCCACGACCCCACCCTCCCTGGAAGCGATGGACGCCACCATGGTGAGCAGGCTGGACGAGCTGCTGAGGACGGCGGCGCCATCCTGGCAGCAGCTGCCTCGAGCCAGAGCCAGAGCCTGGGTGTTTCCCAGCGTGCTTTGCCTCGCCCCAACAATTTGTACTGGGATGTGCGGCGGCTGGGGGGGCTGGGCAGAGCCGCTGGCGGGCGGTGGGGCAGGCAGGATGGGAGGGGGGTTCCTAGAAGGCAGCTGGAGGGGCAGGCGGAGCCCCTGCAGAGTTTTTGGTTGGATGGGGATGGGCCCATTGCCGTGGCCCGTTTTCTCCGCACTGAGTGACGTCTTCTGCAGAGGCTGCACCACCAGGGTCTGAGCGTTGACCGCTGGTTTGATGGTCGCCGTGCCAACAGGATATCCGTGGGGCTGGGATGCTGCGCTGGACGTCAGGACCAGAGTGTGTGCTGCTGTGGGAGCTGTGGTTCCTGTGGTGAGAGTCCGGGTTCCGTGAAGCAGGAGCTGGGAGAGAGGGATGGAGGAGGTGGAGGACGAGGAGGAGGCGCCAGAGGAGGAAGAAGGGTGGGCTTTGAGGTTGGTGGGCTGAGGGTATGTGGGGATTTTGATGTGGGGCGGCTGGGGCTGAGGCTGGCTAGGCTTAGTCGGGGACTGGGAGTTTGACTGGTGGGAGGGCTGGACCAGGGAGTAAGCAGCTGAAAAAAGACAGAAAAACAAGTTACACACACACATTTAGGACATTTAAACATTATATTTGACCATCACTCCTTTGGAGTCGTGTTTCTGGTCCAGCTTTCACTCTCCTTCTACCTCTGTTTTGGGCTCCACCTACACCTGAGAAAAATATCTGGGTGGAAGCCGTTCCTGTTTGTTCACCAGATAGTGTATAACTGTGTGTCTGCTGTTTGGTGCTGGGCAGGTTAGTGAATTGTGGGTTATTTAGAGATTGTTCATTCATAAAGCTCCCTGGCAAGTCTGAAACGAGGATGGTGAGAGTCAACCAGAACAGTGAAGTTGTAAATTCTCTGTGGGTTCATTCCACACAATCAAACGCGATTAAGCCAAAAGCAGCAGACACAGAAGCCGGATGGCTGGAATGACAGTTTTCAGGCTGCCCTTCCTTTCCTCCCTACCTGAGTCACTCCTCTCTGGGGCTTCGGTCTTAACACCTTTGGTACCGGACACACCTCGCATGGCCAGGTTCTGCACCTGGAGACAGGGACGGAAGAAATAAAAGGTCAGCTGACAGAGAATCAGTGCAGTGAGGAGTGAACTGAAAAGACACAAAGTTAGTTCTCTCCACAAACCTGGTCATTATCCGATTGGCCGCTGGAAGAGGAAGTTGGTGTCGCTTCCTGTTGCTGAGCCTGCGGCTGCTGGGTGACGGTCGCCACGGCAGCCGTCGCTGTGCTGCCAGGCATAAAGATGAGCTGGGAGGAGATGGGGGCCCTCAGGGAGCGGTTGACCTGCAGTACGACAGGACGGCGATGAAACACTCAGCCAAAACTTGTGTTCAGTATAATCTGCACATTAGTCACCCTCACTCTGCTGTATAACGCTAAATGCCTGTAATGCTTTGGTGGGAAAATAATCTGACGATGAGTTAATAAAATACAAACTCTCAGCACAAGCTGGGAGTCAACAACAGGTATTACAAGACTGATGACATTCATGCCAAAGTTATGGTGAAACTCACCCTCAGGTACATTTGTCCCTGCCCTCCTGCTGTCCCACTCAGCAGCACTGATTGGCTGATTGTGGACGTTGCCGAGGCGCCCATGGGACGGCTGCTGGTTGTCGAACCTGATCCAGATGTTACACTGGCCTGTCAAAGCATAACAAGTAACTTCAGTGTGTAAAACTGATGTGGCAGTCTTAGCTTGTATGTGACAGAGAGCAGCCGACAGTACGTACAGCTGTGGTGCTGGTGGTCTGAGAAGAGCTGCTGCTGGAAGGACTCGACTGACGACTGGCAGCCAGAGTGGCCTTGGAGGAGGAAGAGGAAGAGGAGAGTTTTTAGTTTCAGTCTACTCTAAACAAAATCACAAGCTGAATGTTTGCACAGGCTGTCAGACTGCTGAATAAATCACAAGACCAGTATACGTAACAAAACTCCAAACTGTTTAACTGGAAATGATCTATTTACCAATTTACAGGTGATGGTGTATGTATGTATGTTCTGCTGTTTGTTTTAGTCACATAACACTTCACCATGAGGACGCAGCAAATGAGACTTTTCTTCTGTTTGTTCATACTACCGTCAGCTGGTTTATGAGGATGATGGCATTTAATTTTGTTCTGTGCTGATTTACAACAACCCTGAATTCAAAAACATGAATAAAACAGTTGATTTGTTGATCATTTTTGACATAAACTCAAATAAAAACAGCAAAAAGACAAAAATATTTAATGTCTGAGCTCATCAGCTTCATTGATTTTTGTAAATATCTGCTTCTCAATCTGATGCAGCAACACGTTTCAAACAACAACTAAAGGCTGGGAAAGTTGTGGAACGCTCCAAAAACACCTGTTTGGATCATTCCACAGGTAAACAGGTTGATTGGTAACAGGTGATAGCATCATGATTGAAAGGCTCAGTGGTTCACAGCGAGGATGGAGCGAGGTTCAACACTTTGTGAACACGATTGGATAAAGGATGTTACGACATGGGCTCAGGAGCACTGTGAATCTGCTTTGTTTGTCCCTTATAAAAACAGACTTGCCGCCGTGTTTGACATATAAGCAGCATTATGAATGACGTGACATACACACACCTTTACCTGCTGCACGGCGGCCAGGTTCTGCAGCTGGGCGTTGTTAATCTGCTGTTGCAGCATCAGCTGCTGGAAGTACTGAGCTGCATTAGGCTGCCTCTGTAACGCCTGGAGGGCCTGGAGGGAGGAGGAGAGGAGACGAATGAAAAATCAAGGGGCAGTAAGTAGAGGGAAGGAAGACATGATGAAGAGACAGAGAGGAAGAAAGAGAGATGCTCTTAAAGATGATGAACGAGAGGAGTCAAGAAAGGAAGATGGAGACGATGGTGGCGAACAACCAGTGAGACAGGAGGACAGAAGGAAGGAGAAAGTAAAGAAAAATGTGAAGACAAGGAGGAAAGAAAGAGGAAGTACAGTGGCATGAAAAAATAGAGTAGAGGAGGAAGAGAAACGAGGGCAGAGGAAGCAGCGAGGGAGGGATGCTGTAGCAGAGCGTAAAGCCTCCTGCCAGCTGCCTGATGTATGAGCAGAGGCTCGTACAGTAATAAGTTGAGGGATGAAAGCGAGCGCGGCGGGCTGGATTAGCGTGTGCAGGGTGACAAAGACAGATGGCTGTGCGGGGTGACAGAAGCCGGAGAAAATGACACACAGCCTCCATCAACCCAGCACGACTCAATCTCTCTGCACCGCCCTGCTTCAGTCGCTCTCCATCACTTTCTGCCTGGTCGGTTTACACACACATCAAAACACACCGAGACAAACGTCCTCCGCATCACGCTCACACTTCATCACACATCCACAATCTGATTTTTGTCAGGTGAGAGCTGATGTTTCCGAACGTGTCCATGAGAAAATCATTGCATCCAAAGAAAAAAAACAAAAAAAGAGTAAAAAAGACTTTACAGCAATTATATTCTTACTCGTATGCAACATTGTGCCTCATAGCAAAAGTTTATCACCTAAAACCACGTTAGCCAGATTTTTGCCACTAAAAATAACAGGCCAGATTATGAAATAGATTTTCTCAATAGTCTATCCAAGGTAGATTTCTGTTTTTAAATCTGTTTTCATCTGTGCGAGCAGCCAAAAGCCTCCTGAAGACTCATTTTGTTAAATTGAGACCTGAACCACATGGTTACATGCTATCTGCTCCCCAGGCAGGCAGCCTACTTGTGGTCTTGCTGAACGCTCCAGTTAAACATTTGTGACATCTAGCAATAACAACACAAGCTGAATCTTTTCATGTCCCTTTACTGGCGATCCTCAGCTCTGCTGCCGGACCATCGTCCTCTGGGCGAAAGAGACGCGCAGTTCTGTGAATGTTTAACAAGACGAACCAGAATGCATCATTTAAAGCATTGATCCCCAACCCGTGGGCCGCAGCCCACTAGTGGGCCGCGGGTCATTTGGTACTGGGCCGCACAGAAAGAAAAAATAATTTCCATTATTTTGTTTTTTCACATAATTTGTTTGATTTATTTTTCGAGTCTTAATGATGTTTTATTTTGAAAAGTGGCCGGATTCTCTCTGTTACATCCGTCTTATCATTTTATTTTTTTTACTGGGCCGTGAAAATATTGTCAGACATTAAACTGGGCCATGGTACAGAAAAGGTTGGGGACCACTAATTTAAAGAACAAAGAGAAAGAAAAGCTTGTTCTTTACGTGGAGGAAACATGTTTCAGCAGAGTGAAAGTTTTGTAGTATTGGTGAGTGTAGTGTTATGTCATCAGTCCTCAGTAAGGCTCAAAGCTGAATAACTACAGCAAACAGGTGCGACCAAACCAACAATAACAACTGCTGCATCCTGCCTGCATCATTAGGTCTGCTAATTTAATCAGTGACAGCGTCAAATGAGACGTAACAATGAACAGAAAAGCTAAAAACACAATGTTTAAAACATCAAGATGCATTACTGTTTATTATGAACAAGGCCAGATTATCCTGCTGGGGTCCCCTCGGGGGCAGATATGATCTGCACACCTGCCTCCACCTGAAGGTTCAACCTCGTGCAAGTGATGCAACTGTCATCATCACACGGGAGTCAGCATCAGCACAGAACATAAAAAGTAAACAGTAAACAGTAAAAAAAAACATATCTGTGACTATTTTATTTGTTGTTGGTTTTTTTTTTATACATTTATTATATATTTTTTGTAACTGAAAACAAACCTTTCACACACACACATACACACACACACACCTACCTGCACAGCTTGTCTTTCATACAGAGACATGGAATTCATTGGAGAGGGGCGGGAGCTCGTCCCAGATGCAGCGCTCCCATTGGCCGAGGCCCCCTGCTGGTTCTGCTCTCCGTCCGTCTCCATGGCTGCTGAGGAGACAGAGGAGCCGTCCATCAGTCAAACGCAGGGAGAGACACACACTGCACTCTGTCTGTGAGAGGCCAGCTGGTGAAAAAGCGCCCGTCACCGTTCCCAACAAACACAGCTCTCCACTGAGCCGAGGCGCTCTGCAGCACTGACTCAGTATTTCACTGTGTGGATGATGATCACGCTGACTGATACAGTCCTAGTCAGGCCGAGAGGGATACGACGGTTTCTTCGGACACTTTCAACATCTTTGAATTTGGCTATTTGTTCAGCATCACATCACAACAATTCAGTCTCTTGTGAACACAAATCAACTGTTTTCCAGCAGCAAAGAGGCTGGACATCAAACTGCATGTTGCTCATTACGCTCTATTAAAAACATGGTCATCCACTGCAAGTGAGCAAGGAAAGACTTTTAAATAAAGAGTTCAATGAATAATGACAAGCAAAACTGAACGATTAATGGATGAGCATGGAAAGAAAATTCAAACTTTGCAGTGTTTATCCTTTTTATCGTGTTAACGTGTTAAATAAAGAGTGCCTCATTTTTGATCAGAGAACGTCATCACACACTTTTCAACCTTTCAATAAATTACACAGCAGAGTCTGACTGATGCATCAAACTGAGATTGGGGCTAAAAGTCTGTGTTCACAGAAACAGACATGTGTCAGCTAAACATTATCCACAGACTGAGACTTTGAGAGATGAAGTTTTCTCAACAACGCGACTGATTCAGTTCTTTTCAAAATAATGCAATACAATATTCTAGAGTTCAAAGAAAAATCTACATATATCTGACAATAAACAAACATTTTTGATTGGAGCTCTTAAATTTGGTTGTGAAAGAATTGCTGAGCTGGACATTTATAATACTGAATGCTTGTCAGCCACTGAACAGTCACACATTTTAACAATGACCGCCTTATTGGAGTTTCTGCAGTGCAATTTTTTCTGACTTACTGGCCGACATTTAAGCTACTGTTGATACATCTTGAACAACCTTCTGACTGCTAAATCTGCCCTATTTCAAACTACACTTGAATGCACCATTGCAGAGATTAGAACAGAAAACGTGCACATGAACGCACCACAGCAGAGATTAGAGCAGAAAACATGCACATGAACGCACCACAGCAGAGATTAGAGCACAATTAAAACTCTGCAAAAGTCTGGCGTTACAACCAGGGTTTGGAAAAGAACAAATATAAATACTTAGACAAGAAAAAGCAACAGAAATCATCCAGATGGACTGACTCGTTTGCATTTTAGCTCCTTTCATCCTCTCAAAAGCAGCCCCCAACCTCCCACCCAAAACAGAAAACTTCAGAGTAAGAGCATCTTCAACTACAAACAAAAACATCCAAACTATTTATTTATTTACTGATTTATTGTTCTAGTTTCACATCCTCTGGACTAACCATGGACCTGTTTACATCTGGTGGTATATCCATTTCATCCCTGCAGTATCATTATTACCACCCTCCTATACATACACACATACACACACACACACACACACACACACACACACACACACACACACACACACACACACACACACACCTCCTGTCCTGTGTGCTACCTTCAGCCTCCTCCTCGGCTGCATCAAGCCTCGGGGACACAAACACAGAGCTAGTGTTAGCCAGCTACCGTCCACGCTTCAGACCACCGGAGGCTACTCCTCCTAGCATCCCGCTAACCGCTGCTGCTGTCTGGCTCGTTAACGGGGGCGCTCGGTCCGTCCTTACCGTCACCGGTCCGGGTTTCTCAGCCTCCTCCTGCACCGGCTGCCCGCTCCAAACCGACTGCAAGCGCCGGAGCGGCCTCCTGAGCCTGGAGCTGTTGTTGCTCGGGTGTCTTTGCTGTGCAGGACGGCCGCAGCAGCACCAGCAGCAGCAGCAGCAGCGCTTTTACCGTTTTGCATAAATTTGCAGCTGATGTGTTGTTGGAGGGCAACGCCTCCTTTTTCCGCTGCTCTGCCTTTTCCGGCGCAACGGGATGACGGAGCAGCAGGACGGAGAGAGGGGGACACTTTCCCCCCGGTGCAGGGCCGGACCCGACCCTCCAAATCTCCCCAAGTGTGCACAGAAGGTCTTTTATTTTGATGCATTCAAGGACCGATGAATTGAAGGTGAGAACACCTTTCGACATGGTTCCAATGTTAAAAATATGAACCAGAATTTTCTGAAAGTTAAAATCACCTAAAGAGTCTCATTCATATAAATAATATCTACAGGTAAATCGATGCACTGCCTTGTTCGTGCCAGCAAATTCATGACAGCAAACCCGAAATGTCTAATTTGTTATAATCTCAAGTCTTCAAATGCCATTCAGTGTTTTTATGGATCTTTTTATTCAAAGGATGCTTTACAAGGTTTTCATACTTGTCATGTTTGATGCTGTTTACATATTAACATCTTAATGTTTTTAGAAAGTAGAAAAGAACATATATAGAAAATCAAGTCTGTCATAGTGAACTTGCTTGGTTCTGTCATGTCTTCAGTTCTGGCTTTGAACTTTAAATTATGATTTATAAAAATCAATATTACTCAAAATTATTTACCCAATTAACAAGGTCATTCCTGCAGTCTGATCACAGTTGTTTGGATTAAAAAAGAAGGCTGAACATCTGTGCTCCAACAGCTTTTAGTCCAATCACCTCCTTTTATCTTTTGTTACACTGTGGTAAACACCACAAAATTCCCATTTTACAACAAATTTTCTCTGATCTTGATGAAACAGGTGAAAACCACAATTTAAAGAGGCTGATACTGGTATATAACTTATAAATAATATCATTATAGTGTTAGTTGATGTGATTTCTTACTGAAAATAGTAAGCATAGTTTCATAATAGCATAGTTTCAATGCTCATAACAAACTTTTATTGACTTCAACAGCTCGTCTATTTGTTCAATTTATACACAAATGCACCAAAAACTCAGAAAAAAAGACTCTTAGTCCACATTCACAACATGTCTTGTTAGATGATGAATATTTTATTTAACAACTTTATACAGTACAAACACAGGTGAAACAAAAACAGTTGGGGTGCATCACTAGTGTGGCACAGAGAAATGTTAAAAAGCCTGGATAGTCATCTGTTTGGTTCATTTCCATCAAATACAAAGTTCATCACCCGAATCTCATTAACAGTGTCATGTGACTCCCTGAACGTCCTGTAAATATCGTAGTTTTATCTTAATCACTGCCACTAAAACAGCAAAGCACACACATCGTGTTTGTCTCTGAGCGTCCAAATTCTGGAAGGGAAATTTTTAGCCCTAAAATTCTCTTTTTACTGTTTTCTGTTCCGTCAGGTGTGTGAATGTGTTGCAGCACCTGTTAGAAGGACCTGCTGAGTGTGTTTCAGGAGGTGGATGTGAGGGAGCGATTTCATCTGACACACACAAGCAGTGGGAGGCTTTCTCACAAACACACACATCGATTAACAGTCGGTGAATGCGTGCGGTGCAGAGAGGCACAGAGAGCGGACTTACAGTACGTGATGCTCAAACATATAGTACAGTCAGCACATTTATGTACACGATCATAACACACACACACAGACCTGGACCAAACAAACAACAGACGAAACAAAGGTCACAGCAGCTGATGTCGATGAGACGCTTCCCTCCCAGTCTGTGATGTGACTCATTTCAGAGCACGTTCATTCTACAGTAGTTTGGATAGTTTGCAGAAAGCCATGGCAACGTCGTTATAGAGTGTAATGCGATGAGGCACACAGATAGAAGTACGTAGCTGCGATCGAGTGATGAAAGTGAGCGAGAGGAGACAGTCGCGTTAGTCGGTGATTGGCTCTACTTTTAAAAGAGGTTTTCAGCTAAAATCAGCAACACTGTTCCTCCCTCTTCTTCAAAATGAACATGTGCACCCCGAAGGAAAAGCAATCCCAACACACAACATGTGACGGTGCAAGTCAACATAGAAATAGTGCTCTTTTAAAAAATACATATTTACACGTGAATACTTCCACTCTCCCGTCTTTGTACAGTGAGTGCAGGGTTTAGAGTTCGCACATGTGCACACAGTGGATGGCGAAGGTTAGGAGCGCTGTGCACCTGGGTCCACATGCTTGTTCCAAATCCTTTCACCTGCTTTTGTGATACGCTGGATTCAGCTGTCTTTGAGCGTGCGGTTAGTCTGAACTCTGGAGAATTTACTCTGGCCAGGTGAGAAACACATTATTGTGAAAATATCAAATCTCTGCTGAGCAACAAGGCTGCTGGTGAGAGTTTCATTTGCAATCCTTGAGTCACTTGTAAATGGGCAGTTGTACCTACAAACAGCTTTTAGAAAAAACAAGCTGCAGGTGTAATTGCACCCTGGAGTCGGCCTCAGACCTGCACGTTAAACTGAAATCCTTAACAACAAATCCCTCCTGGTCAAAAGCACCATTTAGGCTTTGATAACTGTATTAATCCCAATTCTCGGTTTGCTTCCTCACCTTTACCTCTGACACACCTTCACTTCACCTCTGTGCTCAGAGAGAAAGAAAAGGGCACAAATCTCGGAGGTATTTGAAATCGTGGTATCACAAAAGGCGAACTTGCACCGGGCAAGCTGAGTGGCGGAAAGCATTTTGAATCCATGTTCGACTCAGGTTCGTTCAGGTTGGGGAGCAGTGTGGGTGCAGAAGCAGGACCCTGCAGGACAGGTTGAACACTGAACACCGAACACCACCGTGAGAGGAGAGTGCCGAACACCTCCTTCAGTGCAAACACAGCACGTCACTATCATCCACAAACACAGCAACACACAACGAAGCCATGACTCCGACCGCGAGCCCCTCACCGCCAGAAATATACATCTTAACAAGACTTTTTACACCCCATCGCAGCGTCTTACAGGCTTACGCTTCTTAAAACAGGTTAAAAATGTCAGCAGATGGCATTTTTCACCTGTTTTCCAGTTTATGAGTCAAAACAAGGCAGGTATCACTCAAATCAAATGCCGCCCTTCAGTATAAATCACCTGAATCACTTGTCAAGATAAATATTTTCCCAGTGTGGTCAAAAAATAAATAACATATTCTCAAAGTGCAGCATGAATTCCTGTATCAGAGAAATTCACACGGTCTCCACAGAATATAGAAAATATAGCGAACACACTGCACACTGTTTGCAGCACATTAATCTGTCAAGGCTGACATGCTACAGCATAGCCGACTTTTCAGACAAAGCGTCACAACACAGAAGCGGTCTGATTCTGACAACACGTGATGACACATTATTCATTTTATTATCATCTAAACGTTGTTTCCGCTTTGGAATATTTGCTAAAAGTCGTCCACGACAGCTCAATGTAAAATTTAATGATTTAGCAACTGCAGCGAATTCCTCACGTAGGGTCCGAAAAGCATCGCGTTAGCGTTCTGAAACACGTGGAACAACTTAGCACAGCTGCAAGTTTTACACCAAAATGCTGTTTCCATTCTCAAGAAAAACCAAGAACTTTGACTTGAAGGCAGATTGTAGTTTCAGTTCCAGGTGGTTTGGGTTAAATTTTTAATCATTAATCATCTTTTTGTCTTGAATTCAATACTACGCATTATATTGGACACAACTTCCAAGCAGGCTGTGTAGGATCAGCTAACTGGCTAATTTCCATAACTTCATTATATCAGTGTTTTCCTCTTATAGTTTCCCAAACAGCAGTAATCATTCTTGCCCGAGTAGCCGTGCACCCAGAGACACGCTGCTTTTTAATATATATAACTAAAACTTCAATCTGCTTCATTCAAGATCAACAGATTCATTTTATGAAAAAATCTTTTAAAATTTAACAGTCGTGTAATTATGGTGGCTATCTCGTTTTGGATTGACACTCCTCGTTTTCATTTAGCATAAAATTCACAGAACACAGAATCCAAATTATTATCCACACAATTGAATAGTTATTGCACTCAAAAAAAAAATAAAAATAAAAATAAATTAATCAAATGACAGGAACCATTAAAGACAGTTGCTGTTCAGCTAAAGTGTTGTTGACCCGTTGTTTCTACAGTATTAGCACTTCCCTTTAGTTGCCTCTCTTCATTATCAGCTCCGACATCGTTTAGGTTGAAGTTTCTTTACTGGTTGCACATTTCATACTCGTATCTATTCTAATAATACAGTCGCTCAGGTAAATACAGTTTAAATTACGATTCAGCTAATCTGACATAAAGCGCTGTTGTGCTCTATTACGTCTATGTGAGCGATTGCGGCTCTAACGCTTCGCTCTGCTGCTTTACAAGGTGCATCTAAATAGAGCAACAGATGAGATTTACAGCGTTTAACTCTGGGTCAGTTTGAAACCTCTGAGCTGCACGTCATGTGATGAAGGTTCACTCCACCGCAGCAGGTAAAGCTCACAGCGTCCACCTTTAGCACTCGGGGCAAGGCTGGAAAGCATCTAGATTTGCTTTAGTGTTATAATTCTATACTTTGTACAATAAACCATTTCTATTATAATAAATACTCTTTTTCTTTAACAAAAAAATATACATTGCACGTTACCCTACTGTGATCTACATGTGTAAAACAATTTGGCCAATGTGTTTTTGTCCACACTCCTCAAATTCACAAGCCACAGTCATGATTTTACCAGCTATAGCTTTCCAATACAAAAGACCCTCCGGTAAAGCAATAATCCACAAGTTTTCCCAGTACATCAGTGTAGATTTGCCTCTATATGGTTACGTAGAGATAAATCAACTAATAACAAGTTCATTGGAATAAATGTGGATCTGAGCACCAACTTCACATCCGAAAATCCAAGAACAAGCAGCGCAGGACCACAAAACGAGCCGTTAGCGCCGCGGGCGGCACGAAACTCAATGAAGCCCAATAAACTTGTGGATTACAGCTTTAACCGCCGCTTTCAGAGTGAGTCAACAGAGTCACTTGACCTGTGGCTGCTGCTGATTTCCCACCCCGAATTTAACAACCAAGAGAAGGTTGCGTGCGTTCACAACACGGCAATCACAGTTCACGACTTTGGCATCACTAAAAAGCTGAAGGCAGAGCTTCAGATTCAAAATTCCCTTCTTAGCTCTGCGATTTGAGAACACTTTCGAATACATAACACAAATAACCATACAGATCATAGTTAAATGTAACCGGATGACACTACAGCTACGAAGTTATATTGCACTAAAATATCCACTATGACAGGAATAGGTGGGTAAATTTGCATCGTCGCTGTCCACGCCGCCTCAGTCTCACCACGTGGACCTGAACTCTCTGGAAACACCTGCCCAAAGGCAGCGCCACCGTCAACACACCTTTACCTGTTAGTAACAATCTCCACGAGCACGACCTGTGTTTGCCCTGTTGGAAAAGTGTCGCCCTGACTAGACACGCAGCTGTCTGGAAAAAGACGCACCTGTAATGAGTGTAGCTTAATTCCTAGGAATGTACAGTAGATTGAATCTGTGGTGTTGTACAGCAACCGCTTCCCTTTCGCAGTTTAGGAAGGGAGGGTTTAAAAGAAGGAATTGTAGGAAATGTCACAGAAATAGGAAGTCTACGGAGCAGAAAGCATGACCTTTTAAAGGTCAAAGCCTACAAATTGATAATACTGTTGTTCTCAGCAGGTCTATTATAAAATTACATATTATTCTTCCAAGGTGTGATAATTAACTACAATTTACAGTATGTTTGAAATCTGTGTTTCTTCCTTCATTTTAACCCCCTTCAGCCATTAACGCAGCTGATCTACACGCTCTCCTGCACTGTGGAGTTTGATTTATCTTCCAGGGGCGTGCTTTCAGCTGCGGGAGGCGGAGCTGCTGCCGGCGCCTCCACCAGCGGGACCTTCTCCTTCACCGGCGAGGCGGGAGGCGGCACGGCGGTGCTGGCGCTGGCAGGAGGGTCCTCGGCGGACGAGGAGGTGGGAGGCGGGCCGAAGCTGCGAGCGATCTCGTCGAAGGTCTTGCCCCTCGTCTCCGGGACTTTCAGGAAGGTGAAGATGAAAAAACTGATGAGCAAGCCGACGAAGATGAGGAAGACCCAAGGCCCGCACCACTCCTGAGGAGACGAAGGAGGGGAGTCAGAATTTCATAGAAATAACTGATTTTTTCTGTTTAAGTTCACATGCAAGCCCGTCGACGGGGGGGGGGATATGTTGTCCTGGGCCTCAGGACCATAGGGGCCCCTGAATGACCCTCAATTTATTTCACTTTACATTCACATATTTCTTTTTAATTAAATCATTGCCTGATGAATTAAATATTATTTTCTGCTCAACATATACTTAAAAACTTTAACATATTAAATATTTCAAATATATATATTTTCCTTTTTTTGCACAACACCCCTACCCCCCATCTTAGCAGAGAATGGTTTAACCCCGCTCTGGCGCACTTAAGGCTACGCTACATACGTCCCCTGAAATTTACATAAATCTGTCATTATTATAAACTCTAAACGTGGTGAGTCATCGTGCGCAGAAAAGAAAAGAAAAAAGAAAAAGAGAGGAAGATCATAGAGGTGAACGCGAAAAAGTGATGACATTTTTAAAAGGGGGACAAGAAGCCAGAGCACTAGGGCTAGAGTTGGCTGTGAACGGTGATGTCGGTAAGTGAACAACAGCCGCTAACACTGAAAGTTTAAAATCGCGCGATCACCAAAGCCCGATTGGAGTCTGTCACCGGCCGCTTGTAGCCTATTGAGCTGCAGTATGACAAGATATGCTGCCCGCGTTGAGTGGAGGAGAGAGAAGGTGATGGGAGATCAGGGAGGTAATGTTAGTCTGTGGGGAGCAGGTGCGTGAGGGTGAACAGCTGGGGGGGGGGCCTGTGATGGTCTCTTGTCCCCGGGCCCCAGCAAGTCCGTTGACAGCCCTGCTCACATGTTATAATTGAATGTGACGTTTACGAATACGAAAAGGCAAGAAAATCTAATTTAAAGATCTTAAATAAAACAAAAAATTCCACAAATGTTAAGCTAAAAAATAAATAACAAACTAAAAGTTACAGTAAAAGATGACATAAGAAAAGAAAAGAATAGAAGTCGAAACCCAAACCAAGCACAAACCAGTCCAAACCCGGACGACCGCTTACCACTAGCTTGGGGAAGCTCATTCCAACCAGGAAGTTGGCCGTCCAATTGCAGCAGCCGGCCACGGCCATGGCCGCCGGGCGGGGCCCCTGGGAGAACAGCTCGGCCACGATAAACCACGGGATCGGACCGGGGCCCAGCTCAAACATAGCCACGAACAGCATGACGGCGAAAATGGCCATGTAGCTCATGACGGAAATGTGCTTCTGCTCACACAGAGGCAGAAAGAGGGAGAAGAAGCACAGACATGATTATATACTCCCTGACTGACACTACTGACATTCAAGGATATTCAAAACCTTTAACAATCTGTCTTTAATAACCGAACGACACCTCGTGGTTAAAAGACACAACTGCAAACGTCCTTTAAGGTTAAAGATTAAAGGCGGCTGGAAGAATCACTCGAGTTTTAAGATCAGTCTCAACGTTCTGGCTGAAGGTCGGAGTCGTGAGTTCTCAGCTCCACAGAAGGTTTTAGCTTCTTTCGGCTTGTTGTTTTGGTTCACTTCTGGTTCATCGCTCAGAGAGACACATCAGCCGGCGACCAGTTCAACTCCAGCATCGTTGAATGTAGCGCTGCGTTTCCATACATGCTGTTTTTGCACGACTGTGTGATTTATATTTAACATCCTGCTACATGCATGCAGAATTACATAGCTATTCTTCACGTATTAAACCTGTGCATGTATATTTTTTTCTGCTGTGATCTGTATTAAATTTATCCAGGGGATTAAAAAAGTCATATCTTATCTCTTATCTTGTCTTAGCTGGTGGAGTTTTTAGCTGCTGCAGAGCCAGATGTTTCCCTCAGGAGGTGTCAGTACCATTTCCTTTTCACTGATATATTTACTGTATGTTTCTGTGCTCAGAGATGCTTTATAATGAAGTTTAAAGTTGAACACAGTTCTGGTTTTTACACAGATATTTCAGTTACATTTGTAATTACCTTAGAGTGTGATCACATTATTTTTAATATAAGCTGGTCGTTCTAAGAAGCTTAAAGAGTAACTTGATACCAGAGAAAAGCAGCGTTTCACTCCCCTTTCTAGCTGACGTCCACTAGTTAAAACAACAAAACAACTGTATTAATTCATGTAACTATCAAGTGTTTGTTTACCTTAAAGGACAGAGAGGGACAGTGGTGAAGGAAGTACTCAGATCCTTTACTGAAGTAAAAGTACTGATAGCACACTGTAAAAATGCTGTTAGAGGTAAAAGGCCAGCATTGAAATGATGTTATTTGAGTAGAACTTCAGGTAAAATGTGCTTAAAGTATTGAAAGTAAAAGTACTAAATGCAGTAAAATGTCCCTATTGTATATTTCACCATTAGAATAATATAAAAGCAAGATTTTACTGTTGTAGCTGCTTGAGCTGCAGTTAATGATTGAGTGAGAATGAATGAGAAACGTCGTCGCAATTGGTCCAAAGTAACAGCCTCACAATGTTTGTTTAGTCCAACCTTCAAAATTATTAAAACTAAATTAAAGTTATTGAAGTAATTTATCAACAAAGCAGCGAATTGAGCTGTGACAGCGCTGAACTCACCAGCAGGAGGGAGATGGTCATGAGCAGAGCGCTGACCGCCATTCCACCCAATCCCAGGAGGTGCAGAGTCCTTCGTCCCGCCTTCTCCACCAGGAAGAGCTGGAGGACGGACACGGGAGGGAGTGAGGAGCTGCCGAACGCTCACAAACACACGCGGCAACACAGAGAAACACGGCGACCTCACTCACCGAAACAACGGTGAAGACGGTGTTGACGACTCCGGCTCCGATGGTGGCGTAGATGGGCTGTTTCACCCCAGCTGACTCGAAGATCCCTGTGGAGTAGTAGAACACCTGAGGGACACAGAGAGGACAGAAAAGACAAAACAACAGATTAAGATCTACATATTTATATTAAAATAAATATAAGTTCATGCAGAATTGTGTTAATCTAAAATGACTCTACTACCAAAATGCACTCGTATGGGAGGATGGAGCTGACACTTGCTTCCTCAGAGACCCAGCAGGGATTACAAAGTGGCCTTTTGTAGTCTCCCTGACTGGAGCGTGTTTGGTTTGAGTGATTACAGCCGCGCTCGGCTCTGATTTATGTGTGTTACACAGCTACGTATGGAGCCATATCTCACTGGAGTAGTCTGTCGCTCTTTAAACCTCGTGAATCTTGTCATAAGAAGCAACAGAGAGGTTATTCTGGAAGACAGATCCTCAAAACAAATAAGGAAAAGAAAGATTCTTGAATCAAATATATTTCTAATTTAATGGTGCTTTTAAGTTTTTTAAGTTTTAGATGTAATTTGTTCCTAATAATTTTGGTTTTGATGTAGTTTTATGCATTATAGTGATACTATGTTAATAGGCCTTTCATGTGATATGTATATACATACATGTATGTAGTGAATGCATTGATTATATTGTGTGTATTAATACAACAATAAACTAACAACTAACAGTAATCCAAGAGAAGAATAAATACAGCTTTGTGTGTGTGTGTGTGTGTGTGTGTGTGTGTGTGTGTGTGTGTGTGTGTGTGTTGCAGACTCACAGCGTTGATCCCTGACAGCTGCTGGGAGAGCTGCAGCATGACGGCGATGAGGAGGGGCTGTCGGTACGACGCCGAGCGGAACAGCTCGGGGATGGTCACCTTCTTCTCCATGGCCATCTTGGCGCTCTCCTCCTTCATCTCCTGCAGGTCTTTACTGACGTCCTCACTGCCGCGCAGACGCACCAGTGCTGTCGGCAGGACAGAAACACAACGTGTCCGTGGCGTTTACAAAGAGCTCCGACTGGTAACAACTTTACAATTAGACCCAAGCATGGCGAGACTTTTGTTTTTTGTGCTGGTCAATATTTGTGTGCTAGCTTTCTGTATTTTTATATCATTTAAGGATTTTATATGAAGCATAATGTAAAATGATGGTATTTGGGAAAGCTAGCTTTGGTATGAATGAAGAGCCATTCAGCAGATGAAAGATCTGATTCCCATCACTATTATTAAAAGACCTGTCAATCATTTGGAAATAGCTGGTCCAAATGTTATGTTTTGCATATTTAGTGGTGCTAAAACCTTTTTGTCTGCATGTAGATTTTGGATTTTGCCTTTGAAGCCACTACATGAGGCATCTTTGTGAGCTTGTGGTTTGAGTCGAGGCGGGAACCATCATTGCATCTCTCTCCCCTGCACCGGCTACTACCAGGTAAAAATACCTCTAAGACTACCTCTCAAACTGAGCGTCTGAGCCTCGTGTCTGTGTTCGTTTGTGTCGGATCAGAGCTGTGAAGGAGAAGGGGGTCAGCGCCTCAGAGTCGACCCTGACGGGCTACATGCTGAACAGACGCCAAAACCTTCTGCCTGTTCAAGGACTCTTCTCTCCAGGCTGACTCACCTGATCTCCACCAGGTGTCTCTTAACTACTGACCTCTCTGTCTCTTTCTTCGTCCTTCATCTTTCTCTGCTGTATTCTCTACAGTATTTCTCTATAGCCAAAGCTGTAACAGCATCAGTATTATAAATAGCTGTAACTGTACTTTTGTTTGTAATACTTGTTTACAGTGTCAGTAGTTGTTGTAGTAATAGCAGCATTAGGAGCAGTCGTGCAGTAGTACAACTAGTATTAATGGTGACAGTAATGCCTGTAGCAGTGGCTGTGGTGGTACTGTAGTAATGACTGTAGTAAAGCAGCAGGTAAAAAGCAGCAGTGTTAGTAGTAGTTGTGCTACTTCTGACCATAGTATTATTCATAATTGTATTAGTAGTGCCAGTAGTTGCAGTGGTAGCAGCCTCTTACAGTAGTACTGGCAGTATGAATGATAGTAGCAACTGCAGTTGCAGCAGTAACAGAAGTAGCTGCAGTCGTAGTAGTAGAGGTAGCAGCAGTGCTAGTCATCAGTATTTGCGGTTGCAGTATTTGCAGTAGCAGACGTGCAGTAGTAGTACTGGCAGTAGCTGTAGAAGCAGCAGTACTGTCAGTCAGTGCAGCAGTAACAGCAGCAGGAGTGGCAGCAGTACAGCAGTAACAGTAGTACTGTGAGGGGTATCGTAGCAGTATGAGTGCGTACCTTTGCGTGCCTGCTCCTCCTGTTTAAGGTTGATGAGCAGGAAGCGAGGGCTCTCCGGACAGAAGGGCAGCAGGATGCACTGCAGCACAGCAGGGGCCACGGTGAGGGCCAGCAGCAGGGGCCACAGCTTGGCTGAGCCCAGCAGAGCCTCCAGACCAAAGATCTAAACACCAAGGACCACAAAAGCTGGGTTAGACTTACAGCAAAGCTAGTACTCAAAGAAAACTACAGTGTAGTACATTGTACACTGAAATCTGGGGGTTTCCTGGAAGCCTCCTGCTGACCTGAGCTATCAGGATGCCCACCACCACACCGAGCTGGTGGAGCGTGCCGAAGGCTCCTCGGAGGGGCGTGGGTGACACCTCGCCCACGTACATGGGAGTCAGGCCGGTGAAGAGGCCGCAGAACAGGCCGATGACCAGGCGACCGGCGATCACCATCTCATAGGAGGAGCAGATGGTGGAGAAGCCCATGAGGAGGCCGCCGATCACTGCCAGAGAGTTCACCAGGAACATGGAGCGACGCCTGAGGAGGAGTGGGAGGAGGGTATGGAGAGAGAGAGCATGTGATCGTACACTTTCTACTCACACATGTTAATGCAGTTCAGTGGATTAGCTTTAGTGTCGTTTCTGTTCATGAGGACAGAGGACAGGAGGCTGGTGGTGGGAGCAGCTGAGAGGTGTGTGGCTAAAACGAATAAAAATTGACAAGTTCATTGATCGACTGAGACGTAAAAACCATGAGTGTGTCGGGGCTGGTTGACCTGCCTGAGTGTGTGAAGGTCAGGAGCTTCCTGTCTAATTAGTTCATTGACAGACGAGCGTTTGGCCAAATTTACACCGCGAACATGTGTGTTTATGTGTGAGTGTGTGCAACACTTATGACAGCTGCATCTGTTTAAAGGAACAATGCTTATAAGCTCTCTTTTTGAGAATTAGATGAGAACCTCAGTACCAGTCTCATGTCTGTGTTAAACAGGGGGCGATTAGCTTAGCTTAGCGTGAAGGCTCGAAGCTCCTGACTTGAAATTTGTACAGACATGCGAGTGCCATCAAGCTTTTGCTGAAATATTCCTTGCAAATCCTTTTTTTAATTTGAATTCTTTGACAATTTAATTTAATTGAAGTGTGAGAACAATAGTGGAAAAGGTATATTTCCACTGTGAACCCCACATTTCTTTAATAGACTGTGGAAAACATATCAGTGGCAGGGTTAAAACCACCCCAGAAAGAAAAAAGGATTGTGGCTCGAGGCTCAGAGACAAATGGAGGAATGAGTCTGGAGAACATTAGAGCTGAGCAGTGGACTCCAGACACACACGCTTCATATCCTCCATTAGCGGTAATGGCTTGTGAGAGTTGAGCTGAACCACACAGGAAATACACAAAGCCATCAAAGGAAAAGCAAAACACACAGGAATTCTTCATATTTACATTGAACATGTCCAAAAACATCCACTTCCTGTGGTTTCTACAGACGACAGTCACCAGGGAAACAAAACATCACACCTCAGCTGGTCATCCCGAACACATTTAATTCCCACCTGCCAAACCGGTTCGCCATGACGCCCACGCTGAAGGAGCCCACCATGCCGCCCACGCTGAAGATGGCGACGGCGACGCTCCAGACCATGGTACAGACCCCCGGGCTGATCGGCACGCCGTAGCGCTCCACCCAGGTGTCGTTGAAGAAAGACCGCAGTTTCTGAAGGCAGAAGCGAATAAATAAAGAGATGAAGGGAAACGAGGTAAAAGAAGAAGCAGCGGGGAGGTGAAATCAAAGATGGAAATGCTAATAGCAGCTCTATCGAGCAGGAGTCAGGCTGCAATTAGCTTAGCTTAGCATAAAGATTGAACGCATGGGGAAATGGCTAGCCTGTCAACACCTCTATTGATAACTAATTAACAAAATATATCTTGTTTGTTTAATGTGACACAAAAAGAGAAAAGTCAAGAAGAAGTTAAGTTCGTAATTCTCCAGAAATCTGTTGTATTTCAGCTAGGCTAGCTGTTTCTTTATGCTAAGCTAAAGTACTTGTACTTAATAGACAGGTATGTGTGACTCTCAGACTGATCACCAACCTGCTCGGGAGCATTGATGACTCCTGTGTTGTAACCAAACTGCAGAGAGCCGATGACGGCGGTGGACAGAGAGAACAGGAGATAACCTGTTACCTGCTTTTCCTGCAGCGAGGAAGAGAGGGAAGAACAGCCGGAGGAGGAGGAGGAGAAGAAGAGTGGAGAGAGCAAACAGAAAATGGAGATGAAGGACGGAGGCAGAGGGAGAAACAAAATAAACCTGAAACCAGAGCTCATAATCAGATTTTCAATAATTGCGGACTGCTAACAGATAAACAGCATGTTGACGCCGGACAGGTGAGTGACGCAGTGACACACGTACGCATAAACAGCAGTATCAGGTGTCAGACCGTGAACTTGGACATAAACACACCCCACACACAACCACACAGATTACTCAGCATATTCAAACTACCGCCATGACTTCGGCTCTTCATGTAATTATTGGAAACATATTTTCCATAAAACAACAGTCAAATATAAAGAAAAAAAACTGTAAAAGCTACTACAACTGCAATTAACGATTATTTTCATTATTGATTAATCTGCTGATTATTTCAATGACCAATCGATTTGTTGTTCAGTCTATAAAACGTCAAGAAAGTTGTGAAAAATGTTCATTACAATTTCCCAGAGGCCAAACTGACATCTTCAAAACCCCTCAAACCCAAAGACTCTTCACTTACTGTCACACATGACAAAGAAAAGCAGCAAATCCTGACGTTTAAGCAGCCGGAACGAGCAAACCTTTGATATTTTGCTTGAAAAATGAAACTATTGATCAGTTATCAAAGTAGCTGGTGATTAACTATCTTTCGATCGACTAATAAATGAATCGATGAGTCATTGCAGCTCTGACATGATCTACACTCTTTATGTTTCAGCTACATGAAGCAATACATCTCTGTGATCGTTGCTTCTTCTCTGTCTTGAACATAATCAGCTAATGCAGAAGAAATTCAATACCGAAGTCGTCCGTCTGCTCTGAGTCGGCCCCCATAACGCCATCGACTCGTCACCGTAATGAGATCAGGGCGAGTATTAAAGGAGCCGTCGCTGTCGTCACGGCCGTCAGATGTTTGTGTGTCTGAGCCTCAGTGAGCCTCCATAAGATGCATCATATCATTCATAAGTCCTCTTATTACTCTCTGTTCTGCATCAAGTCAAAGCCATTTTTCCTTTTTGTTAAGTGAACTTAACTGTCCTGTAAAATAAATGAAACCATAAGATTAACACTGTAATTTACACATGATACTTTCTGAAGAATGTACACTTTGTGCTAATTTTGTGGCCTTCAAGTATAGAGTGTACTTAAGTAGTCCTTGAGTAATATTTGAGTATAACTGAAGTATAAATAGCATGTTAACTTTTCAAACTTTAAGTGAGCATGAGCATTGAAAAAACACACCTGCAGTACAATTGTACTATATCACAAATGTGTTGGAAATATACTTAAATATACTTCAAATGAAGTGAAATTAAAGTACACTTTAATTAAGCTGCAAATAGTGTTTTACAAAGGACTTGGAAATAAACCTAATTTTCATAAGTACACTTTATTAATTTTAAAAATATTTGTAATTCCGTACACTTTTTAAAAGTACACTTAAGTACAATTTATAATACATTTTAATATTATATAAATAAATATAATAAAGTACGCTTTTTATAAGTACTTTAAGTACTGCAGAATAAGTAGATTCATTTTTAATACACTAAAGTAGAATTTAATGACATTACATAGAGGTAGACTTTTTGAGAGCATATGACAAACATACTTTAAATTAAGCACAAAAGGTAAGTGTGTATTTGTACTGACTATTCTATACTTTACTTTTTCTATAATCTATAAATTATATGTCTAATACACTAAGTAAACTACTTTTAGAACTACAATTATATATAACGATATTTATTTTGACCTGGGTTACAATTTGACTCACTAACTCTCTCTCTCTCTCTCTCTCACACACACACACACCCACCCACACACACACACACACACACACACACACACACACACACACAAAGCATCTTGGTGTTTGGTGTCTTGCTCAAGGACACTTCAACACAGACACTGATCCTCCGACCCTGTGATTAGCATGAAGCTGCTCTATCAGAGCTCGCCAGTAAGAAACAACACTGCACTCGTCGACCATGAACTACTGATGATTAAAGGTTTACTATCTGTTAACCAGGACACTGTTATTATCAAGGAAATATTACAATCAGTTGTTCTACCAGTGTGGGACAATGATGCCACAAATCTGATTAATCCTGGTGTTTGAAGGTCAGACGAAGCAGCAGAGTGATTCAGCTCCTCCAAAATTAAAATCTACAGGACGGCGTATTCTACACGAGATAATACATTTAGTTTATCAGGCTGCATCTATGCATTCCTCTGTTTTCTTATCCTGTTAGGGTCGTAGCGAGCTGGACCCTATCCCAGCATGCAATGGGCCGGATGATCAGAGGTCAGAGAAGGTGAAAGTTTATGAAACACATATGAAATTCCTGGCAGGTCAAGCTGGGTCACAGCAGCAGAAATTAGGCCACTGTGTGTTTGTTTCTGCTGAGGTTTGTAATAAAGAGACTCGGTGCTGACGGGGCAGAATGCGCTGCCGTTATATGAGACAGCACAGAGACCTGGACGGGCCTCAGGTGATCCACTGCCCTTGGTGCCACAATATCAGAGCGAGGTCAGACAATATTAGCATGGACGCCACTTCTCAGGGTTCGGTGGGTGTTGACTACTCAGGACCAATCAGAACTCGAGGAAGAAACATGAATGGGAAACGATAAGAAGGTCAAACTGGGGCGATTCTTTCACTGTGCAGCATGAAACACTAAATAAAAACAATAAAGGTTATTATTGGATTTTAGGCATTGACGGTAAACGCCTTGTGTAACTTTTTAAAGATTATTTATGGGAATTTTCCCCATTACTGGACAGTTTGACAGCTAAGAGGCAGATTGGAAACGCCACTAACTAGTTGACATCGTCATGGCAACGGTGATGTCTGTAGCTGGAAGAACTCACTTTAATATTGAAGCGTTCGGGTATTCTGGCTGAGTTGCTGTTTCTACATATTTCACAAAACTGCAACAAGCAAACATCCACCCAGTCCTCCGCCTGGCTGTTCCCAGCGATCGCTTCAACACCTCCATTCTTCTTCTTCTTTGCTTTCATTGAGCGAATCGTCCACTGAGTGAAAACCATTTAGAAGCAGAGTGTTTTCAGTCCGCTCCGGCTCTCAAAGCTGATGAAATCTGCTCTTTGACCGAACGGCCTTTTCACTGCTTCGCTGTCTCCCTTCGTTTGCATGCATTCCCTCAGGATTTAGGTGACATTTACGAGCGATCAATAATCCGGTGAGCCTGCACACGCTGAAAGCCACTGCACCTCTCTGGGTGTGTCTGCAGATGGACCGGCAGGGATTTGTCTTTTTGTGCGTCTCAGTAGCTTAAATAACTACCTGATGAAAAGTTGCATATTTAATTTATAGTATTCAGCTGAAATGAAGTACAATGACATTTGAAAAAGACAGTAAGCTGATGTGTAGTGACTGTTTCTGCAGGACCCTCTAAATGTTATAGGCACTGAATGATGAGCTACAGGTCTTTTTTGTCAGGATGGTGGGGACTTAAGGGGAAACTAGGAGGGGAACTAAGAGGGGAACTAAGGGTTGAACCCAAATGCAGACAAACAAAGGGGACGTAAACTATGGATTCCAATTAATAAATGAATTTATTAAACACAAAACTAATTCAACATAAACCAAATCTCGGGGAAAACACAAGAACTAACTGGGAACAAGACACTTAGGACACAGACGAGACTAGCAACTGATGTTGACGTAAAACATGGCATGACTAAGACAATGCAAGAACACACATACATGAAACATGACAAAACTAAAACACTATGGCTACAAAACTAGAAAACCAAAAACGCTCCAGAAGGAGGAAAGCACAAAGGGCTATGAAAAAAGGGAACTGTGGCAAACAAAGGACAGAGATAAACCAAGGAGACAATCACACAATCCACGGCACAGACATGAAAAAAGAAAAACAACAAAGAACACTCACTTACAGGCTAGGGCTATCTCAAGGAATCATGGGCTACAAGAATACATGGGCTTGGCAAGAGACATAGACAAGGTAGTGTTGACGACGACCCGACAAAGACAAAGGGGAAGACACGGACTTAAATACACTAGGGAGGAACACTAATGAGACACAGGTGGAAACAATCTGACAATCACACGGGAGGGAAAACACAGGAAGTAAAGCAACCCAAAGACACATGACATGAACCTTCAAAATAAAACAGGAAGTAACCAAAACCAGGCAAAGACAAGACACAATGGGAAGCTTAACAAAATACAAACAAGACATGGCAAGGATAGAGACTAATACAAAACATGGCATGACTGAGACAAAAGTAACTAAATGAGGCAATGGCAAGAATCAACAAGAGAAACTAAACAAAACCGCCGTGCATGGCACGGGTCATGACATTTTTCCTCATGTGCAGTTTTATAATATTCTCTACTCACTTTCAGAGACTTTAAATCTGGATATTATACAATTCTGAGTGGAAGTAACATTGATTCTATACTTCAAGTTACTCTGAGTGAATATGTTGTGATGTACTGGACCTTCACTGACACATAATAACACTAGAACAATACTATAGCCAGGTGGAAGTCATGATAATCAATGATTATAGATATACAATGGTTATATAAGTGGCTATGTTGGGATGAATTCCAAAAAGTAAATATCAAAGAGTTAGCTGGCCTTTGAAATAAACCTTGAGCATCAGGGTGGGAAAATGATGGTTAATGAGGTTTCTGAGTAGACTGTCTAATGACTTTCTGAGGGGGAACTTCAAAGAAACTTCAAACTGACCCTTCATCATCCATCTGAAATCATCACCATCACTCCAGTTAAAAGTTAATCAGAGGAGACAGAAAGAGAAGAGCCCTGAGCGCGTCACAAGACCCAAATGCAACTTAATGTGGCATCTGCAAACAGCTCTATCAACCCAGAGACACGCACGCACGCACGCACGCACGCACAGAGCTATATTTGCACACCACCTTCCTCTTTCCTCTGTCTCCGTCATCCGCTGTGTCCGTCTCTGTTTTTTTTTTTTTTTTTTGTCAAGTCACGGTGACTCAGGAGAAATTATTGGTCACATGACGGCTCCCAAAACGTCTCAGAGAAAGATCAATAACAAGAGCGTGTAGGACAAAAACCAAACCAGCTGCTTTTCAGTGACAATTCAACCTGTGTTTAATATTATTAAACATTTGTAAAGCTTTGAGAGAAGAAGATCCCGCACACTCTTCCTCAGCATCGCTGCATTGATCATACTGATGATCAGCGAGCTGTAAAGAGTCTCCAGAGTTATAGAAGCGTCCTGCGTTCAAACAGCTCAAATCCTTTTTAATCTTATGGATGTTGGATTTTTTTTTTTCATCACTCAGCTGGATTTCAAGCGTTTTAATCTCATTGCTCCAAACATGACAAAGACTGAATGTCGCACATTGTTTACAGAAACCTTTGAAAACCAGCTCAGAACGATTCATGTTTCAGGCGTATAATCAATCTCATCCAGACAAACTTCCGCCTGCTCTGTCCTTCTGCAACAGCCTGTTGCAGCGCCCACATTTGCTGAACAGATGTCGTGTTACTACGGTAACCGTTGCCACAACGACAGAATGAGATGACACTGTCCTCACACACAAATCCAACCTGATGCTTTGCTTGTGGCCTTCAGACGCGCTAGGGGTCCCTCGATCAAAACAAAAACAAAAGAGGTAGTTTGACGTCGGTGTGAAGTGGCGTGGGATCACGAGAGTTGTTGTCTTCACTGTTAAACAACCACCTAATAAAAATAATAATCAATAAAAACAAGAGTAAACAATACTAGCTAGCTGGTTCGCTGACTTCCTTCCTCGCTGTGTGATGTATCACCTGTTTCCCTGGAAGTTTTAGCAACTAGAGGGATTAAAGAGGATACAACGCCACTGACAGGTGAACAAATGAAATGCACCCTCACCGTGATTAAAATGAAGGATCAATCTGGGTTTGGGATAACATTCGGGATAAAACGCAGCAATTAATATAACACATGTGAAAAGCATATGATGCTTGTAAGTTTTAACACTCAGATTTGACAAATCAAACAGGATTTTTCAATCTGCACATGAAAAAAACTGCAAAACAGTCACATACCTACAGGTGTTTCAAGTACAACTACTGTGTGCACGAATCAGACGACTGCTATGACTCAACTCATCGTCCTCGAACTTCACGTTTTATCTCTGAACGACGACGTCATCTTTCTTCCTGCCTCATTTAAGCTCCCAGTCTCTCTCTCTCTCTCTCTCTTTCCCTTCATCCAACCAAGAGTGCTCATATAGAGTCGCTCCATCGCTCCCCTCCCCTCCTTCCTCCATCTCCATGGCAACAGCCTGGAGGTGACATTTTATTGACACAGGCTAAAAGTAACCACAGCACCCGTGCGCACACACTCACACACACATGCAGCAGAGTCTCCTAAACTAAAGTAGCACTAACTAGTCGACTGCAATGGTGCATCAGGGTGTGGACACACACACACATACACACACGCACAATGAGTACATCCGACCTACATCTGGTCCAAGGCAGCTCCCACAGTCCCTCCTGGAAGAGTCAATCAGCTCAGCTTAGGAGTGAAACCAGCAGGTTAAACGCATCGAGCCGTGTTGGGTGATGAAAAACGTTACAGGCCGGCAGGGTCTCACATCGCTCTGCCGTGTATTGACAGCTGGTCAATATTTGGCACGAGCAATAAGAGCAGGATGCAAAGTCAGAATATGACAGGACGCCCTTCAGTGACACGGGAATGTACACAAACCCACCTACGAGACTGCGAGTCAAACGAGTCTGAGGTGTTCGTGATTCTGCTTCTCGCTGAATTTGGTCTTTGCTGTCACTTAACAACAGTTTTTAACGCAAACTTTGCGCAACTCTTTGCTTCTGTGCAGCACAACGACAGGTGGAGGATGTTCATCATCACATTTGAAGTCAAATAATGCTCCAAGATTGGTTTTCTTTGCACGAACCAAAGATTGTACACATGGCTTTCTGCAAACGTCCAGAGATATTCGGCCTCATTTTGATTTGTATACAGACTCGAACGTGGTATTGATTGTTTTTTATGTGTTACGTTGACACTGTTCCTTATGTCACACTGTTAAATATCATCGTCGCCCGTGATGGTTGTGCTGTTTTATAGAAACATGCGGAATTTAACTTTTTCTGTTGTAACTTTATGTGACTTTTATTTAATCAGCTAATCTCATTGAGCACAAGCTCTCGTTTGCAACAGAGGCCTGAATACACCAGATAAAGAAAGCAGATGTAGCAGGAGCACATGCAGCATCAGACACAATCACACACATCATGAAACACATCAGATTTCATTTGATTTATTCTGCACTGCCTCCAATTTGATTTTCTACAGAGTTCCAGCTCAGGGGGAGGGTGTGATGTGAACATGTTGCATTCGTCCGTGGCTCGTATGTGTGCGTGCAGACAGCGCTTCTACCGTTGTGAAGAGGCGACTTGTAGCTGCATTGCATTCTGGGCTATTTTCTGATACTGCAATTGCAGAAACTGCAGTCTGAGCCTTAAATTGCAATAATTATCATCAAATCCAATTTTTCTTTTAACTTAAACCATTACTTTCCTAACCTCAATCCTTATTCTAAAGCAAACACAATCCTTATCTTAAACTTAAAAATGAAACTTCTTCTTCATCCTAAACTGCACTTGAATTGATTTATCAGTGATTTTTCGCTTTTGTCTCCAGCTTTGAAGACGTTTGGTCCCCATAAATATACAGCAGAGTCAAACTAAGGCTTCATGTTCATTACATCTGTGTTCCTCGCTAATACTGAACACAAACCTCGATTAAAACTCAAGCATGCGTCCTGAAAACCATCCCAGACTTCATAGTACACAGTGTTTCTCTCACACATTGAGCACACATCTGCAGGCTGACTCAGAGTTATTATGGCACACATACAGGCTCGCGCCGCCCACACAGCTCTGCTTAGACACTTTATATAGAAATGCTTCTACACATGTATCAGGAATCACAACTGTGGGGTTGTGAAGTCAGACTGAAGCTGCAGAAGTCACTCAACTGTTTATTAATACAAAATCTTTTTTTTTTTAAAAAAGAGAGAGATATTCACACTGATACAAAAAATCTCTTCCTGAACGTGGCTCACAACAGAAACTATGAAGAAAGAGCATCACTTGCCTGCCCTTCCATCGTCTGAAATCTAGCTGGATGGAAATTTTTACTCCAACTGAAGGGTGCAGAGAGGATATCTTCAGGTGGTGGTTAAAAGCTGTGCAGGACCCGCCCGCCGGCGCTGAAAGCTGCAGGAAAAGAAACAAACCACATTAGGCGCTGTCCGTGGTACCCGCCGGCTCTGCAAGGACGGACACGACCGCGCTCCCCCCTTCCCATCAGGAAAGCCGTACTAATAACCGACATCATGCATTTTGCAGAGCACATCTGAAGACATGAGCTGCAGGAAATGAACGGAGCAGATTTTTCTGTCGGTAACCTCCTCCTGTGTCTGTACTGTCGGTCAAACTGGAGCGAGCTGGAGGTTTTTCACAGCCCGGCTCGTCCAAAAGACCCCAAATCCCGCTCGAAGTAGATGAGCCCGGATAATAAAGTGCCCCTCACCTGTCGTGACTGCCGGGCCGGACAAAGCAAAGCCTCGGTGAGCTGCAGCACTGCCTCCCTCCTCTTCACCCGGAATTCGTCTCGTACAGGAGCTGCGAGGAGAACCGCACGTAAAAGCACGCACTTGTTTTTATTTTTTCATTTTCTCATCGACTCCATCAACCTATGAGTGACTGGAATGCTGGGATGCCGTGACGTCGCTCCGCCCCCCCCCCCCCCCCCCCCCCCCCGCTTTTACGTACAGAAATCCGTGACTGTTGTGCATCATCGCCGCATCCCGTGAGCCGAGGCGTGTCCTATAAAGCTGCAGCCCTCATTCGGTTAGTTGGTCAGTTCAGATGACGAAAGTGTGGGCGCATGCGCGGGGAGGTGGTTCGTGAGGGTCGTGAGGGGGGGATTATGAAGCCCCCCCTTCCCGCCTCTCCCCCTGGTGTCCTCCTCGCCTTCCCATGATGCCTCTCGCTGGCGACCTTGACAGCAGCCGCCGGGCGCCTGATGCTGCGGATGCTGATGCAACGCGGTCCGTTACTGAGGCAACGGGTCATGCGGTGCAGCCCAGATGATGCTCCAGTTGTAGAAGTGATTACTTTTCAAGCCTTTTTCTGTGTTTGCAGACAGTGAGTTTGTGAGCACCCACCACACGCAGCGACTGTTCATATTAATGTGAAAATAACCGGATATGTCAGGTAGCTCTCACCCCACACACACTGCAGCTCCCTCAGTCTCATGATCCGCTTGTGACTCAGAGAAAACTTGATCAGAAATTTATCCCAAAAACTTCTCAGCAGCGTAAGAGACAGAACCACATTTCTACTCAGTGATCGAAAGCTCCAGAAAAGCTGCTAAATGGACTTCATATTGGGACTCAGCTCATGTTGGAGCCAACATGAAAAAAAGTCCTTAAAATGATTGAAAAACATGAACATCTACTGTTTCATGACAAGCGGACAAACCCCATATGATGAGACTCACGTGATCTAAAGATCCAGAACAACCACTGAGTGGAGTTCAGGGTGAGTTTGCTTTTTCACCTTCAACTTGTGTTTTTCCTGCATTGACCCATAAATGGCGAAGTTTTTTTCCCCTCCACTCTTAATACTTTATCTAATTCTGCCATTCTGCCTGTCCATACTGTTATTCTACTACAGTTACTTCTTTCTACTCTCTGCACCCATTTCATAGTTCATAGAAATGGACTGTCTAAGGGCAATTTCTCATGTTGTTTGCACTGTGAAGTCCTCTAATGCAGCTTTGTAATTTTGGGCTACACAAATAAAATTCATTTGAGTTGCAGTGTCTCCCTTATTCCAATATGTTTGCCGTCTTCCTTCTCATCAATAGAAAGTGTCACAAACCCTTTAGTTTCTCGTTACTTACCACATTAACGTCAGACAAACAGAAAAAGGCCACAAAATAAAAAATAGTTAGTTTCTCCTCCTGTGTCGGCCCTACTGACTCTTTTATCTGACCCGATCCCCTAAATATCCATCATGAAGTTTTGCAGCTTGGACGACTACCAATCTAAATAAAGTGGTCTCGTCTACCTGCTAATTCAAGCCTACACATGAATATTTAACGTCTGAATATTTAACGTGTTAAGCGGTCTGTTTCTTTCACTTTTCAAAATAAAAGCTCCTAAAGATCTATTTCAGGTTTGTAACAGATTTAATGCACGTGTTCAAGGCTCTACTTTTCATATTTTCGGGTCATGTTTGAAGCTGACTAAGGACGACAAGTACAACAGTGTTCACAGTAACATTATATATTCAGTCGTTTTTGTACAGAAAGAGCAGATGCTTCACATTAAGATAGTAGGATGAAGAAAGGTTTAGAGGGATGGAGAGGAATGGGTCCGCTCAGATCTTTCCGGGGAAAGATCCCGACTCCAGCTGCTCGTCCCATTTCTGAACCTTTAAGAGAGACAAAGACAAAGTCAAAGCAGGACCAAGATGCCATGTTTAAGGGAAAAACTGGTAATAAATACCTGACATAATGTAACAAGGATTTCTATAGACAGATGATAAAATGTGCTTAGGTTCATGATCATGGCTTAAATGACATATGAAGAGAAAAAAAGCATGTAAAGTTATTATTTCTTGAGACAGAGAGTTGTACATAATAATGAAAACAGTAAAAATGTACAATGTGGATGAGAAATTAGGTGTTGATTCGCTCATGTGGATCTTTATGACCCCATTTACACCCGTCACTCATCATAATTCATTAAAAATACCAGGAGGAAACACAAAAGCATGGTTGGATCATTTAAATTATCTGGATACAGATCTAAATGGAGTGTTTAGGTCCCTGGTGTCAACATGCATTTGGTGCAGCTTACCCAGCTGATGGGACAGAGGCTCTTGTAGACCCTCATGTACCAGTCGCAGGGAGCTGTGTCCTGGTCTTTGGCAGACAGAGCTTTGTTACATCTGTGGAAATCTGCAGAGAACACAGAAAGAAAAACGAGACGTCAGAGCAGGAAGTAAACAGCCAGCAGTGACCCCTGACATGGCTGCTAATCAGAGCGAGCCACTAGTGGTTAAGTCCAAAGAATCAACACTTCTGTAGCTGAAATACAGTTTGTAAGACGATTTAATCTCATATGAAACATTCACTGAAGTATAAAAAAATAACATACTTTGCAATCACATCATATTAGACTTCAGCTTAGTCTCCATGTCTGTGTAGAGACCAGTTCTTACCCCACCACACTACTTTTTAAATTATATTAAATTAAATATATGATATTTATGAAGGTATAAAATGTTTAATCAAATTAAATTTTGGTACTAAGACAAAATATCTGGGTTTAAAACCTTCACTTCCTGCTAAGAAGAATAAACTTTCAGTAGTAGTTTAATAGAAGAAGGACAATATTTGAAATGCTCAGTTGCTGCTGTATTACACAGTAATGTTTTGCTGCTTCCTGTTCCTCTACACAGCTTCTGCACTGACTTGAGACTGAATGCTCATTTTATTGATCTTTTTCTGTCTTTTGTGCGTTAATTTCAGGCATCACCTCACTGGTTGCAAAACATCTCGTCAAAGGACTGCAGTTAAAAATTAGCCAGCTGGCTAACACTGACACATTTACAGAAATGCTGATTAATGTGGGTTGTCTTTATAAATAGATAAAAGAAATTAAGAAAGAGAAAAAAAGCAAGCGAGTGAGAATAGAAACTAAAGGCCTTGACGCACTCTATTTCAGTTCAGGTTGAAATCAGCATGAGAGGAAACGAGGGAACTGGTCTGACACAAAGATATCCACATCAGTGGCAATACCTGTAACCTGAAAAACACCACCTGAGGGATCACATCAATGTGTAACAAGGGTCTAGACTTTATTCACTAGATCGATGTGAGGTAAACTGAGTGAAGCAGGTTGTTTTGTTTACCCAGATAGTTCTGGTAACAGTTGCGGGTCTGGTTAGTGTTTGGGAAGCGGGCGTCGAATGGAGCCGTCCTGTAGCTCTTGATCTTCTCCTCGATCTGGTCAGACATCTTCAGCTGGTGGATATCTGCAGGTGACCAACAGCATGTGAGCATCTCTGAACTGAGATCACACTGACTACACACACTAGAAAGACAGCGGATCTGCACTACAGGAGAGGACTTTTTATTTTATTTCATTTTTTTTTTTTTTTATCTCGCACTGTATAGGGCAGTGAACAGCAATGAGCACCAACGTTTGCTCAGTTTAAACTGGTTTTGGTAACTGTGTTGTGCCGAATTTACCAGATTACTTTACTAACTGGTAGGAGAGCTGAGATTGCCCTCAGAGATATGTGCGTCTTGCAACTACACAGGAAAAAGGGTTAATACCGCCGTTTCCAAATGGAGTTCGACATATCACGTATCTCACACAAAAGCTAAAGGTAGCATTTGGTTTGACAGAAGCATGTTCGGCTAACGTTAGCCGAACCTTAGCCAGGAGTCGGGAACTGTTCAGTGACAGCGAATGTTTCGCTGCTTATGAAGGATAAAATGAGCACCGATGCAAAAATACCGATTACTGAAATTAATAACCCTTCTAAACCTGTTCACTGACGCTCATCTTTAGGGATAAAGATAGGCTAAGTTAACCTTAAGCCGGTCAACAGCCATGGGACGTATGCTAATAATATAGTGTAACGTTACGCTTTTTACATTTAACCTGTTTGTCAGAGATAAAAAACATAAATGAGTAAGATTAATAAATTTAAAGCCAAATATAAACAGCGTACTGATGAAGCAGAAGCATTGTATTCTTAAGAAAAACCGTTTACCTTTCACAGAGAAATTCCGCTATAATCGTACTCAACGTCCTCTAGGCTGAGGGCTGCAGTGCATGTCGGGAAACGGAAATGAAGCTTCAGGCAATGTCCGAAAGACAGCACCGCCACCTGCTGGACATAACAAGGAGGTACAACAGCTGCCAAAGATGATGGCGCTGCAGAGAAGTCGACAATCTAATGATCATGTAGCCTTAATGCTATCACAAAATGGCTAAACACACACATTCACATCGTGTATCGAGTAATGCAAAAAAAGAAGAAAAAAGAGAAGAAGAAGAAGTTATATATCATATCTGCTAAAATACTGAGAGTTAAAGTTCATTCTTGACCTTGAAAATAGGAGTCTGACAGAAAACCTTGACATAAGGTTCACTAAAAACAAATAAATGTGGTTGAAAGCTCTGGAAAAAGCTAACAAGTGTGCTTGAATATGATTATTTTTTGTATAATCAAGGTAATTGGTTCCAAGTATACAGCATGGCCTCATCACTTAGATTGCTTATATGTTACTTTTTAATGCATTCCCATTAAAAAAAATGTTTTGCTGTTTATCTGTATCTCTAATAACATTTTTGTTTCTTTTGAAAATTAAAAATGGTAAATTGAAACATAGAGAGACTAATGTCCAGAAGGGTTAATTAAATATTTATGATCCTCAGTGGAGTTTGAATAAGAATCAGTGAAGTTGAACAAATGCATGAACAAACACATAAATACATTTTTTTTGTCAGTCACTTATTTTATTTTAATAATAATTATTGATAGAACAGCTAATACATATAAATCAACAGCACACAGAGGCTTATATTAGTTGCTTAGTTTTGTATTTTCTTCATACAAATCGGGTTTTGTTGTGCTTCTTTGTAATTATTGTTGGTTCCTTTCCTTTTCTATCCTTTCCTTTCCTTTCCTTTCCTTTCCTTTCCTTTCCTTTCCTTTCCTCTCACTGAAGCGCAGCTTGTCTCCTCTCACAGATCCTCCTCAGCTGGCTGGAACATCTGGAGGTGAACCAGCTCATCCTGTGGTTGTCTCCTGGGGTGAGTCGACCACACAGCTCCCTGCTGTCTGTATTATCAGGCTCACGTTGCCAAAACCTGCAGAGATGCAGAGAGGGAAAAAAATGGTCTTTCATCTGTAACCATGGCTACCACTACTCCTCCATATGAAAATACATCATCAAATTAAAACAGCCTCCCACTGTCTTTCAGTCCACTCCCATTGAGGCAAATGTAATCGCAGTGGATCCAAAGAGGACGTACAGATACTGTAACTCCATTGGTCGATAGTATGATCTCAGCTGAGCTTTAAATTTACTTTATTAGTGAAATGCTTGAGTTGTCGTTAATGTGCAGACTCTATGTGGTTGTTAGCTAAGAAAATTCCTTTAAAAGGAAAATAAGAGAGAAGCACAGTAACTAACTTAATAATAATAACTGACTTAAAATCTGATCCAAATAAATTCACTATAACTATAAAAAATCAGCGACGGACAAAAACCTAAATCTAAAATGAAAATAATAGTTTTGCTGCGGAAAATGAAAACAGTTAGATTAGAAAAAAAGTTAAATGTTCTAATCTGGATAATTTTTAATGTTTAACTGCATGATATTGAAACAAACACAGTGAAGAAGATGTTTAATGCTGCCCACTTTAAGTCTACTGTTGTTTGTTTGTCCTCTCAGACATGTTCCTTGTTGTTGCCTTTCATATTCTGACCTCCTCATTCTTTATTTTCTTGTCTTATTTATTCATTTTTATATTTAAATCATGGGGGAAGTTTATGGCTGGGCTGATTCAGTGCATTTTTCTCTTCACACTACAAACATTTCACTCGTCTACTTTAATATCTCCTCATGGAATCACTCGTCTCAGTTTTCCAAACTTGTGTGTCCTCACGACCAGCAACGTGTGACCAGACCCTGAGGCTGCAGGAATAGAGATCAGTGTCAGTGGTTTGTCACCTCAGGAACCCCGTTTGTCCCTATTCAACCCTCCTCCTCCTCCTCCTCCTCCTCCTCTTCCTCCCTGTCATTACTCACTCTGGTCCCTTCTTCACCAGGGAGCCGTCGCTCCACTGCCAGCCCCCGTCACCACCATTGCTCCTCAGGCCGAGCCAGTACGAGTCTCCCTGGCTCAGACTCTGGGCCCTTTTCCACAGAAACTCCTGAGGAGGAAGTCATCAGTTCTGTCATTTCTCTCTTATCTCCAGAAATCATCTCTCTCTCTCTCACACACACACACAGACACACACACACACACTTTCATTAGGAACAACATTGAGGACATAAACTACGTTACAGTAAAACAGTGAAAGACAAAACCTCAGATGACCTCAAGCAGCGACTGGTCCTGCAGACGTCCCCATATTTCATAGAGGTCTTAAATCTATTCTTAACTCCTCACTCTGATGGTGTGTGTGCGTGTGTGTGCGTGCACTTTGAAATGTGTGATCTTACAGCTGATATTTCAGTGAAAGCATTTCAACTGTTTACAACTGGACAGATGCAGAATATATTATTCTATGTAAGACACGTAAATGCTAAGAAAAGAACTCAGAGTTTCAGTTTCCAGTGATGTTATGTGTGATATGATGGATTATAAACACACTTATTATAACTTCATGGGTGAAATATGGGAAATGTCAAAGTGTGTGTGTGTGTGTGTGTGTGTGTGTGTGTGTGTGTGTGTTCACCTGCTCCTCCTCTGTCCTGACTGTAGCCACAGCGCCCCCCAGTGCCATGCAGCGGTACTGGCTGCTGATCCAGTCGGCCCTGTCCTGACTGAACAGGAAACATTTCTCTCCCTGAGGCGTCCAGTCGGCTGGACATGGACTGCACACTCTCTCTGGGTTTAAAAAACAAAAATGGAAGAAATAACTTATCCTCAGTGCTGGTTTTAATCAGCTTCAAGCTCCGAATGACCTTTTCACGACAGAAATGCCAAGACTGGGTCAGTTTTCAGCAGTGACGTGTTTTTCCAGCTGTGAAAACATCCTTATATGACTGCTTCGTGCCCTTTCATGCAAGAATGAGAAAATCATAAACTCATTTCATAAAAAAAAGCCATGAAAACAAAACTAAAATCATGTCCAAGTGTTATGATTTTTGTTTCGAACATGTTAATTAATGTGTGTGTACAAGTGCAAATTCCATCATCACTTTAGGGGTGAATGGAGAATACATGATGCAATGCAATGCATGCTTGAAGTCCGCTGCAGTGGACAGAGAAAAGCAGACAGAGCTCCTGTTGTCTGAATTCAAAATGCACAGCTGATGTGGTCATGCTTGAGCTGCTTCTGGTTTGTGTACGTTTGCAAATCGCTATGCAAATCAGAGCTGCTGGTCAAACGGTTTTTTGCAAATAAGTCCTTGTGTTCAATGTAGATGGGTGCTGGACTCTGCAGAGTCAATACTGACAAAAAAATAGCAAACTGATTCTCAGGTTTTCAGTGTCTGCGCTCATCCTTGTACTTTTATGGAACTTTGTTTCTTTCTGTCTTTCTTTGACAAAGTGAAAAAGAGGTAAAACAAGAAAGTGTTCATATAGATCTGCAGATATGTGCAGAAGTTAACAATGCTTTGTGCATCTAATTTGCATTTAATCATGTAAAGTTTAATTTTTAAGAGGAGTTTTGCTGACAGCCGGTTGCAGACCTGGAAGCTGCCACTCGTGGTGTGTTGTCATGAATAAAATATAAAAGAACGAAAATTGAACTTTCTGCTGCAGTCAGAAAGGAACTTCTTTTATATCTGTGACAGGCAGGTTGATATCTTTATATTTAACTGAACACTAAACATGCGAGAGCTTTTTCTGACAAAATGCATTCGGTAGCTCTTAACCATAATCTGAACCTTCACACCCCAACTCTCAACCATCATACAAGCAAGGACCTCATTTCCAAAAAAGGTCCCTACTCTCACGTTCTAAAGCCAGGGTCCTCATCAAAGAGCACACGGCGCTTACCACCGGTGGTGGAGTTGCTGACCGGGCAGTACTGGTTCAGAGCTGGATACTGGGAGAACAGGAGGCGGTACGACTGGTTGAGCTTCTCCAGCCGGTTTGTCAGATCTCTCAGTTTGGTTTCCTGCAGGCTCGACTGCGACTGGAACAAAAAGGTGATCTGAACCACTGTGACACCAAACACACACACCAGAGAGACAGAAAATTACATACACAATGTCTCATCACACGTTTCCATGGATACAGGGGGGAAACAAAGCAGCCTGATTCACTGGAAACATAAAGAGTTAATCCTCTCTGCAAACCTTCAAATGAAGACATTCAGTCTAAATAAAGAATGAAAGAATGGCGTCTCCATTTCTGACACACTGACAGCTGCTGGCATGACAGCGAAGAATATTCTGGATTTTTAAAAGCAAAGACGAAACACATGATCAGTTCACAGCTGATGTCAAGTTTTAGTTTTTAAAAGGACCATTTTCAAAATCCTTTCTGTCAACAAACCCAGTGAAGAGACCAAAACCAGCAATGAAGCAATGGGAAGTGTTTCCTGACCCCCCCTCCTCTCTGCTCCAGAGGAAACACATCACTGAGCCTCACTGTTGCTCTGGCTGACATGTTCCTTCATCACCGTGAACACACACACTGTAGTTTGGTTTGACTCAGTCCCACACACGCCGTCCTGCTGCCACCAACACTCACTACGTGGATTAATCCGCCGCTGAAAATAGTCCCAAACAAATGCGTCCTGTCCTCCACACTGAGTGAGTAAAACTAAAATCTACAGTGAGCAGCTGTTTTAGGACATCACTGAGCCTTTAAAAAAACATAAAACTACATAATTGGGAGTAATTTTTAAAGATTTATGTGTTCAGGAGGAAGCAGTGGGTTCGGAGCTGTGAGACAGAGCAACACACTGCTTGATTTGTTCTTTTCATTGGATTTATAACAACAAGATATAGAATAACACCCTTAATTAGTGTTAATGTAATGTTCGCTACCTGTTCTTTAATTATATTATAAATTACTGTAATACTTACTTAATTTGTACTGTAAATTAAGTTTAATATAAATGAAATAAATGAAATAAATACCTCTCTATATATATTTATTTTTCCTCTCTTTTCTTTTTGTCACTGTTACAGTAAATTCTTCTGTATGTGTTTCTTGTCGCTGGATGCATTTTGAAGTACAGCTCATTCAGTTTACTCTGGGAATGAGACTGAGTTGATCAAAGACGTGCATGAATAACAAAAACGTGCACCTGTTTCCGCTGACGGGTCAGTATCAAAGTGTCATGAAGGACTCACAGCAGAAAGTCTGCAGCAGAGTGATGATGACGAGCAGAAAGCAGAGCAGAGAGAAGTAATGAGCCAGATGTCTGTACTGACTGAAGCAACCTGAGATGCAACAAAGACAAAAAAAAAAAAAAACAGTTTTACACACAGTTCACACGAAGGCTCAGATCAGCCGAATCAGTCCAAGAGGCCAGCAGTGAATCCGGACTGAAGGCGGTGGTGTTGTTACACTGGACTGCACTGTATTGAAAAGCTGTATGTCTGCAGGTGTACCTCATACACCTGCAGACTGTTTCCCCCACTCACCTCTGATGGAATCCAGACATGCTGATAGTTTCGGTTTTATTTGCTGAAGTGTCAGAGAGACTTCAGCCGCCGCGCAGCGAGGTTTGTAGATTATCTTAAGTAACTGGGATATCGTTTCTGGAAAGAAACATTTGTGTTCAGTTTTCAAATGTCACTCTGGTGCTTTGAACACAACTAATAAAATTCACTTGAGCTGTAGGGGAAGTGGCACCTCTGAAAACCTCAGCAAATAAAGCTGAAGCTATCTGCATGGCCAAACATCACTGGAGAAGAGAGGAAAAAATACTGCCAGCCGTTTCTATGGCTGTTTTTGTTGTTTAGAGCTGAAGCTTTCGACTATTCACTGAATCCTGAAGCAGAAAGAGCAGCTCATTAATATAACCACCAGCTAATGAGTAAAACCCACCTCACTCAGTCCATGCAAGCAATTATTTTAAAATAAAACAGCATCAAATATAAAACCAGAAACTGCAAGCACTCAAAAAATCCACCTCGCGCACTTGAATTCTGCAAAGATCATGATTTTAAAATTAAAATTAGAAGAGTTTAAAGCTTAAATGCACACATGTGGCTGCAGCAAGAAACGTGTGCAAGAAAAGAAAAATACTTTTGTCCGTAGATGCTTCCTGTTGTTCTTCCAGCAGAGCCGATCCGTTGTTCACTCCCATGGTTTCATCAGTTGCAACAGGAATGAAGGTTTGTTTCGTAACAGCTGCATGAATGTTAGCAGTTTCTCCCTGCCCTTCTTTGCTGCTTTAACAGCCACACTAAAGCAGGTACGAATGAACAGCCCAGCTTTCCTCAGGTGAGTGTGTAATGTAGATTCATATCTCACATGAGAACACTGGCTTCTCTGCAGCTGCATGCAAAGCAGGACTGATATCCAAACAAGCCGAGGAGTACAGCAGCTCATGGGCACTTACAGCCGCCGTGGACGTCCCCGTCGCCACGTATCCCTCGTTTTAATGATATTTAAAGATGCTGTTGGTGAATACTGTAAGTCATCAGTGCAATACAGAGACATTCACACCTGCACTATACCTGCACCGCAGCTACACCTCATTTGTTTCTGAAAGGCCCAGTCTTTAAGACATCATTTCCTGTTTTTCTTACTATCTATTGCTTTTATTGCTCCTCTAATGACCTCTTGTGGTACATGATCAGATCAATCGAATATCAAATATATATCAGATGAAGCATGATCAAGGGTAAACTGATGTTTAAAATGTTGACCACTCTTAGTTGTGGTATGTGAGGCCACGTAGGGTCAGAGCAGGAAGAGATAAACCAGAGGTGATGTTTGAGGGGCTATTAGGACTAAATCTTCTATAGAGGTAGATATAAATTGTCGCAAAGGAGAACAGGTAACAGCGTATGGCTGCCTGTTGCGTAATGTGGAAGATTTGATTGTGAGTTCAGTATTACTGCTGCAGGTAACACTGTGGATGATCCTCTTTAGTCTTACGCGTTAAAAAACTAATGAAATCTGTCAGCCCACTCTTTGTTAGGGACCGTCCTCAAAAAACAACGACAGCATCAGTGTTTTAAATGACACATGTGTATGCCCTCTAGTGGCTGCAGTCAGTATAACAGGAGCGCAGGATGAAGTCAGGTGATGTTATAGAACACCAAAATCAGCTCAGGGTCAGGATGGATGAGTCAACAGAATACTGAAGTTAAACACCCTCGTTCCCTAACCTTAGCCACATGTTTGAGTTCTGTGTGACCATGACAAGAACCCAAAACCACAATGTTTATCTAAATCTAACCAAGTTGCTTTTTCAAAAGTGACTTGTATAGGTTTTGGAAGGGACAGACGAACGATGTCGTCCTGCTGAGAGAGGGGCATCGGCTCATAAACACATGCATGGACAAACGATGTATTTGGTGATTTAATTTGGAGGACTTGTGGGTTTGTTTGAATGCTAAAAGGATAACTCAGCGTCTCTTATTTTGTTGCATTTCTGCAACAGAAGATGCTCAAGAAATATTTGTTGGTTGGTCACTTCCACTGGAGCTCTACTGCTGAACTGATATTTAAAACAATGTGCGTACCAGATAATGAGCAAACTGTTCAAAGAAACGAGTTTGTACTTCTGTTTGAATTCATAAAATATTTTAAATAGTTTTATTCAAAATCCTGACATATTTACAAATATTTGACATCTTGTAGTGCATTTTCTTCCTCTTTCAAGTTTTACATTTCAGTTTATAGTTTTGGCTTACACATGAGGGAGGGGCGGTTGACTGAACACAATGAAACACTTTATATATTTACAGCCAAAGACACAAGGATAAACATAACAAAAAAAAAAAACCTAGTCGATATTAAAATGTACACCAAAGGCGAGAATAAGCAAGTTTTTATGCATAAAGTCGTATCTCATATTTTGTTTTATGTCAACATTCAGCTTACAAACTACACGGTTTGGTAGTAGCAGGTGTTTGAACTGAAGTCTATGTCACGGAGACAGAAGAAAGAAGAAAGAACATATGAAAGACGCGTCACGTGCATTTGGCCCACTATCACAAGGAGAAAACAGGAGCATGGTTTCAAAGTGCTGCTCGTCTTGGCATTACAGTCGAGGAAACATTTCGCAGATATTTACAGCTGTAGTGCGACACTTTCGGGATGATGTGGTCCTGATGCTGAGAGATTCTATCACCATGGCAACAACAGATTTTTACTATCAACACAGGAGGTGACCTGAGTTTAACTCAGGGGGGGATAGGGTTAAAATAAACAAAAAATAAACAGTTTACTCCCAAAGATGTGCTTTACAAACAAACACAGGGTTAAGAGTGGGGAGAAAGTGCTATGTACTTATTACATTTAATCTTATTAAAATGATTTACAACATGAGAAATGTCATAATAAATGTTATAATTAAAAACAGACTATCTGATAGCATTTACGTGTACAAAAACCTCTTTTGTTAAAAAAAAACCATGAAGGTGCATCTACGAACAGTTAGTGTGAGATCAATAATGTCCCTTTTAATCTCTTTACCCTCTCTGAGCGTGTGCAAGTGTGTGTGTGTGTGTGTGTGTGTGTGTGTGTGCGTCTGGCTCTGCCATGTGGTTTGAGCTGGTCAGAAATAGGCAGGATCAGATCAGTTGTCCACAGGTAAATCCTGCTGTAAGCCACAGGTTGCCGAGGAGACATCGGCATCACGGCGGCTGACACGCTGAGAGGCGGTTAGCGCTGCACCGGCGCAGTCAGGTGGCTCCTGGCCGTGGCGTGTCGTGTCTGACTTTCAGCCGTGTCGCTGTTATGTAATGGCCGGACAGAGAAGCAGATCCACTTACAGAGACAGAGAATATCTCAAATTTAAAACGTCACACTTAGTTCTGCACTGACAAAATGCAATTTAACGGTTATGAGGAACACATGACACATGGATTACACTTTTTTTGTTTTCTTTCTACAAAAAAGCCTGTTGTAGAGTTTTCAATATGAAATACTAGTATAAGTCAGTCTGCCACTTCTCTCTCTGCATTAAAAAAGTCCTGCAGCAGCTTTATTCCTTTGTCTCCACAAAACACGAGCAGATATTCAATCGTCTGTACTTCATCAACAAACATGAATCATCAGTTCGGGTCTCCGCGTGGCTTCATTTGTAAGCGATCCTGTGCCTTTTAGCCACTCTTTCACCTCCTGTGGTGTTTATGTTGCCCGCATACCGAACAAAACAAGCTGGTGCAGGCGAGCTAATGGCAACGAGCAACCTTTGGACCTGTTCTGATGGAGTGAAATCCTATTATGTGTGGCGGATCTCTCAGAGCAGCCGTAGTCATGACCGCACGGCCGGTAAATCCAAAGCTCTGCGCTCTTTGGAGCCTTGTCCTGCTGACAGCGTCAGAGCGGAGAAGTGAGGGTGTAGGTGGAGAAGGCAGAAAGATCGAAACGGGAATGGCAAAAAATATATAGAAAAAAGCAAAATAACTCCTTGCTCCGTCTGCCGTCCGCGGCTGAGATCGTGTTATTAAACTCCTGCAGACCAAAAGGAAGAAAAACCAGAGCGAGCAATGACAGAAATCATTCCCAGCCTTGGTCCACAACAAAGTAACATTTAACCACTTTCCAGCTATTTGTGACGTCCACAATGTGGGGTGTGTCTGGGGTCCGGCGTCAGCCCTCAGTGGCAGGGGTCAAAGGGCAACTCGGTGAGCCCTCCGTGGAGCTCCACCACTTCCTCCGACCAGGACATGACATCACCTACGAGGTGGCCCCCGCAGGTCGCCTGGTTGTAGATCTCGCTGGGCGTCAGGACCCTGGACCAGAACTGGAGATCGGACAGCTCTCCCATGAAGGACTGAGTGACGTCGAAGCGTCCTCCCATCGTGTCCTGTGGGGAGCAGTGACTGCCGTGAGCTCATGAAACAAAGACTGTACAGCTGACTGGGAAAACGTGTGTGAATATGGCACAGCTCTGGGATGGTTTTGTTTCACCTTCCACATGGCTTCAGACCCCATCTGAACGTTTTGCCAGCCCAAATTAGTTTTATTTCTCAGATTTAATTGATTTGGTCTATTTTTCCTTGATTTTTGTGCTTCTACCATGTGTGAGTTGAGATCAGGAGTCTGCACAGGATGTTTTACTTTGAAAATTGACCTGATACCCTGGGTCTGACTTCCTGTCCAGCCTGATCTGCTCTGAGCAGCTCGAAGCAGCTGGAATCAAGCCTTCAGCTGCGTTAATGCTGACTCACCTTCTCGACCTGCACTCTTACTTTCCACCTTGCCGCATGAAGGACAAACTTCTGCTTCGACCAGCGCTGAACGTTAGCATCTGAATGTGAGTTGTGAGGTGCAGAATCGCCCAATATGGACACAAACTGATGCAACTGAAGTGTCTCTTTAGCTTCAGCGTTCACGTGTGCAGAGCCGAGTGTGTGTGTCCATCTCACCTGCTCCTGGCCCAGGATGAAGACCCCTCCTGGTTTGATCGGGTGCCAGGGTGACAGGTTTTGCCCCGAGCCTTTCTTCACCCCGTCCTGGTAGGCCTCCCAGACGCCATCGCGTGTCGTCCACGTCACGCACACGTGATGCCACTTCCCGTCGGTCATGGTCACGGGCAGTGTCACCGCCTACGCACACAGGTGGACAAAGAAATGTTACAAAACAATTGGAGGGGAGGAAATCTCTCTTTGAAATACAGCTTTTTAAAAACTTTATTGAAGTTGTCACTGGTAAAACAAAGCCTTATATGCATCAATGAAGTGATTCAGTCCGTTAATGGTTAATGTGATAATTGAGGTCTGACCTGACCCAACATGTTACAGCAAAAGAGCAAACGTCACCCTGATCAAATAATCATATAAGAGAATCCACACAGGAACAAGGCTTCACTGAAACATTCAGTGACTTCGACTGCATCGAAGCTTTAGCTTTACATGCAAGTGCGCACTTATGTAGTGAAAGTGGATTAGTCCAATATGAGAATCTCCACTCCGTTCATCCTCATAAACTCCAGAAGATTAATTAAAGGCGAGATTAATCTGCATTCCGGAGATCGTTTAACTGTGTCATTGATCAGTTTGACTTGGCAAGTGTGCGACTGGAAGAAAACAATCATGACAGTTCATCCCTCGGGGTAATGTCACTCTTACAGATAATTAGGCCAATCAATTCTGATAATCAGATTAATTGCTTTGCTGATTTGTTGAGCTCAGAACTGGGGCAAGGAAGGGAAAAAGACAAACATCTGTCTTCCGTTTAGGCGTCTAGCTTTTCAGAGAATGAAAGATTAGGAGGCTAATAGCATAAATGAATAATCAGTCTGTCAAGAGTCTGTGCACAAGTTAACGCCTCGTGTCATGAAGCGTCATTCAAACTGTCCTCAGTTATCATAAAATGAGATTAATTACACAAAAGAGTTTCTTAACCTTTTGTGGGAGGAATAGCAAAATGCAAAAAGCTGAACAATTTCCACAACTTCTGATGCACAGATGCAGATAAGTAAGCTTTTCTGAGCTATGACCTCCTCCGCAGGTCGTATTAACATTTCCACGATCCAGCAATTAAAATGCTGTGACTGTAAATGACATGTCAGCTCGGTTTTCAAGAGCTTGGAGAGAGCTGCAGAATCAAAAGACACAAATAGCTGCTCAATTACAGCTCCACATACTGTGGTACTGTAGCCACCTTAGCTCCAACGTGTAATTACATTGACAAGATACGGCAACTACTGTTGTTGCCTTGAGTCCTTGAGTGCCTCACTGACCTCACTGTGTAGACTCATTCTGGGGCATATGGGATCTTTAATCCTTAAATTTACAGTAGAACCAGTGTTTTCTGTGTCAGAATTAGCAGGAACCACCACACAAAGAGGGGCTGTGTGTTAATTTAACACTGCCATTTCCAAAAGCTTCAATAAAGTGTGCAAACATGTTATTCTCAACGTTTCTTGGCCCTTGACTCTGCACATTACAATCCATTGCATTGCTTTCACCTTGTCGTTGATGAGCAGCTCCATGGGGTTGCTGCCCCACTCGATGAGCACCAGCTCATTGGCTTGTCCGGGTACGGCGTAGGAGAAGGGAGTCCCTAGGCCCGGACCTGATCCCGCCTTCAGCCACAGGCAGATCGTCAGGGCGAAGATCTCGTTGACCACCGACCGCTTCATCCTGGCGTACATGTAGTTGGTCCTCATGGGGAAGTCGAGCAGGAACGCTGTGGGGCTCTTTAGCTTGTTGTGGTTTCCTGGTGAGACGGAGAGATTTAGACTCGGGGTATTCATCTGTAACCAGCAGCTGTAACATTCTGTGGTTAGCTTTAGCGCTTTTGCTACATTTAACATGTAATGTATGCGGATGCCTGCAGCTAGAGTTTTGTGAGTTACAGGAAAAACAAGATCATCGTGACAACCGTACCGTAGCTGTGTGTGTGTGTGTGTGTGTGTGTGTGTGCGTGTGTGTGTGTGTACCATGGTGAGTGTTGCCGTGGTGCAGTTGGCTCAGCACTGTTTCCAGCTTGCTGTGCCCTGCGCCCCGCAGACTTGTCTCTTTGCCGCTGAACGGCAGCCTCCGTGGGTGATGATCGTCGCCGTGGTGGTTGTCATGGTGGTCGCTGCCATGGTGATAGTCGTGGTGATCATCGTGGTGACCATTGTGGTGATCGTCGTGGTGATTGTCGTGGTGGTCATTGTGGTGGTCATCGTGGTATCCAGGTCCGTGGTGATAGTCGTGGTGATCGTCGTGGTAACCACCCAAACTGTGATCATCGTGGTGGCCGTGATGATCGTCACCATGGTCATCATAGTGGTTGCTGCGATGGTTGCCAGAGTGACCTTGATGCCGGGTTTGGTGCGAGTCGTAGTGGTAGTCGTGATGGCGATTATAGTGACCGTTGCGATGGTTGTACCTGTGGTGGTGTTAATTTTGTTAACAAAAACTGTGACTAAATATGTTCATCAGCGACCGGCAAGACAAGATGATGATGAAACAGGACTGACATCAATAAACACTAACTGTGACTATATCGACATACAATATTTGACGAAGTCTACAGGATTAAAATGTAGTTTTAAGCAGGGACTTCTCCGGCAGCACAGTCAGTACTCAGAGTAACTCAAGTAGTCAAGTATTTTATAGAAAGTTAAAGTAATTGTGAGAAAGAAGCTCAGCTAGACCAGATTAACTGAAATGTTAAACATAATCTGATGACTAATAAAGACGTCAGCTGTTTTCTTTGCCTAAAAGTGGAGTGAAATATTTCTGGTTTTCTTTGATTAAGATAAGACTAAAATGCTTTTAGTAAACTAAAAAGGATGAGCTTGACTAAAGATGAGAAAAACCAACAGGGACAGTTGGACTAAGACTAAATAGAAAGCTGAGCATTACCACTAACCTGTGGCTACTGTGGTGGTTGCTACGATGGTTGTCATGGTGGTCGTCGTAGTGACCAGAACCACGGTGATCATCATGGTGGTCGTCGTGGTGGCCGTTGCCATGGTGGTCGTCGTGGTGGTCATCGTGATGGTCATCGTGGTGGCCGTTGCCGTGGTGGTCATCGTGGTGGTCATCGTGGTGATCATCGTGGTGGTCGTTATGGTGGCCGTAGTCATGGTGATCTCTGTAGTAACTGTGCAGCTGCTCCTCCAGAGCGGTGATCTTCCGCTGGAGGAGTTCTCTCAGGGAGCTGGAGTAGGAGCTGGAGGAGTTCCTGGCCTGCAGAAGCATAGAGATATCGGCTTCAGTAAACACTTGAATATTATAAAATAAATGAAACAATGGCTTTAGAAGCGTCCATTTTCACTGGTTGACAATGAAAAAGCTGAGTTGCTGATTTGTTGAGTCTGATGCCAGCGATGTGGCACCATTTCAAACAAATGTTATCACCAAGTGCAACGATCATACTCTTCCCTACGTTTCTTCACAGGAATACGTGAACCATCATCCTGCAAAGATGTTTGATTCCTCATTTAAAATGGTGACATGACAACATTTAGAACATGTAGAAGGAAATATGAAATAATCTGACAAAGCAATTCCAACTTGAGTTCAACCTTCAGTTGTTCTTTGATGCTTCACTTTAAAGCCAGAAGTCCGTTCTGAAGTCCTAAAAGTGAGCAAACTTACAGAAGGATGCAGAAAAAGTATGACGAGGACCATGAGATGAGATTGTTTTATCAACTGCAAAAGTCAAGAAGTGAGCTTGAAGAAATTATGAAATGTAGAAATCAGAGTCAGAGGTTATTTGCAGTAAATGCAAATAATACACAATGAATAAAAAGTATGACATGACATTTAAAGTTGCAGGCAAATAGTTTCCCCCCCTGTCTTCAAGTCCTCCCTCCCACTCTCCCTTGCTCATCCTCGCCTTCCTCACCAGCAAATCCGGCTTTGTTCCCTGCCAGCGCACGCCACGATTAATAGCCTCGTCAGGGAGGATGAAGCTAATTGAAGGTGAGGCTGGCTAGCGGCCTTCGGCGCGTGGCCAGAGGCTGGTGGTGTAGACATCCTGTTAGAGGAGGGAGTTACGGAAGGTAAATCCCGGCTCCGCTTCTGTTTTGTCTCACACCTTCGAGCGAGATTGAAGGGGATTTCTGGCAACACCTTCCCTGCGCGTGGCCTGAGACCACCTGCGCTGGTAATGAGGCTTTCACAGGCCAGCGGGCAGCAGGGTTTTAGTCTCGCAATGTGACACCAGCATCATTAAATGCTGTAACACAAGTGACACAGCAGAACAGCATGTATGGCTTGAGAACGTATCACATACTTTCACATCCTGTGTCATATCTATAAATTGCTGACCCAGAAATAAAATTCTGGGAGAGGAACAACAACAGCTACAAAGGTTCCCGGTGAGCACTGATTTCGTGCTTTGTTGGGTTCACACTGAAATAAGTTAAAAAGTGAATGTTTTTAGACGTCTGGATCAGAGGGTCCTAAACTTTTTGGCTTGTGGTACAAAGTTGACTTACTCGGCCTGGTTTCCATGTGGGAAACAGGTCCTTAATCTCAAAGCCAACACCCAGGACGAATAACAAGTCAGTTAGTGTACACAACACAATACTGTGATCTGACGATGTTTCTCAGAGAGGCTGGTACCGACCTGTCCCTGTCCTCCTCTAAGCTTCACCTTCACTCCATCATGTGATAAACACATGGATACAGTGGTTGTTTCAGGTCAGGGGTGAGGGCTAATCAAGTTAAAGCAGCTTCCTGTTTGAGCTCAGGCTTGGCCACTGATATCCAGGAGAGAGATTGGGAGCCGGAACGGCTCAGAGGCAACCGGCGAACAGCTGTGATGTTAGCTGCGTGGGCGGTGTTTGTCTGACGATGACTGGTGGGTCAGTCTTGTGTGTGTGAGAATCTCACTTAAAACTGTCATGTTCAGGGCTGATTATTTTCATTTTCGATGCATCTGCTGAGTATTTTCAAATCAATTTCCCAAAGCCCCAACTGACATCTTGATATTGCTTCTTTTATCCAACAAACAGTCCAAAACCCCAAAACGCTTCATTTTACCACCATAAAAGACACTTCAAAGCAGAAAATCCTTACATTTAATGTTTGATATTTTTGCTTGAAATATGACTAGTTGGGGCAACATCACTTGTGTTGTTAATCAAAAAAAGGCCTTTTGATGTAGTGAAACAAACAGCATCCTATGGGTTTCCACGTCTTCATGAAACACATCCTTCTTACAGCATTTTGGCAGCCAACATCACTGGCAGCTGATTCGGCGGCTGAGCTGGTGACCTTTTGTGACGCAAGATATGACCCCAATTAAGTCAAACCCTTGATAGGCTTCCGCCTCCCTGCAGACTGTTCAGCCCCTCTTTGCAGACACATTACTAGGCATTTGAAAATGTTTGCATGGTGCAGATGGCGTAAGTCCTCCTTCAGGAGCTCTTACCGAAAGTTTACCCTTTTAACCTGAAACATCAGAGCTTTAATTACAGCCATGTGAATATATTTAGTTAGGAGGCAGAGCTGTGCCCTCCCAGAGCTTTTTATATAGCAAAAAAGAAGAAACTCTTGCATTTAAATCTTAAAAAAAGTAACAGCTTCGGTAGGAATCTACCTGTATTAGCCTTGAATGATGAGCTCCAACACATCTCAACAGAATCAAGTTGGTACTTTTAACTGTTAACAATAAACATCACAAAATGCATCCTGCTGCTTTTGATTTGCAGATTCGTATCAACACAGTCTCAGCTGTTTTTTTTGTACACTGCAACTAGGAGCTGTACAACCGCCTTTACATCATTGAGGCTGGAAGACAAAGTGTTTTCGTTTGACCGTTAGTTGAAACCTTCCACCTTGTTTTAGCTGCAGAAGCTACAAAGCCAGAAAGTCAATACTGCAGGTGATTACATCCACCAATAGTCTGTATCTCTTGAAAACTCTCTGAGTGTGCGTTACTCACCTGCAAGTTCTCCAGCCTCTCCTTCAGCGTCTGCAGGGTTTTGCCGGTTTGCTCGGGGGAGAAGGAGCTGTGTTTTCCGTACGACGAGCCCTTCCTGTGGTGGGGGTCTGACCTGTGGCTGCCGTGGGAGTAGTGGTGATCGTTGCTGTGATACGCCGAAGGCCCGTGGTGCGACGACGACGACGAATGGTGGCCGCCGTGCTGCCCGTGGTGGTCGTCGTGGTCGTTGTCGTGATGGGTATCGTGATGGTTGTCGTGGTGATTTTCGTGGTGGTTGTCGTGGTGGCCAATGCTATGGTGACCACCAAAGCCCTCGCACAAGGTAAGCTTGGCGGTCAGCTCTCTGATGGTCTCCCGCTGGTCCAGGATGGTCTCCTTTTGCCTCACAAGGCTCTCGCGCAGGTGCAAGATGGTGGCTTTGGCCTCGTCAGACATCATGCCACGCCGGCTGCTGCCATTGTGGCCATTAGCGTTGCCGTTACTGCTCGGTCCATGGGGCACACTGGGTGGAGAATAGCAGCTGGGGTCTGCTTCTGGGGGGATTGGGGTGCAGACAAATTTGGGGCTAATGCCATAGTCATGTTCTATACCAGGCAGACTGCCTGCTGCTGCTGCACATGACACAAAGTAATAAAAAAGTAGAGAACGTAGGGGGAAGAAGGGGAGGACGAACCCCAGAGAGGCTCCTACCCATTGCTGCTGCCTTGCAGACAAAGGCATGAGGCTCAGAGGACTGATGTCTCTGGCCATATTTGGCCCGAGTCAAAGTTATTCCTTGACAAACGACAGTCCTCCCAGGCCTTAGCTTTGTTGTGACGAACACCATGAATGGAGGTCATATGCGTTGGATTGAAAGGTGTTGGGGCAAAGCATGTCAACAATAAACCTGCAGATGAAATCTCCTCCCGGATACCATAAATCCCTTTCAGATGACAGACAGCATAAACTCCGAGGCAGTATTCCAAAAGCACACAAAGGGTGCTGCCAAACGCTTTAGCTGTTTGCCTTCAGGACAACCATGCAGTATCACACAAGGTTTCTTGGCTCCATGGCAAGTTAACAACCTGCGAAAGCCGGGCTGATGTCTGCTGAGAAGTCCTTCTGCTGTCTCGGGGAAGAGGCAGCCGCCAGCCAGGTGATCCCTGTTGGCTCCAGAGACCTCCTGTGTTCGACAGCCAAGAGTAATCCCTTTAACTTCGGCTTCTAACCGAACCGGCAGACCACAGAGTGCTCCGACCTGCAGGACAGAGAAAGCAAAAAGATAAGAAAACAAGCATGAAAAATGTACTCTGCAACTGAGCAGAACAACAAAATGAAAAGTGGAGATCTGAAGATTATATCAGAAGAAAGAGGACAGAATGAGATTTAAAGGAAATTAATCTGGGTCACGACTGAATAAGAGAAAGTACAGATTTGTATCAATAGTTGTACACAGATCTATCAGTCTAGATCAATACATATATGTTTAGGTAGATAACAGGAAGTGAATGCATTAGTGCAAAGGGGATCAGACGCAATTCATCTCCAATTCATCTGATTCAGTCCAGCACTGGGCAGCAGACGACGTGACGTCAGCAGGCAGGTAAACAACACCAAGGGGAGGCCGGTGGGGGGGTCCGTGAAGACTGCAGCAGGCCACAGTGTAATAAGATTGCAGCCAATTAATCTGCCCCTTAAACCGCAGCCCAGCAATTCACATAATGAAAGCAGGTTTTTTATGTGAAACGTGGGCGGGCCCGTAGAGTTCAGTCACTCACACCGGGGGCCTCGTGAATCAGCGTCAGACCTCGTCCGCCCTCGGACGCCATGTTTATCGGCTGTTTGAAGACACGACAGTGAGGGGAGACAAAGACGTGTGAGAGTGGAGAGATCCCAGCAAATAAGCGAAGAAGCAGTGACTAAAACTAAAGGCCCCAGTCCTCGTTCAGAAATGACTCCTTGGTGACAATTTCCTCCCTGAATACAGTATAATCTGCTATAAAAGTATAAAGTCCACATTTATTTTGCTATTGGTTGCTTGTTAGCTATCAAGGAAATCAAGGTTTTTGACAGGAATGGCTGCTATGATAGACAACATTTCCTTTTATTTAAAGTCAGTCGAGCTAATTATTTGAGTGTTTCCTGCTGGAGAAAAACAAATTGCCTATATCGAACAAAAGTCCAAAACCTTCCATCTGTGTCACAGTCTAAGGCCTGCAGGGTCAGCCAGAGAGCAACACGCAAAGCCAAGAAGAAGTTTCAGAAGACACAGGATGCTGTTCCCTCTAAGCTTCTTATCTCTACAGCCTATCACTAGTTCAAACACCCACAGCACCCACGAAGTGCAAAGCACTGAGTCTCTGGCGCTGCACAGCAGTGTCAGACTCGGTGGGTTTATGTGCACTGTTAAAGCCACACTTTGAAACTCTGAGATATGCACTAAGTTAGAGGAAAATATTGATTCCACCTCTGATATCTGTATGTTAAATATGAAGCTAATTTAAGCCTAGTTACAGTTCATCCACTGGCAGCAGCATAAGCAGTGTTTTCCTAGAAGAGCTGTGATGCTGTGGAAAACATGAATAAAGCAGAATGTGAAGACTTGCTGATCCTTTTTGACACAAACTCAACTGAAAACAGCACAAAGTCAATATATTTAATCTTTGACCACATTTGTTTTTGTAAATATCTGCTTATTCTCAATCTGATGCAGCAACATGTTTCAAACAAGTTGTGACAGGAGCAATAATAATAAAAAAAACCTGTTTGGAACATTCCACAGGTAAACAGGTTGATTGGTAACAGGTGATAGTATCATGATTGAAAGGCTCAGTGGTTCATAGCGAGGGTGGAGGGTGGTCATTTGTGAACACATTTGTGAACACATGATTGGATAAAGGATGTTACTACAAGGAGCACAGTTCACTTCTTTGTAATCATGCTTGTATCACTGAAGGTGGATAATGAAATTTTGTACTTTTGGTTTAAATTCAGGTTATTAACATCTTCAAAACTGTTGTAGGAGTAGATCATCACAGGGTGTGTCAAATGCTACCAGGTGTATTTGTGCTGATTCCTCAACCGTTTGCTATCTAACAGTAAACACATGTTCTCAGTACACTGAGCGCAGTTTAATGAGGCGCTCAGAGATGTGCATGCAGCCAACAGATGAGGGCCTGGATCTGACAGTGAGCTCGCTGTCTGATACTTAAAGACAACATTAGAGGGGATTTAGAGACATGATACTTCAGCGAGGCACGAGGCATCGCACATGAGCCCAGAGAGCATCACTTCATGTCCAGCATCACCGAGGGCAACGACCCCGAGGGCGGCTCCTTCCCCTGATCTGAGACAGAAGGATGGAAGGCAGCACCACCTGTGTGTAGCAGCTGTACATCGTACCCTTTTCTAACCGACTGACGTGTTTTCAGGTATTCTATTGGATGATTTTTATAAAATGTATCAGACTTTATTTTACATTTCCATGGTTTACATGTTTTTGTTACATCTTCTTTTTGGATGAAAATGCAGTTTAGTTTTAGAATAATTTGTACTTTCTTTTTCTATAATTTTCTGTTTCTCTTCACAGTGTCTCGGGCTCGCAGCGGCCCCTGAAGCCGCAGTACATCAGGCCGATTTGAGCATCTTATCTGCTCATGTTTCCCTCAGCGGAGGCCACAGGAACACGCCTCCCCGCCTCTCCTCCTCCTCCTCTCAAGGGTGACAGACTAATAGGATTGGTTGGATTTAATGCTATTTAACAAGGGATTGGCTGCAGGGTCCTGGTTCTGCCAGAGGAACTTGCCTTGCCCCCCCCCCCGACCCACAAAGTCAAGCCATTGTTGTCACACGTGTCACTGCAGAAGAACGTGTGCGTGACATGCAGCTAGTGGTCAGCAGCAAATATGAACAAAAATCCCATCATTTCACAGGAAGTCTGCATTATGTTTGAATCATCAATGAATATTTTTGAGTGTTCGGTGAGAATCATGAGATGAAAAACGCTGACTGGACTCACTAACTGCTGTTAATGCTGTTCATTTTTCATTTAACTAACACTCACTCTGACCATGATACACACTATAAACTCCAAAAATGTCAATAAACTTCAGGTTTGCAAGATCCAAACCCTCCGTTACACCTCTGCTCGGCTTTGTGTGTATGCTCATGTTCACATGTGCATGTACGGTGTCCGTACATGTGCATGTTCATCTTGTCAGGCCAATCCCAGCCCCCGGTGCGGATCAGTTATCCAGGTTCACTGGGTGTACGTCCCACCATGTGGCTCAACCCTTGCAGCTTAATGATGCTTCCCCCTCCTCCTCCTCCTCCTCCTCTTCCTGTGCGGGTCCTGAGCTCACCTCCTTGCCTCACGCAACACATCACACGAGCTGGCCTCCCCCACCCCCCCGTCAGGTGCTCCGGCTGGACGGTGAACTCGGTGCGGAGGTGAGTCTTGTCGGTATGAACGTGACTCATTTAGATGACGGGCTGGGGGAGCGTTCCAACACTTGGATGGACATTAATTTGTTCCAGCTGATCAAACAGCGCAGAAATGGGCAAAACGGCTTTCACTGAGGGAAAGACAACAGAGGATGAAGAGTCTCTACATGAAAACTGCAGCGAAAAGCATCCAATCAGAGAGCTTAAATTAACTTTGGATCAGCAACTACAACCTTGTGTTTGGTTCTTTATTGAATTGATAGGAAACACAGTGGAAGTGGAACGTATATTTTGGCTACAGCAGCTCCTCCTTTATTTCCACTAAATTTGAGACTTTTATTTGCGAGAAACTTCAAATATTCTCTTCTCACAAGCAAACTATTATGATGCCTTATTCTTTTAGTGTCCAGAACACTAAAATGACACAAACTAACATCACTAACATTTTGAATAATGTGCCAACAGACAAGAAGAAGAAACTCATGAAGAGAAATTTAAAAGCGAAACGTTACTGAGTGAAGGTCTGTCTTGTCCTAACCTGCATGTTCAGCTATTAAAACCTCACAGAGATTAAAAACATCTTCTCCTGTTGTGTCCTGAACACCACAGACAGCAGTAATAATGAATTACAGAAAACAACAAGCTTTGTCACCACTAATTCAGGGTAATACCAAGAGATTTCACCGAGATGATAACTGACTGCTCTGAATGAAATCACAATTTAACAGAAAACAGCCTCATGATACAGACGCCATTAGCATAAAACCGCTGCTGAAAGTATGGTTTCATTATCCACAATGATGATTTTCACTATCAAAACTTTCTTCTCTGTGTTTTATGCAAAACAAATGCATCCGAGTGCAAAGTTGTAAAAATGTGCATCTGTCTCTGTCTTTGATGTCCTCTCAGCAGTTTTCACATCTGCCAATACATCCTGATGAAAAGCCGCCGTCTCTCTCTCTGCATCACAAACAAGCTTTCGTTTGATCTGACGCCGTCTCGACCACTTTTCCCGCCTGGAGAGAACAAATGGCTTCGGCGTCTTGTTTTGTTCTGTCGTGTGCAACATTTGTACGTTTCATTCGTAGCACATCAACATTTCTAAAGCGATGTAGTTCATATTGCACGCATGTGAGTTGAGGAGGGGATGGCGGTGGCGTGACAACTGAGTGGACGACAAGTGTGAGAGACGTCCAGCCGTGTTCGAGGCAACAACACCAGATAAAACCAAAACTTTTGCTCACTAGGACCTTTTGTTGTGTCGACTTTTTGTTATGAGCGTTTCCAGGCTGTGAGGACTTTAAATTATCTGTTTCACAGTTTGTTTTTGAGACTTTTTCTCTGACTTTTCTGGACACCTGCAGCCAACCTGTCACCGTTCCTGCTGTGTTAATTATACATTTAAATGCACGCCTCATTGCAAATGTGTTATCGCTGTCCAGACCACATGGAAGGAAATCCTCATTCTCATTCAGTGAAAACGTCTCCTACTATCTGTAATTACCACCGGGCCCATGCTGTCAATCAAATGTAGGAGGGCAACAAAAATATGACCTAATTTAAAAACCATACGCACCAATTTACTGTCCTGATTTACGTCTCAGTGTCAAAGCTTTAAATTTACACGTAAAGAGAAATCTCCATCATTTTCTAATGAGACAGATTTCCGCTTAATTTGCTTTGATGATATTCTTACAATAGGCTGAACACCGTGATCCACTTTAATGTCACAGCAGTTTATTTTGGTATATTACTTCTTATTTTGTAACTTCGACATCATGTCTGAGTCCCAGCCACCATACGGTTCCTATATCCTCCAGTAAAACTGTATGTTATGGTCACTGGCAAGTTGGTAAAGCAATTCTTACGTTAACCTGAAGCAGGTAAATATACCTACCACTATTATTTCTACTGTTTGTGGATTTCAGTGTTTTGGCACCAAAGCAAATACACTCTGTGTGTGTTCCTGTTCCCACAGGCTGATTTCTTGACCCCTGCAGATAATACAGTAACGAGTCTCTGTGATCTCTCTGCTATCTCTGATAAGAGCTTCTGACCAGCCGGCAAATACAACGATGACAACAGCAGCTTCTGAGAAGCAAAAACAAACTGTGCAAATTGCTCACTCACACATTCATTTATCTTTCTGTCACTGCAGAACAGGCTCCAGCTCAGTCAAAATCACCTGAATAGGCTAAAGACGAGTGTCTGATTCCCTTTCGGAGCACAGTCCCGCCTCACATTAACGCAGCGACATGTAATTACAGTTCAGAGCCTTCTACCGTGGAGCCGCCACATGCACCTTTACTGCACCTTTCTTTTTTAATTTAGCACATTTTGATGTCAGTAGTTTAGTCTTCTGTGATTGTTGCACTTTAACCTGCATCCATTAGCCCGACTGTGTCACAAAATGCAGTGAGACCTGGTGGGGACGCGCTCTCGAACTGTCAATGTCATCTGTTTTTCAGCATAGCAGCGTGAGATGAAGGCCTTCCATCCATGACTTCCTGAAGGTAAAAGACATGAGCAGACCCTTTGTGCACAGACTGAGACTGAGACTGTAACACTAAACTCAAATATTCTGCATACATTAACACCACCAACACGTTGAGTGATAGATCCAATAATTTCTTATTTTCTGGTAACATTTGTTCAATTTATATGATTTTGTTATTGTCACACGCACACAGAGCTACCTCCAGCAGGAAGAAAACAAAGCATGGAAAGGTTCCACTTTTCTGGAAGTATACAGGTTGTGTGAGCGACAGTTAGGATTCACGTCTCCCACAACAACATTGGGGGGGGGGGGCTTGGGTGAACTCTGGCCAAAGTGAACTCGGTCTAACCCCTGCTGGATCGATTGGGTGAGTCAGAGGTCGGCGCCCTGCCCTCACCCGCAGGTTAAAACCCCACCTGAGTTGACGCGGGGACAGCTTCATCAGACACTTGCGTGCCCGGGGTCGCCCGAGCCGGTCGGCTGGGAATGCTTGTGATGCCTTGGAAAGCTCTCAGGCTCGAGTCGGGGGGAGTGAAAACATTAACCGACTAATGTGACAATGCACTGGCTTAGTGCACGAGCTCACTGGAGGTGTTGTGCTGCTCTGCGGGGAGCTCAGGTTTCTCACCAAAGGTCCGGACCCTCTGGTGCAACAGAAAAACTTTAATCAGACGCCAAGGGTCAAAGGTCAAATGCATCAGCAGTAACAGACGCAGGTTTTCTGTTTCGATTCCAGCCAGTGATGAGGCACCAATTTTAATATTCATCCCGTTGCATCATTCTGTGAAGCACTCTGCAACTTTAATTGGCACTTCACGTGGAGTTGACTCTATTTTGTGCTATTTAATTTTGATTGTTGCCTCTGTGAAGTGCTCTTGTGTTGCATGATAGTGTGATAATGAAGAGCATGCCACAAATAAGAGTTCAGTTCTAAAAGCTGCTTAATGTGAGGACAAGCACAGATAGAAAACATGCAGCAGCAGTTTCCTCTGAAGACCCAGACTGAGAAAACAGGTTGTTAAAGGTCAGAAGGATTTTCCAGTGTGAGGACATCAGGATCCAGTCTGTGAAGGTGGACCATCTTTCTATCACCCAAGGATTTCAATCACTGCTCAAAAAACACCATCGTTCATCTTCACTCTTGGCTGTCGGCGGTTTGCTGAGAGCTGCTTGTCGAGAGATGGATCTCTGATCTGAGGGGTGATGGATGTAAGCCGTCTCTGGCCTCGCTGCGACTAATGAGGTGGAGTCAAACCAAGGTCTCAGTGCTGCACGTGGCCTCCGGCCCGTCAGCGCTGCGCCGGCCGGGCCAGAGGCTCAGCGGGTTGCACAGGAAAGGGAAGTGGGAAGGATGCAAAGCCACAACAACAAAAGGCTCTGCTCTGTTGTATGTCTGTGTGACGCTAGAAACTGAAACAACACTGTGTGAACTTAATGACCTCAGCAGTTCCTTTGATAAACAGATACAATATCAAAAATTAGACATTTTGAACAAAAAAAATGTTAATAACCGATAGCAGCAGAAGTGCAGCTCTGTATATCCGAGCTCATTCTTTGCTTATAGACTTTAAACATGATCTAAGAGGATGTAATTATACGGGTGTACTACAACAGATCAATGCATAAGGCGATTCCATGACGGCTAAAGACGAGGTGTCAAACACATCAAGATCTTAGCCGCACGTGATCTAAAGCTCATCAAAACTGCACTGAATTATAGACGAGGCTGAAGGTGCAGCACATGCAGAGACAGGAACACGTTGGGGGGAGCAAGAAAGGCATTTTTTGTTTGCAAAATCTCGTACAAGCTGATTTATCGAGAAAACTTCAGCACTAAACATCTGGGTTCTCCAACCAGGAGAAAAACAGTCACACACAAAACCTGAAGCAAATCATATTCAGTCACATTTACGCTGCCTCAAGTCAAAATTTGTGAGAATTTTAAGGCAAAAATGTATTTTTGTGTCAAGAAATCAAATGTGTATGATACCAAGCGCATGTATGAGTAGCCTGTAATTTTCAACACAAACCAACATCAGTTCATCTCAGCACAACTTCACATCACCATTTGGCAACGTGATTCAGCGTTCAGGGGTTCAGGTTCAGGAGGCGTCTTTGGCTAAACCTGCTGCTTGTTATCGTCCGGCTCCAGACGCACTCATCCAAATAACAGGCCTTTTAGTCTCATCACCGAAATGCACTCAGACTTTTTTTTATTGAGATCTACAAATGCAAATTAGCAAAACTACATTTCCTTAATTCTGCTTATTCTATGTGACCTTTGGTTGAATCTGTAATTTTAAAGGCAGGTTTTTATTACAGAGCAAGTTCAGATGTAATTCCAGCAGAAATAAGATCATCGCTGCTGTGGTGCTGGGCTATATGTGCAGCATGTACACACAGCCTGTAAGCCTGCAGCTTATGGATGACTGTCAATTCTGGCCCCTTGCGCATTACATAACCAAATGAATCACACATTATATTTACAATATCAAATAAATATTAGCAGGTTTCCCTTAAAGCGGCAGATGACTTGAAGAAAGATAATATTAAGATCCTATTCAGCCAGCGGGAGCATTATTTACGCCATCTGCGTCTACCTGAGATGCTTTGTGTCCCAGCAAGAGTTGACAGAGTAACTCACGCGAGAGGATTTTTCACAGTTCTGGTAAACACGCTGAAATCCCAGCAGGTTTGCTTCTGGTTTAAGAAAAAGAAACAAAAGTTTTCTTACCTGCCTGCAAGTTTGAAGTCCCCAAGCTGTTTAGTCCATTCAGCACACTGATCAGCTTGAGGAGGATTGGCTTCAGGTGGATAATTTTAACTCTCCCTCTCTCTCTCTCTCTCCCTCTCTCTCTCTCTCTCTATCACACACACACACACACACACACACACAGACACACACACACACACAAGCCTTTCTGCGTGTTCAATCAGACTGATAAATTTTTCTCACTTTTATGAGTAACGTGCTGCAAACCTGCAGCTCTGAACTTCAGCAACAAACTATTCTTCCCTTAACCGTTAAGAGAAAGCTGAAGATGCCTGATCTGAGCAGAAAAGTGATGCAGCAACCATGTTTACATGCACATTAATATTCCGCTGTCAGTCGGAATATGACGTTTTACACAGGCAATGTAAACATCATATTCCTGTTGGATTTTCTGAATTAGGCCAAATTCCAAGTGGAGCATTTTCTGATTAAGACATGTGGGATGTGCTGATGTTATTCAGGTTTCAGGAGCATTCTTTGGACATTTACACAGTGCATTTGGGGTTTTTACTGCAGCTGCCTGGCCAACAGTTTGCAAGGCTGAGGTGGAGTTGCATGAGGAAAACAGGTGGTTAAATGCATGAAAGAGGGAGGCTGTGTTTGTTAATCAGATTATGCACAGCTGGAATATGTATCTTCATTATCCTGTAAACAGCTTTGTAGGAATGTTGTCTTTCTTGGGATGAAGGCAAACACCAGAATATTTTGAGCATTGAAAACGTCGCTGATTTGTTTCATGAGTAGGTTAAAAAAAAAAAAATCCAGCAAGAAAAACAAAAAGGAGCAACGAGAGATGAATAGATGGTCATCAGCCTCTTCATCAAACAAGCTGCTATTCAGTATGCTATTAAACTGACAAAGGTCACCTTTATCCATCCTTTTCAGTGTTTTCTACTCTATAAACACGTTTCACCATCTGAAACCGACTGTGTGAGCCCGCTGTGAAATCCCAGAGCTGGGTCAAACTGTATTTCAATTCACTCTAATCACTTTGGCATCTCAAGTCCTTTTAATTGAAGATTAGGTTGAGCCGTTAGCCTTGACCCAGCCCCCGTGCACAGATCTCAACCACGCCCACCCATTTACGATTTTAAGGGCCTCGCAGGAGATGGACCTGCCCTCCGTCATGGCAGAAGACTCAGACAGGAAAAGTCCCACATACCTGATTGGCTGGAAGACAGACCTACTAATGATGCAATCAGAGTAAACAACAAGCTCAAGATGTGATTTAAGATGATGTAAAGCAGTCGGTGTTTTTATCAGTTCCTCAGAAATGCAATGACATCATCTGAATCAGGAGAAAACAGTTGTAATTGTATAAGAATATTCATTAAGCTTACAAGGAAAGATTCTGCTGATTTGACTCCATTAATGTGACTGTAGACCCTTAACAGGCACTGACAGAAAGACCAGCATGAACTTATAAACAAACATATGAGAATTAAACATGTTGCACGACAAGAATTCCTCCAAAATAAATGACAAAATGTGTTGTTTTACCACAGCGTTTTCCGACCTGATGCCCTTTCTTACAGGATTACACATCCCCGAGTGGCTTTCAAAAAGCATCGATAGATAGATCCACACAACACTAATGCAACATGCCAGAGTTTGTTCCCCAAAGATTACATTCAATCAATCCATCAATCAATCAAACGTTTTTTATTTAGCACTTTTCATCCATTTAAAATGCAACTCAAAGTGCTTCACAAAATAAAAGAATACAACAACAGAAAGAATAAAAGCATAGTATGACAGACAATATCCCGCTTCCAGATATATAAACACATGCGCTCACACACACACACACACACTCAAACACACACTCACATACACACACACAGTGCTGAGACACAGCAGGGCACTGAGGAACCATGTGGGGAAACACATGCACACCCACCTTTTTGGTGTTGCAGCATTTGCACATATCTAAAAACCTGTTGATATCCAAGTCTTTCACACTGTTTAAAAGCAGATGTGTTTCTCTTTTGCACCAGAAATGTGGACTTTTATTTTGTGCATGCGCCTCTGTCCCCGCTGTTGGTGAGGCGGTGCACAGAGCCGAGGCCGTGTGGCACAAGCTGCAGTATAAACCCCCAAATGAGATGCACATTCTGAATGTGCCAAAACCTGAACATGTCTTAATCTGAAAATGCTCCATTTGGAATAAGTGTAGTCACTGTGAACTCACTGCCTTCTGTAGCTGCTTTGCACAGTTCTGCAGCACAAGTGATTTCCCACAATCCCGTTGTAGCAACCGCCACAGAGCAGGCCTGAAATGTGTTGCCTTCAGCTGTGGGCTTTACATGTAGGCGGAGAGCGGTGCTGATAGTAAGAACAAAAGTGTGAAAGTTAAGTGAGTTTCAGCCTGCAAAAGAGTGAGAACTACCCAAAGACAGGTTCTGTGTTTGCAATGCATTTTGGTCTATTTTCTGCAGCTGCCTGTGGGTGTCGAAAAAGCTTCCTGCGTTTTCCTCCTCCCCGATGGATTCCTCGCTGTAAGTCTATATTGGTTGTAGAAGGAAGCCATTGTTCCCTCTTTGATTCCGAGACTCTCTCCATCGCCTGATATTTTCTGTGCTTGTGATTCAGTGGAGCGCTGAAATGAAACGACTGGAAACATCTCGATGCATCATCATTAACATCAGACCTGACTCAGACATGCAGAGAAAATCACCAGTAGATATAAAAGAGGTGACTTGTTTTCCTTTTAAGCTCCCATGTTAAAAATACAGAGAGACAGATTAAGTCTTTCTTTCTTTACTCAATTTCACAACTGCATGCTTATTCATTTCTCACGACTCTCCAGCCCCATAAAGCTCATTGACTTAACAGGTAATTTTTCCACATTTTTAAACATGCAAACTCTTGCTTGCATGTTCATCATTATGAATAATGTTCTTTTTTACTGTGGATCAAATCTGTCCTGGTTTGCTGTCGACTGTTTTAGTCCATTCTTGAAATATTTTGACCTGATTTTTCCTGACGTGTGCATGAAGCTCTTCTTCCGATCACCATTGACTTGCACGTGTGTGTGAAAACGTTAATCTAACCTCCGACCTTTTAAAGATCTAAATCTATTTCAACCTGATAAACGACCACAGGTCTGTCTGTGCTCATGATATGTGGTGGTGACACAGTGGTCAGCAGTAAATTTTACAGCAGGTCTGGACCTTTCCTCAACTTAAGCATGTTTCATAAGCCTGTTTGAGGCTGACCTCCTAACCCCGGGCCTGCTAAATCCAGGTCTTTTCCCTGCTTTGACCCCTGTTATTCTGGTTATGGCAGCACGGTGACAGCCAGCCAGCCACCTAACTATTATTATTCTAACCTTCAGATGAGGCCGTCGTGGTAAAACCACTCTATGGGTTGCTCCATATATAGAAACATGATAAAAATAAACCAGAGTGTGGTTAAAAAAGAGCCGGATTGTTGGCTGTTACTGTTTGTGTTTGCTGTTATTAACAACAATTAACAACTGCTGTTCCCTCAACTAATACAATATGCATCTTTTTCTGTTGATAAATAGAAGTAAAGAAATGTTGTTCAAAAGAAATTAATCATGCAAAGCATTAAACAAGCATTAATTACATCTTAACAGAGGCACTAATATATTTTTGTTTCAAGGTTTTGCTTTAATGATGAATAATATTCATTTCAGTCTTTTTATTAGACCTTTAATATTAAAGTATGATCAATCTGCATTGCATTGTTTCTTAAAGAAAGGAAAGTCGAGGCTCAGTGTCACATTTATTGATCTGATTTTGAGTTGAAAAGGCGAATCTGATGCTCATTTTGATTTACAGCAGGTGGAACAACATCATGCTACACGTTCTCTCACGGCGATGTTACCTTTTCTAAACCCTACATGGATGAAGATGATGATGGATGAAGTTACTCAACTCTAGGTTGCAAAAAAAGTAAGTAATCTTCTAAGTGTCTTAGACCTGAAAGTCATTAATCCTAACTCCAAACAAACCCAGTGCAAGTGACCATCTTACAGGCTTTAAATGCTGCAAATGTTTTAAGTCGGGGTCCAGAAGCTTCTTAGAAGTGCTAATGCGCTTACCGGCAAAAATGTGTAGTTTCTTTATGTAACCTTCTCACAGGATTTGACCAGGCTGAAGGGCCCCTGGCCCTCTTGCGGTTGCGTTCCTCTGGGGCTGCTGCAGGAAATGACCCGGAGACCTGGTCGACCAACAGAACAGTCGCTTACCTCCTCTGAGTAAATTGCAGTTCAACTTAGTTAAATGTTGTTTAATGTTGTTGGGCTTCCAGCACAAGATTGCTGGATACACAAATCCAGAACTCTGCATAACACCTTGGTGTTATTGATGGTGTTCGAAATTAGCAAAATAATTGCCTAACACATCCAGGTGACACAGAGCATCATTGTCACCTGTGTTTGTGTCACCTGAGGAATTAAATCTCTGGAAACAGGCTCGATGAAAAGGCTGAGGCGTAAAATAAAAACAGTGAACTGAAAGAGGCTAAAAAATCCCAGATGAAGCTGCAGTTAAATTCTTTGCTGTTTCGTCATATGAAGGAGCTCTGTTAGCTCCACACACGCACATTTTACACTAAATGTGACTCAATGGTGTCTAAGAATACTGGCTAATAAATAATCAAACAACACAATATTTCGAGAAATACTAAAAAGCACATTTTCAATCACTGGCAGAGGTTTTGGACATGTTTGCCACACAAATGTACGTCTCGGTACACGGCTAACTGCAGGAACTGCCCTGTAAAATATCAGAACCTTTTAGATATCAACCTGAAAAATGGCAGACAATAAGTGATAGAACCAGGGAATGTAAATTTTAAAGAGTTTTGTATTTCTGCATTTTGATTTTAGTCGGTTTGCTGCAAACAACCAGAAAATGAAGTCCATCTTTATGTTAAAAGAAGCGTTTTCATTGTCCTATATTTTCATTGGGATGAATGAACTCAGGAAGTAATCATTGATTTTAATTACTGAGTTTAGACTCCAGCATCATAACTGCAAAATATCATAAAAGAGAAATCACTACACACATTTCCAAGTTTTAAACCATCACAGCTTCACTTACCTGTGACTCAATGCAAATGAAAGTAGCTGATTCTCCACGCAGTTATAATCCTACAGGTTTCCCATCAGGCAGCAGCTACCTTCAGTCCCTGCTCTTGAAAATGATGCTATTTTTACAGACCAGCTCCCCCTTTCTAGTGCTGCTGAATGATAGCTGTCAGGAAAATGATTTTATTCCCAAACGTATTCATGCCAGAATGAAACAAAGCTCTTCATGTGGTAAAAGCAGTTCAGTCGCTGTCGGAGTGACAGATACATAATAGTTTTCAGATTTTTAACACAACCGCACAGGAATGAAGCTATGAATACATTTGAATATTTCTGTTCAAACTGTGGATTAGAAAACTTTCTCATCTGATAACACGTTTGATTGACAGCCCAGGAGCTGCCGTGCCATTACAAACGGCCTTACATAACCTCTCGAAGTTCAGCCTTTTGTTGAGAGAGAGAGACGAAGTATTTTTGAATATAAATGTGTCTGAATAAGACTTTTTGACAGCGAAGTTGTAAAAGAAATGATTAAAATAAGAAGAGCCTCTGCTGCTTTTGAAAAACAGTTGTTACCGTAATGATGGCTTGCACCTCGTTGCTGCTGTTAACTGATTTTGTTTTCAGCCTCACAAAACATCTCAAGGTACGAAGGGCTTTGTTGTGTCGGACTGGTTTTACGCTGTTGTTGGTTTTATGATATTCCCACATTGAGTTGTGTTCCCGTCGCTTCTCGCAAACTAAAGGCGTCAATTTCATGTGATGGAAAAACTTTTCCTTTCAAAACTTTTTCCATTTGACCATTTTTTGTTATCTGTGCCATCCCAGTCTACATCTTATTTTGTGAATGACATTATCTGAGCCATCACCGCCGGCTGCCAACAGTCACCTCTTCTCTCATATACAGTACAATGACTTACAGGCCTGTGTAAACCTCAAACACACTTAATGAAACTCGCTAATATTTTAATTTTCTTTTGTTTCGATGCATAAAAAGCAAAATACCACCGTCAGTGCTGCAGCTTGGAGACTCCACTGAAAGAAAACAAATAAATGCACAACTTTCCACTGGTTTGTGCAAAATTTCATGCACACAGTTTTTGAGGGGTTTTTGCGTTGGAGTTTTGGTTCAGACCTGGTGTGAAACAGCTTTTCTTCTACCAAGAATTGAGCGAAACCAGCAGGCGGCCCCTCTTGTGACTATTTGTAGTAGATGTGAAACAGAGCAGGATTCAGGTTTGATCAGTGAGTGAATAAACTCGATGTATAACTGAGGACAAACTTTCCACAACAGCTGGCGTGTTTTTCCGGCCGACATTCAGAAGTCCAAAGAGCAACGACAGCCATCTGGACAGATGCTGGAAGGTTTCGTGCTGACGTCAAAGTCGGCATAGAACAAAGAGACTCTGTTACAACAATTAAACACACATAGATGTGCTTGATGTTTTTCATTTTGAACTCTCAAATTGTTACCCATTGAAAAGCAAACAAGGCAACATGAAGGTGGTGTTCTCTGGACACAATATTATTATTATTATTGTTATTATTTATATTATTATTATTATTATTATTATTATTATTATTATCAACAACAACAACAACAACAACAATAATAATAATAATAGTAATAGTACCAGTTGTCTGAGTAAATTGTATAAAATATGGACTTGGGCTTGGATATGGAGACTTCAGGATGCCACTCTTAGGTTTCTGAAGAGCCCTTGTGAAGCTCAGTACCTCTTCACAGTGCCTGACTCCACCAAACACTAATTAAAAATGGGCAAAGAGGTGGAGCGTGGGTGGAGCTGAGGTGGGCTGAATGAAGCCTGGTTGCTGAAACCTAGCAGCTAGATGTCACTCAAAATGGCCATGCCCATAATTATGTGTAACTTGAAACTTTTACCAGTTGTCATGAATATGTAAATTAGCTTTGGAGGCCAAAGCCATTTTTTGTACCGGGCTGTAAACATGTTTATTTCTGCTGTAAAATTGGTCATTTTAATATGGAGGTCTATGGGCATTGGAGGCAGCCTCAAGTGGCCATTCGAGGAACTGCAGATTTTGGCGCTTCCATGGTGGCTTCATTTCTCAACGCTGGAGGTTTCCGGTTGGTTGTTAGTCACACAATCAGGAGCCAATCATGTCTCAGTCTTGCGTAAATATGCATCAAATAACATCCATCAACGTTAATTTCAACACTGATCAGCAAGACTCGCCATAAACTAAACTAATGAGGCTTTTAGAAACGGTTTGACGATGCACGCAGTTTGAAAACGTCATCTCGAGCGTGTGTTCACAGACAACACGACGCTCCCTTTGTCTGTTCTGCCATAATTACACAACTCATCATCAAGACACTGAAGCACTTTTTACAGCTGATCATTCGGGCCGCGACCTGCAGGTCATCGCTGACGCAGGCGGATGATTACGGCTAATTGTCTTTCATACAATAACAGCTAAAGATGGCGGAGGGAATGAGCGGATGAATAACAAGGCCACTGAGAGCGTCTGCTTTCATCTGTACGTTATGAGTCACAGTATGAGAGAAGAGGTGAGTGTGATCAGACACACCAGCAGGCTGCCATCATCTCCATTTGTTCCTTCGGCCCAAACTTTTTTTTTTTAATCTTGCTTTCTTTTTCGTTTGCTCCAATTTTGTTCTTTGATGGCAATCTCCTTCCCTCTGTGCGTCAGCCTCAATCACAGCAGCACAGCTCTCACTATGCCAACATTATGATGTTCAGAAAATGCACCTGTGTGGATCAGGTGTGAAGATGCAAGATTATGGCCAAATTTGTGGCATTTGTGGGTGTTGATGGAGTATTGATGAGTTAACCGGACAGGCGTTAACAAACCAGTTAGTCCTCATTGTTGTCGCCTTCTCGCTTGTAAAACTGAAGCGCAATGTAGCTTTGCTTTGATGCTGCAGCTACTGCAGCTCCTGCTGCGCCTCTCATCCGAGCGAAGCATCTCTTTATTTGAAAGGTAAAAATCCAAAACACCAATTAGCCATTCTCTGTTTGTTTGGACTGGGAAGCTGAGCCGTAACTTTCTAAACAACGCAAAAATCTCATCCATGCTTGTTGCATTGTGGCCATTTTCCTGTCTTTTTTTTTTTTTATGGAACTAGCTACGTAGCTAACTAGCTATAGGAAATGACGGACCTACAAAGCAGTTTGATTAACTGTTTTTCAAAGGGGAGACATTTTTAATTGCAAAACAAATCAGAGATAGCTAAACTTCCAAACCATAAAATACAAGTTCACCTATTTTCCTGTGACTTTCATGGATTGCATTTCCCTTTAATCTATTTTGTTTCCGTCATTGCATCTACCTAACAACTTATTCCAGCAGTGTAAGAGTCTTGTCTTTTACTTTAACTGCATTTATCTTCCTTTCATTGTGGGTTTACATGTTGCAGTGAAGCTCTTTGAATACTCTAAAAAGATCGACGGCGCTGCAATAGAAGTTTTTCCAATGCTCATCAGCTTACCTGAACTGTGTGCCGCTGCTGATCTGACTGAGACAGTTTGTTTATGACAAGATGTGTAAAGAGCTGCACGGGTGTAGATTGTCAGTCTGTAAACATGAACCTGGACTGAAGTGCTTCATCCCCAGCGGGTCATACAGCCTAATGAATCCTCTTGCCCCTTTGTGTTGCTGTAATCTCATCAGTCCTCACTGCAACACACAAGTTCAGGGTTGAGCGTCCTGACTCTCTGCATGTCTGAAGGATCAGAGCAGCTCAGTATCACACCCTGCACCCCTCCCTCGCTGCACGCCTCCCTGCCAGGTACTGCCATCTTATGGTTGGGGCTTGCTACTGCACCGGAGAGCGCAGATGTAGCGCTTTTTTTTTAGCGGTTTTCCTTAAAAGATGCATGACAAGGTTTTTTTTACATTTTACTACATTTACTGGAGGCTAATGTTATGCTAAAAGGAAGGTCACTGGTTCGCATCCCATGATTGGCTGGGTGAACTGGGAGGAGAAAGTGAATTAATCATTCCTTCTGTTCCCTGAACACTTCACATTGTCCTTGAACAGAGCACCCAACCTTCAGACGCTCCTGTCAGCAAATAGCAGAACGCTGTGAAGTCACCTCTTCCTGTTCAAATCAAGGGTAAAGCAAGCTAACGTGCGCTGCGCTTTTTACAGTTAGCAGGTGAAGAGGAAGGTGCAGCGATGACACATCACAGCGGTGCAAAAGGAACCAGTAAATCAATAAATCTGCAGCTTTTTCTTGCTCTGTTCACAAAACCACACACGTCTTTACCAGGAATGAGGGCTGTTTTTATTTAGAGCATTAAAAAGACCTCTGAACATCAGGTGAATGTCAGGTGAAACACAGATGTCTGTGAACGCATGTGTTTGTTGCAGTCACCTCATCAGCCGTTTTGCGTAATGGGACACAACCGAAGGTGGAAGTGCCAAAGAAAAAAAAGATTCTGCAGCATCACTTCAGTAAAACCTGTTTCTATCCACCAGTCACAATATCAGACAAGTGTTAACTGGTGTTGAACCAGTATCCCCAGTAGCTTTGGGGCTGAAAACCTCATGTAAGCAGCTGATGAGTCTGAGCTGCTCTCCATCGTCCACCTCAGCACACCGTGCATTTCTCCCTGTCCATCGTTCTTCGGTTCCTCTCTGTCCTTCCGTCCGCTCCTCCACCTCCGCCTGTCTCCGCCCGTCTGACCTTCTTGCTCGACACACACACCGTTTATCACAATGCGAGGCACATCTGACTGCAGTGTTCGGTCTCTCTTGCTCTCTCAGGCAGCAGAACCGCTGACCCTCTGATCAGATGGCTGGAAACATACTCAATCAATACATGTGTTATTGTTTAAAGCCGGTGAGTTGGAGTATATATTACACAGATTCACTGAATGGATGTAGCAACATTGCACAGACGCTATAGAAGCAATGTTCATGTGTTTATTAATTTGTTTCACCTGCATTTGAGCTAATTTAGTGTTTTATTTATTGGTATTTATCTTTAAGTCCTGATTATTGAACCCTTGAGTGCTTTTATCACGTTTGTCTGTTATGTGTGGCGAGCTGGATGCCTTCTCCTCTGCAAACCAAGAAGACCTGCAGGCTCAAATAAAGCCAGAGATTCGCCAAGTAAAGTGCAAAATTATCTCTTAAACTTAAGTTTTAACAGCAAACAAATCGCTTTGGACGTGCAGCACCAATATCTCAGTTCTTGGCCGGTGCAAATTTGACAGGCTGTCAGCGTTTTGGTGAAGGGAACGGTTAACGTGGCTGCACATTAAAGGTCTGCTGAGCCTGAATTGTACCAGTATGAATTTTTGAGAATTAAGATTAGACAACATCACACTGGCAGATCTGCTTTTTTATCATTAATGAAAAAAACAGCACAAAAAAGATCCCTTGAATCTGTAAAGATTTGATCCCAGTTGTCCACTTCATGGACTATGAACAGTTTAAAATGAATTTTTTGGACTGTTTCAGCCGTTTTGAAGTGTTTTCCTGCAAACCCCCTGTGACTGAACTGCCGGGCTGCTTGTGTCAGCAGGCGGTGGAGCGCGAGGCTTTCGCCGTCTGGTTGGATTCGATCTCACGGCGCCGACATCCGACCACGTGAGCCAAACCGGCGGCGTTGCTTGTTTTCGAGGTGTTGAATCTACAGTTCCCTCTTCAATCAGCGGGATCGTAGCGGTGGGCCGCAGACATGAGCCTCACAGCCAGGGTCGAGCTGACACAAGCCCCCCAGCCGCAGCCCTTTCCCCCGGGTCGGCTTTAATGTCATTAACAGGTGGGGGGCAAAAATAGATAGGAGGGAGGCATTACAGGCACATGCACATACACAGTTATGGAGTTGGGTGTGTGTGTGTGTGTGTGTGTGTGTGTGTGTGTGACACATTTCCACACAAGTACGTTTTAAAGCGGAGAGACTCGTCCAGCACAACTGACCACGTTAGCACAAACAAACAGATTCACTTACAGAAGCTACAGTCTGATTGCATACCTCACACACACGAACACACACACACACACTTGGCCCAGGCAACACACTCACACACTGGGGCCTGTAAGCTAATACGCAGGCATGCTACAGACACACACACACACACCCTCAGATATATATTCCTGCAACCCTATATGTATGTGTGCACAGGTACACACACACTCACCGTACACATGCAATACACAAGTATATGCACACACACACACACACACACGGGCATTTAGCTGATTCTCTTTTTCACCTCCAGCTCCGCGCTCACACACACACACACACACACACACACACTCGTAAAGGCCCCATCCTCCCTCACACGTAACACAGGCTCCTACTCTGACCTCCACCCCCTTTTCCCCTCCCTCACCCGTCCACCTCTCTCCCCCTCACTCCCTCACCTCTCCTCGGCCTCCGTCACTCCGAGCAGAAGCACACACACAAAAACCAGGTCAGCAACTTGTTAATATCATTGTTGTGGTATTTGTGAGGCGGCGGCGGGGGTTGTGAGGCGCGCGTGCAGCACGTGTTAAAGAGTGAAAAAATAAAACTAATGTGTCTAATTTCAGCATGATGTTTTTTGGCTGCTGAACGGTTTCGGGGGTGGTGGGTGGGGGGGGAGATAAAGCTGAACGGGCTTCTTCTTCAAACGTTGCCTGTGCTGAGTGTTTATGGAGTCCAGTTTGCTGTTTGCGTGATATAACGCAGGAATTTTGATTCCATGTCGGCATATTTTTGGAGACCGTCAGAAGGATATTTTAAGAGCTTGTTAAAGGCTGTTTGTCGCCGGTCACGGCAGCTGTAATGAGTTTCTTCCTCGAGCTTCAATGCGACTTTTCCAGCCCGTCCAATCGGAAGCCGTATGAGAGCCGTGTTCAGCCTTGACGAGTGAGGAGAGTTTGCCACTCTGTTTGATATGCTCAGCAGGTACCCCCACGCCTTCTAACAGCCGGTTTTCAGGATGTCTAACATTAAATTAACTTCTGTGATGACTGATGTGAATGCTGTTTTGTTGATTGCAGTGGTTTTATGTTTGTAAATGCCAAATCATCAAATTTCATAACTATCATTTGAGCAGCCTGCCAGTTGACATTTTCTCACTGTAATTTAAATTGTCATTTAATGCTCGTTTGAGTGTTGGAAATAGTAGAAATAATAAATCTATATAATCTGTAATAAACCAAACGTGAAACATGCAATCAGTAGCATTGTTGCACTCAGTCTTGTAGTTGTTGGTTATCTGAGGAGCAGGGGGTTTGATTCCTGCATCTGGTGCATGTCTCTGCCAAAGTGCCTTTGAGCAAGACGTCTACCTGCTCCTTCATTTGGATTAGACCATTATCTTAAAACCTGCACTCTGCAGCAGCAGCAGAAGAAGAATGAGCAGTGGTGGTAATAATCATGTCCTCTGAATAAGAAGATCAGTTACTCACACTATTTGATCACTAATTGATTATGCTTTTTAATTGTTGAAAGTAAATTATTAGCTATCTTTCATTAAATCTAATTATTTCAGTGTGTCTGAATAGATTTGATCGATTCATCACAACTACAACAAACATATCACCGTTCCTCCTTTGGTTTATTTAAATAACTAGATTAACTGGATTTTATTCTCAAGAATTGATGAGAAAAAAGTTGATATTCCTAAAATGGGCTCAGTATTTACAACAGTTACATCAAAAATACAGACATAGGCTTAGATATGTGTCTCAAAAGCCCTAAATGTTCCTAAAACTGATGATTCAGCCTTTTCTTTCTTTATAATTTCTGCAGTGATTTATTTATTATTGACATCAGTTTGCATAAATGTGTTTTTACTTGCATTAGTTGACTTGCATACTTGCATTAGTACCCGACAGGTCTGCAGAGGTAATGACGTGCTCGGTGACTGAGTCTGAACAGCAGTGCCAAGTGTTTGAACTTACAGATAAGGTGTGAATTAATAACAGGAAATGAGGTAAATTTCTGTGTGAAAGTGTGTCGTTCACAGAAGAGATGATAATGTGGGTAAACTCGCGCTCTGAAGCTTGTTAGTTAACAAGACGGACACTAATGTGAAAGTAAAGTTATGTGTTCTCCCAGAGGGTGCGTTTCATTTTTGCTAATGAGAGAAGGGGGGTCTGTATGTCATGTCTGTTGTCACCACATCCTGCTGGAGCGCGGCAGGACAGCTGCTTCATTCACCCTACAGACATAAAGGGTTTAAGATTCAATTCATCGGCAGCGTATCTGCGTGACTTCTCTATCACAGAGCTTCTCGGAATAAATAATTGGTTATTGCTCGAACACGATGAGTGTTTTTGTGCTGCTGAGGTACCACAAAGTGGCTCAGAATAGACAGCAGGTTACGATTTCAGCACGCTGAGGGTTTCTTCTACGTGTTTGCTGTAGCATAGCGTCTCAAAATAGATAATTGACTGTGATTTCACTATGCTAAGTGCTTTTATATTGCTCTTCTAATGAAAACAGGAACAGACAGCACAGATTATTGTATGTGACGCCCAGTTCTGTGCTTTCCTTCCGTCAGGAGCTTCTGAATCCTGGATGGCACATACAGTTCATTTCTCTGGTCTACATGTAGCATTAAAGAGGAATCAGTCACTTTAATCTAAAGTTACCTGCATTCATTACAGCCTCATTCTTTTACATTTATAATTAAAGAGTGACAGATACCCCTCTGGTAGTAACATGCATGTAATATTGGTAATAGCACAATGCTAACACTGCTAGCATTAATAGCGCCTGCACACTGGCTTTCACGTTCTGTTTCTTAGTTTATTTTTGTACCATGAAATGTACGACATGCAGCCATTTCCACCCCCGCTTCGTTCCTCTGTGCCTACATATCTGTTCTCAGGTCAGTTTGTGTCCACCTGTCTGTCATAGTTACTTCCTCCTCCTCTCTGCTCTCCGTCCATTCTGCAGGAAGCATCGCTTCATCCACTCCTGACTTCTACCTCCACGGACTCTCACTTCACTTTTCCACACAAACTTTCTGTCCTTTTCTTTTTTTCACGATGATTAAGTTACCGGTTTTGCATCCGTCGTCAAAGCCACCTTTTTTTCTGGGGCTTTTTTCGAGACAAATCTGATTTCTGCCTTTTCCTGCTGAGGGTTTCAGACACTTTGTGTTACTAAGGAGATTTGGGGTTTGAACTTTTTCGTCGATTTTTCTATCATTTTTTTTTTTTTTTTTTGCTCTTAGTTGTTATCTAAAATCTTTTCCTTTTCAATTTGTCTTTCTACCTCTGCTTTCACCTTCCTTTCTATCACATACACCTGTATGACATTATTTTACTTAAATACCTTTCCCCCCTTTTTTCATTTTTGGGCACACGCTGAGAATACACATCAGTTTTCTTCTGTTTTTGTTCCCGTTTGCTGAAATTTGACCATCCCCGTTGCTCAACGCAAGCTTGGCTGCCAAACTGAATCCCACTCGACCGTCTTAGCTGTCTTCCATTTCGTCACAACATGTGGTCCACCTTCTTGGTGACCGACGAGGAGGGCCGCACGGTGGGCCCGGCGGCGGCAGGAACGGTGGGAGGGGCTGCGCCGGGAGCGGCCCAGGGCGCGGGAGGTCTGGCCAACCTAATGAGTGGACGCAGCACGTTTGGAGGGAACAAGCGGCGCAGGACGACGTCAACGGGACATGCCATGAGTGAGGCCCAGGAAGGGAAGGTGACTGGTTTCATACTGTGTGAATGTGTGTCCCCCCTCAGGCTGTGTGAGTGTGTGAAGCTAATGAAGCTGATCAATCATCCAGCCGCCTTACAGCTGAAATCAGGCACGATCCAAACGGCACCAAACACTTCTCCTGCAGCTCTTTGACATTAAGGAGATAACAGTTATGTAACAATAAAAACCAGAACAATCTGCAGGCGTCCATCAGGGATGTAATTTCTCTTTTGTCCAGTTTCATCCCTCTCTGACATGTACCCACACAAATTGTTTAGTCGACCATCGTGACATAATTAATTCCCAACCTCCAAACTTTAAACCTGAAAAACAAAAAACAAGCCTCTCTAACTGCCCTTTGAAGAAGTTAAGACCAGAGAAAAAAGCGTCCTCACCCACACATCTCAGCTGCTTCTTGGAAGGTTGATATTTCATCTTTTAGGACGTTAAAAACAACACGCTCAGATCTTGTTCTGTCCCGTCTGTGCAGTTATCTCCTCGCTGCACGTTACTGGAAGATATCTGCTCTCAAACTTACCTTACTGACCCGCTCTCTGGCTCTCTTTGTGCAAACAGCACATCATGGCTCGGTTCCAGCGTCCATCCCCGATGCACTGAGCTCTCACAAACATTAAAACGACATCACGAACACGATCGCTGTAAGTTCCTGAGAAAAAGAGGTTGGAAGGGCGAAGATATTTCTCTAACTTTCCCTCCTCCTCCTCCTCTTCCTCCTCACACACACCTGCCCAGTCCCCTGGTCGCACTTTCTCAACATTTATATACGCAACACACTTTCATTCATGCACAGAAACACACACACAAAAATAAAATCTACACGTGTTTCTCCCACGAACAAAAAATTTAATTCAAATCATAACTCTGCTTGTCTTGTCTTACTGTTTTGTGTTATTGTCTTTACATTTTCTTACACCTACGTCTGTCTAATTGAATGTTTTAGTATTTCTCACTGCACTAGTAAAGACAAAACAGTAAATTCATATAAAATCTATACGTGAAATCTGTTGACAGAAATACACAGCCGGTCAGCCGCAATAATAAAACGCTTGACAAGTCGCTTGCTACTGTGTGCATGTAAACTTGTTCTCGCCAGCTCTTTCAACTTCTTTGTGCCATTAGCACGCTATGATTTGTGGGTAAGAATTTCAGAATTGCAGACTTACAGAAAGTGTGTATAATAAACTGAGCTCAGCCGGACACCTCATAAACTGGATGGGTACACTAAGTAACCCCACTACCCTGCATTGTGCTGTGCTGGGTGGAGGAATGATGGACAGGAGGCTTGGGTCTATTCCTGTGCCGCCTTTTATTGTCTGGATAGGAACAGAACATATACACTGATCCGTCATGCAGTTATACAAGCTATTTTAGCGCCATAACCTGTCGGCCGAGGGCACTATTTCAGGTTATATGAGCAAACTGACGTGTTAAAATGCATCACATCCACCTACTTTGAAGTAGCCTATCAATAGGTCACCACACCAACATGTTCAGACCGAGAAATGAATATGCATGTGGTACCGTGTGGAGCTGAGCTACATAACATACCACAGGCATATCTCTCATGAACTGTGCAAAGCTCGCAGCAGAATTAACCTCCAGGGAGAAGACGCCTGTCAGCCACCAAACCCACATACAATGTATGAAGAATCTGAATAATGGCAAGACGAGTCACAAGCTGTACAAACTTGTTTCATACTGGAACAGCCAGTCAGTGATTTGTTCGCTGTGTACACCTCCCAAAGTGCTTGTTGCAGCCAAACACCAAACATCTATAGTAAAAGCTATATCTGTAATCACGGCTCCCCTACTATGCCACCACTACCCAACATGTAGTCTGCAGGGGCCGGGGTTCGAACCAGCAACCTCCTGCTCTGTCACTTTTTTAATTGAGTATTGCAAACTTTAATAAAGTTTTACAGGTCACTATTTAATATTAATTGTATTGTGTTGTGTTCTGTCAACAGATCAAGTTGGCATTCTTTGTGGCCATTGTGGGCGTGGTCCTGACAGTCCTCGGGGTGGGGACAGAGTTCTGGGTGGAGCTGTCACCTCCCAAAAGTTTCTATAACAACCAGGTGAAATATTGGATTTAGCAACAAACAGGACTTTAGTCATATGGTGTTTTCACTGCAGGCACATTCAGGGTTTCTGCAGTACAAAGAATCAGTGAACAGTAATTTCCTGCTAGAAGCGAAGCGCTGCCTGGTGTCTAAAGCTACACCCTGCGATGGATGGAAAAAGAATATCACTGCTGATTGTGTCTTGCAGACCTGTCTGACAGCTCACTACGGCCTGTGGAAGGGCTGCACCAAGACCTTGTGGGTGGCTGATATCGACCCAGAGAGAGAGAGCTGCGGACCTGCTGAACTACCTGGAGGTGACTCAAAGATTAACTGACTTGCTGGTTGGTGGATGATGGCTGACTTGTCTGTGTGAGCAAGGGAGTTTTAAGCCGATGATTGACAGACCAGCTGGCTGACTTGACATTTGTCAAACTGTCGAGCTTGTTGGATAGCTCACTCTGAGGGAGCGAGGTAGCATGAATGAGTGGTCTACCTGACTTTCTGGCTAGACAAATGACTCTCGGCTCACAGTTTGATGGCTGGCTGGATGAATGCTCTGGCTGACTAACGGCCTGAGTCATTGCTACATAGTCTGAGGATGAGAGTGAGTTCACAAACTGCTTTTGAGTGAAGTGAACGGATGCATCATTTGGATTTTGGAAGTCCTCAGCACTTGTGCAACAATACCTGCTTTTCTGTTTTGGGTGTATAAAACACAGAAATTTAAAAGTCCCACTGAGGTCTGAAACCACTCTTGTGAGGGAGAACTGAAGTGGGCAGTCTAGCATGTCTCAGGTCTAATAAATACATGCCGAGAGTAGAAAAAACATTAAAAATAGACTGAATAAAGCAATAAAATGACGACTGCATGTTAATATTGGTAGTATATTGGAAATACAGGAAAATAAGTAGACTATTTTCATTAACTCAGTGCTGCATTTGTAATAAAGCTGTGTTAAGGGTGCAAGAGCAGCTAGTGGAAACAATGCAGGACCGTGGGTTGAAAATGACATTCAGGCTTCTAACTGGACCTTTTTTGGTTGAGTGGGGAAAAGGATCATTACAGCTATTTGCAGTGTTGCTCTCCTTTTCCGTGACTCACCTGCATAAACTCCCCTTTTGCGGAATGATTCACATGAAAAGCAAACGAGAGAAAGACTGAGAAAAGATCTGTGTGTGTCTGACAGGATACCTGTTTGATATTCATCCGAAACCGGAGACCTTTTCACAGGGTTACTGGCTCAGTGGTAAACTGGGACTTTTTAACGTCTAAAGATGTCACATGATGGCTCACATGTGATTGATTTTGTCGAATGAGGATAAGCCAGCCGTTAACCAACTCTCCGACTGCACTAAACATGATGTAGTAACGCAACCTGGTATCAAGCCAAAGTGTGTAAAACGTCGTCTGCAGTCAAGTTAGCTATATATAGTGACATGTTCAAAATAAAGCTTGCTAAGAAACATTTACTCTGACAGTCGCAGCACCAAAACTGCTTGGTTACATTTAGGGAAAGATCATGCTTTGGCTTACAATAAGTACTTCCTTAAAACAATCAACAGTGACGCATTAGAAACCAACATGAGCTGGCCAAAGTGCAACGTATTACACACTGGTATCAACCACAGACGGCCCATGTAGCCGCTGGACATGAGGGCCACACCAGAGCGTAAAGCATAAAGCTTTATTGTTCTATCAAATGGCCCACTGTGCAACTCCTCATTGCAGGTGTGCGCACTCCATGTCTTCCTTAATGGATTAAGTCGTACGCATGTTCTGCGGTCAGCGAGAGGAAAGTCTAATTATTGTCTGACTGGCCATTTGCAGAGCAACGTCAACCTTTATTTGTCGACTGATGAATCCTGTCAATGGGATTTGAGTGCGGCTCCTCAACAGAATCGGCGCTGTAGCCCTGATGAGTGATGTCGGGGGGTGGAATAACAACCCAGAACACTAGGAGGATGTGGCTTTGATCGCGTTAATTAAGAATGATGTGTACGCGTGTTTCGCTTGCTTGTGTGCACGGCGCTGTGCGCGAACACATAGAGGTGTCACATTGCATTTGACAGGCAAACTCTAATTACTGTAAGACATCATCAGGACGGCAGAATGCTAATTGTGCAGGAAGCATCGGACTGTCACCTTGAGCTCGTCATTGACGTTCACGGCTGATTATGTTTGATGCAGAATTATTGCTACCAAAGTGTGCACCTCATTGAATTTCAATGAGATATTTCGTCGAGATTGTCTGCCGCTACAGCACATGACCCGCCGGCGTTTCTCTCATTTACTGTTTCTCTTCCTCCATCTTTGTCCTCCTGCAGAATCAAACTGCACCTACTTCAAGTTTTTCACCACGGGGGAAAACGCTGTGATGTTCCAGAAGACAACGAGGAAGAGTGAGTCACACACCTCTTTCGGCTCTCTTGGCCTCTCTCAGCTGCTTTCCCACCTTATCCGCCCACTCCATCCTTCCTTTATCCCCTTTCTCCTCCTCCACCTCTCTCTCTGCGCCCTCTTTGCCCCTCTCTTCTTACTCTCTTTCTCTATTCTCCTGGCCTCATCACCCTCACGATCCATCCGTCTCTGTCCTGTCCTTCTCCCTCGGCCTCCCTTCGCTTCCTCGCCGCCCGCTTTCAGGTTGGCCATTGTCTGCTCAGTGAGTGTTTGAAATCTATTCCGCCCACATGGCGTTCAAGTGTCTCCAAGCTGCCGTCTAACCTCTCATTTCACTGGCAGCTCCATAATGTATTAAGATCGCACAGTGCCTTATGCTGAATGGAGAAAGACAGACATACGTTAAAATCTCATTGTACGCTGGTGCCACATCACTGTCACGCTGTGGGCCTCAATGCAGTGATTGAATAAACACAGCCATGAGTGTGCTAATGCTGCAGAGTACGTGCTTTGATGTCTTACTTCGTGTAAATCTTCTTTTATGGTTAAAATAGTTATTTTGTGAAGCAGCAAAACGTTTACTGTCACATCCAAGAACCAGGCCAGGCGTCACATGAACAATTTTTAGGGGCTCTAACACAGCAAATCCTGGAGTAAACGTTAAAATTAGCTCCATCTGAGTGTAAAGGTGAAACACAAACTCTATGGCGGACTAAAGCAATCCACGTAGCATGTTTGTGTTAATATCGCATTCCCTCAAAGACGCTACATCCTGTTCCTTCTCTGTCAGCGTCCAAACGTGCAGAGTCAACCGCATAACATTAATCTAAAGGAAGCAACAATAGCTAACTTTACATGCTAACAGTGTTAGCTAACTAAACAGATGAGGACTAGAACGTTAGCGATAATTTTGTGCATTAAGTTCTGAGTTATATTTAGGATGTTAGAGGCAAGCGTTAACGTTAGCTAACATTAGCCTAACTTCAGCCACTAATATTAGCTAACGTTAGCTGTCTCGTCCAGTTCGTCCGAGCAAAAAATGTATAAACGTACATGCTCCTCAACACCCAGTGAATGAACACAGATATATCACACCTCGTTAGCGTATCCCTGAACACAGGCAGAAGTCAAACTTACAACATAAAACGCTAAAAATTTAACCCTTTCACAGTTTTTTTTGTAGATGTGCGTGGTGTCGTTCAGGGATGTTGGCTGTTTTTAATCTTTCTGGGTCCAGTTCCATTCCAGAGTCAGGCCGAACAGTCGGCTTGTTTGATGCCCAGGGTCAATCAAGCTGATTGCCTGTGATTTGGACACTTTCAGACTGGAAATATCAACAAAGGGGCCTGAGAGATGAAATTCAAACCACAAAATCCAGTTTAGCTAATTCATCCGACAGTTCGCAGAACAAAGGGCACAGTGGTTTTAAATCTGACGTATGTATAATATAATGTAATTGCTTGATGATAAATAAACAGATTTTCTTGAGGCTTTCAGAAATTTCAGGCTTTCTAATATCTCTCCTGTATCATACCTCTATGCTAAACATGAAAATATGTCAAAAGTACCTCAGAATCCCTTTGCTTTACCTCGTCAGACCAGTTCCAAACCAGGTGTTCTTGATATATCAGCGCTGTTCTTCTTCCCTGTGCAGATCTGAATGTAACGGCAGCCATGTTGGCCTTGTTCAGCCTGTTCCTGATGGTGATGGGGGCCATATGCATCACGATGTCTCTCAGTAAAGAGATCTTGTTCTTCCTCAAGCCGGCGTCTGTCTGCTTTATTCTATCGGGTCAGTAGAAGCAACCACACAAAGCGGCTTTTCAGTGTTTGAGATGTTTCTTGATTATAGTAGAGGATGTTTGAGGCAGACAGTCGTCCTCTTATGTCTCTGTGGCTGTCCTCCGTCTCCTCCACAGGTGTCTTGGTGCTTCTCTCTCTGATGGTTTTCCACCAGTCCGTCCTGGCCCTCCTGGCCAGCGACCACACGGTTCCCCTCCACCACGAGCTCTCCTGGTCGGTGTCGTGCATCGGTTGTGCGGGCGCTGTCCTCATCGTGGGTGGGCTCCTCTTCCTGCTGCTGGCGCTGCCTTACAGCCCCTGGCAGAGGTGTCTCCCTCAGAAGGACGGCAGCAGCTAGTGGCCTGGAGGTGGTGTTGCAGTTTACCTGCCCTCTCTGATTGTGAGGCGTTGGGGTGCAGAGGGACGAGGATGTTTCCCAAAGATGTCTTAGCAAAGAGATTTCTGTGAACTTAAAGGAATCATGAGCATGTTTATGGGCAAAGTCCCATCTTCATCACAATATTCCTGTTTAGTATAAAATATATATATATATTTTCTCATTGAATCCTAATGAGTCATTCTAGACTGTTGATAAGTACATTTTGATTTATGACCCCCTTATTTGACGTAGTATTGTTGAAATTTAGCCTGTTTATCTGAAAATGGAGACAGTGGTTAAAGCTGTAATGCTATGTTACTGTGAGATGTCCCCTTTTAGCATATTTGTGTTAATTATATTGATCTTAAAGGCCATGTGTTTGGGAAACAGTCCTGTATTGTCTTACTAATCATCTTGCAGGGTTTGGAGGCAATTTACTATTCGATAAACAAATAAGTTCTTTGAATAATGCTAGCTTTAAAAGAAAAATGCCAGCTATTCCACTCATTTGATATGAACTTGTGGTCAAACAATCTGTTACAAAAACAAAGTGTAGCAGCTAAAGGAAATGGTTTAATTTGCAGGTTTAAATTTGCTAAACATGCTAGTATTTGGGTAGCCTGAATGCTAACATGTTTATGAAGCGTGATGCTAAATGTTAAAAAACTGGCAACTTAATTTCTCTACTCTTATTTGAAGTGTATGTTTAATTTAATCTTGAGTTTAAAAAACCAATGAAAGTTTTTTCAAATGAGCCATTTATTCTGTCTCATTCTGGAACGTTAATGCTGTAAAATTAATTTAAGCGCTGTAGTGACTGGTGATTGTTTGCTGTAGCTGGCACTCTGATTGCTTGAATCAGCTGGATCACAGCCACCTGTCCGCTCAGGTAACATGACAACCATCAGCAGCCTCACAAACAACAACAAAAAACCCCACACTGAACGAACACAGGGACAGTTTATTGACCTCCAATCTGAGAACCTCGGTTTAGAAACTCGTTTTTTCTCAGCGATGTGTGAAAAAAACATGATTTGTTTGATTTTAATGTTTGTCCTCGAATGCCTTCCTGTCTGCAGAGCTACCTTTCTACTCTCTATGTGTGTGCTGTTGTTTTGTTGTTTAATTAACACTGAGATAGAAATTAATTAGAAATATATTTCCTGCATACTCATATGACAGGGCTACTATTTTACAATGGTACACACACATTCAGATTTTTTTTTCATTTATATCCCACTATATGTTTATTTTCTGTGTCTTTTTATTATCATCAGATTTCACTTGCAGCGTATAGAAGCTACAACTTACATTGTAAGAAGAGTGTACATGTAATGTTTTAAATCAAGTGTAAGGTAGGTGCTACACTTTGTAAACAGTTTGACAAGCAGATGCATCTAGAGAACATTGTAGACTGATAGTAGAGGGCAAAGTGTGAGACGCTGCCATGTTTTTACCTTCGCTGTTTTTCTTGGATGATCTATGTTTGAACAAAGTGCTTCTCTGCGCCTGAATGGGAGCTGAACTGTCTCTGCAACTTTTTTGAACTGAATTGATTGAGTATGAATGACTTCATTTTATTATTAAACATGACATGAATATTTAATGTCACCCCCTCTCAGGTTTCATTTATCTCTTGTTCTGCACTCTCACCACGTTCGCAGTTCACAGTCGCTGCCTCCTCAGTAGCTGTTTTTATGAACCGTTCCACTTTTCACCTCATGCTAAAGATGGCTCTGCTAACGACATGATGGCATCTGCTAACGACATGTCTTTGAGTTTCTACTGGAATTTCATCAATTTAAATGTAAAATATAACATATGAATAAAATATCACTACTACACTATACTACTAGTCATCATTTAAAATTGTTTTCATATTCTAATTCATGAAATATCCACAAGTCCAGCAGCAGTTGTGACAGATGTGCATGTTGAGCTTCTATATGAACTCTTTGCTGAACAGATCACTAGAGTATGGTGAGTTCAGTGCACTGCGAATTAAGAAAACACATGCAAAATGGACAAAAACACAAGCAAATTAAGAAAAGCACATGCGCTGCAAAGACACAAAATGCTGAAAGGCCCGTGGGGCTCGGAGGAGTCAGGACTCAAATGCAGGACACAATCAATTCCAACAAAAGGCGAGCACTTAGGCTGGTTTATTCACAAAAAGGACAAAGGCTTACATGCAAACAAAGGGCACAGAAAAGAAATAAGTAATTGTTTTGCTGCGGCCAACAATTAGGGGCTGGGATGCTGGAGCCTATTTATTATTTGTGTTATTCTTTATTTGTGTATCAATTCTCTCATCCCTCCTCCTGCCCAGGCTGCCCGCCTCCTCCACTCCTTTGATTTCAGATATTGTAATGAAAGACTCTAAGGATTTAAAAAATGCAAACTAAGGAGGCTAGGATATCAAAATACAAATCAGAGGCACGATAGCAAGGACTGGTAGCAAGAAGATATACAAGGAGCAGAAGACGTACGAGACAATCTGGCACAGGACTATATAAACATGAGGTAACAATGAACAGGTGGAGACAATCAGGGCGGGGCAGACAATCAGACAGGCGGGAAACACATCAGGAAGTCAAGGGTCTGGACTGAGATGAGTGTTAGGGTTTCACAATAAGACAGGAAGTGCATGACGAGACCTGACATTGTGAACAGACACATCAGACACGATGGGACATGACAAATACAACCAAATAAAAAAGCGTGCTGCAAGTATCACAAATGACGAAAGATATGCTTCTGCTAGTTGCTGCTATGGTTAAAATTAGCTATTTTTTTTGCTTTAATTCAACAAGATTTCATGATTCAGATATTATTGCAGATATCTGCTGTTAGCCTAGCCTTTTCCTTTTGTTTATTGCTAACCAGCCAATTCAAATAGTATGTTAAAATGCACACAATTAATCCTGAAGCGTTGTGCTAAGTGTACATTATGTTCAACAGCTTCAAAAGGCACAAATCATAGCAACTAAAGCGTGTCCCACCTGAGTTCATCACTTTTCTGTGGCCCCTGGAAACAGATCTGTTGTCATCTGTGCTACTTGCAGGGTGTTTCTGTATTTGGTTGTGTTGTGTAAGACCATTAGTGGATGGAGAAATAGGAAATAAAAGGAAAGGAAATATTCAGGTGATTCAGTCTTTAGAGCCACAAAGTTCACATATGGAGGAGGTCGGGGTGGATGGGTGGTTCGAACCAAAGATTCTTTCTGACAAAAGATGACACATTACAGGCTGCACCAACAATAAGAAGTGGTTTGCACTTCCTGTCTCCTAAGGGGGTGTGGATGGAAGTGTTGTGAATGTCATGTGGATAAGAAACGACACCAGCTAGCTCATTCAGGCTGCAGCAGCGTGTATGAAAAATGACAGAGGCTAATATTAATGGCTAATTTATTACCTGTCTGCATCCTGTGCAAAAGAAAAGATGGATAACTTGTTCTTGTCATTACAGCCTATCGCTGCACAAAACTTTCTTCTAACACTGACACATTTCTGATGGACCGATGCTTCTCCAAATCAAAACGATCGAACACCAGATACAGCACAGATTTAATGTTTGTGCCTTATTTTGCAGCTTGTTTTCATTTGCTGGTTTAGCATGGTTCTATACACATGCAAAATGTCTTCAGAGATAAGTAATTATGCTGCAGTGCACGTGGTATTCTGTTGACATCAGCGCTGTTGATTCAGGTGCTGAAATGAAATGGAGCGGAAGCTGGCTGAAACTGGCATGGAGCCAGGGAGTATTTGGAGTGTGCCCAGTGTTTGCAATTTCTGTTTTCTTTGTAATAAGGCAGAATAAATCCAGACAGGATACATGAAACGTGCAAAAGTTCATCATTTACTGGCATGACTTAGACCAAAGAACCAGCTGTGAACACACCTGCTGTCTTACACAAGACCTGTACAGAGCCCACACTCACATACACTACACTCACTGTTTATTATACACAGTACCACTACATAATGCATTTTATTTAGCAACACATCATTTTAATACAGGATATTAGATTTGTGCCATTTTCCCATTTGGTAAGTGACAAGCAGCAGGAAATAAGAGGAGGGAAAGATGACATATAACAAAGGTCCTGGCTAAATTTGAACTCAGGATGTTACATGTTACATGCTGTTATATGATACAGTTCAAACTTAGACTGCCAGACCCCCGCATGGCCCTTTATAATTATTCTTTGTACAAGTCATGAACATTCAAGTCATGATTCTGATATTTCCAACAGCACTGAAGGCAGCACAAAAAAGTACTACTTTCAAATGCGAAGAACACTTTCACATCAACTTTTAATGCTCTTTGGTCAACTTTTGGGATAGTTGCATGACACTGAGGTAAGCAGAGTGACGGTGATAAGATAAACTTTTCTGTGTGTGTGATTTCAGGAGCGTTTGGATTACTCTGACTCGTGGTTTCTGCCCCTCGTCGGCCCCCTCTCCCTCTGCTAACGATACCGCCGGCTTGGTTCTTGTTATCCTGCTCGCAGCACATCTCAGTCACCACGTTGACCTCCTTCCAGGCTCACGTCTCTCCGAAGCGTCTCCCATGCTGTTTGGCTGCGACCTGCTGGCTAAATTTAGACCGTGGCCAATAGGACTGACGTGGCAGGAGAAACACAAACCTGGAGACGAGCTGTGCGCACAAACACGCTCTCAAATTCACTTGTTCAAATGCACATGTGTGCACTCCGTTTCCACTGAGCATCTCCGCAATGCGTGCGCAGGAACACACAAATATGATGATGCACACTCAAGCGTTCACAGTGTGAGTGGTCTGAACCTGCTTTAAACTGAACCCCCGACGTCATACATTGCTAACGTCATCCAATCCACTTTACTGCACCGCAGAGAATCAAATGATCCTTCTCAAATTAATAGGAACAGTGTTGAGGTGAAGCGAGCACAGATCTCAAGTTGTTAAAGCGACAACTTTTCTTTTTGAGTCAGCAAAGTGTGCTACAAACCCTCCTCCTCCTGTTCGTTTTTATGCACAGCAACTGTCACTCATGTTGATGTGCTGTCCTAATTGCTGATATCCTGATGGCGTATCAGTAAACTAGCTGTTAGCTAGTCGTTAGGCTTCCACATCGCCTGACAAGCTTTGCACTGTTTATTTTCCTCACTGTTCCTTGTTTTTATTGTTGTTACTTTGACCTCCCTGTACTGGTCAATATCCACACCTTTGCAGCCACAAACCACCTCATCAGACCTGCATCAGACCACAGACCAGTTATTACTCAGTAAGTCCCAACATGAAGGGAAATTTCAGGTACAATGTGTGACTGTGGCACAAAAGCACAGGGTGGATGACTGGTAACACACATTGATGATTTTGCCTCATTTCCAGATTGGTGATAAATGACACATTCAAATTAAAAACATATATATATCACTATAATTGCATGATGTTCCATCAGGTTTTAGTTTTTTTTATTCATTTGCAGCAGAAAGATAAACACAAGAAGACTAGTAAAAACAAAAAAAGTGAAAAGTAAGAAAAGAAAAACTGAATGGCCGCACAAAAAAGCAGAATCCATGTGAGTCTTGTTTAGCAACTTGATCACTGATGAGATAAATGTTCTTTCTGTTGGTAGCAAATACCAACCCCAGTGTCCCTGGAGATCCAGTGCTGTGTCCAGTTCAGTGTCAGTGTGGTAGGTGAGGCGCCCCTGGTCGGGGTGGTGGGTATGTAATGTATCCGACAGTCATGCAGGGGGGGCCAGAAACTGCATCCTGTCGGACCTGAAATGAATGTTCTCTTTTTTAAAACCGTAAACATGATCTTTCCATAAGCAAGTGTTTCATGCTTTCCTTGCTTAACCACAGTCTTCCCTTCGACATGTTGCCATGCACAGGAAGAAGAGCTCTGGAAGTGGTCACATTATTCTGGGCTTTTGCAGGATTTTCTAACATCAGTGTTATTTTTTTGGCAGCAGGGTTGAAAATGCCAGAGAGAAAGGAAAGAGTCTGAATTGATGGAAGTGAAGTGGACGGTCACAGTCCAGAGAAATATTCAGAGACATATGCAGGCTGTCAAAAAGCTTTTTGTGGCTGATGCACCTGCATCACAAATGGTTGGGTGATGGAGGAGAGACTGTAGCCCGTCCCATGCTGCCTGTAAACTTTGCATGTCAAGGTCCCGAGTGCCAGATCTCTACTATGCTGCGCCTCCAGAAGTCATTCACTCTCAACGTCATCCAATCCACCGGAAAGAAAATACACTCCTGCGAGGCTGTACTCAACGAAAACTGATATAAGCCCTTAAATATTTGCAGCTTTATTGGCTTAAGCCCAGAACAGAAGTGTGTGGGAAAAGTTAGTTGGACATTCCCCGATCTCTCTCCATTTACACCAGTGAACACACACCTGTCATGGGTGGTGGTATGTCTGAGGCAGCAGGGGCAGGACCCAACGCAGGGTAATGAGGCAGGCAGACAGAGGGCAGTGAGTTTACTGTCAGAAGAGAAGATACACAACCTTTCAGGTTTGGGCGGAAAGTACGAAAAGGAGTTGCAGAAACAGAAATCAAAAGGTCAAAAGCAAGGAGAAAAAGCAACATGATAACTCCAAAAGGCTGACAAGGGAGCAAAGGATCTGGGTGAGTGAATGAGGTGCAGGTGGGGAGCTCAGGTGAGGGGAATGAGGCAATCAGAGGGCAGATGGGAGTGGCAGGGTCCGGAAAGCGAGGAGAAAAGTCTGAGGGCATCTGGTGGACCGGGAAAGAACGGCGACTAAGAAACCTGGAGGTCCCTTCCTCCCTAAAGCCAGACTGACAGACTGTCCAATGGAAGCAGAGCAGGCTCCAGCTGTAACGCACTACTGAACGTGTCTGCAGTATCACAGACATTGAATTAAGATCTCCAGAATGTCTCACACGTCCAGACTACCATCGTAAATCTAAAGCAAAACGAGCAATGAGCTAAAAATAGACGCCACTGCAGCTTTTCTGGTGGTCAGTCGGTGAGCATCTGATGTCTTTATTAACAAATAAACTTGTGCGTGCTCGCCCACTCACAGACAACCACATAAATCATACAGTATCATACTATACGCACGTATACTGTACGTCTGGATTCTGTTATTTTGCACGATTCATGTCACTCCTGCTAATCTTCACTCGGTTTTACGTTGAGGCTACAGGAATGAATGAAATGTTGCCTCGTCCGACGTTGTGTTGACTTACATTCAATAAGGCTTCAAAAAAGAAAATAAAGCTTCTTATTTTACATTTTTGGCCATAAAATTGTCTCTCACTCTGATACTGAAAGACAAATTTAGACAGCATTTAAGTTAGAACATCAGCTGAGAGGCATTGACTGAAGGGGAATCAAGAAAAGGAGCAAATATCACATAATATGTTAGAAAACTGAATATGAGCTGCACTGATTGGAGCCAGTAAAGGAGAGCATGAATTATTAAAACCTCAGTCTTTTCACTTCGTCACAAAATTTCCACTTTTTTACTCTGATTTTTAGTTTGACCAATAAAAATGTGTTTTCATTTGCATATTCACAGAAGCAAAACTCTGATCTGCCTCACATGTCTAAAAACATGTTACACACATTACAGTAACATGAACTGCCGTCTGTCAGCCGCCCTCCCCCATGTCTCCCCCCACACACCCACTACCACACTGTGTATATGTAGCAAAATGGCTTACTCCTGCTAGAAGCTACCGATTCAGTCAGTGATAACAGTGATTCGGTGTCGTCAGCTCACTTCGAAGATGAAAGACTCGTTCATACACTGAGCAGCTCTAATGTCAGATGGCATGAATAACAGTGCTGACTGAAATGTAACATGAGATTTTGTACCTATAACCTTCGATTTATGAACTTGCTTCGACAGAGAGCGTAAGAATTAGGGAGAACTAGAAGAGTGCAGATCTCTGCAGAGTCTCTTCCATCCCAAACAAAGACGAGTTGAATCTCACTCAGTCTCCCTCCAGTACAATCAAGATGTGGCGAAGACATCAAAAACAAGGATTTATTCATCTCTTATTGTGTTTAACTTTAGTGGATCATAACATGTGGGATGGAATTAATCTGCAGATGCTCTGGTTCAAGAGACCGCGAGAAAGGCCAAAATGTGGCCTGCAACAGATTAGCTAAGCCTTGTTTTTAGCCTAGCTGATTGCTCATTCAACCTAACCATAACGATGACCATGCTCACTACTTGTCTAACCCTAACCTAAATCTAAACCTAACCTTACCCTGACCATAACCCTCAAATGTGATGTACATTATGTGGACCCCATAAGTAAGGCAAGTCCCTGCAATGTGACTGTATAAACAGAGTAATGTCCCCCGCAACGTCAGTAAATCACACATACACATACACGATTTATTAAAAATCTGCATGTGAGTGTTTGACTTTAAAACAAGGCTAATGTGTACGATACCTGTGTAATCAGGTGAGAAATTGTTCAGTTTTACAATGGTTGCCTTTTACTTTGACTGATTCTGGTGTGACATTTTGTTTTGGAAGATGAATATTGGTGTTTGGAGTGTGTGTGTGTATGTGTGTGTGTGTGTGTATCACACCTGGCATTACAGAAACAGAGCATGAACCCTGTCCATGAAGTTCAGTGTGTGTTTGAGTTTTCATGAGCGACAGCGTGGCTCAGGCAGCCCAGGTTTCCCGTCGAGGGAGCTTCCTCTCTGGGAGGATTTGAGGACCGGAGGAAATGAGAGTGTAATCTTGACTGACAGACCTCCCCACCGGCATATGACCGTCTGTCAGCGAGCCTGCCGCCGTTATCAGTGACTGCAGGCGTGCGCTCCTCACCACCGAAGAGGCCTGGAAGAGACAGCTGGACGGCGAGCATCAGACTGAATAAAGAGAGGAAATTAAAATGCAGAATGTCTTCACAGGTGGCAGACTCCTGTTGACTCATGAAAGCTGACACAAGGCGGTAGCTATTATCATATTGTGCTCTATGTATGACAACTGTGCTGCTAGCCCCAGACATAATAATACAGGAGAGCCAGGTGCACCATGGGAGAACTCCAGTGTCGACACTGGCCTGCTGTGAAGGGTTGCAGTATATTGTGCTTTTATTAAATGCTGGCCACTGGCCACACAGTGGTGATACGACAAGGTTTCTACCTGACCGCGCCGACAGAAAAAAACGTCTGCGTCAGGGAAACATGTTGTTCCACATGTTGGTCCACGTTTAAAGCCTTTGTGTCCACCAAAAAAGCAAACATGCAAACAAACAAACACCTAAAAGATAATCATTCACACCTACGCTGTAGGAAAGTTGGAGTTCCACCTAACCGGCATGTGTCTGGACTGTGGGAGGAAACCACAGCAAACACCAGGAGGACTTGTGAATTCTGGGAGATTCTTGCTTTGAGGTGACAGTTAATTATAATGTTTTATTTATATGAGACATCAGCATCAGTTACCCTGTTGTGACGCTTGTGCTTTGGCCCTTCCTGCGTTTTGAACTGCTGTCGTCCATGTGACGTTTCTCCAACCAGGTAAATTGTCTTCTAATGAGAACCCGGCTAATGGTCACTAACCCTAATCCCAACCACGTGACCAGCAGTTCAGTTTAACCTCAACCACCTTAATCTTTCTTCTAATTACTTTGAAGGGAACCTTTCATCTCAGATCAATGAACCTTTGACTCTGCACCCAAACTGCTGAATCGACAAAACAGCAAGAGTCACAAATGCAGATTCAGTTTCCACGTCCCTAACTCTGCCTTTCGATCTAAATAGCTTTTTCAATCATAAGCCACTGATGTTCCACCCGATGTTGATGATCAGCACATAGAAATGCAGTTACATGCATCCAAACAGCCAAATGCTGCTTCTTCATGACAGCAGTCAGTGTTTAATCATGACAAAACGTGGCTGCACTGACAAGAAAACAAAGGTGTTCTTTCTAGAATGGCTGAGTGCAGTGGCTTCTCATGTCTTTGCACAGTTACAGAGAGATGTCGGTGCAGAGCTGCTGTTCCTGCTGCACAAAGACGCGAGGACGGCGCCGTAGCGTCAGGAGGATTTCAGACGTAGAGGCCAACTAATTAAAACTTTGACACCAAATCACACTCCTCACTGCTGCAGCCAAACACATCTCAGTCTCCAGCGTGCTCTGCCAGTAGATCTATTGTCAGCGGGATTAAAAACTGTCACATCTCCTCTGGGCTGACAATCCCTCCCTGTGTTTTTCTCCAGAGGAGACATCTCAGCATTATTAAGAGGCAGCACCGTCTTAATTACTGCCTGTCGAGGCCTGTATGGTTTCCATTTTTAGGTCAGATTTATCAAATTATTCTTTTTCATGGCATCTATCTATCTATCTATCTATCTATCTATCTATCTATCTATCTATCTATCTATCTATCTATCTATCTATCTAGCTAGCTAGATAGACTATCGACTGTATCCTGGATGTGCTGGTCCAGGTAGAAGCACATCCTGCAGATCCTGATGCACGTCTACTGGTGATGTACTGATGGGTGGAGGCTTGTCCCTGTGCACATCGTCCACAGACATTGATCAACCCTTGCTGGACTAACGTTGTCAAATAATATTTGTGTCGCCTGTCGAGCTTTCAGTTAACTCCAATGTAAATCCATCCATATTAGACTCTCACAGCAAGGTGACGTAGTATAAAGAGTGAAAAACTCCACATCGGGAGGAGTTCAGGCAGATGGAGTGGTAAAACAATGTTTTTTTTACGCAGGAGACCATGGTTTGTATCTTACTAACTTAGTAACATACTTAGAAATACATAACATCACACAAGTAGCATCACGTATGAAACATGCTTAACTTAAAGTGCATCATGTAAATCTACCTTTTTTTAACTGAAACCATTTGTTACCTAAACTTAAATACTTTCGGCGTTTAAAGCCAACCAATCTGTGTTTTGTTTTAAAGACTTTCTGGCAGACAGGCGTCTTAAACAGATGCTAAAGAACACCTTGCACATCTGTACGAGACACGAAGGGGTACGACAAACCGTTGGCGTTTGACGACTTGGGAATGAGATCTGGTTGTTTTTTACCAAGCAAATTTCACACTTACTTGCATTAAGTTAAAGCTGCATCAACTTTCCGTTCTTCTCAGTAGGTCATTTTGGGATAGCCTGCTATCCCATAATGCTGTCAATGACTTGCAAATTTTTCATACACCTGTTGCACCATGCAGTACATACTGTTCATGCAGAAGAAGTCGTCATGGTACAGCCGCCAGCAGCTTTTTGGATGTACACGTATTGCAGTGCCGACCTTTTCAAGAAGGTGGTTGACGACTGAAGAGGGAGGCTGTGTTCGCAGTATGCAGGGCTGCACATATACGGGAATATTAGTGGAATATCCACCTTCATCCGGCATGTAAACAGCTCAGTAGGAATATTGTTTTTTTTGGAATAAGGACAGAAACCAGAATATTCTGTGTGTAAATGTAGAGATATTGAGTTGTTGAGTTGAATTTAAAACAGTATTTTATGATGTTATTTACACTCAATAATTCACATGACACAACCACATTTTCATATAGAACTTTATTGAATATATCTATATATTTATATATATGTGCTGTATATATATACCTTATATTTTTTGTCTTTTCCAGTGAGGATCAGTATATTGTATTGCTTCCCCTTCTCCTTATTGTTCTTTACATGTGTCGGTCTGCTGAGTGGAAATATGCCTGTTTTCCATTTGAAGAGTTTCAGCTTTGACTCGTGTCAGTAGCCCAAGTGTTGCAAAAAAGGAGCCGGCGACTTCTGCCGCCGTTAAAATGGCTTTCACACGCAAGGATACAGATTTCAAACGAAGGAACAGAACGTCCGCTTTGGACCACGTTCTCACAAACAGCTTACAAAAAGGTCAAACACAGGATGCGTGTGTCAGAAGCGTGGGGCTGACGTATTTTGCTGTACTTGTTCACGATGTAAAAACCACTGACGACACCAACACGGACCACATTTAGCTCGCTCTCTCAGCATTTAGGCTACTGACAACATGTCGCAGGCAGGCGTGAAGCCTCTGTAGCCCAAAGTTGTAGGAACTCTGAAACAACATAACATTAAGAATATCTATACATACCACCACGAAAATAAATAGATTAATAGAAATTCTATCGCCTACAGTTATGCACTAGTCAGAACATTAAAAAACACTGATTATTAGGCTACGTTGGTAATGTTTAGAAAGTAAAACAAATCGATAGCTTGCAAGGAAATGAAGAGCGACAGATGATGGAAGAGCGACAGCGACGGATTATTAAAAAGTCAGAACAAACAACAAAAGCTGATGCTGAAATAAAAACTAAGAGTAAGGACAAAGAGCAATTACTGATCGAGAAATAGAGAAGATTAAAGAAACTGAACAGTCAGGAAGGAAAATTAAAGAAAAAGAAGCAAGAGAACAAATACGGGAAAATATAAAAGAGTGCAACAATAACATTTGCAGTAAAAATAATGTACACAGAAAAATTTAGAGTGGTGTTAAAAAATGGACTAGAAAGCCTGACAACCAAGATGGAGGAAAAAAAATAACTTTTCTTTCTTAAGCAACTAACAAAGTGCCCTTGAGGAGGGCACGTAGCCCCCAGTTGTTCCCCCAGTAACCAGCAGCAGACTGGTTTCACTGCGCTGGTGCCAGTGTGAAGGGAGAAGCAGGGTGTTACTGAAAAAGAGCATGCACGCTCCGTCGACTCTCCCTGCACAAAGACATTTAAGAAAATGATGATCCAAACATGAATTTATACATTATCACCCTCTCACGTTTGTGCACATGCTTCCCACGTGACACCACTGACTTTAGTGTACATAAGCAAGAGAAAGAAAATTAAAAAGTCCTTGAAAGGAATATAAAAAAAATACAAAAAGAAAAGATTTCAAAATGTATAAATACCCTGCAATAACCATTACGATCATAGAAACACCAGCAACATGATATTAATACTCAAGGAGTTACAATCTCATGTAACCTAGAGATGATCAATCACTCGGAATGAAAAGACAACCCAAAGATTACCATTTACAGACATTATGTGCTTTTGTTGAAGAGAATGGACCAATAATATACTCAATAATACATTTATTATTCTAGTTTGTGAAATAGTATATAGTTATAGCTAAAAGAGAGACGGAGGGAAGGGGGACTGAAGCTAGCTGTTGTGTTCCTCCTCCTCCTCCTCGACCAGGTTTGGGTTGAATTCGTTTGCAAACGCAGCTGATTCAGACGTGCGTTCACGGCTCGTTACGTCAGTCATCATATCAGCGGAGGGTTTTAGTCCAAAATGTGATGCAGCACGTGCATTACGAATTTTTACCCCGCTCAAATTATCTCAATTTCAAAATATACTGCGCTCAAAGTCTGACTGGGGCTTCAGAAATTCTAATTCTTTAACACTAAATAACTCAGTTTTGTGTTATTTCTTAAGGATAAATGAGGAGCTTGGCTTGATATAATGGTTGATACATCATATCGGAGTAACACGATTTTAATTTTGAGCTTTTGATCTAGGTTCTAACTAAAACTACACCCCCTGAGTGTGAACTGAACTGACCCCCACCCTGTTGCCTGTTGGCTGCAGCCCTTCGCAGGAGCACTCAACGCGTGACTGCCTTGTAGCCTTCGGTATCGAATCATCATCGCAAACAGTCATACAAACCCTGGAATCAGTGTTGCCCGTTAAGCAAAACATGGAGTGTGTAAAAGTCCATCTTCACGTGCACTGTCATCAACTACATTCAATCCAATCAATAACAAGAATTAAAGAATTACTCGGCCAGCGATGAACATTTCACAGTTTGAAACTGTTTTTCCCAAAAAGCCCAAATTACTTTTTTAACCTGCTTACAAATGGAGATCCAAATTACAAGCAGCTGGCTTTGGCATGAATTTTAGGGGTTGTGGCCGTCGATGGATAAATCTGAAATATAATCAATTACAAGTTTGCATGAAGTCACAGACCTGCAAGATTTGCCCAATATCAATATTCTTGTCTGGCTGTAGGGTCTAATAAAAACTGCTTAATGCTCAATAGCAGGCTGAAATCAAGTCCTGCACATTTCTGTTGCTGTAGTTCCTGTTGTTTCAGGAGCGAGAAGCAGGTGGGATTATCCTGAAACAAGAAGACCAGTAAGACCAGTCGACTTCCATTTGGCCGTAGCTCGGCAAATACTTCACACATCTGAACAATGACTGCAGGAATTTAACATCGGATGAAGTTACTCGTTGTCAGATGGACAAAACTGTGACAAGTGGCAGTGGTGTAATGGAGGCGTGCAGGGTGAGGCTTGAAGTCTATGGCTGTGCCGTTCTGGTGGAGAATGCCCATCTGTCACTGTGATTACCTTTGACACGCAGTAAAAAAGAAACAGGCTCACAGTGTGTCAGCCTCGTCTGGTGTGTGTGTGTGTGTGTGTGTGTCAGTAGGGTAGATATGGCTGAGGTCACTCTCTCAGGACCGGAGGTTAAGTAGCTACTGTTGACCTTCGTTTGGCAGTCAACTCGTCGCTGAGCAGCTTGTTACTTGGCTGAATGTACCCGTCTGTGACTCTCTGTTCTTTTTAAAACAGAAACATGACAGAGAATTGTGGCTTCTACCATCTGGACACTTCTTTATTTTATTATTTATCATGTTTCGAGTGTTTCGAGCAGCGGAAAGCGTTGATTTGGATGTCTAGATGTGTCCACACTTTCACTTTTAAACCAGATTCAGTTTGAACCGACATGTTTTGGGACTTACAAATCAGGAAATGAGCACTTAGCAGGTTCTTCTCGTTTAAGTGAAGTTACCTAAAATCTCCACAGCAGCTGACAAAATGTCGAGGGGGAGAGTAAATTACTACTGAGCTCCCCTGCCTCCTCAGCAAGGCACTTAACCCCCAACTGCTGCACTGGGAGACTGGTTTTCCTGGGAAGCTCCCAGTTGTGCGTGAATGACTTGGGATAACAATTTAAAATGGAGCGATGCTGATATGAAAAGAAAGAAAAATCCCCTGTGCTGAAGCCTCCACTGCACCATTGCTGTGTAATTAACTTAGAAGCCAAAGTCATGACCGTTTTAAGGCAGTTGTCATGAATTTGCACATGATGGCAGGTGTTTTATGACAGTTGATGATATTGGTAAGTATTTATGGCAGCTTGATACCCCAGGCTCAAGGACAGAAACATCCGTTGAAGTGTCACCCACACATTTTCAGCCCTACACTTCCTCTCTTTCAACTCAGATATCTCTAACGTCTCTCTAAATTCAATCTTTTATTTCGGCGCTCTCTCTCCCTCCTCTCTGAGGTTTAGTTTTAAACTGGCGTAGTTTTCCTGTTAAGTGTATCTGAGTTGCTATCCCGGTCCCTTTTGGCGGTCAGCCGGTCCAGGGTTCCCACATTGCCCCTGTCCCTGTCCCGCTCCCTCTCCATGGTGGCTGTAGATATCGGAGCTGGCTGGGCCGGCGTGGTGGCTGACGTGGAGGTATTCAGTGGTGCTGAATTCTGGGCAACAGCTGCCGCTGCCGCCAGGTTGGACTTGGAGTGAGATGGGAGTGTACCGCTGCTTATCACTGCTCCTCCTCCGCCGCCGCCGCTGCCGCTGGAATCTTTCGGGAAGTAGTTGTGGAGCTGGTACAGCGTGGCGCGGTCCACCGTGCCGTAGAGAGGCGGGGCGCCGCCTCCGAGGCTGCCCAGCTTGGAGTCCCTCGACAGGGTGTACATCGAGATGTCGCCGCCTCCTCCGCTTCCGCCGCTGCTGCTGTGGTGCGGGTTGGGCAGCGTGGCCACGGAGAAAGGCGGGGCGGAGGGCGGAAGGCTGAAGGTCTTGGAGGCACCGATGGGCGAGGTCTCCTGCGAGTGTGGCGGGTCGGTGGAGCGTGAGCTGGAACGAGAGCGCCGCCGGAAACGGTAGCTGGGCAGCCGCAGCATGGCGTGCGTGGTGCTCTTGAAGAGGTCGGTGCGGGAGCGGCAACGCAGCTCCTTGTTCTTCTCGATGTAGATGTTGACGGCGAGGACGCCCACCATCTCGGCCAGGATGAAGGACAGTCCGCCAAAGTAGAAGGACCAGCCATAGGAGTAGTGCCACTTCTTGTCCTCGTCTTTCTTGGGGGAGATGTCGCTCAGTGCTGCTGAGATGTACACGATCACTCCGATGATGTTGCTGAGCCCTGAAGAAATATACCAGACTTCTACAGTAAGTGCTCCTCTGAGACAAATTAACCTGCAGCTTCATTAAATTGGCTTCCATGCAGGGAGACTGGAACTCTTTCAATTATACAGAGAGGAGGCGGGCGTAATATGAAGCTCATCTCATACATCAGAACTCGTTATATGCCTGCATTTGACTGATAGATCTGAAACTAAATGTAAATTAGCAGAGTTTTGAGTGGAATAAGACAGATTGGAAGGACAGAGGCATGCATTAAAGGTAGCAAAGCAGCACACACAAGCAAAGCTAAAATGCTAACGAGATAGCGTGAAACTTCTGCAAGAAGCTTTATCTGAGAGTGAAAGAACAAAGGTCTCTCTGAAAACCAGGTGTGGGTTTACCTGCAGCTACAAAGAGAATCCCTCCACCGAGGATGATGTTTCTTTTGCTCTTGTAGAAGCCGCTGGAGGCGACACAGACTCCGCCCAGCAGGAGCAGTATGGCGCTGAGGATGGGGAAGATGCTGGAGGCTCGCACCACACCTGCAGATGAGCACAGACAGAAACACATCATCCCGGGTGCCGAAATGTTCCTTAGCTTTGTCAGCTCTCTCTGGATAAATGTGACTAATTCTTTGCTTTCGTAGCACAATTAATGAGTTTTGTTTTGTTTTTTTGGAGGTTCGACACCATTTGAAGGTGCAAAGTTAACAGCCTTGTGACACTCCTGGGAGAAAAAGTGTTACCGGGACGTGCTATATGTAGCTGACACTACTACTTGGCTCTGGAACAGCAGCTATTGACTGTATTTATATAAGTTTACTACATAATATTTATTACATAATGTCTCTTGTGGCTCTGGAGGAGCCTGCATTACAAGCTGGGGAGGAGAGTTTGAAAGACTTGAGGTTCATCAGGCAACGAGGGTCTAAAAAGCCAGAATATCCTGGCTTCCTTCATTATTCTGCTTCTTACAAGTCTCCAAACGTAACATAATTAAAATAGTAAACTGCTGCATTGCTCTTAAAACAGTGTTCGAATTGACGGCGTATTCCTCTGCAGACACCTGGAACATATAAGCAGCAGCGATCATGTAGAGACACTGCAGAAGATAAAAATGCTGAGTGGCTCCATCTCTGGCAGGGACACGTGGAAGAGCAAAGCCTTCAAGTTTTCAAGGTGACTTTTGGAGCTGCGTTGGCTTTTGTTTGCCTCTGAAGGGAACAGATAATGTTGTGATAGGCAAATATTCACAGAAGCGTCTGTCAGACGTGTCAAACACTGTTTCTCTGAACTAGATTTTAACAGGAAAAAGGTACAACGTGGGTGGTGTTCGCATCTTCAGCTCAGTATTGATTACCTGATAAGTAGCTGAAAAGAAAGAGCGTTTGTCGTGATCAGGGACTTTAAACAGTGACGTCAACAGCGTTAAAAAAAAATGCGTTCATGCGTGAGTCCATCTCGACGCTTCCTGATATTATAGCCCGACCGTCTACTGCAGGAGGACGACTCTCAGCAACATGTGAAAAAAGCATCAGCAGGTAATTATAGAAGTTGCCAGAGTCACATGTTGCTCTGTGATATTTGTTTTCTGTCAACGGCGACCCGCTGCTTTAATGTCGCTGCTTAAAGCCCCAATTTTCTGACCTTTAGGCTGCTCAGGTGACAAACCTGAACATATTATTTAGTCAAGTGATAATTACCTCTTCCAATTAACTGAATTTTTAGTCCTGTTTTGTTTGTCAGAAGTGGTGCTGAAGTGATCTGCAACTACTTTGATAATCAATCAATGATTTAATTAATTTTGCACAAATGACAAACATTATTCAAATTTTGTAATACATAAACTTTATTGAATGTCTTCGGACATTTGGCTTTTATTTTTATTTTTAAATTTCTTAGACCAAACAATTAATCTTTAAATTGGAAGATCTCATAACTGTCAATGAAAATTATTGTTTGTTGCAGCTCAAGAACCTGGAACTGGATTTCAGTGGATTTTGTTGGACCAGTGGGAGAAGATTTAGTTTTTGGGGCCGATCGAAAAGTAATTTAGTTACTTGAATTAAAAGCATCACATGATTGTCTGCTACTCTAAATTCTAAACATTTAAAACAAAGGGTTGTGCAGCCTTTGGGGAGGTAGGAGCATTCTAGTTCAGTCAAGGCTGCAAAGCAAAGCAGACACGACCATCTAAGATAGCATCACAGCCTCCTTCGCAGAAATAGATATCTTTATATAATATATGGAAGGAACATATACTTTGTAAACCAGAAGGTTCACGGCTGTACGAACAGAATTTGCTCTCACAATGGAGGCAGGATGTGAAACCTGAATCCTGAGCTGAAAATAATCCATTAGTGAAGGCTGTTCTTTCAATCCATCTGTGAAAAAAAAAGCTTTCTGTACACCCCCAGACTCCCAACCCCATGCACCTGGGCATTTAAACACACACACACACACATACACACACCTCCAGGAACGCTTTGCTTGAATCTGACATCCGTGCATTGATGTCCGCCCACCATCCCCTTCTGTCCTTTCTGTATCCCTGTGTGATGGAGACTGTGGAGTGTGTATGTGTGCTCTGTTCTGCTGAGATGTGTGTGTGCACACCATGTGTAGTACAGGCTGAATGTGTGTGTGTGTGTGCCCGTGCACATGTCTGTGTGCATGTGCTGTTCATTTGTCAGTGTGTGTGTGTGTGTCACTCACGCAGCAGATACTCTGCAGCATCTTGGTCGTAGTCCGCGTCGTCTGGGAAATGGTTGATCTGGGAACACACACCTCGCTTCAAGCCTGTGAAGAGACAGAGAGGAAGAGGAAGAGAGGGTGAGGAAGACGGAAGAGTAAAGCTGATGGGACAGATAAGACAAAATGGCAGAAATTAGAGAGAGCGCGATGGAGAGGACAGTGAAGACAAACGTGGAAACCAATAGTTATGGAAATAAGAGGAGTGATAGGAGAGGGAGACAGACATGGAGGAAGAGGAGGGAATAGAAAGAGAAGAGTCCTTCATGTAAAGACAGATGACACGATGAACCACAGATACAAAAAATGGAAGATGACGAGAGCAACAAAGAGCTGAGACGTTAAGTTTCTGTAAGAAAAATAGAGTGAAGACTTATTCTGCCGCCTTGTCACAGCTACCATGAGCCAATCAGACAAACTGCTGATGAAGTGTTGTCGATTAAGAGCGTGCAGCCACGTTTGCGGCTCTCTGAGGCTGGACCGTGCTTTGAGCTAAACGCTAAAGTCGGCACGCTGACATGCTCACACTAACATGTTCACATGATAGCATGCTAGTGTTTCGCAGGTATAATGTTTACCATGTTCACCACCTAGCATAATAGCATGCTAACACTTGCTCCATAGCTATTAAAAGTTCAGGCGAGGCTGATGGGATTGTAGTTTTTCAGGTACTTCTTCAAAGTATTGGACAAATTCAGATTTTGACCCGCATCAAGGCTGAAAATCCCAAATGTATCCCCATGGTGGCGCTAAAGGAAACGTCAGAGAATCAGCAAGGTCATTAGGAGTCATCATCTGGGAACCATGATAAGATAAGATAAGACATATAAGTATAAGAAATAATATTGCCTTGCCTATTGCCTTTTGAATTGCACACAAGTAAGACACAGTGACTTTGTGCGATTGCACAGTAGAAAATATACAAGCACAGTACAAATATGGAATTATGCACAAGATAGATGAATATAAGCAAATGTCAACATAAATAACAGAATGTGTGCATGAAACTTCTTCTTCATCTTAATCTTTGTTGAGATATTTCAGTCTGGACCAAAGCAGTGGACCGTCTGGAGCCACGAGAGCAAAAAGCTTCTTTAAAACAATCTTTTAGGTGGAAGCGGCTCGATAAGAAGGCTGATGATTTTTATTTTAACCCTGGTTGTTGAAACCAACTTGTAGAACGGAGTCATTTAACTTCCACAATGTCCAAATCAGCTAGAATCCAATCAGCAATCAGAATCTGTCATTTTCTTCCTCCTCTGAATGTGCCGTTAGTTGGCTTTTCCCTCCTCCCACCACGTGTCATTGCTGCACATTCTGAGAGCTTCAGCTCGGAGCGAACAGCCGCCTGCCTCTGAATGCTCACATTCCTTATCGAGAAGGAATATTTATTTACCTTGACAGCTGTTTGTGCATCTCATGAACAAAATAAACATCAAGAGGAAAGAGAGATCCCTTGTTCCGCTTGCAATAAAATCAAAGACCAGAAAAGAAACACTAAAAATGATGCACACACACTTGTGCAAACAAAACAAACAAAAGTCAGCCAAGAAAACCTGAAGCAAAATCAGGTCTTTTCAAGACAGACTACCACATGCATCATGGACGCAATGGGACAGAATTACTAATGGAACAGCTCTGGGAACTGGTTTAGAGAGGGAAGAGAAATCCACAAATGGGCCCAGTAGATCCCAGATTGGGATTAAAGGGTGTCTGCTTTACATGATTCCTAAAACAGCTGGCAGGCAACAACAAATGTCAATGTTTCACCACATCTAAACAACAATAGCTCTTTCTCTATGAAATACCTTTAACTACTAAACTTGATCGACTTGACGATTGTGGATGAACAGATTTCCGTCCTCGTCAGATTTGATAGCACACATCAGAAAACACAGCGTTCTTGATGCTGCTCTCTTGTTTATGATAATCATACTAATGCCTCAACATGAATGTGGTGATTTACTGCCGATAAAACGCAACATGTCACACTTTGACTGAAACACAAGAACCTTCATGATAAACAGATGTGGCAACTCTTGTCTTGCATGTGTGTGTGTGAGTATTTGCTGTGTGTGTGTGTCCTCTCCTGCCTGTCAGCTGCAGCGACGCAGGGAAACTATTTAAGCAGTCACCGAATGAGTCACCACTCATTTCTGAGCTCTGGGGCATTATGATGAGCTTTATGCTGAATGCATAGTATGAGTGTATGCATGTACAGTACGTGTGTGTGTGTGCGTGTGTGTGTGTTTGTGCATGAAAGTAAAAGAACAAGTGAGTGCAAGGCAAAAATAAAGCACAGCTCCAGATCTGCACATCTGGAAATCTTCTTATCTAAATCGCGCAGCTCTGCCTCGATGCAGCAAAGAAGGAAACATCATGTTTACAGCGTGTCGTGCTGTAATAATGCAGAACAGATATGCAGACTTTGCAAATCACCTTCTGTTTTCCATCTGCTTGGAGCTCAGAAACTTCCTCACTGTACGTTTTAAGGTGCTTTCAAACAGCGAGCTGCATCTGCTGCTCTGCGGCATTGGTGTTCTGTGTTTTGATTGGGCGGCAGCAGGGTGCAGTGCTGCCACCATGGCTTCATGCTACATCTTGTCTTACCAATGACCTGCACGCTAGATACGATAAATAAAGAGGGAATATTTAGCATTTTGACATGATTTATATAGATGTTAGCTTTTTTATTGACTCGTTTGTTAACTGCTGGGAAGAAAACGCATGTTTTGCATGTTTCCTATGAACAAATTGAAATGAATCCAGTGCGGTAATAATCCAGGCAGCGCTTGCGTTTGTCTCTGCCATGTAATTTACAACTACATAAATATGGTTTCAAGGTGCCCGGGTTAAAACACCTGAGAACTTACGTCCTTCATCGTTTCCTTGGTGTGGTACCCATTGTTGTCATGGAGACAAGATGTGCATGCAGCAGCAATAACTGCTTGTACTTTACCAATTATGAGACGTCATCGTCATAACTGACCTCATAATGATTCTAAAAGGTTAAAGAGCAGATCAGCAAGACAGACGAATAAACCAAATTGGAGCAATGCGTCATTCTGTGTGTGTGTGTGTGCGTGTGTGTGTGAGGAAGAGAACACCTATTTATGTCTGTTCTGATTACAATGATGAGCACACTGACCTCAACAAGACCCTCCAGTGACCAGCATATGAGGAAACACACATTCAACCCCCAACGCATCCGAAGGTTTCCACGGCCTCGAACGCACACATGCATGAAGCGCGCAACCAGCTGTACCTTCCAGGCAGCAGATCCTCCAGAGGCCGGAGTGGGTGAGCGCCCCAGGGTCCTTCTTGTCCTTGTTGTTGGAGTCTTCCTGGGACGAGTTGGCCGTGCTGTTGCAGATGAAGGCGCGGGCGTACAGCCAGTAGTCCGTGCCGATGGCCACCGTCATCAGGGCGAAGGCCGCGAACGCTCCCATGGTGGTCAGCAGCACCTGGATGCCTCGCTCACACCACACAAGCGCTGGGCGGGGAAGGAAGCTAATATCTGACAAGAACACAGACACCAAAATCAGTACAGACCAGAGCTCACGACACTTTAGTTCATACTATTAGTTAGAATTAAGGACTCCGCCTACACTCTTTAATTCAGAAGATTTTTGTTTGTTTTCATGAATCGCTTCATAAAACCAGCGAGATTTAGCTGTGTCATTAACGATCCATCTACCCAGAGAGTTGAAACAGCTTCCCATCATGTTGCTTCTACACCTACAGTCACATGCTTTATGTTAAGTGTTCATTTAGAATTTCGAGAGGTATTACCAACTCTGGTTCAATCCACAGCATCTTCAAAGCTGCACAGAATGGATTCAAACAAAATGTCTGCAGAGGTCATTCAAGCATTAAAGCTTTAAAAAATAAAAGCACCAGAATGTGCTGAGACAACCATCACTGAACAGTTGACAGATACCACGGGGGGAGCTCATGACACGACTATTTTGTACAACTAGGATTGCCTTCACTCCCATTTTTAGATACTTGGGATGATTATGTTGTTTTGCCACCATCGTGTTGTGATTTATGCAAACAGGTTGTGCAACAATCCCGAGAAGTCAGTGAGATGCATGAGGTCTAACCCCACAGATGAAAAACCTGTAGCATATGATATTTGCTGCTAACACTTCCTGCTTGCACTGTAACCGTGACGCTCATGCAGTGTGTTTAATGACACCTGGCGCGGCGCTAGAGCAGCTAGCAATTCAGATGCAGCTATGAAGGAGTTTCATGAAAAAAATCAGTGTAGAAAAATCGCATTTTATGCAAAATGTTCCCATCAGGTCTGAAAAAACAAGCCTGGATATCAGACACATGGGCGACAGGTTTGAAACCTGCAGGTTACCAAACAACTCAGGTTCAACACGTCAAATTAAAAAAACGAGAAGGCTAAAAATAAGACATGCAACCGTTTTTGCATTCCATCCTGTTCACAATTCATGCATTGAGTTGTCAAATATTTATGCATTAATAGAACTGCTGTCCCCTATGGGCTACTGTGGGTGACTGGTGGGAGCTGCTGATGGGGTTGAGTCTTTCTGAGTGGTTATTTTTTGGTGAGCACGCTGAAGCGGTTTTTAATCAAAAAAACAAACAAACAAACAAAAAGAAAAACGGCGTACACAGCCTGAAGCAGTAAAGAAATGTTGGCAGCCAGCAGGGGAACAAAATGCCGACCTCGCTGCATCAACAAATATATAACACATCAAATATCGTTACAAAAATGAACAGCTGAAGATGGACTGCTGGGAGACATAGAGGAAAAATCCTCCTTTGTGTGAATGAGTTTCCACAAGAACATTTAAATAAAGTTAGAAAAAGTCTTATTTCATAGATTAGTGGATTCTCTCAGCAGGCAGGTTAGTTGAATTCTGACCTTTCTGTCAAAACCTCCATTTCCAAAAGACTCATTTTAAAAGGCGTTAATAGCAGCAGAGTTTGCTACTATGGAGGAAAATTGTTCAGAATTTGGCTGCTGGTCAAACAAACAAACAAACAAAAAAAACTGTTAAGCTTAAGTGGAAAAGACAGCAAAGGGCAACTGTAGAGGAACAAGAGAGACAAAGAAGCAGGTATAGAAGTTTATGTATATGAATAAAAATAGGAAGGTAAAAGGACAAGAGGGGATGAAGAGACGAGAGAAGATGAGTGGAGAGGAAAGAGGAGAGAAGCTGAGAGGTGAACGGCGAGAGGACGACAGGAGGGAAACTGAGATACAACGCGTCTGTTGTGCTTCAGGAAACATAAATGAAACATCCAATTTCACCATTTAGCTCCTCAGTAAGACTCCAACCATTTGATTAAAAATGGACAAACGCTGGCAGAAAAACTTGTTCAGCCGTCTGGAAGCTACAATTTCTATTCGACGGCAAATGGGAGGTTAATGTAAACAATCGATCGCACGGAGAATATCAATCCCAGTGAGGGCTTTTAAACTATTTGGCTAATTCAGCCGGCCCGAGGGGTGTTTCCATGGCAACACGAATCCCAGAATAACAGAGACCGCTGGTACTCTGACCCTGAAGCTGACCTACCTGCTGGAATATTCATAAGGTAAGTCCCAAAAAGACTGCAGAAAGACATCACCGCATTGTGGGGTGAAGTAAAGCGACCCAGTGGTGGAAGAAATACTCAGATCTACTAAAGTAAAAGTAGTAATACTGCAGTGTACACATAAAGCAAGTATTTAAAATTCTACTGCAGTAAAAGCATCAAAAGATGCTTAAAGTACCAAAAGTAAATGTTAAGTTAATGTTGCAGCGAGTAAAGGTGAGGCTAATTTAAATATGTCTTCATATACTACAGGGTAGATTAATCAACAATGATACATCATGAAGGCTATTTGTTAATGAGATTTTATATTCAGAATGTGCAAACAGTGACGAGAGCTGTCACACAAATGTGCCTTAAAAAGTAGCAAAAGTAGCTGAAATACTCAATTAAGGTAGAAGTACCTTAAAATTGTACGTAGTGTAAGTGCAGTACTTGAGTAAATGTACTCAGTTTCACTGCAGGAATCAGACAGTCGTTGAATTTTGACATGAAGATTTTTTTTTTTGGTGCATGTTTTCTTTGTTAAATTCATTTTAATGCACTTAAATGCAACACTTTGAATACGTGTTGTCATCAGTCTTGGTAGTCAGCTGACTGGTGCCTGTTTCTAATTTTCCTTGACTTAAACATTTTTTGTAAATCTCCTTTGAGTCTCTGTTTATTACTTCCTGTATTCTGTCTATTTTTTTAATGACTCTGAACCTAAACCCGAAAGCTGCTTCAGTGATGCTAATATCCAGTAACACGATGTTGCTTGACTGTATTTGATTCAAGGAAACCACTGAATCAGTTTACTAATGATTGAAAAGACTAGAAATGACTAGAAAAGCACCGTATAAATGCAGTCCGTGCAGCATTTACCACTGTGCCCCTGTAGAATAACAAAACATCGCAGCAGCACTGGAGCTGCCATCACATGCAAATGGAGATGGAGAGAGAAGGCATCAGCAGCAGCACTGAAACTGAAACTGAGAAGACAAATCTGCTGTTTTCTCCGTTCGTCCACATGTGCAGTCGGAACTTCTGCCGACACGACAACGTTAGAATTTGAACTTAAAGCCGAATATCACAAATTTGTCTCACTGGGTTTTCAGTTTTCAGCACACAACACCCTCTGTCCTTCCACGCTGTAAAAGATAACGTGTCGTGCCCTTCAAAATAAGACTTTGTTGTCACGTGAGCAGCACGTCCACCCGGTAACACGGCATCGACGGCTCCATGTTCACACTGGATTGGTCGCATTTCTGCTGGACAGCCCACTAAATAGACAGTGACGGCTTCTCAGCCTTTACACGCAGACTGGTTTCCACAAATCTTTACTTTCTAATGTTTTTGCATTGAAACATGGATGCTTGGCCACTGACATGTTACAGTTGTATGCATTGTTTGGGCATGACCGTAGATGGATGTGGTGAATTGTGTCCAACGTCAGTGAAATACTTTAAAATATATTGACAAGTCAGTTAAATGGCAGCTTTTACTTTTTTTAATGCACTTTACTTCAGGTTTCAGTGTCAAAGCTTGTTCAGGAAACAGTTTCAGTATGATTAAAACAATAAAACAATGCAAAGTGTTGACACAACGCTCAGTATCCTAGCTGTGCTTGATCCTGATTGGTTAGCCTCGTCACAAAATGTAGATGATCCAACCGAGCCTGGCCACCGTGCATGCAGAGACAACATCATGAAAACTGACATTTTAAGTTTCACGCAGGTCGTTTTCGTGTTGCAACAGATGGATTTTCTTCTCCACTCACCTCGGTCCTAACAAACGTTTAGCTTGGTTACACAGACGCCAGCGCAGATTCATCCAAACCGCTTCTGAACCCAGACCTCGTACACACCCCAGTGCGTGTGTGTGTGTGTGTGTATGGGTGGTTTCCTGCATGATGATGTTTGTCCATGCTTGTGTGTGTGTTTGAATGTTGCTTGAATATCTGTATACATGCACGTACGTGTCATGCATGCGTGTCTGCATACACATGTGCATCTGGTTGTTTGCGTGTTTTGTGTGTGTAAGACCGCATGCACGTACGCCTGTGTGTGTGTGTGTGTGTGTGTGTGTGTGTGTGTGAGTGTTACCTGGGGGCATGTTTCTGCCTTTTGCCTCCATCTCCTCTCCCCCCTGCTGCTGCTGCTGCTGTTCTTCTTCTTCGTCTGTGAAGAGCGCTCCGTAGCCCCGGTCCGAGCCGCCTCCATCCACCGTTTATCCTTCACTTTCTCTCCCCCTTCCCTCGCTCCTCTGCCTCTCCCTCTCTTCTTATCCCTTCTTTCTTCCTCCTCCTCCTCCTCTTCTTCTCCCTCTCCTCTCTTTACCTTGAGCGCTCCTTCTCTCCTTTTCGGCGAGCGGGGGATGCTTCACTTGGCGTCCTCTCCTCTCATTGAATTGTCATGGCAGTCATCTTCGCTACTGAGAGAAACAAGAAAGGAGGGAGGGAGGGGAGGTAAAGAGCAGATGACAGCGAGTGAGAGGAGAGACAGAAAGAGAGGGAGAGAAGCAGAGGATGAGGAGAAGATGAGGAAGAGGAAGGAAAGAGTGAGAGGAAGAGATGAGAAGACAGAGGCGGGGGAAAGGATGGATTCGATTAACGAACGTGACATGAGTCTTGAAACCGGGGGATGCTCCAGTGTGGAAGCATCTCCCAAACAAACATGTTTTCTATATGATGATACGTCTTTCAAAAGCAAACAAACAAACAAACATCCAAGACCTGATGCTGACGGCAAAAAACGAACCCCCCCCCCCGTCAAAGGAGAGAAGCTGCTCTGCTTCTACAGGGAGCGAGAGAGAGAGATATAAAGCAATAGAAAAGAACAGGCGATGCGAGAGAGCGTGCTCTATTCCATTGCCATGGCAACAGTGAATTCCAAAGTCTATGGCGGAGCTGGCGAGCGTGTATGTGTGTACATGTGTTTGTGCGTGCGTATGTGTATGTGTGTGTTGGGGGAGTAGAGGGATGGATGTAACAGCTGAGAGGATTTTGTTGAGATTAAAAAAAAAGGCGAAGCGGGTGAATTCCGCTGGCGTGCAGAGGAGCGCGGATGTCATACGTGACGGCTCGTGCACACACACACACACACGTGTTTATGTTCTGGATGTGCGTGGCTGCATATAGAACATTCGCAGGAGAGATGACAGACTCGTGAGTCATTAGCGCTGTGGTGACGGTGTCTCGGCATGCTTCGCCCATCCAACTTTTCTCCCCGTTGGTGCGACGGATGAATCGAGAGCGTCCAGTGCTGTTTCACGCAGAGCAAGTGGGGATGGGATGCCTTGCTCAAGGGCACAGCTGCTCTCCTGCTTGAACTCACGTCCTGTGTTTCGACAAGCAGAGGCTTCCTGAAGAGAAGATCCCCGTCAGCGCTGACACCGGGTCAGGTTGTGCTTTTTTTTCTTCTTTTTTTTGGAAACTGTTGCTAAAACTGCAGGGCACCAAAAATCCACATGAAAGGCATAAGCAGCAGCAGCAGCAGCAGCAGCAGCACAGCGGGGGATCCCAACACGTCAACAGCACCAGAGGCACTGACCACAAAACCTCCCTGTGGAGGCCCCCCAAGAAAAATGACAGCATTCAAGTGCACAAATACGACATATGTCTACAGTCAACTGACACAGGACCTGTAGCAGGTTTCTGCTCTACTGTGTCGCTTTTATGCGGCCACAAATCTTCATTAAGATGCAGTTTGGGTGGAAAAAGGCTGAACAAAGTGTGTTTCTGGGAAGCTACTGTTTGCACTTCATTTCCAGTTTTTTCCTCAACTTTCATTTCTGACTGTGTTTGAAGGCACTGAGAAGCCATGTTGTCAGATCACAAAACGTTATCTTGTCATTAGGTGGGAGGACTTGTTGCACATTTATTAAACTTTTTCCTCAAAGTTCTTCTGCAGCGGAGGTCTTCACAGGTCCAAAACAGAAGAGATCTGTGGAAAACGTCCCCCAGCGTGACATGAATAAAGTAAGACCTGGTTCAAAAGCAACTGCGGACCATCCAAAGGCCAACGCATGTGATCAGAGCTGACAAAAACCTAAAGCAATAGACTGGGGAAACCTTCAATGACCATGACCTTAGTTGATCATACATGATAATAATTTGGACCTGGCCCCACTTGGGTTCTGAGTTTGGTTCCTGCAAACCATGAACACACATGACCTAGATCACTAGTCCGCACTCTAGGTGGAAGATTAACACCAAGAAAGGTGCAACATCTGGAATCTGTCTCTGCCAGAGCAGCTGCTTCTCCTTTGATGAAATATTAACAGTGACGCTGCTGGAGGAAAGATTTCAGATTTGAACCTTTCCACTAGTGTTGTGACGTTCACGAACGAACTGGTTCTTCTGAGCGGCTCGTTAACATGAACGATTGGAACCGAGTCGCAGCTGGGAACCGTTCTTTTTTTTTTTTTCTGAGTTACATGGGGAGGAGCGCTGTCCAGCTGCGCGGTGCTTATTAGATATGCAAATAGATAAAATTTTCCTAGATAAAATGAGTTAAGGCCAGACTGCCTTCCTAAAACGTAATAAATATAAAAATGAGCCAGTTTTTTGAACGGCTCTTTGAAAGGAATGGCTCACCAAGATCCGGCTCCCCTAAGAGAACCATAAAACTGCTTATGATGCACTGGAATCAGTCAGAAATGACTGTTCACAAACATCAGCAATGCCAATGATGGAAATGTTGCCAGGCAGTTGTTTTGTCTCACTTATCTTCTTGTTCTGGAATAAAACTCTTGCATTACCAGTTTATTCATCTAAGCCACAAACAGAAAAAGAGTCCCCCATCTCCTCCCTTTTAAATGAGACCAAGCAGAGTCGCAAACAGGAACCGTTCTCACTGAACAGGAAGTAATGAATCCAAATTACAAGAAGAAATCAAAGCTTTATATGGCAGGAAGTGAGCAAGGAGTCCATCCAGAGAGAACTGTGCACACGAACGCTGGCTGAAACTCTTCAACACCTCCACCCCCACCAGAGAATAAAAAGAAGACATTTAATGTTGCCTCAGATGATTTTTGGCTGCTGAAACCCTTTAAACTTTTCAAGAAGTCCTACTCAAAGTGCCAAGTGCAAGTGTGAAGTTTGCTCGTGCAGCATTTAAACATATCCTTTCCTTGGGACCCATCGGCAGCGAAGAAGCACTGACTCACCATCTGTGGCACCACTCTCAGGTTTCTAAAGAGTTGAAATTAGTTTCCTGCTCAGGTTTGAGTCTCGTTGGAGCGAAATATGGAATGAGTGAGTAACACAGCGTCTCAGGCTGGGACTCAGCTAAACAAACATGCAGACACAAGACAGCAGAACTAACTAGAAACTACATTTTATGGAGAAAAATGCTTATGATTATTGTAGCTACTGACTGTTTTGCCATAATTAGATGAATGTCTTGAATTGCCTCTCATAGCCAACTGTAAATTATGGCAAAAGTGTAAAATGTGGGGAAATCTTATTTACACAGACCCGCACATTCAGTAAGTGCATCTATCTACAGCACAGACATGATGGCCGCTAACCCTGTCAAACTGATGCTGAATGCTGATTTTTGAAAATGATCTAAATAATGAAAAAAATAATCAGCCATTATTATTAAAATGATCTAAATCCTGTTAGGGACAAGAATGAACTCATATGGGCAAATTCATGATCACTGATTTATTTTTGAATGCATCATGTTGCTGCAGAACGCACACAAATGCAGATGCTCTGAGCTAACATATGTCGACTTGATCACAGCTGCATTGTGTGTTCATGGCTGTTGTGTCACATGTCGAATAGTGCATGCTTATAGAATTATAGGAAATCGAGCTTTACTGCATATCAAACTATTAAATTAATAGGATGAAATAAGCTGCTGAGATCATAGAAACTTGTGGAAATAGAAATTATTTTGATTTTCCCTTTAAAAAACGAACGCAGAGTTTTGTCAATTAAATAATACAATTTGTTTCCCTGGATGGTCCATCTAGTGGCCATTAGCGGCACTGCGGCTGAAAACAGCTCAGCATTGGTCTGACTTCTGCTTTTTTGGAACCCCTCGAAAGCTCTGGAGGACCCCTGGGAGGGCCTGTAATTAGCAACAACAAACAACAGAATAACAGGTACTCAGACATTGTTGTTTTGTGCTCGAAACTCCAAAAATAAATCTGCTTTTCAGGCTGACGGTGTGGATTATGAGGAAGGCTCCGGCAGCACAACACGGAACAAACACTCGCTCGAGGGGCTCGCCGGCGGCGGCGCAGATGCAAAATACAGAGAATAAAAGTTCAAGGGCAAATCAGCCATGCTCTGCATCATGAACGCAGACGGTGTGAGTCCCGCTGTGAATACAGAGCAGCAGCAGCGCGTGGACGTGGTGGAGGAGAATTGGTCATGATTGCGATAAACGGTAGTGGCGAGCCACCAAAAACCAAATCCACAGAGCGATCAGAGGCAGGATGAGGTGGACGGTGCTGTGTTTGGTGTGTGTGAAAGGCTTCCAGTGTTTCCATGTTAGATTGAAACGACTCTAAATACTGTACAAAATGTCGATCTAGAGAAAAATAGAAGACTTTATTGATCACTCACATTACAGAACCACCAAGATTTGTTCCCTCTCTTTCAGTCTATTTGTGTATTTTTAGAATATACACATACACAAATATTGACGAGTTAAAGGATTTTAAGGGATCCAGCTTTACAGGAATATTTTAATAGAGAGATGAGTTTCACAGACACACACATTCCTGCAGTGTGACTGTTATGATAAAGACCTTTTCGTCTTCCTCTCATAATACAGCAGAGCAGTGATTCATTTATATTATTTTATATCATTTATTCGTCTCTCAGATCTCAGGTATTGAAGAAAAAAGAGATGCTGAGAGAGAAGTGAAACTTTTAAATTTTTTTTTATTATGAATCAAAGATATTGATATTCTGCAGGAACTCAATCTGGAGCCAAGTGAAACTCGATAGGCAGGAAGCAGGATCAGGTCGCTTCCTTCGCTAACATTCAATACTGAGACAGAGAAATCTAAATCCAGACTCCTGCTGGAGCCCACACTCTGTGCGTCCCGCCTGCACAGCAGATCCTACACATACTATAACAGACTGTTCTGTGAGACAGGACGGAACACATGAAGCACAGCCGTTGAGATGACGCTGTCATCTTTTAGAATGAGGCTGATTTTAAAGCAGAATCATTACATACGAATCACTCACAGACATGGTGGGTCTGTGGTGAGAAGTTTTTATCTCCTGTCCCCGCAACATCTTCGCAGACACTTTGCACTTCTGCTGTGATGTGATAATTAGTGGATTTCTCACCGTCTTACCTCGCGACACGTCTCCACGCGCAGCTCCTCTTCACTTTGTCCTCCAGTGTGCAGCTTTGTTCGACGACATCAGCTTTTCAAGGCAAAGCTCTCAGGCTGCGTGTCGTTCCCAGATGATTTCGTCAGGAGGACAGTGTGTACACGTACATGTGGCGCGCTCCTCTGCAGCTCCAAGCGTGCGTGCGCCGGCCGATCGATGCGCAGCTGATATGCGTAAAGTGGAGGGATGTTGGCGATCGGTTTGATTGACACTTTGATCAGTTGTAAGCTTACCTTTGCACGAACAACTTTTGGTGCCGGTGCTGATGCAGGTGGCGGCGAGAGAGAGAGAGAGAGAGAGAGAGAGAGAGAGAGCGAGAGAGAGGACGTCAGGTCTCGGTGTGTGTGTGTGTTTGTGCGCATGTGTGTGTGTGTAGGAAGGTCTAATAGGACTTCACACAGATGGAACACATCGTAACGGAGTTTTTTTTCTTAAATGTCTCTATCAGACATTTGGACCTCAGAGTCCATTACATCACTCCGTGGTTTCCATCCATCTCTGTCCTGAGAGGATGTGATGAGGCGGCTGCAGACTGAGGAAGATGCTTTAATATCAGCTGCAGACAGAAGTCATTCTGCTGTCTTCAGACAGGAATCGTCCACCTCTAAATGTGCCTCAAATCTAAATGTGGAAAGAGGGGTCAAACCAGAACACAGCAGTAGGAGGGTTGCTAGAATCTCTGGGGCTGGGGACAAGGTCTGGCTGGTTTCAGGGTCTTAATCTTCTCCTGGTCCTGAAGCATTCAGACCGAAGCCACTGTCCCCTTTAATATGCCAATGAAAATCTAAATCTGTTGAAATGTACTTTGCCGTTTGATGTCATTGGGGTTTGGTTTGATCTTGCTCAAATTATCTCCTGCAAACTATTCAGGTGCCTTCTTTAAGACCCTGGATTGAGACCGGCAGGGTTTCATATGTAGCATACCTGAGGACCCAAGCCTGTCACCTTCAAGGGTGGGGCTTTCTTAGGAGCATCAGAGAAGCGAGGCGTAGCTACGTATCGTATTCTGCAAGACTCTGCAAAAAGTTTCCCCTTTGTCTAAATGTTCTGTTTTCGGTTGCAAAATTGCAAAAGAAAAAACGGTGATTCTTCATGTGACACCAAAAGAAATCACAAGGATTCCAGTCGCTATTTCCCAGAGCAACGTTTTCAAAATTTTACACTAAAGCAGATGGAATTTGCAAAGAAATCTGCAGCGTGCACGATAATGTTAGTGAACGTTAGCCTGATGCTATGGTGATTAATGCAGACAGCACGTTTGGGGGTGCTGATGAAGAATTCGAACGATTTAGATTTTGGCTGTATTCATTCTGATTATTCTGGCAGAAAACCTGACGTGACAAAAGCGTGTCATGATGAGGGTCGTCCTCATGAGCTGCGAGCAGAGCATTGGCAAGATAAGGTCATTCAAGAGCACGTGGCACAGAGACGCTTTCCTTCAGGGCTTCCTGCCAGAAAGCAGCGTTCGTGTGTTTGACGAGCGGAGTCGAAGGCGGAGGGGTGGGTGGAGAAAGGCAAAGGTGCAGAGTCGCATCCAAGTCATTCATTTTTTATGGAAAATACTTTTAAATATGTTTTTAGGGGTTTAATCAATGCTGGGAGGGGGAAATGTTGATGTCATGCAAATATCAAACAAATTTAAATATCAAATTCCACTGGGGAAAAAAAGCCGATACGTTTAGTGAAGAAAACATTAGAAACCAGGCTGCTGTGACTCATTTGTGCCACTTCTGTTATGAAGGGGAGGTGATGAAGACGAGGAGGTGGGTTAGATTTTGCAGGTTTCCTTGACAATCAAGACCTGGATCAAGCACAGTGGGGTGAAACTCAGAAGCAGGTAGGAGTGCCTGATATTTTAAGTGTGTGTCTGCAGGGGGTTGATGGTGGGTGGGGGTGATTGCTGGGGCGGGTGCAGTGATTTGGGCTTCCTACTCTCTGGTTTTTGGGTCTCAAAGTTTTCTTTTTTAGGATATTTGATGTAAAAAATGTGTCAGATACGAACACAAATGTTTCAGCCGTCGTACATTTTGTTCTGTCAGCTCTGGAGCGTCGACTCTGTCGTTCATTTAGTGAATCAGTTCAAAAACTGCTAATAAAAATCAGGGCTTTCGCACAAAAATCTCTCTACCAGCGTGTGGAAATCTACATGCATCGTGGATGATGTTCTCTCAGTGTTGTCAGTGACTAACAGCCATATAATCAATGCCAATTACAAAATTCAGATTAGCCCCACCTTCACCAGCTGCAATATTAGAGTGAGTTACACATTAAAACAGCAATAATCATAACCCATTAATATATTTATGATTTTGAAATTGGCCAATTTTCTGCATTGTGTGACTCAATATGACTCAAGTCAGGCAGAATCAGGCTGAATGAAGCTTTTTATTGATGGATTGGTATTGATTACTTGAAGCCTGATGCACTCTTCATGAAAAACTGTCAAAGCTAACAAAAACTCCCCATTGCACATGTGCATTATGGTTTGGGACTGGATGCAGTACATCATTGTGAATATGTAGCTAATTCCTTCATTTACTCCGTACTGTGATGCTCTCTGTCTCTGTCAGCTTCCTGCAAAGAAGAGGCAGAAGAAACGAGACAGGGAGGCTACCAGGAAAGAAAAGAGGCAGGAGAGAAGAATGAGCGTGAAAAAGAGAACAGACAGGTGGAACAAGACAGCCTTTACAGGTTTAATAAGGAACAGTGAGGGAGACGGAAAGTCAATATGGATCAGACGGCTGCCAGGGGAACGTGTGTGTGTGTGTGTGTGTGTGCCAGAGTAATAAAGACGGACGGAGAGGAAATCAATGCTCAGGGCAGAAAGACAAACATTTAGAAATGAAGTGCAGTTCCCCTCTGTAGCGACAGTAAAAGCCAGTCGGCCTGAACTCCCGCTGACATTCACAGTCCAGTCACACAGCGGCGGATTACACGAGACCGAGGAGGCCGCCTCAACTCGGCGAGCGCCGAAAGACTTCTCACTGTGGTAAATGTAAACAAACATCAGCCGTGGGACGTATCAAAAACTACTTCCTGTTCGCGCGTCGCTTTGAGGACATGGCTCACATGGGATGCACAGGAATGAAGGAGGCCAAAGCTGGTTTATTGTAAAACTTGAATGCATACTTAATCCTTTCTCCTCCCATAAATATGTCTGTCAGCAGGAGCCCCTGCAGGGTGCGCCTCCTGTGATAACCCCCCGAAATTCTACTGAAATTAGCTGTTGTTCTCCCCGTCGCTCAGCCATTAATCTGATCCCCGATCAGTCGTGAAATGATCAGTGTTACCTCGTAGTTCCTGAATAAGTTTCATCCATGTGTTAATGCCAGTTTATGGATAGCTGTTAGCTAGCTCGCTAACTCCAGAAGTGTTTTGGCCATTTTTGGAAGCTACCAACAGCTGCAGGTGCATCACCTGGGCTGGACTAGAGCTGACCCTGATTTACATGAAAGCCCAGCAAGATACATGCATATTTGTGATTGTAAGCTAAAAATGTCATCTGGATTTAATTCCTGTTTTGGTTCATGCTCTTCTCACCTGCCCAGTAGGCACCTTTATGACTCCTATCAGCGATCACCCCTGTGAGCTGCTGAGCTGACCCTTACTGCAGCAGCTCCGGCGTTGAAGCCACTCTAAATAAATAACTTGCCTAAACTGGGACAAACCAGATGCTCGAACAGGGAAAATGTTTGGAACTGCCTCATCTGATCAGAAGAGTCTGTTCCTGCAGCTGGAATGAAGAGCACAGCTGCAGACAGCATTACATCATTCTTACGCCTGTGCAGCATTGAGTTTGAGAGGAACTTGCAAACTTTATAATTAGAGTCAGGCCAGTTATCTGAAATCACAACGGGATTATAAGGTCGCCCAAAATAAAATTGGACCAGAGAATTTCAGCAGCAGCTCGGTTTGCTCTTCAACCCCTGAATGCCCATGGTGCACCGGCACAGGTGTGCTCTGCTATTTGGGCTGAATAGACTTTTTCTCAGGAACATCCAGGTGTGAAAAAACATGCTTGATTGGCGTCTCTCTAAATATCTTTGCTGCTCTTATGCGAGGCAGGACAAATGATTCTTCCCTCAGTAGCAGCCAAGACAAGTAAAGAGGCCCAATCAGCTTCAGTAAAAACACCTGCAACACCTGTCACAACGTCTCCTGCTGGATTCCATTATAAACACATTTAATCTGCAGTTCCTGACAGATGCATTGTATGTTAGTCATAAATGCACTTTACAGCCCTTATAGACCATTTGCTATAGACTATTGTGTGAATGTGGAAGTTTTCTCATTAAGCTTGAAACATTTATGGGATAATTATCTGCATGTGTGCACCAGTTTCCAGATTTTTTTTTAGAATGTTTCACACCCGGAAAACAAACTAATGCAGCAGGAGAACAGCGACAAATGTGTCTCTAAATTTTTGGAGAGATTTTAACATTTTTTCAGTCCATCAAGACATTATACAAGCCTTCATTTTTGTTAGACTTCAAGCTTTCAAACACTGAGTTTCAACCTTTCAGTGTTGGAAATATGAGATTTAGAGAGACTTGCGTGTGATTTGGTTTCCTCTGGTCAAGAAAATGTGCAGAAAAGAAATTTAAAAAACCGTAGTGCATCTCATTTTCAGGCCTCAGACTGTTACATAAGCGCCAGCATCAACATGTGCAAATATTGTGTTCTGAACTAATCAATCAGTGACTCATTTTGCAACCTGCGTTTTCTTTGGTCCCGAGGCTCCATGTGCTCCGGGGGGGAGTCACATGACTGATAATCCAATTTAAACGGCTGAAAATGAATCCCTATCTAACTAATTTGAACCAAAGTTCTCACTTTCTGTTCTCATGTGTACCAAAGCAGCGATTTGAGTAATTAGTGTGTAAAAATAAATGTGGAACAGTGTTTGAACGTCTCTAATGAAGAGCAGCACTGCGACCCGGATGCATTCCTCGAAGTGATTAAGCCATGTGGTTAATGCAAACGACCGAAATGAATCAATTTAATCATAATTAGTTACAGGGAAATTAATTGCATGGGTCGAAAGTACCTTATGTGTCCCATGGTGCATTTTGTAAAACGAGCATCTCCTTTATGCAGCTAAAACAAAGTGTGTGCACCTAAACTACTTAATTTTACAGACAAGAGCATTACATTTTCTCATGTTTCTCAAATTAATTTTATAACATGCATTTTAAATTTGCCCTTTAAGCTGCCAGCTCAACCTGTTTTACTGAAGAAGTTCACAGTAACTGATCTCGACTCGTGCACGTCCGTGCTGTCGAACCACTGACTGAAGTGTGTTCAATGAGCGAACGCGACAAAAATACGAAAAGGAAGTGGGAGGCTGGAACCAGGCAAGCTTTATTGGTTTTAAACTTAACAAAACACTGCTGGCAGATAAAAATCCCGCTCCTGCAAGTAGCACATTCGCAGGAATGATGAAAACAAACCCGATTTAAACTCACACGGATAATATGGTCGGTTGTTGACAGGTATTGAGTCAGCGAACTTTCATCGGACTCAAAACATACATGACCATGTAAACTTCTCTACCTTTAAGAATGTAAACTCGTCTTGGGTAGACTGCGTACAGTGTGTTCAGTATGAATATTTACACCTTTATCACAGTTTAAAGAAACGTCTGCATTGAACAAAGGAAGTAAACACTTCAAAAAATGGTTCACTGCATCAGAGTTCTGCTTCTCTGCTGCGACGTCTGCAGAAAACACGGATTCATTTCTATCAGAAGTCAGCTACATAAATATATCTGTGTGTGTGTGTGTGTGTGTGTGCGTGTGTGTGTGTGTGCTCACTACACAGCATGAATGCTCAGCTTTGGCAATTAAAATAAACATCAGCGAAAGCTCTCATACTCAGCTGCTAAATGAGTCCCTATTTAATCTCCACATAGCAAATATTCAGAAAAGATGCTAACACCGCGGTTAAGTTGCTACACTGTTTTTCTTTAACAGTACATCAGCTTGTAAGCTTAACATTAACCCCCGTAGGTCTAAAAATGGCTACAAACGCTGCCCCACGCTGGGCACGATTGTTAATATGCTACAAAACAAGCAGTCTTTAAGTTTAACTGTCTAACATGACGGCTGCGATGGGAATCAAACTGAAAATCTCCTTCTGTCTACGTCCTTTTTTCTCTGTGTGAAGAGCTAAAGTATGTTCATCGACTTGGACAAAAGTATGTGGACACCCCGTTTTGGCATTTTCAAGGTCAAGAATGGAACCTAAACTTGATCTGCTGATGAAGGCCATGCGATACGCCCAAAAACTCAGGAGTGAGTAGAGTTTAATTGAAAGTATTCAACCCTTCGACTGTTGGTGGTCTTGCATGTGAGGAGGGGCTTTAACATTGTTCATGGTTTCAGTAGTTTTTTTCAGAATTATATTACACAACATTTTGTGAATTTACCTTCATCTTATCACCAGATAATCTTTCACCCCTGAAATACATATTATGAGGAATCTTCTGCACAAGATGTAGAATTTTACTCCAATTAACGATTGCTGAGCTAAGTCCAACCCTGATTCCAAAGAAGTCTGGACTGAAAATGTAAAGAAAAACCGAATCAGTCATTAGCAAACAAACTTTATCCAATCATGTGTTCACAAAGTGTTGAACCTCGCTCCATCCTCGCTGTGAACCACCGAGCCTTTCAATCATGATACTATCACCTGTTACCAATCAACCTGTTTACCTGTGGAATGATCCAAACAGGTGTTTTTGGAGCGTTCCACATCTTTCCCAGTCTTTAGTTGCTCCTGTTCCAACGTGTTTGAAACATGTTGCTGCGTCAAATTTAGAATAAGCAGAAATTTACAAAAATCAATGATGCTGATGAGGTCAAACATTAAATATATCTGTTTTCAGGTGAGTTTATGTCAGGAATGATCACTTTCTGTTTTATTTCTGCTTTACTCAGCGTCCAGACTTTTTTTGGAATCAGGGTTTGTGCATCATTAATTAAATAAATGGAGGTAAATTGGAATGAAAAGCGTCTTTTTTCATGCTGCACTCAGGTTTTCAGTTTGCTTCCCACGTGAGCTCGTGTTCATCAAAGTGCCACGTCTGTACATCTGTTCTTTATATAAACCTTCTGTTTCGAAGTAAAACCAGGAAGAATTAGATTCCATCTCAAATCTGCCGATTCAGGAAGCACATCGTCAGTCAAACAAACAAAAAATCACTTTACTAATTATTCTGAGCAAACCTCCAAACTGTCAGGAATGATATCAACATGATGGGAGCTGAAAATATTTTCCGAACCTGAAACTTCCCCCTGACATTATTATCACACATTTTACAGTCCTGAGCTGTAGAGTCAACAAGCACATCGAGCTTTGCTGCACAGCTGTGGTATATTTTCTGAACTGAATGGATTCAAATGGAATCCGATCTGAACCTGGCTTCCAGAGGGCTGCTTTCTCATATCATTATGTACACATAAACATCTCGCATCCGTCGCTACAGTGCCAAAACTCCGAGGCAGCCATTCAGATTGCACCGTTGGCGATCACCCTGGAAGCAGACAGTCCCTGTTCGCTCGGCTCCGACTCCAGTTTCGTTCCTCAACATGTTGAACATCCGTCCCGAAAGCTTCCCTCTCAAAATACAAACAGCTTAGAAAATCCAGAACACCTAAAACACACCGCAGTATTTACACCTCATGATAGTCGTACAGGATTACGTTTTTGTCACGTTTGTTTCAGCGAGAACGAAGGAGAATTTTACACAGCTGAGATAGAAATCTCTATGCGTATACAGCTCCCCTCTGATAGTGTGGACAACAGCTGTGTTTGTGGGTCGTGGTACACGGGCAAAAGTTGTAAGCAGCACTGTTTATTCATAATGTGGACATGCTTTATCATAGTGGTTTCTTTTTTAAATGCAGTTCTTCATGAACAGGGCTGGGAAGTAACAGAGTTTTTAATTTGCTAAATAAATGTGGCAAATAGGCTTTTATATAATTGGAAAGAATTATAGTTGGTAATAAACGGCACTGCCATTTGTTTCAGCATTTACAGATATGACAGCCAGCACCTTTCTCTAGCAGATGAAGCCGCACTTCGGACGTTTCTTCCCATTCGCCGCGGCACAGTGTGACGTCATTGTTGCCAGAAAACATCAATAAAAGGATTGATAATCTCAGATGGATCAGACAATTTGAAACCAGTTCTCAGCTGGAACTGGTTCTCCCATCCCTCGACCCTGGTGAAAGCCCGTAGATGGAAAGCATGAGAGAAACCTTTGGAAATGTGACTCCTCCTGCAAACCATATCTACAACCCAATTAATCACAATATGCAAAGAAATAACAAATTACAACCGCTGCTTTTATTTTTATGTGTTTTATCCCTGGCTTGATATTTGACTCATGTTGCACAGCGAACCTGCAGGATCACAGTCTGCAGGAGCCTCCAGCGGCGTGTCGGCCTGAGTCAGGACGACCAGCGGACCCATTCTGCACCCAAACATTAGGGGGACTCATTCTGATCCATAATCACATACACATCATGTAAATCCAAACTTCCATGTTTCAGTCTCATCACATTAATTTATCTCTCAGGGCCTCTTTTAGCAGATTTTTATATATTTTAATTGATCACATTTTGAAATCTGAATGGATCTGCACTGCAGAAAAGAGCTTCTCTAAACACCACATTAACAGCATCAGCTCATGATGTATAGTGTATAGAGTTTTTAGAGTCTCATGGTTTCAGCATTTATTCAGAAAGTAACCGAGCACCTTCCCAACCATGTTCACGGAACGACTAAGAGATGAGGGATTATTTGTTCCTGGAGAAGCCGGATTGGTGACAGGATAACACATTTATAACCAGATGTAGCTTTTCTGTTCTCTTTGTGAATGGACGGCGTTTTGGAAATGATTCAGCTTCCTGTTCGTCGCCTGTGTATCACGGCCCTGATGATGAATGTACCCGTCAGAAACCCCACAAACGTCTTGTTGCTACTAATCGCCGTATCCCTCACGCCCCCCCTCCCGTGTTCCCTCCCAGCGTGTGGAAAGTTTTGTGAAGTGTCTGTCTTCGTCTCGGGCTCGACATCAGCAGTGAGTCATCCCTCCGCCCACCCGCCTTTCCTCCCCTTTCCTCTTTCTCCTCTCCTCTTTTTGATCTCCTTAAACCTCGCTCCTTCATCCACTCTGCTGCGCCCCCCCCCCTCCTACACACTTGCAGGATGTGTGTATGTGTGTAAAAGCTGTAACAGAGCCAATCTAATCCCCCCAGTTTTGTTTTCCCACCCCTCCCCGTGTGTAGCCTAGCATGGCGAGGCGCTCATTCGCATGTGTGTGTGATAGCGGGGAGGGGGCACGGCCGAGGGTGGCGCCGCCATGGGCATGGACTGTGGCGGGGGCCCGCTCGGGTGAGGGTGAGGGTGGGCGTGGGCGTGGGTTGCTCTGGGTAGGGTGGAGGTGGCGGCCAGGTGGAGGGGGTGTGGGTAAGAGGAGGAGGTTGAGGAGGAGGAGGCTGGCTGGAGCTGGTAGCTGGCCGCCGATGAAGGCCCAGAGGAGGAGGGCGTCGGCTGGGAGCTGCTCCCCCCCTTGGGTGGCGGCTGCGGCGGCGTCTGGTTGAGCTGGATGGAGATGTCGGAAGAAACTTCGGAGGCGCTGCGGCCCCGTTGAGTTGGAGGCCAGGAGTCTGGATGGAGGAACTGGCCGCTGTAGTCACTGCAGTCGGACATGCGGGGGCGGTAGAGAGCGGGATGAGGCCTGTACAGCTCCTCCTCAGCGTAGCGCTTCATGAAGAGGTAGACGGACATCACTCCTGCGCCCTGAGTAAGAAACAGTACGGCAACGTCACAAGTGTGTCAACTCAGGTCAAACAGGAGTAACATGAGAGGACAAGAAATATAAACTACGTACAAAAAAGTTAGTACAAGTACACGTTTACTTTGTTCTCAATTTAAAGACTGTTTAACAGATACTTTTAAAAAGTCTACTTTCTTTAGATCTACTTTAATGCCTTAAAAATGAATATACTATTTCTGCAGTACTCAAAGTGGTATTTAAGAGTATTTCTAAAAAGTGTACTTTATTGTTAGGTTGCATGTAGGTGCACTAAAAAAAAGTGAACTAAATTACAAATATTTTTAATAGTAATAAAGTGTACTTATGAGAAGTATATTTCATTTCAAGCTCTTTGTAATACACCGTTAGCATCTCATTTTAAGTGTACTTTAATTTCACTTCATTTGAAGTATATCTGAGTATATTTCCAACACATTGGTGTTATACTACAGTTGTACTGCAGTTGTGTTTTGAATACTCATGAATCCTGATTTTCGCTGGTGGACTCGAGCCCGTCCAATAATCCGGATTACTCTGCAAACATGTTTTTTCCACATGCTGTGCAGAAGTGGTGCAGCGGGGCTC